>NC_138384.1:34489802-34519384 GCF_054177405.1 Leptonychotes weddellii
AGCATGAGAGAGGGGAGGGTCAGAGGGAGAAGCAGACTCCCCGCTGAGTGGGGAGCCCGATGCGGGACTCGATCCCGGGACTCCAGGATCATGACCTGAGCCGAAGGCAGTCGCTTAACCAACTGAGCCACCCAGGCGCCCGATAAAATACTTTTCTTAGCGGAGCAGCATGTAGTGGCCACAGAGTTTCCTCAGTCACACGCCAGCGTTGGTCAAGGTGCAGGTGCCTTGGTTTGGGGCCCCCCTTAAGCAGACACCTAGACAAGGCTTTGGGGGTAAGTGGTATAGATGGGAGGTGACCCCAGGAAGCACAGTGAGGGTGGACAGAAGCGGGAAGGAAATCCAAAAAGATTTTGTCCATGAAGAGGTCAGTGCTGTGGGCAATGGAGGCTCAGTAACATTGAGGCTTCTGGTCTACCCTGTAGAGCATCCCTTGGGTGGTCCCATTGAGAGGCCACAGCTGGGGTGTATCCACAAGCTCCCGTCGCTCATTGGTAGAGGGGCTGCAAACTCCCAGCTCTCTGGTCCTCCCTCCCCGAGCATGCTTCCCAAGTTTGAGCACACCCCCAGGAGGGAAGCTAGGGCTACAGTGGCACCATCTTTAGGTGACTTCCAGAGTAGGCCTGAGGAGGTCTTGGCGCGGCCGGGTAGTAGCTGCACTCTTGAGGCCAACACCAACGCCTGCCCTGAACAGGCTGGAGCCTGGTGGGTGGGAGGTGGAGTGTGGGTGGCACGGGCCAGGAGCTACACCTCTGCCAGCAAGACGTGCGCACGCAGACCCGCACTGGCGCAGCCCAGCGTGAGCCAAGCACTTCCAGGCCCAGCCTGCATTCAGGGGACCGCTGCTCCTGGACTCCAGCCTCTTTCGCCCAGAGCCTGACACAGAGAACAGGGAAGTCCCTTTGCTCTGGGCTGTGGGTAGCCTGGATCGAGTTCACAGCTAATTAGGAGTAAATGTGGAACACAGTAGCCACATTCACGCAAGCAATAACTGGTGTATGTTTCGCTTTTGTAGAATTTTAATGAGCAAGGGGCATTACCACCCATTATTTATCTTCTTTCTATTGCAGTGAATAGTTTTAGTGACAAATCCCAAATTTCTGTATTTACAGAAAACCGGCACATGTGTTGATAATGGCACAGTTCAGTATTTACAGTATAAAGTGCTGACTCGTTTTTCTTTAATATAGAAATCTGGTAATTATTACTATAACTATTCATTAAAATGTGAATAATAAATTGATAGGCCATTTATTTTGTGTCCCAGAAAAAGATAGCCAGCTTCTCTTTGGGAATCTGGGCTCTCCGGATTTTGGAAAATCCAGTCTCCGTTGGGATGAGCGAGCGGGAGGTAGACTCCCTTGGCATATGGCAGATGATCAGTAAAAATACTTTGGTAAATATGTATTGGTTTGGGAAGGCTGCTGAGAATCGGCTTCGTCCCACCAACCCCCTGGCGGGGCTGGTGTCACTCCACGGAAGCTTACACCACAGGCATGGTCACTGCGTTGGTGCCAGATGAGAAAGCGAAGCCTGTAGTCACCTGATCACACCTTTCATTTGGCAAAATCTCAAGTAGAATCATTTACAAAGAGGAGCTTGCAGGACCGACGGGAAATACTGCAGAGCATCATAAGAAAATCCTCCAAGCAGATTGAACGACAATAGCTCCCATATCTGGGTTTCTCAGTCTGGGGAAATGTACCTGTAATGACACTTCATTCATTTATTCATTCAGTCATTCATTCATGTATTTGGATGGGATCAACTGCAGGAGGGTAGGGCACGGGGTGCTGGAGGCAAAGAATGAGACATAACCCTGTTCCCTGGAGACTCTGGGCTTAGGGATAACCCAGCTCCGTCCAAAGGAGCCTCACACTGGAAAGGTTCAGGATGGCCCCAGAGTCTGAACCAATCACTGTGGGTGAGCAAAGGAAGAGGAGCTTTAAAGACTTTGGGGTTCTGTCCCACGAGTTGGTCCTGGATTTACCAGGTGCAGCCCCGTGCCAGGGAACACAGGTGGAGGCAGAGAGACATCAGTTACAACAATTACATCAGTTTCACTGGTCCGGTTGTAAGTCAGGAACCCAGTTACAGACACACTTCCCCTCGAATCCAGCAGAAATGAATGTCAAGTCCTGCCAGTTTGTGCATTAAACTCCATGTCTTCCAATGTCCTTACACTTGCAAAAGTACAGAAAAAATAGAGAAGATGTAGGGAATGAAACCAACTATACCTTCCCTACCTTGGAAACCCTTGGGTCTCCTGAAAACTTTGCTGTCCCCACCACTTCATCATGTGCCTTTGTCTTCCTCCTTACTTTCTAGGAACAGATTCCTGTAACTTAAAAAAGCCGGGGCAGAGGGGAGGGAGAGAGATCTGGAAGGGGGCTGGCCAGGCCAGTGGTTTTGGCCCCCAGCTTCTCCAAATCTGTCTTGACCTCCTTATAAGACAGAGGTCCTTGGGGCCCAGCTTAGGCCTACCCACAGCTGTGGGGGCTCCCCAGGATGTGAGGCCCCTTGCCAACAACAGCCTCTTAAAGCGACCCACGGGCTCCACCTTGGACCTGGTCCTAAAAATTAGCCTTTTGAATTTTTTTTTTTTTTTTCCTTTTTAAAGAGCATCTGCATTCAATGACTTCTCAAGTTTTGCTTCCTGGTAGCTAACATTCCAAAGCACTCTAAAAACCAATTTTACACTTAATAAAGTTTAACCATTCAATGTTTTTCATTTTAAAACTAAATAACAGACATTTAAAAGAATATTTCTTTTTTAATGACACTCATGCCACTATTTTATGAAGCCGAATGACACCCACCGTGCATTCCTATCTCTTTAACTGCCAAATACTCTATTAGTCAAGTTTGTTCATATTTACAAGATTTTTTTTTTGGATGTTTTACTACTATCAGAAGATCTAACATCTGTTTCTCCAGGGATTCTCCATGTGTTCTGTAGTTTACAACAATTGAAACCACTGTTTTCGAAATGCATTTGGATTAAACTCAATGTACTAAGACTGGATTTCACAGGAGCCCTGCGCATACATCTGGGGCTTGCTCGCGTCTAATTTTTCTGAACGGTGAGACATTCGCTCTGGATTTTGGTGGGTGACATAGAATAATAGTGGAGCTCAATGGACCACATGTGTAAAATAATGTTGTCAAAGGCACTCGAGTGTGGGACCAGTTTCCCGGTGTCTCTGTTTCCGTGCGGAGCACGACACAGGAAAAGGGGGTTACCTTGATTCTGCTCTTTTAGGAACAACTGTGGCAGGGATGTTTCAAGTTCATCTCCCTGCCTCTGGGCAGGAGAGGGAGTCTTGCCTGGTCATCTGTGTACAACAACACTGTCCAGGGGAATGTTCTGCCGTAACAGAGATGTTCTATATCGGCACCGTGCAGGATAATGTTGCCACTAGCCCCACGTGGCTATCGAGTGCTTGAAACGTGGCCAGTGAGACTCAAGAACTGGGTCCACTTATTTTATTTAATTTTGATATTTAAATGCTAATATCCATTTATAGCTAGTGGCTACCATAGCGGACCACACATAGATGCCTCGGCTACTCTGAGGCCATTGGTTCTTCGATGAATCTGCTGAAGCTGATTTCCCCAGACCACCCATTTCTCCTGCCCCAGCCGGGTACTGCCTCAGTGCTTACAGAGCAAAGAGCACAGTTGGTTTCAAACTCTTTACTACTGTGTCTGGTGCCTGTCCATGTACCACTGAGGTGCAGGAAAAGGGGCTCTTCCTAAAGAGGTTTTCCCCTCATTTTTTGACAAGTGATGTAATATCATGCAAATCTACCGGGTCAAATATATGGCAGGCACCCTGGAAATTCTGCAGCGTATACAGCAGCCCTGTTCTCCATGTGGTTTCAGATTCTTGGATGTAGGACCTGAAAGGATGCTGGTGGGATGCCTGGGTGGCTCAGTCAGTTAAGCATCTGCCTTCGGCTCAGGTCATGATCCCAGGGTCCTGGGATCGAGTCCCACATCAGCAAGGAGCCTGCCTTCTCCCTCTGCCTGCCTCTGTCTCTCTCTTTCTGTTAAATAAATAAAATCTTAAAAAAAAAAAAATGAAAGGATGCTGGCTCCATGAAAACAGCAGTTGCATGCCCCTCCCCCCCACACTCCAGGCAACAAGCAAGGGTCTAGATAAACCAAAGAAGTTTGAGAAGAAGCTGACTCCATGCCAACAGTCCTCTTCCTGACCCAGAAGCCCATTTCCCAGAAGCCTCCTTTTGGTAGGGCTTCTGTGAAGAATCACCATCTACTCTTTCCTACTCTTTCCCCTTACAAAACACCCCTTCAGCCTTGTGGAACAGGGGTCCTGGGGTGACTTGGCTCTGTCCCACATGCCTCTCTTCCTCTAGCAGACTAGCCCGGGCCTCTGCTCATGGCAAAGGCAGAGGAGAAAGAGTACAAGCGAGTATGCAAGTCTTCTTGAGGTGGAGGCTCAAAATTTCCTTACCACGACTTCTGCCTTGAGTGTGGGCCGTAGCAAGTCACATGGAGTGGAGGAATTCATTCTGACCTTCATGAGAGGAGCTCCAGAGTCACAGGGCAGAGTGCATGGAGGCAGGAGAGACAAGGGAGTGAAACATTGGACCATCCACACAATCCATCACAAATTCTATAGTGATATGTCCAAGACGGGAATAGTGCTTATGTCTTGACAGTGAGACTATAGGTGATTCTTTTTATCTTCGCTTTGTTCATATTTTATCGTTTCATTTTACATTGTCAAATTATAGAATAGCTGTATCTTATTGTTTGTTCATAAAGGGAATAGACTCGTGACGATCATTTGGAAAATAGAGAAAAGTAGGGAAAAAAAACCCATCCAAATTTTGATTTTCACCAAGAAGGTAAGCAGGAGTTTTGAGATTCAGCTGCCTTGTTGGAGACTGTTGCATGCGTTGTAGGATGTTTGAATCTCTGGCCCCTGCACATTAAATGCCAGTAATTCTGCCAAGCAACCCCTCTGCCCATGCTGCCACATTTCCAAATGACCTCTAGAGTCCCCTCTTCAGTGAGAAACACTGAAGACCACATTCACACTTTTTGGTGTGTTTCCTCATTGGCATTTCTATGCATGACATTCATTCACTCCTTCACTTAGTCGTTTTATTGTTCATTTATTTACTGTTTCACTATTTCCCGTGGATATGACACACCCCATGAATAACTTTGATGGCAGCTTTGTTTCATTTTATTTAATGATGTTGTCTAAATGCCCAAAGCCCTTTGACCTTCTGAAGTCATCTTTCCTTGTTCAAAAGAAATATTTTTTAAAGATACCCAATTGGCTGCAAGAAGTCCAGTGCCTGCCCTGGGACTTTTTATGGATCTCTAGAGGTTGAGCAAGAGATGCCCAGATGCCTGTGTCCTGCTCAGAACCGTGACTGGGGTTACCCCCTTCAGCTGGCTGTCCCGCCTTCATCCCAAGCATCTCTGTGGCTGCTCTTTCCCCACCACTTTCCATGGGCATTTCTCCTCTCCTCACTTATTTCCCAAGTGATTTCTTGCTCAAGGCATTTGTAGGCAATCAAGTTTTATGACAGTTTTGGTGAGAATGGAAGGCAGACCCTGACTGGAGCCCGGAACAACCTTGAGGTACATTTCAGGTATCACAGCTGTGCAAGTTCACAGGCATGATGTATTTTAGGGCACACTTGGAGTTTGCAGGGAGAGCTCAGTCATACCCTTCTTACCTGCAAGTTTTAAGGCAAGTGACAATCAGTGTGGTAAGTAGGTATCAGTTAAATTACTGGAGAGAAAAGCTTGCATCTAGAGCTAAAGTCAGCATTCTGGTACTCTCCCTCCAAGTTTAGAATTTGGAATTCCTTACCCAGCCAGATGCATGGAGAATTATGACCTATTTCTCAGGAGAGACCAGTTGCAAAAAACACACAAGGGCAGCTCCCCTAATACATTAATCGCACCTAATAGATACATACGGACCGATGAAAACCCAGCCCTCCCGCTCACCTTAGATGAACCGGTCCCTTTTTTTCAAGTGGAGAGAAGGTAGATGTAAGTCTCCAGCAATGACCTCTTCTGCCTGCAACCTTCTCTTTGGTCCAGCATATTGCTAAGCTGTCCTTTCCTTTTCTCCCATCTCTTCTCCAAGATCCAATAAACAAGATCCCATCTCTTTCCTGTGGCCACCAGGAGAACAATATTTATTGCTTTGGAAGTAACCTCCAACCTGATCCTGACTATTATACCTTAAAGAAATACTTGTGAAAGATCTCGAGAAATGTTCTTCCATAGATAAGCCTCAGAAACAATTAAAATAAGTGAGGCACCTGGGTGGCTCAGTCGTTAAGCGTCTGCCTTCGGCTCAGGTCATGACCCCAGGGGCCTGGGATCGAGCCCCGCATCGGGCTCCCTGCTCGGCGGGAAGCCTGCTTCTCCCTCTCCCACTCCCCCTGCTTGTGTTCCCTCTCTCGCTGTGTCTCTCTCTGTCAAATAAATAAATAAAATCTTAAAAAAAAACAATTAAAATAAATATAATTTAATATGTAACATAAATAAAAATGTATATGCATCATTTTAACCCCAAAGCTTATTGTGTTTCCTTACGATAGTGCATAAATACACCTTTTAAAAAAGTTCATAAAATACGAACAAAGTTATGAAAATGACTCTAGCAGGAAAATAAGAATCAGAGTATGACAAATGTTCATGTGTCCCATGAATGCTATCACATGATTGAGGCCTTCTGCATGAATAAATTAAGAAAACAGAGTAAGAACAATCCACTGTGCCCAAACCCCCTTAAAATATAAATAACAAAAATTAAAAAAAAAATAACAGTGAGTACATATTCTTCATTTACAGTACATCTGTAAAAGAAGAAAACGTGCTTTAGCAGACCAGAACATGTGGGGAATTCCTAGAAGACAGAAACCAGATGGGGCTGGAGTGACAAGAGTAGATGCATCTGTAGCCGAAAATCTCATGCGGCCCACGGTTATACTCTGAAGATAAAAACAAACCCAGAGAAACTCCAAAGTCCAGGCTGGGGGGCCTTGGGCAAAGGCCACCGAACTGACTTTGAAGGCAGAGTTCACACATTCGCAACAGGTGCCAGGATGTTGGTTCCCCACGTCCGACTCCACCCCTACACACCTGTACCCTGAGGACCCAGCAGCTGAATCCTCCAAAGAAGGGGAACCTCCTGGTACTGGCTTAGTAGGGGCTCATGGAGGTGGCAGAGGGAAGCTGATTTCTCTATAAAGTTTCCGTTCAGATGTTCTGTTCGTTTTTCTATTAGGCTCTCTTTCATGTATATATTTGAAAGATTTCATTACATATTCTGGGTAGAAATCATTTGATCTTGTGCAAATGTGGCCTCCCACTCTGTCTTCTCTTCTAAGTTCTATGTGACATGTTTAATTTCCTAATTTTGGAGTGGTAAGATTTATCCATCTCTATCCTTTGTCATTAGTATATTTTGTCATTAGTGCAAAGGATTCTATTTAAGAAAGCTTTTCCTATACCAAAGGTCATGAACAAATGCTGCCATATTATTTTCTGAGAGTTTTCTAGTTTTGCTTTTCATTTTTAGCTCTCTAACCCACCTAAAGTTGATTTTTGTGGGTAGTGTGAAGTAGGGAGTTAATTCCAATTTTGCTTTCATATGAATACATATTGTTCCAGAATCATTTACGTACTTAAAATTAAACGCTTTTCCCCCAATGGTCTATAGCAATACCTCTGTTTGTGGATATTTTCACTTTATTGCGTTGATCTTCCGGATATCAAAGACTTTTTATAAAGCCAGTGTGATACTGACCACAGATCGGTAGATATGTCCAGTCTCCTCACATGTCCTCCTTCACTAGTGTCTGGCCTCTCTCGGCACTCTATTTCTCCGTATAATTTCAAATCATCTTGTCGAATTCCACAAGATCAAATGGGGGCGGGGAGAATGCCACTTTAAACATATCGAGTTTTCAAAACCACAAACATTATGCCTACTGTTTAGATGTTATTACTTTGTTTTAAGTATAATTTGGCAAACTGAGTGCAGGTGAATTTTGTTCGTTAGCACTGAGAGTCGGAGTTCGGTCACTTCCAGTTAGGGCAGTCAGTGACATGCTTGGTTTCAGTTCCTTTGTGGATCTTGTTGTCCTTTGCTTGTGGCCCACCATGGTATCCTCTGTTTCCTTTTCCTCATTTTGCTGTTTTGAGCATGTTGCCATTCATTCTACCTTGCCTATGCCATTAAGAAGTTTTATTGTACTTCTCCTTTACATTCATGGCTAATTTCCCTTCCCCTGCTCTTTAATTTCTACGCATAACACCCTACCATTATTTGAAAGTAAATTACCAATTATTTCCCCAGCAAGTCCTAATTTTCCCCATCTCAGAATTCCTTAATAAGATAAGAGCCATAGACCAATTTTACTTCCTCAATCTTCCCATGCTTTCTTCTTGCTTCTTATATGATCTTTGGTTTTCTCTTTTCTCCCTCTTCTCTATCCCTCTTACCTGTAGATTTTATTGAAATATTTTACTTATTAGAATTTCCCCTATTTTTGTGCTTCTATAAATAGAATTAAACTTGTCATATATATGCATGTATATGCTACTTATTTGCTATTTCATATATTAGCCATATTCATTGCTCACTGCTCTTTCTTCTTTCTTTTATCTCTCTTCATGTTTCTTCTTTCAGTAGAGTCATTTCACAAGTGTTCTCCTCAGATGGGATACTTGGGTGGTGTACTTTCTACATTCTTGAATACATTACTCTCACACTATCAGATTTATGATATTTCATGGGGTGTAAAGATTCCAGGTTATAGAACTTTTCTTACTCATGTAGACGCGATTCTACTGTCCTCTAGTTTCCAGTATTGCAGACGAAAAGTCTGATGTCACTAACTTGTATTTTCTCCTTGGAACCATGTACAATTTTAAATTTTCTGTAATACTCAAGAATATTACCAAGTGGGTCTAGATATGTGTTTGTGTGTATCGGTGTTTTCTTGACAATTTATGCCAACTTGTTTAAGCACTTTAAGTCCAAATCTGCAGACTTAATCTCCGTTTGTGGCATTTATGTATTTATTCTATTTCAAATTTAATGATTGTCTCTTGTATATCTGCTTTTCTTTTCCCATAATTTCTGTTATTCACATATTAGATCTCCAAGACTTATCCTTTAATCTTCTTATCTTTTCCATCAAGTTGATCATCTCTCTACTTTTTTTTCTGTATTCTTTCAAATATCTCTTGCTCGTGATTGTGGCAGCATTAATTCAATCTTAATAGTGATAAACCTCTTCTTTAATTTATTTACTTTTTTACTTTAAAATAATATTTTAATCCCCCCACAGTATTTTATCATGAATATTAATTTTCTTAAACCTCATATTAATTTTTGTATCAAGATATTCAGTAGCCTCCTCTAGCAGTCTCTTTTACTGGGTTTGCTTACTGATTGTACTGTCTAATATTCCTCATTAAGTTTCTGGGCTCTTTTCACTGGAATATCAGTATTCTTTCTGGGTTTATAGACTGGATTTTGTTGCTAGAGTTGTTGGAGTATTCTAAACAGTGGAGGTTGTATTGATGGTAAAAGATGTGGTAGTCCCTGGCCCCAAGAGCCTGGAGAGTAAAGGCAAAAGTCACCTACCACTAGGGAAGCTGGAGAGACCTCTTGCTTTTTGATGTCCCCACATCACTGGCATTAGGATCAGAGAAATCTCAGTTTACACATCCAGCTTACTACTTGCCTTTCAAGAATGTTCATAGAGTAGCTCTGCCCAGGTCACATCACACTCTTGTCCTTCTCCTGAACTTCATCACCGTTGTTTGGTCATTTGTTCAGTACCTGTGCTCCTTGCCAGGTCCATTAAATTCTAAAGACGCATTCCACCAAGTCAACTCTCGTAGGCCCCAGCAGCCCTGTGATTTAGGAGAGGCTGGTAGCTTGGATTGGGTAGTAGAGGATGAAGGGAACTGCACTCACTAGAATCTCCTTCACACCACTGGGCAGGACATTCTAAAATGTCCACAATACTGCAGAAACAAGGTCCACAGTATCTGTAGGAAAAGAAACTTGAATCTAAAAATCTATATCCAACCAGCGAACTGTTCCACAGGGAGGGACTAATGAAGATGTTGTCATTTGACATTGTTTATGTGAAAATTGTTCAGACAACATAGAAAAAAATCTTCAGGGGTGCCTGGGTTGTGCAGTCAGTTAAGTGTCCGACTCTTGGTTTTCGCTCAGGTCGTGATCTCAGAGTCATGAGATTGAGCCCCAAGCCTAGAGTCTGCTGGAGATTCTCTCTCTCTCCCTTTGTCCCTCTCTCCCCCGCTCACTCTCTCTCTCTCAAATAAATAAATAAATCTTTATTATTATTTTTGAGATTATTTATTTATTTGAGGGAGAGAGAGAGAGAGACAGTGAGTGGGAGAGAGAGGGAGAGAGAATCTGAATCAGACTTCACGCTGAGTACAAAGCACGCTGAATACAAAGCCAACAACTGTTGAGATCATGACCTGAGCCAAAACCAAGAGTCAGATGCTTAACCGACTGAGCCACACAGGTGCCACAAGAAATAAGTCTTAAAAAAAAAAAAGAAGAAATCCTTAATAACCCGGGATTAGGCAAAGAGTTCCTAGACATGAAACCTTATGCATGGTCCATTTAAAATGCTGATAAGTTGCATGTCATCGAAATTAAAACTTTTACTCTAAGAAAGATATAATTAAGCAAAGAAAAAGTTAAGTGACAGAATGGGAGAAAATATTTGAAAATCACATATCCAATATATTACTTATATTGAGACTATATAACTCTGAAAATTAGACAATAAGAAAAGAAACAACCCAGTTTTTTAAATGGGGAAAATCTTGAAAATGAATTTCACTGAAGATAACATATGGATAGTAACAAACACACAAAAAGCTTTCAGCATCATTGGCCATGGGCTAAGTGGCCACAATCATGTAGCACTATATATCCATTAGAATACTTCAGATAAGCACCAAGTATTGATGAAGATGGGAAGCAAGTTATACTTCTGTACATTGTTGGTAGGTCTCCAGAACAATACAACCACTCTGAAAAATGCTCAGCAGTTTATTATATATTTAGACTATATATAATAAATAGACTGTATAATAAAAGCATATAGTTTATACTTAAAACTATGACCTGTCAGTCTCATGCTAAATATTTACCATAAACAATGAACAGCTTTAATTCATACAAAAATTTGTTAATAGATGTTCACACCAACTTTATTCATCATTGCCAAACAAACTAAATGTTAGTCAACTTGTAAATGAACAAATCCTGGTACATCTGTATAGTGGAATACTATCCAGCAATGAAAAGGAATACAATATTAATTCATGTAAAAACTTAGATGGCTTTCAAAGGCATTATGCTGAATGAAAGAAGCCAGTGTCAAAAGGTGACAATACTATATGATTCCATTTAAGTCACATTCTCCAAAAGTCAGAACTATAATGATGGAGGAGAGATCCATGGTGGCTAGGGACTTGGGCTGGGGGATAGATCTGACTACAAAGAGAACAAGTTTTTGTGTGATGGAACTCTTCTGTATATGTATTGTGGTGGTGGTTACATGAATCTATACATGTGTTATTTTTTTTAGAAATGTAAATCAAAAAGTCAATTTTACTCAACTTTAATTCCACAAATTGGAAAAAAAATGAAAAGGAAAGAAAGGCATAGTGGATTCAGACTGAAGCTGAAAAATTCTAGAAACAAAGAGTTGGGCAAACAGAGGAAATTAAATTATATTAAAACATAATAACAAATCTCCCAGAATGGAATCTTGAGTTTGAAGTATTCTGTATGATAACTGAAAATATACCCACACCCAGACATACCATATCAGCATAGTCAGAGAAGTAAGATGTCCCCTGGCATCTTACTGGCATTGTGTGCTTAACCCTCTATCCTAGATGCTAGAAAAATCAATGGATCGAGACCTTCAACATTCTGGGGTGAGTTGGAAAACAATCTCCAAACTCAAAGCCTATAGCCCAGCAAACTATAAATCCAATGAAGAAGGGAAGAATTAAGATATTTTCAGACTATAGAAACTCTGAAAACTTACCTCAAATACCCTTTTTCTTTGAAAGTTATTCGATGACTCCAGCAAAATAGCATAAACCAAGAACCAAGAAGGAGAAAGACGTGGGATCCAGAAAACAGTGGATCCAAAATGAGAAATAATGATGTCCTATTTCAGAATTCCTGCAAACGCAGAAGCCCAGGGAGCAACCTGTCCAGATCAAGGGGGAGGATGGATCCAGGAAAAAAAGGACAATAGGAAGATGATGGAGAATGATTGAGACATTGGAAAAACTGTGGGATATGCTAAAGACAACTGTGAAATTCGTTTTCTGAGAATGAACTTAAGTGACTCTGGGCACGTTCTTCTTTGAGGGGCTTTGTGGATGTGATGTTGGTCTCCTGGTGAAAGGAATGAATCCTAATATTTTACTTGTTCTGCTGTAAGAAGAATTTGTATAATCATAATAAAATGAGCACTATTCATTAGCCTTTGACTTGTAGAATTACCTCATTGATGAATCACAGAAGATCCAGATTTTATTACATTGCAAAATGTGTTATGAATCTTGGCAAAATAAAAGTATATTTGAAAGAGGTGGGGAGGTGACAACAGGGAGATTCAGAGTACTATTATCCTTGTTTTACAAAGTTAGAATTCAAGAAATTTAATTCAAACATTTAAGCTATAATTGATTGAATAAGAAATAGAGAGAGGGAGTATGATATAGCGGTTAAGAGCATGGACTCTGAAGCCTGACTCCCTCGGTTTGAGTCCCAGCTCTGCCACTTATAAGCTGTGTGAGCTTGGACACATTACATAACTTCTATGCCTCAAGTGTCCCATCTGTAAAATGAGGGTATTAATGGTACCCACCTTCCATGAGTTAATCTGTCTAAAACACTTAGAATAGTGCCTGGCACAGAGTAAGTATTACATCCATGTTTGCTACAAATTCAGAGAAGAACAACAGAGAAATTGATGAGAGTGACAAAAGTACGCTGGGAAGAAAAGTACAGAAATATAAGATGTGATATAATTGAGCAAAAACTCCATTCGAACATAGCAAGAAGTAGTGGAGAACATCTACATTGAATAAATGAAAAATGGTTACTTGCCATTACAGATATGGCAGTAAGATTTATGGAGATAGAGATTTTGCTTCTGGAAAGCTGTTCTGGGATTTGGGAGTGCAGGGGCTGGGGCTCTGGCTTAGAAGAGTAAGGTCTTCTGAACCATTCGATCCTTCAGCCATGGGCATGCGTTGCTCTGACAATTTTTTTCATCAGAAATATTTAGACAGATGAATAATATAAATGTCTAACCTGTAAATCTCTTTTGTGATGAAATTGAACAAGTAAAATGTAATCCAATAAAATGAAACAAAAAATACAAACAAAAAAGTGTAATAAATGGAAAACATAAAACAAGGTGACAGGCATTACTAGGCATTTAAATAACATGGCCTCCATGGGCTAAGGGGCTCACTCAGATTTCCTGTGATGGGACACATAGTGGCTGACAGCCCCGCCTGTGGCCTTTCTGGGCTCACCACAATGTTTCCCCCAAGGCCACGCCTGTCCTCGGCAGCTCCATAGGGGTACACACTCAGGTCATTTCTATAGGACATGGGATCCCTGGAACAGGCAACTTTTAGCTCCAGGTCTCACATTGCCAGGCTGGAACTTTCTAAGACTTTCCCTCCCCAGTCCTTCTTCCTTCCTCTCTGCTTCCACAGGGATCAGACCCGTTTTACTATTTAAAGTCCCTCCCTACCTCCTCTTGCTTTCAACCCTCTATTCTCTACCCGCAGTCCCCCAATGGGAAATGGGGTGCATGTCTAATCTCTGCGTTTGCTTCTTGGAGGATCCAACTGATCTACTGGAAGACAGAGTTCCCAGATTTAGTAATCCAATAAGATCCAACATGTAGCTGTCCTCAGAGATGCAGCTGAACAAAAATGAAAGGGAAAGGCTAAAAATTAGGCATGGAAAAAGCGCGTAAGGTGGGGGTTTACAAAATAAGCAAGCAAATTCAGGTAAGATTGCTAACCACCACCAACAAAACACACGCACTCACACACGCAACACGTGCAAACACACACCCCAGATACAGCAATACTGATGTCAAAACAAAAAGAGAAATGGACAAAACCATGATTATAGAGGGGGGCTTTAACACAACTCTGAGAAAGTACAGATCAAGTCAATTGAAATACACAAAATCTGGAAAGTGTGGTCAGCAGAAATAAGCCTTAGTCACACATGCATATCCTAAACTTTCTAACACCCTTGGAATATTTACAGAGCAGTGTTATGTATTAAACCAAAAAAAAATTAATATAAGTTATGAAAAAGCAGAAATAATTCAGGCCCTTATTCTCTCACCATAATGAAATTGAGTAAGAAATTAATATCAAGTGAAGACAAGTGTGTGAGGTGCAGGTTGGAGAACAAGTGATGAGCAACTTGGAAAAAATCATTTGAATAATTCTTGATTTAAAGGACAAAATCTCAAATCATGAACAAATTTTAAATGAACAACAGTAAATATGGTTCACTTGAGAATAGGTGGGATATGATGAAAGTAGCACTCAGAAAAAAAATTGAGTCGTAAATACATTCTTAAAAGACAAAACAAAAAAATCTTAAAACAAAGAGTCATAAACAAGGAAGTAAATAATAGAAAAATAAAATCCAAGAAAGTAAAAAAAAAAAAAAAGAGTAAAAAAGAAAATAATGAAGTAGAACAGCAATATAAAAAAAAAAAAAAGCGCACCTTATCAGTGAATCCAAAAGCTGATTCTTTACTTGGCAACACGAAGGACAGCAAGGATTGTGTGGAGCCTAGACTGTTCTGCCAAATGTCTCACTTGCAGTAACATATGTCCCCACCTCTATCTACAGATGCCTCGTGGTGGGTACCATGATATGGCACCAGTTTTATGTGTTTTATGTCGTTGGTTCCTGTTTTATGCAGTGATGATTCATTCATTCATTTATTCACTGAAGAAACGTCTAACACCTACCACGTACTAAGGCATATATGGCATCCCTCCGTGTTAGAGAATGATTTGACATGGTCTTTTTTGTATCACATGTTAAAATATTGACCACAGCTGTTTAAATTCTTACTAAAATTGGCATGCTTTTATATTTGCAAACATTTTCCTATTGCTGTTTATTCAGGTATAATAATTCCCATTCTATAAAATTCATCACCGTTAAGCATACAGTCCATGGCAATACACAACATATACAGATACTGTTGCATAATCACTGTACAAGCAAGATATGGAGCATTTTATTAATCCCCAAGTTTCTTCCTGCCTTTTGTAGCCAATCTCTTCCTCCACTACCCCAGCCCCTGACAACCACTCATTGGTTTTCTGTACCTAGAGTTTTGTTTCCTTAAAACATTGTATAAATAAAATCACACAGAATGTGGTCTTTTTGCATCTGGCTTCCTTCATTTAGCATAATGGTTTTGAAATTTACCTATAACGTCGCCTTTATCAGTGGTTCATCCCTTTTCATTACTGAGTAGCAGTCCACTGTGTGGATAAAGCACAATTTGTTCATTCCTTGATAGACATTTTCGTTGTTTCCAGTTTAGGGGTATTATGAATAAAGTGCTATAAACATATATATACTTATAGGACTTTGTGTAGACATATGTTTTTATATGTCTTGTAAAAACACATAGAAGGGGAATGGCAGGCTTAGTAGCAGGTCATGTTTAACATTTTAAGAAATGACAAACTTGTTTCCAACACGGATGTACCTCTTTGCGTCCCCACTGGCAGTATCTGATGGTTACAGTTTTCTACATGCTTGGCGACACACAGTACTTTTAGGCTTTTTTAATTTTAGCTATTCTAGGGAGTATATAGTAATATCTTTTTGTGATTCTATTTTTTTTTAAATTTATTTATTTATTTATATGACAGAGACAGAGAGAGATAGCGAGAGAGAGAGCACAAACGGGGGAGCGGCAGGCAGAGGAAGGAGAGGGAGAAGGAGAAGCAGGCTCCTCGGTGAGCAAGGAGCCCAATGCGGGGCTCGATCCCAGGACCCTGGGATCATGACCTGAGCCAAAGGCAGATGCTTAACCTACTGAGCCCCCCAGGGGCCCCACTTTTTGTGATTTTTAAATTGCTTTCTCCTAGTGATGAGTTAGGTTAGTATCTTCTCACGTACATACTAGCTACTTGTATATCTTCTTTGGTAAAGTGTCTGTTCAAACCATTTTTTCCTTTTTTTAAAAAATATATGTTGTTTATTACTGAACAGTAAGCCTTCTTTGTATATTCCAGACATAAATATATGTTTTCTAAATATTTTCTCTTAGTGTATGGCTTGCTTTTTTTTTACATTATCTCTCCCCACAAACTCTGCATCCTGTTTAATTTATTTTATAGTTCCCCAAATTATGGTTTAATTCAAGCCAAATTTAAAGAAAAAAAGACATATTATCCATACATCTGATGGTGTGATTTGACAGTTTGTACCTCATGTAGCCATATTTTATCTCTGTCTCTCTCTCTCTCTCTCTCTCACACACACACACACACACACACACACATCTTCTATTATTGGTTGGAATTCTTAACTGTCATGAAAGTCTTGGGTATAGATTTGAGTCTAGACATTGGAATCACAATCTCATTAGGACTTTGTCTTTTTCACTCACCATCTCCTTTTTCCCCACTTCTTAACCATGTCTTTTGAAAAGCAAAATATTGTCATTTGATTAAGTCTAATTTATCCACTTTTCTTTTGTATCTTATGATATTTGCATCCTATCTAATAAATCTTTACCTAATTTTAGGTCACCGAGTTTTTCTCTTACATTTAGGTTTATGGTCGATTTTAAGTGTGTGGTGTGAGGAAAGCACAGAGGGTTTAAAAAAATTTTTTTGCCCCATATTGTTGGGAAAGATTTCCCAATTGTTTTAGTATCTCTTGCTGAAAAAAACTATCATTTTTGAAAATACTATCCTTTCCTCATTGACTTACCATAGCAGCTTTGTCAAAAACCAATTTATCATATATGCGCGGGCGTATTTTTGAATTCTCCATTCTCAATCTTAAAGCTCTATTGTTACATACAGACACATACAGAATTGTTATGTCTTCCTGGTGAATTTACTCCTTTATTATTTTGTAATGTACTTCTTTAGGACTGAGAATACTCCTTGTTTGGAAGTCTACTTTGTCTGTTATTAATAAAACCACTCTATTTTTTTAAGATTAATGTAGGCGTGTTGAATCTTTTTTTCCCATTTTTTTTTTTTAACCTTTGTGTATCTTTATTTTTAAAGTTGCTTTCTTGTAGACAGCATATAGTTGGGTTTGACTTTTTATCTAATCTGACAATTTCTTTTGATTTTTAACTGAGGTATTAGATCAATTACATCTAATGCAATTATGATTGGATTTAAATGTATCGTTTTGCTCGTTGTGTTCTTTTTTTTTAAATTTCATCTGCTATTGTATTCTATTTTCCTCATCGTGTCTACTTTTAGATTGAGTATTTTTATGATTCTATTTTATCTCCACTATTGGCTATATTAGTTATACATATTCTCAAAAAAATTTTAGTGGCTGCCCTATGGTTTCAATATGTATCTTTAATTTATCACATTCATGTAATTTGCATACTGCTTCAGGGATAAAGAAATTTACCCTGGAACCTCCTCACAGTCCCTTCGTCCCTCCCTCTGAGCTACTGCTGCCTCACATTTTCTTCTTCCTAAGTCTCCCAGCTTTTCCGGGTATATTTAAAATGATTAAAAATAAGGAAAGGGGACATTTTTATATTTACTTCATTTTTGCTATTTCTAGAGATCTTCATTTCTTTATATAAATCCAAGTTCCTGTCTGATGTCATACTCTTTCCGCCGTCAGAGTGTCAGTGTCTCTTGTATCTTCAGTGGGTTCACAGTGAGTTTTCCCCAGGTTTTTGTGTGTCTGCTTGCCTAAAAGTCTTTCTTTCATCCTCATTTGTGCAAGTTATTTTATCTGGATATAGAATTGTGAGTTAATGGTTTTAAAGATTCCACTTAGCTGTCTTCCAGCTCGGTAGTTTCTGGCAAGAATGCTGCTCTAGCTGACTTCTTTTCTGTTCTCTGTGAAATGAGTCCTTTTCTTTCTGCTGCTTTCAAGATTTTCCTTTTGTTTTTCTTTGGTTTTCTGTGATTTCACAGCAAGCTATCTTGACTTGGGTGCTCTGAGTTTCCTGGATCTTTGGTTTGGTGTCCATCACTATGTTTTTTTGTTTTGTTTTGTTTTGTTTTAATCTTGGCCATTCTCTCTTTATATATTTTTCATACCCCATTCTCTCTTCTCTTTACATTTGGTCCTCAGAACTTACTTATCTTATAACTGAAAGTTTATACCTTTTGTCTGGCATCTCTCCATATCTCCCACAACCAACCCCGGGCAACTACCATTCTGTTCTCTGGAGATACCCAATTTGAAATCACAATGTAATATAACTACATGCCTACTAGAATGGCTAAAATTAAGAAAGCCTGAAAATACCAAGTGCTGACTAAGATGTGGCTACTGGAACTTTCATACTATGCTGATGACAATGCAAAATGGTTGAGACACTTAGGGAAAACAGTTTGTCAGTTTCTTATAAAGCTTAACACATAATTACCATATAACTGAGAAATTTTTCTTCTAGGTATTTACACAAGATAAATTAAAATAAATGTGTATACAAAGACATTTTCATGCATGTTCATAGCAATTTTATTCATAATAGTCCCAAACTGGAAACAATCCAAATGTCCAACCACTGGTGAATAAACGAATTGTAGTCTATCCATACAAGGGAATATGATTCAGCAATAAAAAAGGAACTAACTACCCAATAATAAGGAAGAATCTCAAATGGATTGTGCTAAGTGAAATAAGGTAGACACAAAACTTCATATTATAGAATTATTTTTGTGTAGTAGTTAATTTCAGGAAACAAAACCAAACAAAACTAATGAAAGTGGTTGCTTTCTGGGGCCATGGTGGGGAGGAGATTTACTGTAAAGAAGCCCAAGGAAACTCCTAGCATGACGGAAATAGTCTACGTCTTGATGGTGGTCATAGTTACAAACCATATACATTTGTCAAAAATTTTTAGACTGTACACCTGGAATTGGTGAATTTTATTGTATATAAATTATACTCAGTATATATGATTAAAATAATAAGAATAAGATGGGAAAAAAGATTTTTTAATAAGTAATGAAGAGATTATTTTCAGAACAGAGGCCAAAAAGAGTGAAAAGAAGGTTAAATCCAGGATGAAAAATGAGAATTCAGAAACAAAGCTGGAGATTGAGGAGAGGAGGATGGACGGAGACCGTAGTAGACAAATGAGCATCAGAAACAGAAGGAGAAACCTGATGAGAGAGAAAAGGGAAAACCTTAGCTGAGGATGGAAAAGGCCAAGAAGCTACTGTTTTGTCTCATCTTCCATCTTTGCTAGGGGGCAACCAACGATCTTCGTGTCTGCCGTTCATCTTTTGGGGAAGGGGGTGGAGACTGGCTTCAGGTGCTCTCGTTCCATCCACACTAGTGTCTGGGTAACTGAGTCCATTCGTGACTAATTGTTGCCCAGATGTTGCAATCAAAATAGCAATAACAATAATAAACATAAAATTAAAAAAAATATATGGGGAAGCGAGTAGCAAGTGAATATGAAATGCAGGGCTGTCCTGAGACCTCAAACATTACCACCACCATCATCATTATCATCATCATCATCAACATCAAAGAGATAGTTGCGCTAGTTAAGTAAGGGGGGGCAGGCACAGGCCGTGCTTTCTTCTGCAGCTGAGGCGAGTTGTCTCTGAGGAACCACTGAGCTTCCAAAGATCTCAGTCCAAACCAGCAGCCTAGTTTCCTCACTTACATTGCATTTGAGGAAAATTAGAGCCAGAGGATGTGAATTTCCCAGGTTATATCAGATTTAATTGTCTCAGCTCTAGGGTTTTAACCAGAATTATATATAACAAGCAAACAAACAACAACAAAAAAACCCAAAATACGTTGAAGGAGAGAATTAATTATTTTCCATTCATCTATCTCATCTAAATACGTTTTCAGCATCAACTATATACATGACATTAAGCTAGCTACTGGAGCAATGTAAGGACAGCCAGGAATCTGGCATTCTTTTGTGCTTTCTTTTGAAGACTCAAGTTCACACTGTGTTTAGTTATCTTTCACAGGAGCAAGTGCACACTGATCACACAGGCACATCTTGATTACAACGTCAACAATATAGGGGTTCTGTCATGAGAGCCACTCCTGCCCTGGCCCACGTGGGGCATAATGCACCCAGATAGTCACTGAGGACATGCTCTGGGTGAACTTGCTTTCCTAGGAGTTGTGACCACAGAGTCCGGGCAGATGTTGGGATGCGGCCAACCCTACCAGGACAGGTGGATGGTTGACTGCAGTAGACTTGGGGATTCGAGAAGCCCATTCATTTCCCTTTCCAAGGAGGAACCGCCATTTTTTTGAAATCTCAAGTTTGCCCAGAAAGATGATCACAATTTCAGAGAATCGACTTTAAAAACGGTGATACTCGGATTCCCTTGCCTTTTCCGCATTCCGAAGAGAAATCTTTCTTGTGGGTGGGGGTTGGGGGGACACATCTGTCCGCAGAACCAGTCCTACTGCTCCAACATGGCCATGCTCACCCATCCAGGTCCTGCCTTATTTCCTTATAGCCTTGAGGGTAATATACTTCATCACAAGCTCTCTTGGTTGCTCCATTTTTTTCCTTCTCTTTTTGCTTTTCTTTTTTCTTTCATATTTTATTATTTTTTTTTCTTTCCAAAGGAGGGGCGTTGGGGAGGAGAAAGCCATTGTCAATTAATAGAGAAACATTTTCACCAGGTGTTTCTCAATTATCACGTTGGCAGCCAGCCCCTTCTGTGTAAATTGTGTTTAAAAATTCCTTCCAGTGCAGAAATCCTCCTTGGGATTGTAACCAACTCAGTGTCTTATTTTCTATGAAGGAGGATCATCCTCTGGGAACGGTCTTGCTTAGAACTCTAAGAAGAGCCAAGGTTGCCGCCTCCTGCAACATCATGATTTAAATGCATTAAAGTGTGTGATTATCAGTAGGTCTTTAACACTCTAGATTCGTTCCCTCATTCCATACAAGTTTGAGAGATAAACCCGCGACCGGTCTCCAGGAGAGATTGATGCTTATTCTGTGTCAGAGGCCTGGTCCCCAGACATCCCCATAAATTTGTCTGCTGGAAGACCATAAACATAATTCTGAGCATGGAAGTTATTTAGATTTGAATTAATTGCTTTTTCAGTTGTTTTCAAATATGCAAATCAAAATAGCCAAAGAAACATGCCCATAAAAAAGGCAGTCCATTCTTTTGGAGAGATTCTGGAATGTCCTTTGCCAAGGTGACCTGCCTCTTCTCAATAAAAAGGCAAAGGTATGTTTTCAAAAATGATGCATGTACTTGAGGGTCTTTCCTCTGGGTCTGGCATTTTCCTAGTCACCTCCCACCCCTGCCCCGTCTGGGGAAAAGTGTGTATAAGGTCCCAGGTATCTCTGGGCAAGACAACCTCTGTGGGCACTTCTCCTGAGGAGGGTACTTCTGGGAGCCATTAGCAGCCCATGCTCAGCGCCAGGCTGTGCTTGCCCAGGCCCGTCAAAGGGCTTTGGGACAAGACTTGGAGACACAGATGATGCAGCTGGAGGAGAGAACTTGGTTCAGCTGCATGGCCACAGTGGGCTTCCTAACACAAACCCCCACGTCTCAGCCTTGGGGCCCACATGGTATGGAGTGGGATGGGGATGGGTTGGGAGTCCCCAGCCGGCACATGCTGGACCAGGGCCCAACTGGCCCAGGAGAGGGCAGAGTGCCTTGCTACTGTGAGCCTCGCCTCCCAGAGAAGGACGTGAAGGACTGAGTCTTGCCGTTCTACCAAATGGGTGAGTCGTGACACCTTTTCTCTGTGTAACATCTGTCCCTGGAAAAAGGGCAGAGGAGAGCAGTTCCCACTCATATAGAGAAGGCAAAGGTCAGTCCCTTCGGGTTGGACAGGAGTGGGAGGTATAAAGGAAAGACAATGACCCACAGAGAGACCAGTGAGGTTTAGCCAGGCAGGGAAGACAGGCCAGCAAGGATGCCTGGGTGCCATCGACACGGACCTGCTTCCCCTCCCATCGGAAGCAGAGACAGCAGCTCTTTGGACACCCTGGGGAAAGGCCAGGGTCCAGACCCCGCCTCTGGGCACTGCTTACCCACCGGGGTGTACGGGCCCTGAGGTTGGAGGGTCTGTAGGATGTCAAGGGCTCCCTCGGGAGCAAAGCTGCATCCTGCCGTGAAAGTCCTATGTGTGTGTGTGTGTGTGTGTACACGCCTCTGTATGCGTGTATATGGATGTGTGTCTGTGTCTGTCTTTCTGTGTGTGTCTGTGTCTGTACACACACACTTTAAAAAAACAAAACTAGGGGCGCCTGGGTGGCTCAGTCGGTTAAGGGTCTGCCTTCGGCTCGGGTCATGATCCCAGGGTCCTGGGATCAAGCCCCGCGTCAGGCTCTCTGCTCAGCAAGGAGCCTATGTCTCCCTCTCCCTCTGTCTGCAGCTCCCCCTGCTTGTGCTCTCTCTGCCAAATAAATAAATAAAATATTAAAAAAAATAAAAAGTAAAAGAACCAAACCAAAGCATGAAACAAAATTTAAAAATCGTGAGATTTCGTATAACACCCACAATCTCTGTCAGTAGCTTATTACTGTCAAATAATAACCAAAGAAACATGCCCATAAAAAAGGCATGTTACTGTCGCTGTGTCGTGATGCTGAAGTCCTTGCCACGTGGCTTCACCTTCCCACGTAGCTTCACCTTCCCACGTGGCTGGAGCCTCACAGTGGCTGAGCCTCGTATGCACGGCATTTTGCTCTCCTGCTCATTGAGGCTCACCTGCCCTGTCCCTGAAAATGTCCGAGAGTGACCCCACAATACATACACATACGGACACTAGACAGACAGACATTTGCAGGTTCATATGATGAGAGCAATGAAGAGGAGTCCAGGGCACGGAAGCCCCGGGCTCACAGGCAGAGAAGGGCTGCCCCGAGGAGAAGGGGAGCATGCAGTGTGGCCAAGAGGTAAGACCTGGGTCCAGCATGGATGATCAAAGCCCGAGACACATGCCCATGACCTCACCTTGACCTCATTGCTCTAACACTCCCAGAGTACCCCTGAGAGCGGGAGCAGGTGCAGGACAATGGTGCCAGTGGGCTTGACCCCCGCAGCGTTGCTCCAGGTCCGCTCACATCTCCGCCTGGCTGTCCTCCTGGGTCCGGACCTGGATCGATGATGCCCTTGCCCTCATCAGCATCCCCACTGCCCGCTCCTTGTCCCTGCCTCCAGCCTTGCCCAGCTCCGTCCCAGCTCTATCTCAGCCTCCACAGCCACCTGCTTTCAGCTCAGCCCAGACTGTACTCCCTCCTTGAAAAATCTGCAAGGATCCCCAGGGTTTAGGATGTGATTTGGGCCCCTTAGCCCAGTGGTCAAGCCCCAAGGAAGCTGGTTGGTAGTGGGTCATCCATGTGACAGACCAGCTGGTGTCTCAGGAAGCTACAGCTCGGGAAACTCCAGGTCCTACATTAATCCAGCAAAGTAGAGAGTGTCAGCAAGTGCCTGGCTCGGGAAGTCTGGCGGGGAGGAGATGCGGGGGGGCCTCAATGAGGGAACACAGTCTTCACCTGCACTCTCCACACATGAGGGGCCAGAGCGAGAAAGGCAGTCAGGAGAAGCTGAGGAAGATGCTGGGACCTCGCTTGGGACGAGTCTCCACCTCTTCATCCAAACTTCACAAGCAGGAACTGGGTTTGTTCTGACAGGGTGTCCAACCAACCCACTCCCTGCTCACACCGAACAGACATGGTGGAGCCAACAGAACACACGGCAGAACTCTGGGAATGCGTCTGAGGAGACTTCTCTCGTGCACAAATCTACCGTGGTAAGGGCAATAGTGATGTTACCCAAACACACACACACACACACACACATTCCTTTTGTAAGGCATTTCCCACAAATGTGCGTTCCAAGTTATGGTTTCCTTTGGAAGCTTCCCAAACTTCCAGGTTCTCCCTCCATACTCTGCCCACCACAAGTGACTTACTCAGTGACCGAGGGAACACTGTTTCCAGGGCAAATTTCTCTCCTATGAAATGAAGGAACTTCATGTACATGCCCTGCCCAAAATCACGTCACATGGGGTGGTGGGGTGACAGAACCTTACTACACAGACATGGTCTGGCACTCCCTGGGTCTCACGCTAGTGACAGATCTAAGGTTTTGGGAGCAGTGGCATCCCTAATTAATGGATGAAGAGGCTGAGTCAGGGAGCTTAGGAAACCTGCCTAAGTCGGAAAGTTAAAACTTTAATATATAAACTCCATGCAATCCAAACAGGATTTTTATTTTCCCTTAGCAAACTGGTAATTGTAAACATGCTTTGCAAGAATAAACATCAGAAATAGCTATGGTGATTACAAGACTAATCAAACATATAATAATAACAGAACAAACAAAAAAAGTGATAAGAAGCTTGTTCTCCCAGCTCATAAAATACACAACAAAGCTACAGTAACTAACACAGGGTCACACCAGTGCAGATATGAGGTCACAAGTTAAAATAATGGTTCTAACTGTGCTTTGGCATCATCTTAGAGTTTAAGGAAAAAAAAATACAGAGATGCTGATTTCACTGGTTGAGACAGGGGTATGACCTGAGCTTCCTGGTTCCTAAGTGCTTCTTCGGTGATTTTAATGAGCACCAATGATTGAGAACCACTGGATTAACAGAATGGAAAATAAGGTACAAAACACATACTGAAGTTTCTAAACCACTGGTGGGAAAGAGTTCTGAGATACATCTAAGTACACAGAGGAATTTCTTGGTTATAAAGGAGGGTCAAAACACTGGAGGAAAAATGTATCAAAAGAATTGGTGTAACTGACCAGCCATCTGGCAATTAAGTTAGATCTTGAATTCACTTCTTTCAACAGAAACCTTTGAAACAGGACTGACTAATCTATAATGTGGTGGAATAAGCCCTTCTAGGCTTTCTAAGAAAAACAGAAACTTTATATGAAGTGGAAACATGATGATCTGACTACATAAAAATGAAACTCAATCATGAATTGTGCAAAAGATAAAGTTGCCACACATATTACAGAAAAATAGTTAAGAACCCTAATTTGCAAAAAAAGAGAGAAAGTTTATAAACCAAAAAGTAGGAAGGCAAATATTCAGTAGAAAAATTAAGAAGTAAACACAAAGAGGCAAATGACAAAATAAAATGTGCAAATTGTCAATACATTTTAAAGTGTGTTCTGCCTCATTAGTACTCAAAAGGGCTGTTGAAAGTGAAAATGATCCATCTTTTTTCACCCATCATATTGGAAAGGGTTAAAGGTTTGACAAAACCCCGAAAGAGCTGGAATGTGGGAAAATTGAGACTCTCATGCACTGTTGCAGGGAATGAAAATTGGTATTCCTTTCTGGAGTGGAGTTTGCCAACTGAAATCAACTTCTGTTGTGGTTGCTGTTGGGAAGGAACCATATCTTTGACCCAGCAATCATACTCTCAGGAATTTATTGTAAGGGGGTCAGTGCAGAGAGGGTGCAGATAGAAACACAATGACATTCATTAATGCTTTTAGTGGTGACGTTCTGGGAGTAACCTAAACATCTGTATGTAAGTGAATGGCTAAATAGTCCATAATATACACGTACAAATAAAGGCACATGATCTGAAATAATGCGTAATGCTATAGATTTTTATTCACCTACAATGATGGTGCTCTTTAACACATCCTTCTTCTGTATACACTATTCCTTCTCCAGGAGCTGCTATTCCCCTTCATTGCCAGATCTGGTTCACTCCTAGTCATTCCCAGACCAGCTCTAGTTGTCTCTTCCTCGGTGTCCTTCGTGCCTTTCTGAGCCACGTAAGTAGCTACCACCTCTTAACAACCAAGACATTCCTTTGCTGCTTCCATGAGAGTACTTGTACATTCATTCATGCAACAGATATTTTATTGAGTACCTACTACTATTTTATTGAACACTTCTAAAGTAATTGACTCTTTACATGGCCATCTCTCCTACTGGACTGTGGGCCCTTACAGAGCAGGAACTGTACCTGATTTATTCTGTTACCCCAGATTCCAACCTAGAGATTGGTATATGAGAAAGACAAGTTTATTGAAGGAAAGAAGGGAGGAAGGGATGGATGGATGGATGGATGGATGGATGGATGGATGGATGGATGGAAGGATGGATGAATGGATAAATAAATGAGGGGTGGGTAGATAGATGGAGAAAGTGTAGATGGATGGATGGAAGGAAGTGTGGATGGATGGATGGATGGATGGATGGATGGATGGATAGATAAGGGATGGATGGATAGATGAAATGAGTTGGTGATTGGGTGGCGGGTGGGTAGATAGAGCAATGGATAGTTGGTTGAGTAGATGGGACTAGGTACATAGGTAAGTGGATAGATAAGCAGAAGAATGGGTGAGTTTCTGGAAGGGGTATAGTGTCCCTGAGTCCATCCAGTTGCCGTCCTTCCTCAGGAAGGA
The DNA here is from genome assembly GCF_054177405.1 of Leptonychotes weddellii. NCBI lineage: Eukaryota > Metazoa > Chordata > Mammalia > Carnivora > Phocidae > Leptonychotes > Leptonychotes weddellii. The sequence goes on from NC_138384.1 coordinate 34,516,527, forward strand.
CGTTTAGAGAACCCTTATAATCTAACGCTACATGCACAGCTATGTATAGGGCCCACAAAGTATATATTTAGGGTCTACAAAGTGTTCAAAGTTATCAAAATTATATCATTATTTGAGGCCATCGGTTCTCCCATAGCAAAACAGAACAACAACAACAACCAGACCTTACGTATTTGCCAGGGTTCGATCTGGAAACCATAAAGTGGGGAATTCATTTCACAGACGTTGGAAAAGCTGAAAAGCCAACAGAGGAGAGAGGAGCAACCCAGAGATGAGCAACCGCAGGAATCCTCTACCTGCCCCCCAACCCCAGGCCAGAGTGGGGAAAGGAGAGCTCTGTGTGATCAGGCACAGGTGGCTGAGTCACTGGGCGGCAGCTGGGCCCACAGTGCGCTGAACCAGTGGGAGGCGGTCCCAGAGGAGACACAACCAGCCAAGGAGACAGCACCCTCATTTCTCCTCCCCCTCTCCCGTACCTCTCCCGCTCAGGCCTCTCCCTGGCCAAGCACACCAGGGACCTGGGAAAATGGGCTGTGGGCATCAGCAGAGGGCGAGGGGTGGGGGACGGATCTGAGGACAAACAGGCCCACACCTGCACACCCCACAAAATTGAAGTCAATAAATATTTAAATGTATCTGCAATGTCACATTCTTTATGTCAGCCAAGCAACTGCGAATGAACGCTTACAATACGTTATGAATAAATTATGTTGGGTGTGTGTACATTTTAATATGTCTGATGTGGTAGGGGGATGGGGGCTGCTGAGGACAATCAAGGCCTTAAAGTGACCATCCAGACACTTTCTGCCTCCTGTGTGTATTTCGGGACCCAGCCTCCTGTTCTCTACTTGAATGATTTGGGGCAAATTACTTTACTCAGGCTACTCATTTTTAAAAATGCATGTGAAGTTTTCCAGCATCCCTGTGAACTTAAAATAAAATAGCGCTGTGGATGTGCCCTGAGTCCGTCCTCCATGCTGGAAGCCATCACGGTTTCTGAGAGGCGCTTGTTCTGCCAGAGGAGGCAGGCATAGGTGGTCTCCAGGCCTGACATTCTCTCTTCATGTACCCAAAGCGTGCTCGTCCGCATCTTTCTCGAACTAAAAATTCCACCTCCATCAGGAAAAGGGTGATGATTTAATGACAAGGACACTCGGTGTGTTTATATTAGAGAGTATTTTATATTTCTAAATGCTGAGCAGGATGGGATAGATTCAGTTAGAGTGTATCAGCCGTGATGTACTACAGGGCATGTGCGTGTTTATATGTGTGAATATGCACCAAATCGTTTTAAATTGTAATCTCTAAAATGAACTTATGGGTCATTTTTCATTCCTTTTTTATCTTCCATCAGTTCTTTTTTTTTTTTTTAAGATTTTATTTATTTATTTGACAGAGAGAGACACAGGGAGAGAGGGAACATAAGCAGGGGGAGTGGGGGAGGGAGAAGCAGGCTTCCCGCCGAGCAGGGAGCCCGACGCGGGGCTCGATCCCAGGACCCTGTGATCATGACCTGAGCCGAAGGCAGATGCTTAACAACTGAGCCACCCAGGCACCCCTTCATCAGTGTTTTTTTAATTCTCCATAATAACTTGTGTAATTTTGTTAATAAAATTGTAATATGTGTTTAATGATGGCCCCTCCAACCCAGAGCCACAGCCTAGAAGAGGAGACCACTGATGGAGCAACAGGATTGCAGGAATTGAAAGCAAATCATGATGGAGGGCTTTCTTAGCCTGGTCCCTTTTTCTTGGGGGTGAACTGGACACTCCTGGCCCTCGTCCAGTTAAAACGCAGAATCTGGCGGGAGAAGTATGTCTTCTAAGCCTCTGTGCCTCCGGAGTCTCTCAGTGTTCTCCTCATGGCCACCCTCTGCAATGACAGGTACAGTGGTGCTGGCTACCAATCTCAGCAATGCTCCCCGGTCCACAAGGACATTAAGCTCCTACATCAGGACCATTCACGGGGAGTTTAATGTAGCTGTAGGTGTGTTAATCAGGGTTCTTCAGAGGAACAGAACCAACAGAGTGTATCTCTCAATACATAGATGATAGATTGTTAATAGATAGCTGAGAGATATAGATGATAGATGATAGATAGATGATAGATAGATAGATAGATAGATAGATAGATAGATAGATAGATAGGCAGGCAGATGGATGATAGGTGTGTATTATAAGGACCTGACTAACTTGATTATGGAGGGGGGCAGGTTCTAAGATCTGCAGGGTGTGTTGGCAAGCTGGAGACCCAGAAAAGCTGATATTTTATTTCCAGCCTGAGTCCAAAGGTCCAAGAACCAAGAGAACCAAGGCTGTAAATTCCCACCCAATGGTAGGCAAGCTGTGCACCCAGGCAGAGTTGATGTCTCAGTGCAAGTCCAAAGGCAATCAGGCAGAAAGAAGCTCCTCTTGCTTGGGGTAGGACCAGCCTTCTTGTTCTCTTCACTCCAACAGATTGGATGAGGCCCACCCACATTAGGAAGGGCCTAATCTTCTTTGCTCAGTCTATTAATTTAGATGTTAATCTAATCCAGAAACACCCTGACAGACACACCCAGAACGGCCCAGTCAAGTTGATACTAAACTTAACCATCACAATAGATACCATGTTTATAAATATTTTGTATCCTCTATTTGTCTTTACTTTTTTTTTTTTTCAATCAGTTGCCTTCTGCAGTTCAGTCTGTGGCCCTGGAGGGGTCCCTGGAAGCCCCCTTACCTCTCTGGGTCTCAGCGTTTTCTCAGGAAAAGGTGAGATAGGCAGATGGATCTGGGGACCCTGCTAGTTCTGTAAGATAAAATAAGTCTTCTGACCCTATAATTCAATCTCAGTCTCAGCTTGAGATTTCTGTGTGT
>NC_138384.1:34519884-34541195 GCF_054177405.1 Leptonychotes weddellii
GTACAGCTTTGGAGGCGGAGAGTGAAAATGGCGGCCTCCCAATCTCTGCCCTGGAGGAGCCGAAAACTCGGGGCCCCACTCCTCAGTGAGCTCCCAGAGAAAAGCCGTCAGTCACTCCCGTCTCCCCGGTCTCCGGCCTCACTCCGTGCTCACCTGGCCTGTGACCAAGCGTTTCTATCTCTGGCGCACGACCTCGTGTGGAGTCTCCAAACTCAGCAGATCCCTGCGGTGCGCTCCCGCACCGCTCCTCCTGGGTGAGGAAGGGGAGTCTCCCCAGATCTGCCGCTTGTTGGGTCCCTGCTGGAGGAGCAGGGGCCCAAGTGTGCCGCGGATCACAGTTTATGACAACCCCGAGCTGAGAGCCCGCGCCTCGGCTCCGTCTCTGCAGCTGGCTTCCCCACTCCAATACCTGGGAGCTCTGCTGCACTCAGGCACCCCTGGTCTTTCTGTGATCCCGAGGGTCCTGAGACCACACTGTCCTACGAGGGTTCCACCCCCCCGCTTAGCCACCAGAGTGACGTCCCTCAGCGGAGCAGACTTCTAAAAGTTCCGATTTTGTGCTCCGTGGTTCTATCACTTGCCAGAAGCGGCCGACGGAGGCCCCTCCCCCGCCATCTATCCTCCCGAATATCGCCTCGGATTCACTTCTCCGCACGTCCTACCTTCCAGAAAGTGGTCGCTTTTCTGTTCAGAGAGTTGTTGCTCTTCTTTTCTTTGATCTCCTGTTGAGTTCGTAGGTGTTCAGAATGGTTTGATCCCTATCCAGCTGAATTCCTGAGACCAGACAAAATCCAGGTCTCCTACTCCTCCACCATCTTGCTCCACCCCAGTGTAAGGACGTTTCTTTTTAGAATGGGAAGAGAAGCCAATACTGGCCTGTGAGGAAGCATTGCAGCTTTTGCCATTGGTTATGTGTATTATTTTTTAAAAGATTATTTATTTGAGAGAGAGAGCAAGCAAGCAAGCAAGCAGGTGGGAAAGGCAAAGGTAGAAGGAGAGAGAGAGAATCTCAAGCAGACTCCCTGCTGAGCACAGAGCCTGACGTGGGGTTTGATCTCACAACCTTGAGATCATGACCTGAGCCAAAATCAGGGGTCAGATGCTTAAGGGACTAAGCTACCCAGGTGGCCTGGTCATGTAATATATATATATATATATTATAATGTGAAGCCTGTGTAGGTGTTCCTTTGTCTACATCATGAAGCTAGACTTCATGGCTTCCTTAAAGAAGAAGGAAAATGGTTTAATGGTTCTCCTGAAGTCACAGAGCAAAGGCCACCATCTGGTTCACATGTTCCATGATCCTGGGAGAGAACCATCATGGCAATTAGACACAGCCAAAAGGAAATGCCAGCATTTAAAAATAGACAATCAATCATAATAAACAATAGGTATTTTGTACAAACAAGTATGAAAAATATAAACTTTGAAATGAAACAAGAATGCAAATGCACATTTGTAACATAAAGGCCTATTGAGATAGGAAGTGGGAGGCAGGACAGAGCCAGCGACAATAGACCAGCCTGTAGTATAGCAGGACCTAGTATTCAAACCAGACTTCAGAAAGATAGCCTATTCATTTGCCTAACATGGCAAGACTAGAGAGGAATATAAGGAGGAGGAAACTAACTTTGGTTGAACACCTACCGAACCACATTTCATTTGCTCATCTATTTATTCATTCATGTCAATGAATTGTTGTGTTCTTACTACAAACTATGTACTGTTCTTGGTGCTGTCAATTGAAAAATTAGTGGGATCTGGTCCATTTCCTTGGGGAGCTTAAAATCCAGTGCAGAAGGCAGACAGGTAACCAGGTAAATACATTACAGTATGATATATGTTAAGAGAGGAGACTTCACAGATTTCTTAGGAATACGCTAGGAGGAGTCTGAATGCTGTCAGGGAGGGCATGCAGCACAAGACATGTAAGATGCCAGGGAAGAGACTGAGCCTGGGGAATGACAAGAGTCAGCCAGGCAGAGGTGGAGCAGGCAGGAAGGCCTGTGCTGTGGAGGAGCCTGACTCCTTCGGGAATTGTTGGGTCTGGCATGGGCGTCACTGATGGTGCTCTGGGTGGGTCAGGATAATGCCTTCATCCTCGGACAATGGGAGCCATGGAGAGATTTCAGCAGAAGAGCTGCATCATCAGACGTGTGCTTACGAGACACCATAGTGACAGTTATGTAGGAAATGGGTTGATATGCAAAAAACTGATGGCACAGAGACCAGCGGAGAAATCCTTGCAGAAGTGACCAAGGCTCAAAATAAAGGGTCGTGGTAAAGAGGGAGACATGGCAAAGGATCAACCAGATATTAAGAAGGTGAAGTGGGAGGCCCTCGATGGCTGGTCTGATGGAAGGACTAGGGTTTAAGAGGGCATATGCAGGGTCTGGGGCTGAGCAGCAGTCATGGAGTGATGGATGAGTGTGGGATGGCTACATTGACTATGGTTTGGGGTATGTTGACAGGGCATCCAGGTGCATGGATCCAGACTTTGCAATTAAGGAGGGACCCAAAGATGGAAGCTGCCATAGACGAGGAGTTCTGAAGCGGACACCATCAGTTCCCCACCAGTGTTCCCGAGGCTACCCACACTGGCTACTGCATGCACCCCCACACCCCATCTGCACCTGTGTCTCTTTGCTGGAGACCATCTCTGGCCTTGGGCACTGCCTGACATTGGCACAGAGCAGGCTCAAAGTGCTGGGAGGAGAGGGAGGAACGCTGCTGGCTCACTACCCACCATCCTGGCCCCTTGGGGAGCCTTGCCGTAGTGTATCCTAGACCAGTGCTTCTCAGAGTTTAGCCCTTGTTAAAACCCAGATTCCTGGGCACCCTTCAGACAGTCTGATTTAGTAGGTCTGGTGGGGAACAGGGGGACGAGATTGGCATTTTGAACAGTTCAGCCTTGCTCCCAGCCACCTGAGTGGTAACCCCTGTTAACACACAATCCATAGATTCTTCTCTTCCCCATCTCTCCTGGGATCACATCCCAGATGAACAGCCACCATCCAGGTCCCTGACGTCTGTTTGGGGCCAATCCTAATTACAGTAGTCACTGAGTCCCCTGTCTTATTTGTAACATGGTGTTGGGGTTGGGGGGGCAATTATGGTAACTATTTCTGAACTGTCATCAGAGCTAAAGCACAAGGGATCCCCATGTTCAAATGGCAGCTAACGAGTTGTGTCCAATCCCCCTGGCCTCCCTTGAAATATGCCTGAAAATATTCATGGAGACAGGGAGGAAAATTTCAACAGCCACGGAAACTTGGTTTATTACCCAACAATTTTTAAGGAGCCTGAGAAGAATTCTCATCAGCCACATGGATATGGGGCCCATGTGAGCCAAGGGTCTATGGAGCAGCCCTGTCTCTCTCTACTGTGTGCTCCCACCCCCCTGAGGAAGAGCTCGTTACTATTACTGCCATCATTGTTGTTGCGTTGCCTTTGGGAAGTTAGTGTTGGCTTATTGTTACTGTTACTGTTGATGTCATTGCTAAAGTTATTATGCTATGGCCTTCTTAGGAGTCCACAAATCCTCTGAAAATGATGCAAAATATGATGCCTTTTTCTGAAGGGAGGGCTCCCAGCTTGGATCAGATTTTTCCAAGGAATTCCCAATATGCCAACAATCGTTGATTGAGAGGGCAGGTTAAGCCCACAAGAGAGGATGAGATTATAAAGAGGGAAACATAGTGAGTTCCGGCCCCGGGGGTGGGGAGACAGGCAGGCACTGTGGGCAGGAGGATAGGAGGGAGCAATCAAAGAGTCAAGATCCCTGGAGGAGCAGGTGAGGAGGAGAGGTGACAGTGCTTGAGGCATCTCCGGGACAGGGCACAGCCAGGGCAGGGCCAGGGGTCTCCTAGGGTGGCCCAGAGCCTATAGGGAGAGACTGAGAAGTATGCAGATGGACACAGACATCTCCTTCAGGAAGCCAGCCTGGAGGGCAGGAGGTGGGCTGGTGGGAAGAGAGAAGATATTGTTAACTGTTGATGGAAAAGCCAGGGGACCAGGAATGTTGAAAGAAACATGACATTCTTCCATCTCTGTCTGAAATACGGAGACCGAGGCTCAGGGAAGTAAAGAAATGTGCCCAAGCTCACTCAGGCCATTGAGCACAGAGCTGGAGACTGGCTTCAGTCTGTCCGTCTTTGGAGCAACCTTCTCAACGCATAATATTTCTTCAAACTGCCGAAGGGCCTCTGTAGCCACGAAAACTCAGCTTTGCACAACTGCAATGCGGGGCTAAAATTCCTCCACAGGTCCTTTCCCATGGTGTCAGCACTGGCCTTTCTCAGGGTCACTCTCCAGGGTGCAAGGACCCCAGGAAGGGGTAGTGCAATGCAAGTGAGTGGGTCTGTCATCAGATGTCTCCCCTGACCTCCAGCAGAAAGCTGAATGGACCGGATGCCTGGGGTAAAGCAAAGGAATGGTCCAGAAAATGGACAAGACACTGTGCCCACTGGAGCTTTGCTTAGATGTGGCTCGCAGTAATGACACCCACGTCTTGATTCCATCTGTCTTCTGATGGCCTGGTGGAGCCACTGGGCGGATGCAAGTGTGTCATCAGCCTTCTCTGGAGGGCAGGACTCTTGTCTTAAAGGACAAAAGAGTGGGTAGGAGGTTCGGGCAAGGGTACACAGTGGCTGGGCTTGGACATGCACGCCCATCTGGAGAGCACATGAGGAAAGGAGCAGAATTCACATGAAGCCAGGAACACTGCAATCCTTGGCTTGGCAAAAGCCATGGCACATGTGCACCCTCCCCACACAGACCCGGACTGGAAATGCACGGGTTGCCAAGACATAGGAAGACTCACTGTGTGAGGACACAAAACAAAGGGACCAAAGTGCGGCAGGCGGACACCAAGCCAAAACTCCGACGGCAGCAGAAATCCAGCTGCCAGACTCCGAGGAAGTCCCCAATATATGATCATTGTCTTCCATGCTTGAAAATGTCCTACCTCCCTTCCCCTTTCCTGTGATTAACTGTGTCGAAGAGACAGCAGAGCCAAGGAAGAAAGTGGTGGGAGGTCAGACAGGGGACAAGACTTGCAAGCTTAGTAAATGTGTGCTGCAATAGAGACAGGGAGGAAAGCTGACACACGAACAGAGGAGTGACTTTGCAAGCCCAGAAAGCACCAGGCCATCGTCATCCATCAAAAATACAACTGGCATGAATCACCAAAAAAAAAAAGGAAAGAAAATTAGGACTTGATCAAACACAGCTATCAAATATCAATATTTGACATTTGACACGAATACAGATTCATCCAGTCTATCGTTCACTCTCATACACCTGAACCCTAAATCTAACCTGCTGGAATATCCTACTTTCAGGAGCATCCCATGCAAGCTTCCAGAAGCAAGGTGTGCAGCCTCTGCAGGGCCAGAAGTCAGCACCACAGTTTCTTCTCTGGATGCAGGTGAAAGAAGTACTGAGCTACCTCAAGGAGGAAGAGATCAAGGCCAAGCCCCCAAAGCCAGATTCACTCAACAGTCAGTGGGAAGGCTTCCTTGTCTAAAAGTTAGTGGCCCCCCATCCTGTGACAATATGGGTTCTGCTTTACAAAGCCCCCAGAAATAAGAAATGCCAGGTGGCTTCAAACCATCCATGCACATACGAAATTGTGGCAGACTTAGTTTCTAGTCAGTCTTTAGAGCCCATCACGAATGATGGGTGCAAATATAGGCTCAGAGGGACCTGTGTCGAATTTCAACTCTGGGGCTTGGCCCAGTGCCCCGGTCTCCGACAGCTAGTTACGACGGACCCCCACCTCGAGAGAGTGATACACAGACACGATGCTGTATGCAGACCCCGGGGCCTCCACCCTAGCAGGTGCTCAACAACTAAGCAGGTACTGGTTCTCTGGTCATCTCGATGTTTCTTGCAATGGAATCATTAGCAAAGATCTCTCCTAAGAGCCCTTTATCTTAAAGAACAATTTTAAGACATTTAATTTGGTTTCAGTAGTGATTTCTAAGCTGGGCCTTGTTTGTGCTGTAAAAAAGAGCCACAAAAAAACACAACTGAAAAAAAAAGGGAAGCTCAAGTGAGCTCATGAGTGAAACAGAAAGCGTAAAGGGGCTGCTTTGATACATTCTGCCCTGGATGATGATAAGGGGAGGGAGCCAAGGTGAGGTAGGTCGGCAGGGGTGGCATGGAGTGAAGGGAAGGCACACTGGAAGAAAAAGAAAGAAAGGCGGGCCCTCCATCTAGCCAAATGCTGCAAGGAAATGCAACCATCTCTCTGCCTCCCCCGTGATCTCCAAGGCCGCTGGCCTCCCTGGGCGCCGGGCAGCGTGAGGGGCTTCCCCCCACCCACCCCATGGGGAGCCAGGTCCCCACCTGCGCTCCCCACCCTCCCCAGATTCTCCTAAAACTGCCACGTGAGGCAAAAGACAACATGATTTTCATCTGCATTAATGCCATATTTTATTTCCGATTTCTGAATGTTGTGTTAGGAATGAGGTGTCCTTAAAATGAAAGGTAACCACACATACTCACTTTCCCGCTTCTGTGCTCAGCTTTTCTGGCTGATTCGGCTCTCGCTTTCGGGACAAGGGGAGAAATGTGAGTTTGGTTTACAAAAATAAAAAAAGCCGTGGACAGAAGCATGCCCTTCTCCTCTGGTTCTTAGCATGCTGGAATGCACCTGTGTTAAAATATGAAGAAATAAAACAAATATAAATTATGCATTTTCCAACTTAATTTAAAATGCATTATGCTCTGCTTTGTTCTCTGGAATTAGTCTTATTAAGGGGACAGGTCTGTATGGATTAATTTTGAGTCAGTTTATTCACTTCTTTGTAATTCAGTGGCAAGGATTTTTGTCCCCAGGCATCAAATTAATTTTTTTTTTTTACTGTAAGTAACACACACAAAATATAGACCTTTTTGTGTTATTTCTTTGTTTACCTAGCAAGCAACACATTCCCATATTATGTTTCCACCAGATCTTAAATCTCTCCCTTTAAAGAACAAAACTTTCCAAATGATTTTTAAAGCAATGTAACCATTGTCACAATATTGGAGTTGAACACGATAATACCATTATCCTCTTCCCGCTATTCATTGACAGAGAGATCCACATGGTCTCCCTCCAGTTCAAACTAAGAGGCCACCAGCCCCAAGCCCCTGCCTTCCGATAATTCTGGCAACATGTGAACTGATATTTTATGACGATTTAAAATATGTACCAAATCATCATTTTTAAGTATTGTTTTAGTACAGTAATTCTTTGTTCCGTTTAGATGTTTTAAATCTTTATTTTTCCCCCCTTAAACTGAGCAAGAAAATAGTCTGCATTCTTAATTAGTCTTCTTTAAACAAAATATCCTTTCATATGCGCTAATAAAGACTAAGGATCTTTCCTCTCTTGTTTAAATAACTGCTTGCTGTGGTATAAAATTGTAAGACACACGATGCAGATCAAGTTGCGGGCTTGAAGTGGGGAAGACGAGCAAGCCGTGCCATAATAAGCAGATTTTAATGATTTACTATAAATCAGCATTTTTGCCCTGTCAGTGAGATTGAAGAGGCAGACAGCTCCTCACATGTCTGCCGAGCAAATGTCTTCCTGATGAATCATGTGCACTGAATCACTGATCACAACATTCAAACGGCACATCCAAATAATGAGGGAAACATACACACAGCCTCCCGATGGCTGCTCGAAGGCAGCAGGAATATATGTTTTTTTCATTGTGTGGTAGTTAAACCCTTACATTGATCCTCCGAGGGTTCCGTGGAGGGTAATGGAAGTGTATATTACCGGGTTAACCATTGCTGCCCTAACGTAGACTGATCTGCATAAATGCTTTGCCCCACCCCCAGACTTTTGATGGGAATCTAATCTGGTCTCGAGGAGATGGGGGGGGAGCAGAAAGACAGGCTGTAATAATGAACCTAAATGCAAAGAATCTGGCCACAGAAACCTGTAAAAATCGGAGCTAATTTCTGTTGGGTCAAAGGCTCATTTGCTCTGGGAACAACTCTTCCAATGCCCCCATCTGTCAGGCCCCCCCCACCGCCCCACGCCCCATCTTATTGCTTCCTCTCTCCATGTCTTATAATCCCCCAACATAGAGTGTTTCTGGGTCTGGGACCCAGACCTTCCGTGGAAGGTTGGAAGGGTCTATTTGGAAACTGGGTGTACTGGATTCCCAGACCGGACCTGGGGGCCAGGGGAAGGAGGCACAGATGCCTCTGGCTCGGACAGGGAGCCCAATCTCTGGACCTGGTTTCATCCTTCACATCCAGGAAGCCTTCCCTGATTGCCGCCTTCAGGCCTTACTCCTCTCCAGCTCTGCAGCCTGCCTTCAACCTCTCACACATACACTGTAACGGTCACCCACCCTGGGGCACAGTGGTTTCCTCAGTTGCAAGGACACTGCATTAACTCTTCCGAAGCCATCATAATATCTTACACATAGTACAGGCTTTGCCATACATAACCTGCTCAACCCATGAGTAATGGATGAATGGATGATGGGGTCATAGCAGCCAAGGGTGGGCCAGTCAAACTCAACGGGCAGCACCCTGAGACCCCAGGATGTCACAGACAGCACGACAGAGTCCTGGGGCCAAGGATGACCGGATTCCTCTGCTGGATACTGACCCTGCTCCCTCCAGATCCACAATCCTGCTCTGGTGCCAACAGAGAACATCCTCCGTGGGCTCGTCCAAGGAAGCTGACCTCCGAAAAAGTAGAAGACAGTGTCCAGGAGTGAGCAGGCAGGGCCCTTTGGAAACCAGTGCCATGTGCAGGGGACTAAAAGTCACTCACACTGGATGGTGGCCTCAGGGAGTTTACTTAAAATATAAATCCAAGAATAAATCAAAACTACACCATACGCTGCCCCCTAGCATGGTGAACGTAATTAGAACTCCGAAGTTTTTTCCAGAAGCACCTTCTTTCTAATGAGAGTGGACATTTGTGGTTGATTTGGGGACATTTTCCTCTTTACCACCCAGGACTTCATGAAGACCAGCCACAACTTTCGTATCTCCAAAGGTGCCTCTGGCAAACTCAGAGATGTTCAAGCTCAGTCCCTGGCTCATCCCACTCTGACTCTTACCACACACACGCTCCTCTTCTAGGCAGCTAGCCCAGGGCCTCCCAATGCCCCCACTCAGCACCCAGCTCTTTGCTGGTTCTGGGGATGCCAAGATGCACAAGGCCTTCTAGAAGCTCACTGTCCGAGGGAGCTACTGGAGTGGCTTCGCTCCAACCCTGGACGTAACCCCTCCTTGCAGTGCTGTTGGAGAAGACCTCAAGTGGAGCCTCAGCTCACAATGGGGAGGACGGCTGGAGCAGGCTCCAAACACTAGGGCTTCCACCACAGTCCCATGGAGTGTGCTCCCCATTTTCCAGAAGGCAGGGGGAGCTTGGCAGCCCACACCTCGGCTCCTACTGCAATTTACTTAGTATTACAAATACAGCTCCCCTCTCCCCTGAAGCCCCTTCTCGTCTCCTACAGTGAAAGTCATCACTCCTTTCTTAGAGTTTTTTAGTGCTCTGGATATTTGGTTCATTCATTCATTCAACTAGCATTTAGTAGGAGGCACTCTGCCTGGCAGTGGGTAATCCAATGTGAGGAGAGACTGGACTCTGACTTCACGAGGCGTTCCATCCTCAGGGGCTTCTCCCCCAGACCGACTACTCTGCCTGGTTCCCCACCCCACCCCACCAACGCCCCAAGCATGGAGGACAAGAAGACTGCCCTCGGCCAGGCCAGGTGGTGCTGAGACATCCCTTCCTGGGTCTGCTTGGAGCATTGATTCTGTGCCAGGCAGGATCCCTCCCAGGGGGTCACAAGGACCTGACTTGTGTTGTCAAACAGAGCCCCCCCCTGAGAGTCACTTCTGAGTGACTTGTGTTGTCACTCAGAAGGGCCCCTCACTGGTTTAACGCTCTGATGTCACCATTTTGAAATTCTCAATGATTTGTGAACAAGGCGCCCTGCATTCTCATTTTGTAAAATTACGTAACAGTCCTGATCCCTTCTTTCAAGGGCTCACAAGGTGCAGGGAAGAGGAAATAAACAAGCAAACTAAATAAATTAACAAGACATTGGGGCGGGTCATTGTGGTGAGACAGGGAGTGGGAGGGGGCTACCGCAGACAGGGACGTCGAGGAAGGTTGGCGGGAGGGCACTCCCCACCAGGGGTGGGGGGGCCAGCCACAAGCAGGGGATACACCAGCGAACCCTGCTACTTATATAAGCTCACTTTTCTGTTAGGGTCCAGTTGTGTGGGATGGTGGAGACTTGGCCCCTCTCCGACCCTGCGGGGAAATCGGGAGGTCAGGAAGGGGGCTCCTGTCATCTCCTTCCCTGGTGTCAGCACCCCTGGGAGCAGCAAGGAGCAGCCTCCGCAGGCTCTGTGATTAGGCCCCCAGGTTTTCCTGTTTCCCGGTCACCTAAGTCTTGCACTATTTGCCCTCGGAAGGCTCCATGGGGAAATGCAGGGAGTCCCACAGAGAACTTTTTCAAGACGGCTGCTATGGGGTGTCCCCACTCCTAGGGGCATCCTTGGGGCTTTTGGATGCAGCTGATGCGGTGCCCTGGGCCTGAGCAGGCCCCATGCGTTCCCTCATCTCCTTACGGGGCCGGCCCCACTTCCTGTCGGCTCCCAAAGTGCCCCGATGGGCTTGTCAGTGCCTTCACGGTGGCCTCCGACACCCGTAAGTCAGGCATGAATTCTTCTGCCCCAAGGCTGGCTTTCCGTCCAGGTCCCTGGAGAGGAGTGGGGTGTAGTGCCAACTGCCCAGGGCTTTGCCCTCTGTTTGGAGGTTTGCTGCCTTGTGCACAGACACCCCCCCCACTTCTGCCACTGAGGCCTCAGCCTGGCCTCCTCAGTGAAAGGCTGAGAGCGGGACACCCCGAGGTGCTAGACGCGTACAGTGGCACTTCCCCCATCTACGGGCACTTCTTGTAGACACTGGTTCTCTGTTGCAACACGCACCGAATGCAATTCAACAATCGTGAACTTCATGCCAGAAAGGAAGCTTCCTGAGGACAGCACCTTAGCACCCGCCGTATTTCCCGGGGCACCGCATACACAGCACCCGCCAGCCCGCCGGGACCGGATATCGGGCAGGGGTGTGGCTGGGGAGAACGGGATGGGTGGTGGGGACCAGCGAGGATGTGGTCCCAGGGCAGCAGGAATCCAGGTTGTGTGCCCGGGAGCCAGCAGGAGACTTGTCACCCCAGCAAGGAATGACACGGAGCGCTTTGCAGTTGAAAGCAAATTTCAGCCACAATGTAATTATCCACCCAGGAAAAGAGGGGTCCCCTCTCCTGGGACAGCCATCCATGTGAGGAGCAGGAAAATAAACTCGTTCTAGGTCAATTTAAAGGTTAAACGGAGGTCAGTGGGGGGAGAGTTGAGATAGTCCCCGACTATGGGAGCAGTCTCACGGCCACTGGCTCAGGACTTTCACCTTTGCCTCTCACATTCATCTGGGGGGAACAAAATTGTGAAGCAGATAATTGGATATTAGTAGACATACCATTTCAGTAATCTCAGAAAATAAAAACAAGAGTGATTACAAATCCGGTGGCAGTTACTTTAGAAAGATAGTAACGTGTAGTTCCCAGTTTCTCAGACTGTAACTTGTGCACTTAACCACTAATTTCTCCACTGCTCCAAATGCAGTGTATACATTTAGCTCAGAATTTATCATCGCCGTTTGTGTATATTACACCAGCGGCATAATCCATTCTCATGAAGCTAATGCTCGGCATTAGGAAAATGGACTCTGTATGGGTCCTGCCAGTCTCTGGCCTCAGACACACCCGAGCAGACACTGCGGGTTTGTGCCCCCCACCCCCCCCACCCCCAGAGTGTGTGTGGCTCCACGCTCAGGCAGCATCTCCAAATGGCACGGTCTGATTTCTGCAAGTTGCTGGTGTCCATTGTCTGTGGATGTAAAAATCAATGACCTACATAAGATTTTGATTTTGCACGGGGAACTGAGAGAGCGAGCGAGAGAGAGAGAGAGAGAAGGGGGCGTACTGGGATGCAGATAGAACATAATAAAACGGTCATGTTAAAAATATTAGTATGCTGGGCTCAAAAATATATTTTCAAGAAGATATCTATTTTTTTCTCCCTTTGAACAGGAACATATTTAATTTCATGGTCATTTGATTAAAACTGTTAATTGTATTAATGTGTTATTGAGCCGAGAGTGCTGGTCATTCCAAGGTGGCCAGTCCCCGGGCGCAGAGAACAAAACCCCCTACTTCCAAGGCTGCTAGCGAGCCAGCAGAACCAGGACCTGTTACTGAAACCTCTCCGTGTATTTTCAATCCTTGTTTTTATTTTCTTAAAAGAGAGGGGGAAAAAAAGCCTCAAACTGCTGATTTCTGCAGAAAAATCTGCAAATGAACTGTTCTATTAGCACAAACATACCAAAGTCTTTAGAACTCCTCTCTTCAAAAGCATAATTAGGTATTTATTTCAGACATACTAACATCTTTGCGGTAGCTAATAAGATGCAGCCCATTTGAATATTAATATAATAAATGATTAAATTAAACAGCAAGACTCAGACTCAGAAATAGCCTTTATAGGTCCCAGGGGGTCACTAAAACTGTTTCCATTTCTTCCTACAGTTAACATAGTGCAAGGGACACGAATGCATAGAGCAATATTTGTCTTATGAAATGCAGAGTTTTATATGGTGCTATTCAGTTTTATTACTCCACAGTTTGAATCTGGGGCCCAGAATGAAGTCACCATGCTGAGGCCTGACAGCCCCTCTTCCTGCCTCCCTGCTCGCTGGCGTTCCAGAGACCTTCCCCTTCTTGGCCAAGGGTTCCCTCTGACTGTCTCCATACTAATAGGTACCCCTGCAGGCAGGCGAGCACAAGGTAAACTCGCCATGCGATTCAAAACAAAACAACAAAACAAAACAGACTGGCTCTGCATCGCAAACTGCCCAGGGTTCATTTGGCGTGACTACGTGGACATGTTTCACGATTCCATGCCAGCCCGCACGGATGTGTGGCTGCAAGACCACGCCCAAAGCCTGGGCGCAGGCCTGAGCCAGCGGCGCCAGGATGTGCTGGGCACTTCATCTCTCCACGAGGAGGGACCCCCTTCCCCCCTCCGCTCCACCGGCACAGGAAAGAATAGGCAAAGTCGGCAATTATAATTGGCCATTATTCCAATAAAGGTGTTTCCCTTTTTAAATTAGTCCATGAAAACTGCACACTCTCCAAATCCCATGAACCTGAGAAGTGTTAATAAACATCTGGCCGTGATTTTTGCTTAATTAGCATTCCTTAGTTTGGACGGAAGTCTGTTTATGTAAAACAAAACACACACAGGTTCTGTTTGGTAGGCCACTACCCCTCAGCAATCCAAGAGCAACCTCCCCTAATGGTTGGGGAGAGGTCTGGGTCTTTCCAATGCCCCTATTTGTCAACTGAGCAGCGGAAGAGACAAGCTACTTGGATCTGCATGCTTAATTTTATTATGCAACAATCAGACCCAATCCCTCATAACCCGATCTCCTCGCGCTGTTTGAAAATATTCACATCTCTGAAATGGAAAAGATATTGAAGCTTGGAGGTCAGTCGGAATAAAATAGAAAACAACACAAACCAACCTCCAGTGTGTCCACAGGCCACATTATTATTATCCGCAGCCAAAAATCTCCCAGCCCTATCTCTGAGGAGCAGCCTTGGCGGGGAGGTAATACATACATCGTAACCCGGCTTGCAAGACTCCACTTCTAAATTAGATAAAAGAAAAGTAGGAAGAAAACTCGAAGATAAGTGGTACAAAGTAAATCAAAACAAATCATCTTACCAAACTTTATTCACATCTGATACCATTTTTAGAAATTAAGGTCAGTTTTGTGGAACTAATAGGGAGTTATACCTATATATCTTGGACACCATGACAAAGCTGGAGTGGAAGATTTATACTGCATGGTTGCAGATGCAGAAGAAAGATATGAAAGATCAAATGGAAGTGCATGATAACAAATGAAAAATGGTCCCCACAGCCCATAAATTAATTGAGAAAAGAAGGTTGTCATTATTTGAACATGCTTTAAAATAAGGTATGGGGTCCAGATGGCTGAGGATAGATAGGCCCACAAAGTTTGAGTAATTGATGACTTAAAAATAAAACAAGACCTTAAAGGAATGAATTACAATGGGCAAGTTAGAGGAGGAATATTATAAGGGAAAGGAACAGATTTAAAAAAGCACACAAAGCAAAAGATAAACCCCAAATCCCTGGGACCATTAAAGCCAAATGAAAGCATAAAAGCGAAAAAGTGCATTAGTGGGGATTCAAACATGGGGGAGAGGGGGAAAGTCGGAAACTGAGACCTAATAAAGCCACATTTCAGATGTTATTTCATTAACCTATCCAGCTTTTCAGGGCTTTCTGTTGCAAACACACTCCTTTTTCTTTCTTTCTTTCTTTCTTTCTTTCTTTCTTTCTTTCTTTCTTTCTTTCTTTCTTTCTTTCTTTTTTCTTTCCTCTGTCTTTCTCTTTTTTAATGTTCTCAAAATAGGGCTATGCTGAGGTGGGCCACCAACCTTGCACATAATAGTTTTCTGCTGCTGCCTCTTGAGCTAATCCTCCACTGGAAAATTCAAAAACAATTTGCCTTTGGGGAACATGTGAGGGGTGGTTGGCAGCTTGGGAATTTTCTTTGTGGGGGAAGGTTGCCAAAGGAACAAACCTAATTGATTTCCCACAGCCATGGAAGACCAGACCTTTCTCTGAGGAGGTGATATCACCGCCCAGATAAACCCATGTCCTCTCCTTCCTCCTGTCAATGGGAAGGTGGGGCTCATCCGCTGGTCCTTCTCCTGGAAACAATGTTTCTGGGGCAACTAGGTGCTAAATGAGTTCTAAACCTCCCTCCCTTCATCTCTCCTCCCTTCCTCCTTCCCTCCCACCCTCCCTTTTCTCTCTTTGCCCTTCCCATCCCTTTTCTGTTTCTTCCCCCCCCCTTTTTTTTTTACCAGAATTCCTTTCTTCCTCCTTTTTTTTTTTTAATCACTACTTGTTCTACCATCTGTAATTTCACCCATATCCTTGAAATACAGGAAATGGAAACAGCGGTGCAGTGTATTCCATATTTATGACTTCTCAGTACATTAGAGCATTTACTGACTTTGGAGAGCCCCCATCTGAGCACGGCTCTGCTCCGGGGAAATGCTCTATGTACAAGCCAAAGGAGGACGCTGGGGCAGAGAGGAGCCTCTGAGGTATGCGAAGCATGCTCACAGAGGCTCCCCGTTAGGGCTCTACTTGCTCCTTGTTTTTTAGATTTTTCCCGTCTGCTTCTCTTCTTTACACACACACACACACACACACACACACACACATTTTTGCCCTCAAAGCCACGTATCTGCTGCTCATGCTAGGAGAGTATTATGAATATTCTGAATGAAAATAGAACCCTGGGAGAGAATGCAAGGCACAAAGCCCAGTGTTAGGGCTGGCTTCTCCCATTCTCACCCAGCTTCCCCCTGGATGTACCCCCAGCCCCTCACTTTAAACTCCTTGGCAACTAATTACTGTTGACAAAAAAATATAGAAACAATGGAATTCTACTGCTATGGAAAGCACAGGACCACAGACTACCTTTCCATCAAGAAATAGACTGTCATACTAAAGAGTGTACAAGTGTGTGCATGTGTGAGCACATACATGTGCGTGTGTGTGCATGCACACGCACGTGTGTGTGTGTGTGCGCGCGTGTGTGTGTAGGTTGGAGCAAAAATGTGCCACCATGACAAAATCAAGGCAAAGTTAAGGAGTCTTTCATCCATTCACACTCCCATTATTAGAGGTACATTAATCTCCAAAGAGAGACACACATGGGATACACCAAAATATGGCCCTAAGTGCTGAAGGCAAGCCAAAGGACTTGAAAATAATCTGAAGACAGAAATATATAGGCAGCAAACATTTCAAGAGAAGGAGACTTGCCAGCAGGATTGATTTGAATACTCTGCCTGGAGATTTATTTTGCCTTATCGTCATAAAAGGCGAATGCCCCCCTCCTGCAGACAGTGAAAGAGAGGGGAGAAAAACCTTTTTGCCCGTGTGGCAATGGCTATGTCTTAGTAGAGGCTAAAAATGGATGAGAAGTATCGGAGAAATGAACTTCTGTGGTTTAAAAAAAAAAAAAAAAACCGGTTCAGAATAGATGAGCCAACTCCTTTACATGTTCAAAAGAAAGAGGGAACAATCTTGTGAAATGCTAAGGCAGTGCAAAGTGAATGTTAAATAGTTTTTATCCACCAAAAAAAAAATAGACTTATTCAAATGCATGTCTTGCTTGTCTTTAACTAAAGTGAAATTTCTTAAATCCAGCTGTAGTCATATGGGCGGCGGGGGGCATGGGGGGGGGCAGCGGAAGCACAGAGCATCTTCCCTGAACCGAGCATCGTGTCATTTTAAAAGCAGAGGCACACGCTATTGATTTTTTTTTTAAATACAAATTTGGCAGATTTCACATGATCCATTACATTTCTCAGGACGGTTAAGATGCAGCTTGCATGATTTATTCAGAATAAGGTCCATTTTTAGCTATATTTAAGTCTCCTATTTGTTATTTAACATGTGTTTAATGTTTTCTGTCCCCGCTGTGCACAGCTGCGAGCTGCTATTTTTTGGCAATTTTTGTGACTGGGAAGTGATTTGTGTCTTTGCGTCTCACCTTTCTATTCTATGGCCTGCTGTTTTGATTTTTTTTTCCCCCAAACTTTGAGAAAAAGTTACTCTGTGTCGTGACCTCTGTTTCACTTTGCTGGGCAAACACAAAGGCTTAAAGGACACAAACAGCCAGGACGAGCCTCTGATAGGGTTTTTAGAAAGAGGTCGCCGGCAGCTGGGGGAGCACTGACATTTCGGGAAGTTTACATAAAAAAGCGAAGTTCTTCCATCGTGGCCCCTCCTCGGAACGGACTGAAGGCGGCGATTTGGAAGCCCGTCTGCTCCCCAGCAAGAATATCTGTCGCGATTTGATGTGATGCTGACACAGCTCTCAAGGACACCTCTGTCACTTGGAGAGGGGACAGGACAGGCCCCTCCCCACCCGGCTGTCTGGGCAAGCACACTCCGAAGTTCTGGAGGCAATAGCCCCGCAACACGCTCTAACAAGAACTGCTTTTCTGGAAGAACCATTCGCTTCAGAAGGAAGGCACGTGTCACAGTGCTGACTTCTCCCAGCGCCAAGTCAAAAATGCCACTGCGGCCACCTTCGCGCTTGCCTGGCCCTGCACACCTGCCCGGACACGCGCTGGAAGTCAGCAGTCACCCCGGGGAAGGACGGGGCGGCAGGCTCCCCAGCCCGGTTTGGAAATATCACACAGAAGTCAGAAGTCTGTAAGTGTTTATCTGATCCGGGCAAACACGGCGATGGCATCGGATGACTTGGTGATTTATTTTTCCAAAGCCGAAAGGCTCCTCCTTAATATTGCTTGATATATGCTAACCTCTCCTTTATAGGGTCTGCCGTGGAAAAAGCCATGTTGCTGCGGTTTAATCCTGGGCCTCCTACTTATCTAAAACACACTCTCCGACCGTGCTGTGAAAATTGAATCTTTCCCTCACAATCTTACTGACGTGAAAAATATATAATACAGGAAATGATTAATGCAGTTATAAACTATACCTGAGATAAGATTTAAGTATTCATATTCCTATCATGTTAATACAACACGATAAACCCATGAAGCAAACTTGACCGGGATATTTGTTACTCTGTCCAGCGTTCAATTATTCTTTGTCCAAATACAATTTAGGGGCTTGCTGTAATGCAGTCACTTCGCGCGGCACATCATGTGCTTCTTGGAGATAATAAGCCGCCTCGATGGTCAGCCTTGGAGACCCCGCTCCATAGAAGGCCCCACCCACCCAGGGAAATGTGCAGATGGAGAACACGCGCCTTGCACCCAGGACGGTCCCCCGGAAAAGATCACTTGCGCCACGATGCCAAGCCCATTGTATTCACCGTCTCTCCTTTGTGTGAGAAAGTCTCCCGTTAAAGGAAAACTTATTTACCATGCTCCAAAAGAAAGCTTAACAGTGAGTATAACTGCTTAAAAGCTGCCTTCCCCTAACACCGGAGATCGCGTTTTATCTGTGACTACAGAGAGGCCATTTCTTTGTTGGCTCTAAATGGCCCCCGTTTCTCCGTTGTGCAAATTGCTCACACACGCCAATGTGCCGCTTACCACCCACCTCATTATTTTTATACTTCGATGATGTCGATTTTGATTTTCAAATGCCAGCCATTTATAGCTCATTCTAAAACACACACACAAAATTAAGTGATTTGAGATCTCTGCCATTAGCCGGGCTTTGCGGGGCCTGGCGCTAAGTCGAAGAAAGGCAGGAGAGTGCGGTGGTCACACACCTGGGTTTGGCGTCCTCAGATCTGTCCCTGATTGGCCACGAGACCCTGAACAAGTGACTTTAACTCTGTAAGTCTCGGTTCCCTGCCAAAGACAGGATAATGTTTTCTACCCCTTAGGGATGATAAGCAACCACTAACAGAAGGTGGCATACAGTAAGATCTCAACGATATTCGGGACGACCTACTGAGTCGCCATGATTTCCTGACTTCTCGGGACGGTGGGTGAGTTGACGCCGGGTGGCAGGCTTGTTGTCAGTAGCCCCCTGCTCAAAGCTTGGCAGCAGCACTCAGCTCTACACCTCGTGCAGGGGCTCTAGCACCTGCTGCTGCATTGAGAGGTCCTACCACCCTCGGGGTTCTGACCTCAGTGCCTGGCAGGAGATGGCCTCTAACATCTCTGAAGGCAGGCACAGGCAGGCAACCCTCTGTAGGAGGCCCACTCAGTACCTGGCATGAGCTGGGGCTTGGTGTGGACTTGAAGTCAAAGGTGTAGGGTGTTGGGAATGCAGATGGGTATGATGCAGTGTATACAACTCTCCTTGGAGTGTCTGCACATGGATCCTAGGAGCTACTTTTGATTATGACCTGACTGTAACAAAGCCACATCCTCAAGGGCCAACAGAGAGCTCGCGTGAGTGGCGCTCAGTGTTCCCCAAGAGGGCAGAGTCCATCCCATGAGGATGGAGAAACTGGGATTTCCCAAGTCTCTGCCCAGAGTCCAGCCCTCTGGGGTGGGAGGTGGGGAATCCAACCCTGAGATTTGCCATGCACTAGACAAGTTGTAATAAGGAAGGGACCTCTGTGCTCTTTGGGGCCAAGATGAGATGGACCATTGGACTGGCTCCTGG
Source organism: Leptonychotes weddellii (assembly GCF_054177405.1). Classification (NCBI taxonomy): domain Eukaryota; kingdom Metazoa; phylum Chordata; class Mammalia; order Carnivora; family Phocidae; genus Leptonychotes; species Leptonychotes weddellii. The sequence goes on from NC_138384.1 coordinate 34,539,142, forward strand.
TAGCCAGAGAAAAACAAAATGGCAACCAGAGTCCCCTGGTCTCGGGGCGGATGATACCTGAGGAAGGAAGTCAGGAAGGCTATTTGCCAAATTAAACCAGTCCCTTGAGGCTGAACTGCAATCACCTTACGGTGGGGGTCTGCGGGGCCTTCATCCCCCTACTCTATAGAAATTGACGTATTCATACTTATCTTGTAGAGCTTACTGAAATCAGGTATTTCTACAACTGCTTTTCTGAAACAGAACAGCTTTATGCACACTGCCTGGATCATGATGGATGCTCAATAAATAGTAGCTTCCATCAGAATAAAATGTCTTTCCTGTAATCGTAGGATCAGAAATTTGTTCTTTGAAAATAATGTTCTTGGTATGATCTTTGATTGCTTCATCTCCCTGGACTTCCCCTACCTGCTGCCTGATTCTGAAGCCCCTTTAACAAGGAGAGGTATGTTTTAAGGTGAGATATTTAAAAGTGATATTAAGTTTCAAAAGGGTTTATTCACCAGAACAGAGATCAGATTTTTTTTTTCCTAAGAATGTTTTTAGCCAGGGAAAGAGGCAGCCGATAAATCCCACGAAACTGCCTTATGCAGGGTACCAGTAAATATTTGCTTAATGAGTGACTAAATGAAGATAAGGGGAGGATCTGGGTGTCTGGTGAGGAGGGGCACCACGGATCCTGAAAAAGATCTCTTCAGAGACACTTACTTTCCCCTCCATCTCCAACAAGCAACGGGGTGCTAGGCATAGAGGAGGTGCTCGGGGGATGTCGTTAAACTGAACTGAGGAAGAGGGGTCCAGCATGAACAAGTCAACTGCATTGGCTTCAAAAATCGACACAGGTCTTGACATCAGCTGGTCCTTGGCCACATGGGTCTGGTTTCACTAATTGGCCATAATGTTGCCCCTGCTCTCTTCTGGTCCCAATTCCTTTGACACTATGTGTCTTGGTGTCCAGGCCCCCCTTGTATTGTATTCACTGGGCCCTGTGACTCATTGTGTCCTCTCCTCGGGCCTCTAGTCAACGGCTCCTGACATCCATAGTCACCATGGTAACTGCCTGGACATGGCTGGGACCACTCTCCAAAGGCCATCTGAACAGAATCTCTCCTCTTCCTCATTTTTATAGCAAACCATCAACCCAATGGAAAGAAGGCTACAGGCGTCAGAACGTCTTAGCAAATAACAGAGATACAAAAATGTCTTGTTACCCAACCATTCCGGCTTGCCCAGGACGGTCCCAGATTAACACTGGAAGTCCCCATTTCCCAGAAAACTCCTCAGTCCTACTTACACCAGGGTGGATGGTCACCCGACCCACCAATACCACTTCTAGCACTTTGCGCTAAGAAAATAATCATAGATGTGTGTTAAGATTTGGCCACCGAGATTTTGCCAGAGCATTAGTTCTAATACTGAAACATTGCAAATGAGCTAAGCACCCAACAATAGGGAAGCAGCTAAGAAGTGTCATTTGTTTGCACACAGTAGGCTGGTCACGGCTGCCATGACCGAGAATGTGCTAGAGTGACATGGGGCGACTTGGGGGAGAAGAAGGGGGATGTGTAATGCATAAGCATATAGAATGCAGATTTATGTAAATACACACATTCTACATAGGTAAACTATGCATCGTGCTTAGGGCTCTGGGGCCAAGCCAGCCAGTTAAATCCTGGCTTCACTACTTACTCGCTAAGGAATATGGGCTAAATTTTTTTTTTTTTTTAAAGATTTTATTTATTTATTTGTGAGAGAGAGAATGAGAGACAGAGAGCATGAGATGGGGGAGGGTCAGAGGGAGAAGCAGACTCCCCGCCGAGCAGGGAGCCCGATGCGGGACTCGATCCCAGGACCCTGGGATCATGACCCAAGCCAAAGGCAAACACTTAACGACTGAGCCACCCAGGCGCCCCATAACTTTTTTCTTTTAGTGTGCAGTTCAATGTTAACACATGTATAAATTCATTTCACACACATGGCAATCAAGATAAGAACAGTTGCATCCTCCCAAAACACTCCTTTTGCAGCCACACCCTCTCCCCACCCATAACTCC
>NC_138384.1:34541695-34601748 GCF_054177405.1 Leptonychotes weddellii
GTCCTCAGAAGCAGCAGAGGAATTTTCCCAGAGGCCAGAGGTGCGGCCCTCAGACAACAACACCCCATCTTAGAGCCCAGTGGGAGTGACCTCTGCCCACTGGGCCTGGGCATGGTCTTTGGCACATACATTTCATCCAGCAAATATCCTCCTGTGCCTGTTCTCTCTTGCCAGCTGGATCCCGAATTCCTTAAGGGAAGCTTCATTCATCTTTGTTCTAGCAACACCTTTTATGGCTTGGGTACACAGCTGAAGCTTGACAGCTCTTTGTGGAAGCAAGGAAGGAAAGAAGGAAGGAAGGAAGGAAGGAAGGAAGGAAGGAAGGAAGGAAGGAAGGAAGGAAGGAAGGAAGGAAGGAAAGGACTCAATTAGGGACAAAAATCATATAACCTATATGAAAGGAAAACCATTCATATAACTGAAGTTACTTCCTTTGAGGGACAAATAAAAGGATTTGGGATGTAATTATGGGTAATTATAGAGATAGCATAGTGATATTCTTGGTTTCTACCATTTAGGAATGACCTAAGTTCGTGGTAGAGAAGCAGTAAATAAAAGGTCCAAAGCACAGTATTTGTTTTCATTGTTCTTAAAATCTGAATCAGTTGCCAGGAATTTTTTTAAAAATAAAGTAAAAAGTTGAATTTCCAACTTCCTTTGAAGCCACTAGAAGATCTCTGGCCAACCGTTTCTTCCTGGCAAGAGTTAGTCGGAGCTGAGTAGCAACTACGGCTTTAGAAGCGGTCCCCAACCACGTGGAGGTAGAACCCAGCTGCCCCACGAGCAGCTCCTGGCTGCTCACGAGGGGTCTGCATTCATGGCTCCTCTCTCTAGTCCATATGCACCTTTTAACGCCCAGCAAGAATGAAACCATTGATTCATTCATTCGCTTTGGCCCATGGGTCCTTGGACGAAGGCCCCAGCTCAGAAGCCCCTCGATCCCGCATCTTGTCCTCGGGGGGCCTGGGACTCAGCAGCAAAGACCAGCCACACGGCAGTAAGCGAAATCATGCCAAATGACAGGGCCGTCCCCCTCTGTGTATCGGTTCCATTTTCAAATGTTTATTTTTCAGGTGGGAGTTTTTAATTTTTCATAAATCATATCACATCGAGTTTTGCTTGGAGAATTGTTGAGGTTTTTTGAAGACGAGCTCCAAGGTGAAGCCAAACGACAACAACAATGACCACAGCGCCATGATCCTCAGGCTCCCGGTCCCCTCAAGGCCCTTGCCCTGGTCAGAGGCTTCCGCATGTGTAGACGAAACTCTCCCGGGTTGTCTACACGCCTCCATCCCTCACCTGCCGAACCCTGCGAGGAGCTGGGAGGACCAGTGTTTAGGGAACCCAGAGCAGCGTGTAGCTCCGGTAGCAAGTGTGTGACTGTACCCCCATAGCATGGTCTTCCCGGTGAAACTCCAGGGGTCAGGAGGCGGGAGAACCCACAGGCCCTTGGCCTGGAACGCGTCCCTGAGCCTCAGCTCTGGAGACAGGCAGGTGCTCTCCGGGGCTCTTCCCAGGGCCGGTGGTGAGTGGGTGCCATACACCTCAGATGGCCAAGCCCAGCAGTGTTTTTCATTGCATGCCGCTGAACCGCTCTCGAGACGATTTCTTGGAGCTTCCTTCTCTCCTCCGTTGAGCAGAGGGGGTAAGTCAGGGAAAGCTTTTTTGTGGTTGCTGCGTTTCCAAATGTTCCTCTGTGATTGACAGCTCTGCATTCAGCTTCCCATTATGGCACCTGCAGATAATGAGATATCTTGAAACCGGAATTTCCAGCGCCTGAGACTGCCAGGAATATTATCATCCGTGTTCTAGCAAGCCATTCCTGCTGCACACATGACCTCTACAAATTTGAAATGTCAAAACACAGCCAGGAGCTGAAACCAAGGCCACTCCAGTCCAAGTGGCTATTGGCTCTTGAATGTCCAGGAAGGAGTCCTTTATCTCGGGAGAATTATGGATTACCAGAAAATAGTGATCTTTTCATTAACCTATATGTATTTCGAATGTAGATAATGTCTGTCTTTTATCATTCTCATAGCCTGTGTGTGGGGAGACAGAGGGATGGAGGGCTCAGTATTTCCCCAGTGAATCCGGACCTGTTTGGGGACCAAGTCAGCATTGAACCTCTTTGTCCTCGGTGGCAATTTGGGCCCTCAATTTTGTAGCTATTATAACCATTTAGATCTTGTTATGTTATCAGAGAGGCGAAAGGTGGACGACACTTGATTCTAGAATTTGAATTTTGATCTTCTGCGGGTCTCCTCTCTTCTATTTCATTTCCACCTGGGCTACAGGCTTCAAGCTCTTAGTGCTAGCTAGTTATGAACTCACCTGTCAACTCGGTTGAGCTCGTAGTCTGTGCCCTTCACTATATTGGGTGCTTGACGTAAAGGTAAATTAGGCACTCCAGGAATTTGCAGTGTACAGAGGAAAATACCAGGCTAAGAGTTTCATTATCTTCATGAACATGGGGAAGCAAAACACGGGATGCCTAACCAGGGGATTAAGGTAGGAGAAGGATATTCAGAGAGCAAGCTCTCTGGAGTGGGGCCTCAGTGGATGAGCAGGACGGCTCGCCAGGCTTGAACTAAAATGGGAGTAAGGTCATGGATGGGCAGGTTTTACATCCAGATGGACCTACATGAACAAAGGCCCTCCCATGAAATTCTTAGACCAAATGGAGCTGGGTCCTGTCCCCCAACACCTGAGGACCGGGACAACCAGAGGGACAGCTTCTTCTACCTTTGTCCTCTTTCCAGATCGTTAATGAGCCAGGCTCCCCAAGTCTTAATCTGTGCTGGAGCTGACCCCATACCTGGGTTCTAAGGACAGACATGTGAGCTGGTTCCCGTCATTTAATTTTTTTTTCTAATTGATATATAACTGACATAGAACACTGTATTGGCTTCAGGGGTAAGCATGATGATTTGATATTTGTATCTGTTGTGGAATGGTCATGGTAACATGTCTAGTTAACATCCACTTTTGAGAGCACTTCATCCCCCGGTCATAGTGATTGGTTTGGGCCAATGAGAATCAGCCCTGTGATTTGGGGGCTGGTGCTTTCATGAACAAGGCACACTATTTCCACTGGGATTTCTAAGCAGACAAAAATATAACCTTGGCACTGCTGGAGGTCATCTTGGCACTGCGGGGAGAGAGCCTGCCTATGGATGATGTTAACAGGGAGGGACAAGGAGGACAGGGATAGAGAAAGGCCAGGTGATAATAGTGTCACTCGACACCCAATTTCAGCTATGTCTGAAGCCAATGCCCCCGCTCCAAATTTCACACTGGGAGGTGATATGTTTTTACTTATCTGTTAGCTCAAACAAGTTTGAGCTGAACTTCTGTGTCTTGAAACCCAAAGCAGCATGATTTATATAATGGCAAACATTGGTATAGCTAGTAGTTCTGTTCATGCCATAGTGATTTTTGAGGGTGACCCACCCACCGGTCCCTTGATCAGATGACAGGACAGTGGGTGGGAATCCTGCCCCCACAGTGAAGGCTACACCTGCACCTTGTTCTAGGCACCTTACCAGCTCTCTCCTTATACGGTGTCTCTCGAAGGCCTCAGACACCCTCTAGGAGACCAACCGATGGCTACCAAAGCAGAAAACTCAAGTGAAGCTACATGACTGAAGACATCGCTCCTGAAAGGTTCAGGATCTCACCGATGCTCCTGCCGAACCCCAGTCCCTACAGACGTGTCAGTGTGGGATGATCCAAAAGGTGGAGCCCGCTCTAGGTATGAGCCCAGCAGTGGGGAGGACCTACTCCAGGAAGGCTCTAGACTCTAGCCCAGGGTCTGGGACCTCTTCCTACTCCCTCTTGGGGGCTTTGTCTCCACGAGGAAGTGGACAGCGGCCCTTCTGCTGGCCCGGAAGGCAGAGATGTCTGAGTGCCCTCCTCCTGGGGGGCCAGGATAGCAGGCCTTTCCTCGGCACAGGAGGCAAATCCATCCCAGAGGGGTTTTATTCTACCAGGCCAAGGAGATTCAGAGTCGACCAGCAAGGGTGTACCTACCATATTCCCTTCCTCACCCTCACCCGACAGCCAAATGCCTCTTGACCAATACAATGGTCAACAGCTGTATAAGATCGGAGAATAGTGTCCTGTACATCAGAAACCCAATGCCCCCCCCACCCTGCCACACATAGATAGGCACACACACACCACTTTTCGAAGACACAGAAGCATCCACCAGGGAAAATTCACTCAACTCGGCAGCCGGGTCAGCCGGACCTAACAATGGAGGCACGTAGCCCCCGTTGAATAATTGCCATTGCCCTGGGATCCCTGGGAAGGTTTTTCTTTCTTTTTTTTTTTCTTCTCCTTTTATCTTTCCCTCTGAGCAGCATCTGAGGACAAAGAGGAACTTGCAGTACCCTAAACGGGCCTCATAGGGTAAAATTAGAACTATCTCTGGAAAGGTACACAAATGGGTTCCCATACAGAACAAATCATCTACTGTCAGCTGCCTTCCCCCCTGCTCAGATATCTGGAGGGCCTTGGGCAGCCCACGCCAGGATGGGGGGCGAGGGGCCCCCCTCCCCGGAGCCGGTCCAGCCGGGCCCAGGATGGCAGGCAAGAGGCAGACGGGCAGGGCTCAGGGAGAGAAAATGGCCGCCCTGTCGCCAGGCCTTTCTGTGTGGCCCTGTCAGGGAGGAGCTGGAGCTCCGGCCTGAGCTGGCTGGCTCTCGCTAAGTACTGATGCTGTGGTGGTTGGGGGGGACAGGAGATGGGGGACAGAACAGGGCAGCTGCAAATGAAAATCACCCTGGGGAAGGTTACAACTAGATAAAGTTTTCGACAATAAGATTCCAGAGACTGCTGACGGGAGCAAAGCTCAATATTTTAGTCTCAGTACAAATTTGCTTCAATCTTATACAACTCCCATGCAGCATTGCCCACAGCTGCATGCTGTAAACAACAAACAAATCTATTTCCATCAGCCCTGCTGATACCACGAGAAAAGAGCCCGAGCATAAGACATGCACAGATGCAAAGCCTCACCTGAGCCTGGTGCTGCCCTCCATTTGGCCTCTCTAACTTAATATCGTTGTTACAAAGCTATTGGTCTCCTGGTAGCTAGCTGGCTCAACGCAGTGCCTCTTCTTCCAGCTAATCTGACAACTCCGATCCAAGAAGCATCAAGGGCCCAATTAAGAAGACACATCTTATCAAGGAGCTTATTTTGCATAACAGAATACAAATGACGAATAAAAATTTAATGTTTAATAACTTAGTACAAAGAGGGCTGTTGATATAGAATGCCTGGAATTTTTATGGAGGCTGTCAGACTTGTGATAAAACTGTTATATAGGAACACTTGGCAAAAAACAGCGTAGAATTTTTCAGTAATGGTGTGTGCATGATATTGCATTAATTCTTGATAGGGAGCTAACTGTAAGCCTGGGAATCAGCCAGTCTGAGTTTCGGTTTAAGATGGTGCGTATGCACGCGTGTACATATGTGTATGCGTGTGTGTGTGAGCGCGCGCGTGCGCACGTGTGCGTATTCCGTCCAAGATGCTCTGAGGGTGTGACTGGACATGCACACGTGTGCATTTTAATGAGGACTTGACTGAGAAGGTGCTCAGTCCTGCATACGGTATTTGGGTGTGTCTTCCCGAGACCAGAAATGACAGGCAATGCCTGGCTCATTTTCTGGGCTAACCACCTTATGGGAAGGGGGTTCTGATGGAAAGGGTCAGACAGGATGGTTCAGGCTCCTCCTTGGTGCATCCCACTTTCTTCTTTGTGTGTGGGGGGTGAGTAAGTGGCATGGGGGAACTGGGACGCAGGAGGGTGCAAGGAAATAGAAATCTCCTTATTCTCTGGAATCCAACGTCTGGTCCCAGGAAATAGCTAATAAAGATACCCACCCAGGAGACGTCATGCCTGAGCTTGAACGATCGATCGCATCACAACTCCCTGTATTTGCCATTGCTTTGGCCCAGAGGACACCTTTCCATGGTGCGTTCGTTCGTTCGAGTATTCATGGAGAGCCAGAACTTGGCTGGGCTCTGGGAGGTAAGCCACAGTTTCGAGAGGCAGCTGCGGAGAGTGGATGTGACCACGTGCATGCCTCTTGGCTTTGCCACGTGTTGCCTGCAAGACGCTGAACCAGTTACTGAACCTCTCTAAAAATGCCCACTTCTTCAGCTGTAAATCGGCTCTAAAAGCGCCTTGCTCCCTGACTTAAAGTGATACCCCTACCTGCATTTAGCATGGAGTCCGCGGCACAGCAAACTCTCCATACCTGTTAGCTTGCCTGCACGTTGTCAATGCATTTCAGATCGATTGCATCTGCCTCCCAAGCCTTGGCCCAGAGAAGCACCGGTGTCCACGCTCCAAGTGGCTCTAGCCTGAGCCGGAAAAACTCTTTTGACATGGTCATTGTGACTCCACGAAATTCCAAATGTCCATCAGGAGAAATTGAGCCTTCATCTCTAGTAATGCTTTATTTTTAAAGTGTCCATTAAGTAGGGCTAAACTCATGTTGAATTAGAGTGAAACTCTTTCCGAAGTACATCACATCTCTATGAATGCGAGATGAATTTCGGACTCATCCTGTCCTGCCGCATTAGTGTTATTACATTGAATACTAAATGAATTTCTAATGATTGGACACTCCAAGGAAAATGTGACCCCTTTAGAGCAGTCATTCGACTCGATAGGCAGACTGGAAATTGTGGGGTGCAGGGCTTGTCCTTGTGGCACGAAAGCCAAACAGAACAAAACACTGCCCTGAGTGTTATTGTGTGGGCGATTGATAAACACAATTTACTTGATGAGGCTAATATTCAAATGCAAACTTATATTAGAATTAACACTACAGGAGGGGCTTTTACATGGAGGATTTGTTACAGAAATAAAATCTATCGGTAACAGTTTCATTGTTCCATCATTATGAGCTCATTTGGTATTCACTGTAATAGCACCGATCAGAATGAATTTGTTTGATATTCATGTGGCTCTCCCACACATTAACAGAGTTTCTGTTATAATTCACCATCCAATAAGCATTAGTTAATGTAGACTTTGGACCAATAAAGATGTGCCATCCTACTCCTCCAGTTGCCTGGAGCTAGGCATTGAGGGACATTTTGATGCCACACGGTCCTTCCAGTTGCTCCCGGTTCTCACCGGTGCGCCCACCCCTCAAGCTGGAGACCTTTCTGGATCCCCAACTGGACAGAAACGAGAATGGTCTCAGTTTAGCGTTTGGAGCCCAGAGAACAAGTCCAAGTCTTGCCCCCCAATGCCACTGTTCTAGCCCTGGAAGATACGGGCATTAGAATGAGGCTGTTCGCTTCCTGTCTCGCCGGGGCTCCGAGCGGCACAGCTAAGATGGAAACAATGTTGCTTCTGGTGGAGCCTATAAGCTTGTCTGCTCTCCAGACTAATTTTGTACAAAGAAAGTCAAGACTCTGCATTGGTGATGGTGCAAACGCCCACTCTGCCTTAGCTGCCCAGGGATGGAGCCAGCTTCCCGGCAGCATGCTCACTGGTCCGCAATCGAACGGCCCAACCCTACGGAAAATAAAACCCAACTGATGCTGGCCCCGTGACTTCATCACTTGTCAGGGCACTGGGTGAGGACTCTCTGTTAAACTCTCTGGTAATTAAGCTTGTAAAATGTCCCTATGATGTTCCCGAGCTTTGGAGTAAAGGATTTACCTGAGACTGCAGACCAGGAGGGAAGTGTCTTGTGATGGGGGGAGGATCGGTCCCTCCATAAACTGACTCTTTCCGCTTCAATTACCCAAATATTTAATACTCATCCAGCAGTTCCAGAAAACTCATAAACCAGTGTCATTTTTCTTTAGAGCAGATGTGACCCATGATCGTCCTGAAAAGACTATCTGTTTAATCTCTTGGGACTCGGAGAACTCTGCCCTCCAGGCTGTGGGCAGGATATGGAAATCCGCGCAACTTACCTCTCCAGTGCCTTTTGGGAAGGCAGGCCCTTTAACCCTGGGGCTGAGGTGAGGGAACAAAGAAACAGGCTTGTTTGTGCCTTGAAGGAATATGCGCGACGCTGGTAACACGAGCTGGATTGTGTGCAATCCCACGCGTCAGTGTGTCCTGTCTCCCTGGATGGAGGGGAGCTCCCCGGGGGGGTTGCGCCCCCTTAACTGACACGGAGTCTTTGGACAAGTTACTTGCCCAAAGGCAATCAAACAGTCTGGTGTTCCTAAAAATAAGCTCTTGCACCTGGAAAGAGAAGATGGCTGCAAAGATTAGGTACCACGGGAGTGGCACTCATCCCAGCTCCTAACGCCAAGTCTGAGCTTGAACAACATCAGGCTGTGGTGTCATTGCTGGGTAAACCCTTCCTTCGATTCCTTGGGCAAAAGGAGAGTGACTTCCTTGTGCCTTATTCTCTTATTTTTGTTGTGGTGGTTGTTCTTTTCTCCCCAACACTGACATGGTTTCCCATTTTAAGAAAAAAAGAAAAAAAAAAAAAAAAACGAAGCTATTAAGCTGTAATAGAAACAAATGCCTTTGGGCATTTTTAACATTGAATCAGGAGAGGATAGAAATGTCACATCATCTGGTGCTGAGCCGTCCCCAGAGGAATGCATGTCCATGTCGCCGGTGCGCCCAGGCCCAAACACAGCTTCCTCCTTAGCAGGAAGCAAACAGACAAAGAAAGGAAAACGTCTTGGAGGTTAAGGTGGTTGGCTCTTCGATGCGAGCCGTCCTTGTCCGGGGCATGAATTAGGGCAGGTGCCAGAGTCCCTGAGCTGGCCTGCCCTAGTTTTGTGGGCTCCTGCCAGAGCCTCAGAGTTATTTAGCATAGTTTTGGGTGAGATCAATACACACTGAGTGCATTATAAATACCATCCCAGTGCGCCAAGAAGCAGTCCGGGGGCTGTGCCCCACACCAGCCAACAAGTTGCTCCTGCAAGCTGCACATAACCTCACCTTGAATAACTGACCTGTGCATTTGATTCATATCCTTCAAGTGCACACAATTTTCTTTTTTTTTGAAGAGACACCTAGTTGAGAGAATTCCTCTCTGGAATTTAAGAAATAATGAATGTGGACCTCACCAGTCCCTGGCCTTTTCGTAGTTCATAATGAAAACGAATGTTCATTTTTCCTTTAAAACTGTCTCGAGCTAAATGATACTGACGCTTTCAATTTTTAACATCATAATCAATAAAGCCTGCTTATGCACACTTTGCAAAACCATCAGTTTAGAAGTTTGAAAAAAAATCTGCATATGGCTGCAGCTTGCTGGCTGGAACGCTCTCGCACTAAATCTTCCGAGTTAAAGTTTTACTGGTGTGTTATGAGTAAAAATGCCTTGTCAGCCATCTGCCAGTTTTTCTCCTAACATCCATATTTCCAACCCTTGCTAAACATTGGGAGCATGCGGCCACAAGAGGCCACCTCTACAATTAAACAGCCGAGCACGGCAGCAGAAGCAAGGGCATGCCACAAGAGAACTATCTGGTATTAATTTTAAGAGTCCGTAAAGACTAGCTCTGACCCATCCAGGATGATAGACTGGCAGTTAAATGTATTAGAAACTGTTAACCCCAGGAGACAAAATAGGGGGGAAAGAAAGTAGGAAAGAAGAAGAGAACAATTTTAAAGAAAGGGGAAAATACAACAACAGCACAAAGCTTCAATAAACGCTAATCATGGCTGATTAATCAGTCTCTAATTCCACTGATCCAAAAAGGTTACCGAGTCAATTGTGTAAAATTAGCTCTTTCTCGTGTGTCCCTCTGCATTTGGAGCCTCTCTCTGTTCATTTGCATCTTTTGCCAATGTTTACTGAGAATGCAGTTCATTAGCTCTTAAGCATAAAGTCAGAAATTGGAGGGGACTCTGCATTTTCTCACTGAGAGTAGCACTTAGAACAAATAGCATCACTTCCTCAAACATTTATAGATTAAACGAAATGGCATTAATTACTGTAAATCTCCTATCTGTGAGGAGAACGAGGGGGGAAAAGAAAAAATAATCCTCCTTTTCAATACCCACAGTTTCATGGCAGGATCACTCCATTCCCATCTAATGTCGTGTATAGTTGGGGGCAAAATGTTTAATCACGGAATTAACAGGAAGCGGATGGCGAGAGGAGCTAACGAGGCTTGCCGCTAACTTTTTATAGAGCAGCGTTTTGCAAAGCTCAGAAGCAGAAGGTTGCTTTTGAAAGCCCTTATTAAAAAGAGATCCCTGCCACATATGTAGAAGCCGTCTTGGGAAATACCTGTTTTACCCGTGTTTGAAAATCTTGAAACCTGCCAAAGAGGTGGAGAAGGCGGTGCTGTACGAGGCCCAGGTCTGCCCGGGCTTCACAGGGGACGCGGGAAAACTCCTGCTTGTCTTCCGAAAGTGCCCCTCATGGTGTGTTTCAGAGGAAGGGAGTCGCTCACAGGAGGAAAAGAGAGAGCAAGTCAAACAAGCAGGTGGTTAGTGAGGTGCGGGAGGCAGCTTGCGAGAAGCCACGCGCCTCCCTCAGAACCATGCAAAGTTCTTGGTCCTTGGGAAGGACACAATGCCACCTGTCCAGACGCCGTTGTGCCAAGGGGCCTCTCGCCCTGCTGGCTTTGGGAGAAGTGGGAATGGGCAAGGTGCTGGTGTTGAGCAAACCCAGAGTGGCTGCTTATAGGAGTCGGGCATCCGTTTCTGGTCCCCGCGTGTCCTCCCCACCTCGATCCCAAGCAAATTTCCGTTGTCTGACTGCTGGGCCTCTGCCTCTATATATTTTTCTATATATATTTTTTTGGCTGAAATGCCCTTTCTTCTGCCCCCTGCAAACGTCTTTCCCCAAATCTCAACAAGGAATCAGTGTGGAGGGCTGGGAATACCAAGCAGAACCCCACTAACATCGACCCTGTCCTCCCAGAGCTCACATGGAGTGAGGGAACCCCAGATACGTGAAGAGGCAATTGTAGTAAAGTTCAATGGTAAGAACTTCACCTCCTCCAGGAAGGCCCCCCTGATTTCCTCAGGCTGCATTCCTGTCTCTCTTTCCTGCATTTTGCTCAGCAAGCCACTGAACACAGTTTCCTGTGTTCGGTGTCTGTCTCCTTCTCTGCGTGTGAGCCCCTTACGGACAAGATAGATCACCTTCATCTTGCCATCCCCCAGATCAAGTACAATGCTGGGCAAAATAGGTGTTCAATAAACATTTGCTGAACGAAAGAATAAGCCTCCTCATCCAGACTCCCATTTTGCATGTGCTGTGCGGACAACAGAAAGCTTTCCTCCTGGATCTAAAATATTGTGACTCAGGCTGTGGTCCCTGATGCCTCTCGTCCCAGAAGTTAACAGATCTGCAGAGGGTATGGGGTATATAAGATGTGTACATATGAGGGCGCCTGGGTGGCTCAGTTGGTTGAGCGACTGCCTTCGGCTCAGGTCATGATCCTGGAGTCCCTGGATCGAGTCCCGCATCGGGCTCCCTGCTCGGCAGGGAGTCTGTTTCTCCCTCTGACCCTCCCCCCTCTCTCTCATTCTCTCTCTCTCAAATAAATAAATAAAATCTTTAAAAAAAAAAAAAAAGATGTGTACATATGAGTCAAGCACACAACGAGGTTATTAAAGGGAAATTTGTAGCAAGGCGTGGATTGGGGGAATAATGTGATGGAAGTTATTTATTAGCTAGACTTTACTTCTGGGGCAGCTGTGAATTGCTGAATACTAGTATCTTGAGGGCAGGCTTATCTTTCTTCGTCCAGCACAGGCCTGACTTGTAGATGCCCAGGACATATTTGCAAATGAATCAGTGAGAGGGTCTGGGGCCTTGTGCACTGAAGCGCTGTTCTGGTGTTCGAACAGATCTAGGAGTCAGAGACTGTTCTCCCCGTCTTCTGAGCCCATGCCGGACATACCTGGAGGTGCAGCCTAAAGGTAACACGAAAGGTCTTGCTGAAAATCCCTCTGCACAGCATCCTGTTGGGGACCCCCGGGGGCCTCCTGGTCAGTTGTGCAAGCCATTTTCCCTCCAGTGCGAGACTATACCACTGCTTCAGGCGTGGCGCTGATCTGGAAGTTAGCTTGTCTTTGGGAACCGTGTTGTATAAATCTGTCTTTCACCTGTAAAATCGCAGCGTTGGTAACAGTGGCCTGGATGCTGAAGTGGGGAGGAGGGTGAGATGCTCACACCATGGGAGGGTGATGGAGAACTCCTGAGGGTGTACCCCCAAAACCACATCGTCCGGCCTGCCATTGTTGGTGTCTCACCTCTCCAGGGGCACCCACGTGCCAGGGGAAGCAGGAGAGGCTCAGGTCAGCACGAAGCACCCAAAGGGGAGGCTTCCCTGAGCAGTCCTGCTGGTCCTGGCCCCTCCGTGAGCTCCCACCCAGGGGGCCCCCCGGGCAGAGCTGAGGCGCCCACCAGGGTAGAGAAGAGCAGGGACTCATCACAGCGAGCTGCTCTGCTCTCCTCAGCTTCCTGATTCATCACGTTTTTTTATTAGCTCTCTTTTCCCGGATAAACCTTTGCCGAAGAGGAGCTCTTGGAAACAGCTGGAGCGGGTCCCTTTAGCAGGTGGAGTTTGGCAGGCAGGTTCTCAGACCCAGCCGCCAAATCACTCAAGCTCCCACTTAGAGGAGGGGAGAAGAGAGACAAGGTGGGGCTGCCTGGGCCTTCCCGCCTCCCTGTTGATTCCCTGAAGAGCCCGTGCAGCAAGGGAAGGGGAGCCCCCGGGGGGCACCTCCTGCTCCCCAACAGTGATCTGGGTCTTCTATTTGGGGGTGAAACTTCTCCTTAGCTCTAACTCTCCTGCTTCCTTTGTTTAGTTTTTGTCTTGCCTGCTCGATGAGGGCATTAGATTTTCCTTGGAATAGACACACCGCCTGTTCTCTTTCTCCCCCTCCATGTTCATTCTGCTCTCCCTCTCCTCCTTTCCTTGCCGCGTTCAGCCCCGAGTCAGACGCAAGAGCAAATGGGAAAATCAAGGGCTTTATTTGAAATTATTTTGGAATGGAATATTTTTAAGCATTTTTTTTTTCCTGACCTGAAATTTGAGAAGACGTTTATGCAGTACCAGGCATATTTGATTTGAAACCTCATACGCGTTCAGACTCACTCACGTCGGGGCGAAGCCTCTGTGTCCTACGAGGAGGGGGCTGTGAGCCGATGCACAGCTGCACACAAACCCCAGCTTTCCTTCCCCATGCAGGGTTTGGACTCGTTCTCTTAGTTCTCCCTGATATTTGTGGTTTTGCCCTCACGGGATCATGAGGAGCAAGGTGGGGTGTATTTTCTTAACTCTGCAATTGGCCCAGCGGGAAGCACACCTATCCTGAGCAGTGGCAGGAGTTTCCGGGTTTCTAGATTAGAGAAGAAAGGGACTCTGTTCTATAGTGTGATCACACTGGGCTTGCTCAGAACAGGAAAAAAAGAGAGAGAGAGAACATTTTGCATGACACACGAGCTAGATTGGTACTAGTGGCCTGGACTGCTGGCTTCAGGAGGGACTGTGGCCACATGCGGGCTGGGTGGGAAAGGTTGCACTCACTGGGGCAGTGGTGTTGGCCTCAGACCCAAAAGACAAGGAACTTCTCCATGTATTGCCTTTCTGGGCCTAGAATCAGGGGACTGATTTTCAATTGCAGACAAAGTATTTGGGAAGTCAAGGAACACTCAATAAATCCTTACCGAATACATGAATTAACTAATTTAACTTTCTCCAAACCACCATTTTGGCAAGTTGAATGCTCTATGGGAATTGCTCCTTCCAGGGACTTAACTGTGTCCCTCTCTGCCCAGTCTCGCTGTGATTTGTAAAGAGCCCTGGGATGCTAGCTGGGCACTCATGACTCGTGACTTACTTGGAGGATGATCAGCCAAAGGGAACGCATGAGTCCTTTGAGGGGAGATACAATTCCATGAATGGCAACAGTTGCATTTTCTTTGACACTTTTGAAGATGCAACATCCATCTACACTGCAACTCACATACACGTAAAAAAGACAAAAGGAAAAAGGTAAAGATTATGAGATGGATTTCCTGTAATATTTAATAATCACATTGAAACACTGACATAAATTGCGCTGCATTTACAAATCTCTATTTCCTTTGAAAATTACACCCCAGCATTTAATTCACCAAAATAACTCATTTTATACAGCACAACAATGTAGTAAAATAACTCATCTCGAATATGTGGATATGAATAGATTTAACACATCTGCATTGAACAAAATGAATTCATCTGAAAGCTGAGAAACTGGTTCTCTTTCGAGAGTTACCGATTATTTTACCATTCCCTTCAGTTTACTTGTTTGTTTTTGTTAAATTACTTTAGGAATTAGGAAATGAGAAAAGCAGAAACACTGGGTAGGTTTTTCTTTGCTCAGAATAGGGGAAAGAGGCATAAATAATCATTTCTATTATACCTTATTTCATTAAAAATTATATTTACAATTGTGCAGAGACCAGGGAGAACCGCTCCCGCCCCCAGCCCGTTCACTGTGGGTTGTTTTGTTTAATCCTTGGAAAATACTGTATTTCCATTATAACATTCTCCCAACAGAAGTCTAGATATTAAAATAATTTTTGAAGCTGGATGTAAAGTGCTAAAAACAAATCAGAGTTCAAGTGCATGGCAGGGCTCCCCCCTGGGAGGAAGAACTCATTTTCAGACATGGGGTGGTATCCTTGATGGAACATGTGTTTATCACATGCCGGTTCTCATGCAGTGCCATGGGGTACCCCACGGAGGGTACCACGGTGGGGCTTCCCTATAACTGAGGCGTGATTTCTGGGTTGGCACAGGAAGCAGAGTCCATCTGTGATTGGTGCTTTGGGGATGGCGTAGTGAGCCCAGACCACAGCTGAAGGGACAAAGTGAACCCACTGTCGAGGTGCGCATGTCCCGCACCCCGGGTGGATCTAACCATTTCTGGGTCCTGAAGAGCCTCTCCAATGCATAGCAGTTTGAGGGCCACAAGTAGAATCTACTGGACCCTGCTACAGCATCTGTTAATGCTAGAGACCCCCACTGCCTATTGCTCGTGCAACTAGCAGGTTTCTCTCTGTGAGCTGGGACAGAAATGGAGGTGTTCATGTAGAAGGATGTAAAAATGTAAAACCCTGATCTTCTGATGCAAAACCTGTGGGGAAGGGGCCATGAGCGGGTCCTACGCCATCAGTTTTGCATATGTGGTCCTTCAGATGCACCGTCACAACTTCCAGCTTCAGGATCTGCAAAGTGGAAATACTTTCACAGCCAATGAGGTGCAGAATCTCTATCTTCATGATGTCTTTCCTCAGATGAATACTCTATTCTCTCTCACGGGAATTTTTATCAGTACCGCATATGTGTCGCATCTTTCCAAAGTATTCAACTTAGTTTTCATTAAGAAAAAAAAAATCTATTTTTTCACGCCCATGTAATCAATTTACACAACTTATTAAATTGTGTAAGGATAATTATGAGTAAACCAGGTGCAAGCAGGTTTGAGAACAAACTCATCTGAACCCTGGTAAACATTCAGCTCAGCCAGTGAACCCCTAGCTTTGAGCATTCAGGATGCTGCCGGCCTCAGTCAGAGAATCTTCCAGAAGGAACCACCAGCTCTGGCCAGTCAAGGGCTTTCTAGGTCAGACTTTGTCCAACTTAGGAGGTGCTCAAGGAATGATTAAACAAGGTTAAAAACACAGGCAGGGGCCAACCGATGGGGCCCCCAACTATAGAATTTAGAGATTATCCTCGAGGTAACAGATAGCTACTGATAATGCTTAAGAAGAGAAGAAGCCATTTCATCCAGGTTGCATTTTGGAAAGTTCACTCCGTCGTGGTGGGAAATGATAAACATGTGACAGTTCGCATTGCTGTTTCCCATCCTTTCTCCCTCGCTGTAATGAGAGGGACCTTTTGTGATGTGACTTTGGCTCTGCCATGCCCCTGATAGAGAAGGCAACCTCTTACCTCTGGATGTGGCCAGATTGCTTTGGCCAATGGGTGTTGATGACACATGACATGACCTCAGGCTCTGTATGTTTTTGTAACCATTTCACTTGGCCTCTCCCACTCCTGCAGTCTTCCTCTGTCCCTTCAGCCTGGGCCCTGGGATGAAGGACACATGGAGAGACTCAAATCTGACCTCCAGCCTGTAGCAAAGCGCCACATCCAACCCCTGGGCCCAGGGTGAGAAATGCATGTTTGCTGTGGTGAGCCACTGAGGTTGGAGGGCTGATTGTTACAAAGCATAATGGGGATAGATCATTAACACGGGGCTGGATAGGAGTCAGTGACACGGGAGTCAGGGAACCCGTCACTCTGCTTCATCTAGCTGGGTGACGTTGGGTGCATCCCTGCCCCTCTCTGGTCCCCATTTCCTTATTGGCAAGATGAGGAAGTTATAGTAGATGGTCCGGGGGGTGCCTTATAACCTCTCAAGGGAAGTGATGAGGTGGAAGAGGGCGTCGAACATCATCTACGTTATGGGAGGGATGATTTCCATCACGTCGTTCACCAGGAAGTGGTCCTGGTCCGTGGGCAGCTTGTGGGCCACGGGGGGCCCAGAGTTGCTCTGCAATCAGGCAGGGCCAAGGGACACACAGAGGCAGCACGTCCCAGTGTCCCCAGAGTTGCTCCTAGTTTGTCCCTGCCCCCACGCCAGGCGGGATGTTGGACACATACATCCTGAATTCCTCAACTATCACCTCCCCAGTGCTGGGGGGCACAGCACCCCAGAGGAGATCACCGGGTCTCCGGGGCCATCCTCACAGGCAGGAAACTTTCTGCTGGGAGCCAGGCCTGGAATGAATAGCTCGGGGGTGGGATTTCCCAGGAAAGGTAATTATCACGGAATCAGTAATAAGGATGGAAGAGCTCGAGGAAAACGATGGGAGAGGCCTCCCCGGTGCAGTCACTTGAAGGTGTGTTGCCTTCCTCAACGCCAGGGCCACTGTCAGAAAGGCAACTTCATCTAACTAATTAGCAGGGTTTGCCACTTTACAAATCTGTCGTGGCTTTCTTGGCACGAAACAGCTGCTTAGGCAAAGAGCTGTAGGAACCTATTAAAAATCACAGGCCTGAAAGGCAAGAAGGGGAAGGGGGCCGATCTGAAAGAGAGAGTGGCGGAAGCAAACTTCCCCGATCGGTCAGCTGCCTGCCCCCCAACCCCTGCCCGCACCGGGGCGGAAAGAGGGCAAGGAGATGAAACAGGGGCCCACCCTCCTAGCGCTGGGGCTCCCGTGCGCTCACCTGCTTTTTCCTCTCGACGGGCTCTTGCTTCTTAAAGCGGCTTTGAAGGAATGCTCTCCCGTGGACTGCAACCTGTCACCGCACCCTGTCACCCGTCCAGTAATTAAAATCTGACGGATTTACTGACTGGCGCCAACTATCATAGCTCAGGAATCAGCTGATGTTCATCTTTCCCAAGGCTGAATTTACTTGGTGAAAAGAGACTGCCGGCTCCCAGGCTGAGCTGTCATTCAGCGGCTGTGGAAGCTGGAAAGACAGCTAACAGAGCCTTCACCAGCCATCTTTGGTTTATTTAATTCTAATATTTATTGCCACCCAGCAAATGAACATAATACAGACAAGTTAGGGGGAGCGGTGCAGGCTGAGCCGTGGGGCCCCAGGTGGCACACCGGGGAAACTGGGCACGGCCGCAGTCCAGGAGGACAGATGTGTCCCCGAAGGGCCGGCTGGCAGGAAACTGCGGGGGATCTGCGGGGCTGCCCCTGGTGCCTCCCGTGCAGGCAGCGGGGGACTGGGGAGCAATCTAAGAGCTTTCAACAGCAAGCATGGTTATATCTGCCTGCGGGACAGCATGAATGAACCGGGGTTCTGCTCACGGACGCTGGCAGCACGGGACCCTCAGAGACCCCCACGGTCTCTGGATTCTGGATTCTCCGACCTGCCCTGCAGCCTGTGGGTGACTCAAGTTCTCCTGCCCCTCCTGCTGGTGAGAAAGCCGTCCTAAGCTGTCCTGTCGTCATCTTGCTTTGCCACCACAGTCCTGGGTCGTGGCCCCGCTTGACCCTTCTTAGGTGAGGTTCAACAGAGCGCCCCTTGGAAGCAGCGTCTCCCCGAGTCTCTGGAGCTCTCAAGCCCGGCTCTGGCCCCCGTGAGAGGTGGGTTTGCTGTGCTCCGCCAGGGACCCCGTGACCCGGCTCTGCCTTGGCATTCCTGTGTACATCCTGGGAAGTCTGTGCAGTGCTATGCACAGAGGGGGGCGGGGAATATGTGCAGAACAGAACAGACCAGACCCCAGGCTCCGTGGGGCCCGTAGGCCAGTGGGAAGACCAAGATATGCAACAAATAAAGGCACAAAACAATTCCCACGTCCAGCTGGGGCAAGCACTGGGAAGGGGAGCGTGGCGGCCAGTCGGGGGAGTCGAGTCCCTCTTGGAGGGTTGAGGGGGCAGGACCAGGAGCAGGAGAGGCAAGGCAGCGGCCCAGGTGCAAAAGCTCAGGAGGCCCTCCCTCTCGGAGTCATGCCAGGGCAGGTTTCAGCAGAGAGTGAGGGCCCTCCCACCCTCTGCTCCTGGCACCTCCCTGGCCTCACCCTGGTGCGGGCCCCGCCCCGACGGTCGCTGTGCGGTTTTGCAGTGCAGAGGGCTGGAGCCCGCACTCCCCCAACTGCCAGAGCCATCAGCCCCCATCACCCCTAAATCGCAGAGAGCTGACACGGACATACTATGGGGTTGTGCACTCACACACCTCGCTGGGCTAGGGGCAGTGATTGTGCATAATGTACTAGCCAAAAATAACATAACATTGTATGTATATACATTTTTTAAACAAACAAAAAATATTACATACGCACACATTTCTTAAAGTAAACACACTGACTGCCCTGTCAAGAAAATAAGGGGGTGTATTGGGTGGGTCATGGGAAGACGTTACAAGAGAGGAGGACTTTGTAGGTGTCCTTGTTCCCCTAACACGCTCTCCTTGGGATGCCCACTCTCCCTGTTCCTGGGACAGCAGTGTTTGGAGGGCAGGATGTGTGGGGAACGCCCGGAGGAAAGGAGGTGGCCCAGACCAGCGCCCGGGAGAGTGCTGTGTCCACAGATCAAGCCCGCCGGAGCCCAGCCAGGGGGCGTGCTGGCAGAGGCCACAGGGCACGTCCATGGAGAGCTGTGACTGACAAGAACCAGGTCTCCAGACCCTTCCCAGGGGCTCTCCCACCATCCTCCAAGGCTAAGGTTCAGTTTCATTTTGTTTGTCTCCCATGGTCCTCCAGTCAGAGCAGTAATTCTAGATCCCAGTGGAACCCAGAACCTCAGAGCTCATAAACCAGACACTAATGTGGAGGACATCTAAAAAGATTTAAACCAAAGCACTTCTCCAGCAGCCAGATAGCCCATCCTTCACAGCCCAGTCCACCTCCTCCGATGCTGGTGTGAACAGGGCGTCCCTGCCCGGCTCTGAGCATGCTGCCGGCCACCTGCAGGCCTGTGCTTGCTCGGTGCAGCTCACCAGAACGGATGCATCTGCTAGACAAAAGCTATGGCTCTTGGGAGGAGGGGAAAATGGTGACACGGTGACACGGATCCTGCTGTTAGCAGAAAGCCCGGGGATGTTCTCCTGAATAATATTGAGCACCCCAAAGGACACTGCCATCAGGACAGCCAAGCGCCTCCTTCACCTGGTTAGGATCCCCGGGGGGCGGGGCGGGGAGGAGGGGAGGAAGGCCAGATTTGAGATCTACCTGCTTTCCTCTCTCAGCAGAAGTTGGGTGAAGGGGCGAGAGGAGTGGAAGTTCATGTTTGTATTTTGAGTAAATCAATCGGCTAATCAGGGTGGGATTTTCCATCTGGGAGTTGAAAGGGCAAAAGGAGAACAGTTAATTTTTCAAACCATCACTTTAAAATACAGCCCCCCTGTTTGTGAGCTGCATTTGATGCAAGGTCCAGGCAGGACATCAAGAAGCGGTGTCAAGGCCAGAACAAGCATATTTTAGAGGAACAGCAAGTAAATTAAGCCAATTAAGCATTCTTTTTTTTTTTTTTTAAGATTTTATTTATTTATTTGAGAGAGAGAGCGAGAGAGAGAAAGAGCACAAGAGGGGGGAGCGGGAGAGGGAGAAGCAGACTCCCCGCCGAGCAGGGAGCCCGATGCGGGACTCGATCCCGGGACTCCAGGATCATGACCTGAGCCGAAGGCAGTCGCTTAACCAACTGAGCCACCCAGGCGCCCCCAATTAAGCATTCTTAATGCCTAGGAATCTTTCTTTGCCCCATTCTTCTTCCAAGAGATCCTGCTTGCAAGACAGAATTTCTCTCTCCCCCTCTCTCTTTTCTCCTTGTTTGCATTTATACCCTTGATTTTTACCTGTGTTTCTCTATCATTAGGGACAGCATCCATCGTCGTGATGAGGGTGGGAGCAGGAAGCCTGACCTGTCCGAAACTGGGATCCTCTACAATGGGGTGGGGAGGGCAGCTGGGGGAGGGCTTTTTAAAGACAGCCCCCCCAAATGGGGGAGACCCCACATTCAATCCCCCAGGTAGGACTGAGTGAGATGAAGTGAGATAAAGAAGTGAAACCCTTCTGGAAGTTCTCAGGAAGTAACGTGCTAGATAAATACAGGCTACGTTTATGATGATTTTCATGGTTGGGCTTCTGACACTGTGGGTGGTCCCTGAGCATGGGGCTCATTCATTCAGTTCCTATTGATCCTGAGGTTGAGATTTGCAAGCTGATGCAGGCTCTGGAGTAGAAACAGAGACAGGGAGATGGCTCCACCAGACACCTCGCTAAGGGCGCAAGGTGGAAATTGCTAAACAGGGAGATCAGCCATGAAAAAATGAAGACAGGTTTCTCAAAATTTTCTGACCGTTGCTCATTTGGACTCAGCCATCGGCTCACCTCAGACACTGGCATGTTTCTGTGGGGGAAGAGCTGGTGATAACAAACAACTGGAGAGTAACAAAATAAGCAAGTTGCTAGCAACACACATAAATTGTGTATTGTTTACTCTATAAGCGATGAATATGAGCATATAGGCACTTGGTTTTATTTTATAAAACAATGCCTCATAAACCAAACAGTAGCCCGGCAATTTTATGACATTTACCTTGATACTATGTTGCAAGCCATTTAAACAGAACCAATACACCGGCAGACCATCACCCATGAAGTAAGACTACACAAGCACAACAGTTTGGGGATAACGTGTAAATGGGTTGTAGCATTAGGGGCAAGGATGATTCATATTCGAACCACAATGCAAAATGTCTCGACTTAAATAAAAAATTTTAATTTAGAGGTCAATAATGCTGTGCGTGGAATGTGTACTTCTATATACTGTAGGGGAGAGCAACAACCTACAGCAAACTAATAATGGAACAAAATTTCATGTAATTCATAAATTAAAAAAAGCAAGATTGGCAGCCTTTGAATATTATGATCAACTCAAGAGACTGGTCATGGAGGGTCCTTCTGGAAAGTTGCACAGTGCTCTACACTGGGGGGGGAGGGCGCGCAGCAGGTGCACCAGAAACTCTGCAGTGCTGCCAGCCAGACTTGGAAGAAAAGTCCTCCTCAAACTGCAGGATGTTTATTAATTTCCATTCTTAGATCCTTAATTATATTAACCCTGAATAGCCTTCCTAATGGGTGACTAGTAAGTAGCCATTGGTAATACGGAAATCTGAACCTTGGTGAAATTCACCATGAAGAGCCAAAGATAGGACCTGCCCTCAGTGGATGGTGGTGGCCTTAGGGAAAAAGTGGAAATTACCAGAAGGGAAGTATGAATTAAGTGTTATGGACGCTCAGAGAAAAGAGGCGATTTTGGCTGGATGGAAGGTGAGGGGGAGGGGATCACAGGGCTAACAGCTGGGGAGATGGATCTTCCAGGAGAATTCCTCAAGAGCAAAGTCCTGGGGGTGAAAATGAGCAAGGGGAGAACATGTGACCGCATTTGGCTGGAGAAGGGTGTGTATAGGGGATTAAAGGTTTAAGCCTTGATTATTATCTAATTGAAATGGTAATCTAGCTATATGACAGGTTTGCAACGTGCAGTCTTCAGAAACTGAAGCTAAGGACTGCGTTCTTGTAGAACAGCGTTTGGAGAGTTAAGACCGGACCCCAAGGATAACCCCTGGTGCATCCAAAAATGGACAGTCCACAGCTGTGGTGGAGATAGAGGGTTTCCCAAACAAAGAAACACCTATCCAGAACACCTGAAATGAGATCTCTTAACAAGCATCTATAAGGCCTGGTTTAGGAAAACCTCTTCCCCCATCTCTCCCCCAGGCTCCAGGGCAACTCTTGGGTAGGGTTTTGTAGGGGCTATTACTTTGGGGCTCTCACGACTGCCAATCACACAGTTGTTTAGGAGTGGTCACAGAAACAAAGAAAAATCAAGGAGACGAGTGGAAGCTAGAACTCTTCACTCAAGTCTGGCTCAACATATTGAAATTCTTCAGGGGTTAAAACCAGTAAATCTGGAATCAAGAGTTCTGAGTTCAAGTCCATCAGTTAGCACTCACTGGCTGCATACCTTGGGAAAGGTGCCCTACCATTGGGACTTTGTTCTCTTTTCTATGAAATGGGAAGGATAGCAACCACACTACATGGTTCCAGGGAGGAGCAAAAGGAGTTAAGGGGTTGGAAAGTCTTCAGCAAACTCAACGTATGATGAAAATGATAGGTATCCTTACGTCCATTTCAAGAGTCTTCTGAGCAAAGAGAGGGGAAGGTCCCCTGGGGCATTTTAATCACTATGCTGTATCTACAAATCCACCTGCTCTTGGAGAACCAGGCAGGGCCCTTGCAAGAGCCCTCAAAGGTCCCTACCACCACCTCACCTCCTGAGTAAATGCTATTGTTTCTACAAAATACCCAAAGACAGGGCTCAGCTTCAGACTCAAGGAAAACATGTGTTTTTATTTATTTTTTTTTTTAAGGAGAAAGACCTCATTTCCATCAGAAGAGCAGGGCTGTCAACAACACTCTCCCCTATTATTACACTAAACATAGTTTCCAAATCAATGATGTCACTTAACCCAACACCACACTAGTGTTCCTAAAAGCATTTAAAACAGAGCAATTTATTTATTTATTTATTTTTATTTTTTTATTATTTTTTTAAGATTTTCTTTATTTATTTGACAGAGAGACAGAGAGAGAGAGCACAAGTAGGCAGAGTGGCAGGCAGAGGGAGAGGGAGAAGCAGGCTCCCTGCTCAGCAGGGAGCCCGATGCGGGGCTCGATCCCAGGACCCCGGGATCATGACCCGAGCCGAAGGCAGACGCTTAACCAACTGAGCCACCCAGGCACCCCTAAAACAGAGCAATTAAGCGTTCTTTGCTTTTATTTCCGTGGTTAATCAAACCTCATGTATTGCGTAGTGTCTGCCAAAATGAGTTCTAGGTACTCCTCTGATATTTTTTTGTCACATAATCCACCTTAAGAGGGAAAGAGGCCGAGAGGAAGGGTGGGAGAGAGGGAGGATGGAAGGAGGCAGGGAAGGGGGAGGGGAGGTAGAGAAGAGCAGATGGGAGAGAGTTGGCTTTCCCTGATGCATTCAGCGCCGGCGGGCAGGCTCTGCTGCAGCCCGGGACCCTCCGAAGGCCACCGAGACAGCACGTAGGGTGCCCTCCTCACCCTCACTCCCTGCCTCATGCACACCTGAGGGTCGGGCCTCTGCATCTAATTGGACAGCTGGGCTGGTGACTGTGGCTTGTCCTGCCAGCCGCCTCGTTGGCCACAGTGACAGCTGTATCGCTTCCCTGATGTGAGTGGGAGCTGAGGAGTGTTGACACACGATCAACTTCCCCCTAATGTCCTTCAACCAATCTGACAGCTGTCCGGCAGGGGCTAGTCAACCTGGCTGCCAGTCCTCACGGAGGCATTGTGGGGCAGCTTTTGAAGAAAAACAGGCAGGAGGGACTTCAAATGAGGCTTTTGTTTTCTTCCAGGCGGTGACTTGGGAACTGAAGCAAGCCCTGAGGGCGATGGCTAGTGTAGGCTAGTGTAGGACCTGCCACCATGCAGCGAACAGCGGACAACAGCGTTGGGGGGGGCGGGGCGGGGGGGCAGCTCGCTCTGAGCCCAGATGGGTGGTCTAGACAACAAGGGATGTGGTTAAGAGGAGGACTTCCCAGAGGGGCTGCAGTCTTGTCAGTTTTGCAGGTACAGGACCACATACACATTTTTCTCTTCTCGCAAACCTCTCCACCATACAATTTAAGGTAGAGGAGACACTCTATCATACGATGCAAAATTCAGAACCCTCAAAGAGGCAGAAATGTCTCTGTTTCCTGAGGCCGGCCAAAGCCCTAACAGCTTTATTGGTCTATGACCTCCCTGGCCGAGGCTCCTAGTGCAGGGGGCCCCTCCCTCACCCTCCCCTTGGCAGGACAGACAATGCTAGGTTGGCATTCAGGAAGCGTGAGTTTCACTTAAGGCTCTCCCCTTATTTAGAAGTGTGACCAGAGATACCTTGTGGCATTGAAGAATCTGGCATGCTTTAATGTGACTTCGTCATTCTTTTCTCTGGCAGCTGGGGAGATGGACATCAGTGAGCAGCAGCTGAGAGAGGTGCAAGCCCCAGCTTAAGACAAATGGCCAGGCCATTGGGGTTTCTCAGGGATCAAAGCCCTTTCGGCTGCAAATTCAATGCAAATAAGGGTAATAAAAGGAAGGGGTGGTGTATAAGAACGTTAGAATGTCTCACTGAACCATTCACTACAATCCAGCTGGACTTCAAGAGTAATTAGGACTAGAGACTCGAACACTACTAGGAGCCTCTGTCTCTCTCTGCTCACATCTTCAGGTCCCTTTCCAGCCCCCCTTCCTGTTTTTGCCACTTAACTTTTCCTTGTAGTCAAAACAAAACAAAACAAATCACCAGCAGTTTCTAAACTGTACAGCCCGACAGCTTAAAAAGAAAATACCATCCTCCTTTTCTGCCTTATTTCTAGGAGTCTCAAGGAAACACCTGATTGGCCCAGCTTGGTCATGTGTCCCTCGCTGAACCAATAAACGTGGCCAGGGAATGCATCGCATGGGCCTAACGTGGCAGCTTCCGTGGGCAGCCTACAGATGGTGGGGGGTTCACGTGATCCCAGAAGAGAACAGTACTGGGCAGAGGGAGTCATCCCTGAGCACTAATAAATGGCTCCTATAAGAGGGAACTATATAAGAAAGTTCACTGAACCCCCATGTTCATAGCAACATTATGTACAATAGCCAAGACACAGAAGCAACCTAAATGTCCATCGATGGATGAATGAATAAAGAAAATGTGATTTATATGTGTAATGGAATATTATTCAGCCATAAAAAAGAAAAAGAAAATCTTGGCATTTGCAACGACATGGATAGACCTTGAGGGCATTACGTTAAGTGAGATAAGTCAGTCAGAGAAAAACAGATACCATACGATCTCACTTATATGTGGAATCTAAAACACAGAACAAAAACCAAGCTCATAGATATAGAGAACAGATTGGTGGCTGACAGAGGCGGGGGCTGAGGGGTAGGTGAAACAGATGAAGGGGGTCAAAATGTACAAACTTCCAGTTGTACAATAAATAAGTCATGGGAAGTAATGCACCGCATGGTGACTGTGGTTAATAATACTGTGTTGCATATTTGAAAGTTGCTAAGAGGGGGCACCTGGGTGGCTCAGATGGCTAAGCGTCTGCCTTCGGCTCAGGTCATGATCTCAGGGTCCTGGGATCGAGTCCCGCATCGGGCTCCCTGCTCCTTGGGAGCCTGCTTCTCCCTCTGCCTCTCTCTCTGTCTCTGTTTCTCATGAATAAATAAATAAAATCTTTAAAAAAAAAAAAAAGAAAGTTGCTAAGAGAACAGATCTTAAAGTCCTCATCATAAGAAAACAAGTTTTATAACTCTGGATGGTGAGGGATGTTAACTAAACTTATCATGGTGATTATTTCACAATATATACAAATATCAAATCATTCTGCTGTACACTTGAAATTAATATAATGTTCTATGTCAATTATACCTCAATAAAAAAGAAAAGCAAAGAAAGTTCACTCTAGGAAATTTTATTAGATTCCATGTGAGATTTCATCTGACATTACTCTGAACTGGAGTTTAAGGTTGTGGTTGTTTGTTGTTAGAATACATTCATTTTGCTTAGCTGGTGAAAATCCCTGGCTCTCCAAAGCAGCCAGGGACATCACCAGAATTTCACCGGGCGCCCCCAAAGAAAGGGCAGACATGATTGTTTGGACATCATAAAACAAACCTGTGTCCAAACCTGGGGAGAAGGAGCTGGGAAAGGAGCTGGTGAAGGAACAAGAGCCTAGCCAGTTGTCTCCACAGCTTTCCGCCCTCCATTGCACCTTCTGTTCTCCACGTGGACCCGGCAAGGACAGCTCCATCGAGTGACCGGGCTTGGGGCTCTGCAAGCCCCTGGGAACGGAGTAGAAGCCAGCCCTGTGGCCGGTCAGTGGCTGCTCCAAAGGGGACTCTGGAGACTCCGATGACACCATGGAACAGCAGGCTCAGGGAGCAAATGCGACCCTAACAGGGCCCTGCAGATTCAAGACCGCATTCTGGCTATTTCCATGCAGAGGGGAGCACACAGAGATCCTGGGGGAGCAGGTGAGTGGGGCTGACACTCGATCAAAGGCAGGCGAGCTGTGATCGAAGTATAAGGAGGAAGGCCACCAGGCTCCGCCTGTGTGAAGGGCTAGTCCTGACCCCAACCCCGCATCTATTCCCAGTTTTATCCAAAGCCACCCTAGGCAAGCGTTTGAGACCACTTCAAAATCACAAGCTTCCTGCAGAACTCTGATACATGAGCGATCTGTTAGATATTTGAATCAGACACCTTATCTGAATTAATTAATCTATCTGAAGGGAAAAAGGTGTTTTCTCCTTAAATGTCAAGTTTGTGTCGTGTCCGTGTTCTACATGGAAGAAAGCATCTTTTGATTAAAGTGAAAACTTCTTGCAGCTGGAGTGACCCAGTGCACAAGCTTCTTCCGAGCTTTGCGGATGACACACGTGGGCTGGGTCTGTCCCTGATTACCAGACGCAGGTCCCTGCGTTTCTATCCGAGCTCTGGCATGACAGAGGAAAATTCAAATTACTGCTCCGTGTATGTCCTTAACGATTCTGTGATGGGGTGACAGCTGACCAGCCCGCCAGAGGAGGGCTGCAGGACAGTGCGTGGCCATGGGCCACTGTCCCCAGGACGTGCTGGGCGGCACTGTTGGGGGTTTGGGCTGTTGGCTATGCATGAGGCTGTTCCTACAATTGATGTCCTCTGTCGCCAGCCCCACTTCCCACTGGACCTCGCAGCGCTCTGTCCCTAGGTGTTTGTCCACGGCTCGCCTCTCTCCCTCCCCATCTGCCTCCTCCAGGCTCCCCCGCCCTGACTGTGCCCCCGGCCCCCAAATGCCAGTCTCCAGTCCTGGCACTGTCTCCTGTCAGTCACTCCCTGAGGCGGGCCTCTCTTCACTCTCCTGACCCCAGACCCACAGACATTTCTTGGTGACAGCTCTGTGATTCCTCAGTGCCTTGCCACTGCGGTGTTCTGAGAACACGGGGCTCCAAAGGGGCGTCCAGGCAGGCGGCGGGAACTGAGAAGCCGGCCCAGGCCACTTGTCATTCAGCTGGATTCTGCTGGCCACCAGCAACTCCTAGCTGCAGGTTGGGGGTCACAGCCCCTGCTGTGCTTCTCTCCTCTCTTCCCTTTCCTCCCGCACCCCTGCATGCATGTCCATCTCTCTGTTAACCAGCCTGAGTTCGGATGGAGTACGGGGCACCCCTTACCTTCATTACACACGAGGGTAAGGGGGGCTCTCTCAGGCTGCTTCATTCCAACCTGCCAGGTACTCCCGGGTTCCCATTCAGCAAGCAGGTGCTGGGCTCCTGGTAAGTGGCCAGATTAAGCGGCAGTGGCCACAGTGGTTAAGAACACAGGTCCAGTACCAGAGGCATAGCTTCGGATCCCAGTGCCGTGCCCGGCTTGCTGCGGGAATGAAGTGAGCAGACACACAGGGCACTGAGACCCAGGCCTGGCCTGCGGGCACCCCCACCTCAGCCGCGCTTACTATTTGTGGTCGGTACAGATAGATGTGTTCCTCCTTGATTCGTTACAAGGACCTGACAAACTAGTGATTTCTGTGTCCATCCGATGAAGACATCGAGGGTGAAGAAGGTCAAATATTTTGCTCAAATATACACCACGGATTAGCATCAAAACCAAGACTTGAAGCTGGGTCTGGAGGCCAGTTCTCTCCATGACTGTTCTGCACGCAGTCATGGCACGTTGCTGTCACACGTGTGCTATGCAAATATTCGCCAAATGGGTAGTCATCTATTTTTGTTCACATTCAGGATCCTGCCAACATCCCCTTGACAGCGGCTCCAGGAAAGATGTGAGGATGGTCTGCTAGCTGGAGCCATCAGCCTTGGACTTGCAGCACTGACCTCCCCATGGTAAGGCCTCCTGGGGATGGTTCCAGGCTGGAAGAACGCTCCCTCCCAGTTAGGGAAGGAAAACCTGGGCTTGCCTTTTAAGGAGGGGTGAAAATGATGCAAGGCCCAGCCAGCAGGGGGTATGGGATGGAAGGATGGGGGTAAATGCCCCAACTGGCCAGCTCAAAAAGAGTTTATGAAAATCAACCCATAAATCCATCCTCTACCCCGCCATGGCCACCACCTTAAGCCAAGCCTCCAGCATCTATCTTCTGATGGCTTCTGCAGTGTCCCTGCTGGCTTTGGGCTATGCATTCTTCCCTATAGCAGCCAGGATGATCCCTTCAAACTGTAAATCAGATCATGCCACCCACCCCACCCCCCGTATTGCTGTCCCATTGAGAGTGAACCCAGCCACTTCCCGCAGCTCTGCCTCGCTCTCGTTTCCTGTTTCAGCCCATCCTGCTCTCCTGGGTCACTGGGCCACAACTGTTGGCTTCCTACTGGACCTGGAACCCACCAAGTGCCTCCCTTGCCCAGGCTTTGCACCCACCTGGAACATTCCTATCCCCAAACCCGCAAGGTGGCCCTTTTTGCAACTGCGGGCCTCAGAGTATAGATCGCTCTCTCAAAGACATGATGTCCAGCCCTCAGCCCCCCGGCCCTACCACGTTCTGCTGCACTTGCTTCATTCCATTTGTACCAAGAGCTAAAATGATCAAGTGCTAAAATTGTGTTTCCATAAGCTCCTTGAGGGCAGGGGACTGTCTTGTCTAGTTCTGTCACTCAGCCCCGGAACACAGTGGGGATGAAGGTGCTCCATAATCATTTGTGGATCCAGGCTTTACATGTCTCACCCTCGGCTATGTTTGAAGGGATGGAAACGTACTTGTGTCTTGAATCTTGCTCCCAGGAGCTTCTAATCTGGTTTGGAGCAAAGAGGCATTCCCATAGGACCCAGTGGGAAAGCATGGGAAATGGAGGGGGGCCGGGAAGAGAAGGGGCAGAGTCTGAAAGACATGCCCCCCAGGCCAAGGGGAGGCTTTGGCTCTGCGGATGCTGAGGACATGTTTTGACTACATTTTGCACTGGCTCTCCCGTTGTTCCCTGGATCGGGCTCCCCCAGCCTGTGTGGGCATGCCCAGGGACCCTGATTTCTCCTCTCCCCTCCTCTTCGCTCCCACGGAGTCTCAGACTCTCTTGCTCTAGGACAAGCACGGTGAATATTGTTTCTGTGCTGAGACAGCCGCGTGGCTGGAGCGGACCCACTGCAGGCTTTGGACCAGCTCTGGAGACCTGAGGGTCATCCAGCGAGCTCTCGGCCGCCTGGTGACAGCCACCTGTGGGTCTGTGGGCCAGGTCACTCCCATTCTGTCTCTGTCACTGTCCAAATTAGAGCACGTACACCCTCCCGCCGTCAAACCTCTGCCTCCTCCGTTCTCCCTTCTTATTTGTTAAACAAATCCTG
Source organism: Leptonychotes weddellii (assembly GCF_054177405.1). NCBI lineage: Eukaryota > Metazoa > Chordata > Mammalia > Carnivora > Phocidae > Leptonychotes > Leptonychotes weddellii. The sequence goes on from NC_138384.1 coordinate 34,571,516, forward strand.
ATCTGCCTTTTTAGGCTGCTCTTGAATTTTATGGCAACATATAATAAACATCTGACTGCTTTTATTTCTATTCAACTTTTATCTCGAATGTCTCTGCTGTTTCAAACCGAATATTTATAGCATCGCACGGCCGCTGCAATTTCATTCCTCACCCATACTGTCACTCCCTCCGGCTCACGTTCACCAGCCCCTCAGAAAAGCTGGGGAACCTGCAGGCAAGTGCTCTCTTCTGCCCCCACGGGGCTCCCAGCCTCAAGGTGTGAGTCACTGGGCGCCCAGGGGAGCAGACAGCCTCCAGGCCGTCCAGCCTCCGCTCGGAGTCGGGCCATCTCTAGGTGACTCAGAGCCTCCTTGTGCTTGCCATCTGTGCAGTTAACTCCCTGCAAGACTGGGCCAGGGGTGGCAGGGACCTACCGTGCCCTGGGGACACCCTGCCCTGTCCATTTAGGAGCAGACCTGGGGTGTTCCCGGCCTTTTGACTGTTGTGAGCCTTCTCTTCCCTGACAACTCAGGTCCTGGCCAGGCTCTTCGGAGCACCTGTGCTTGCCCCCAGTCTTCACAGCACCCCAGCTGCCCCAGCAATCTTCCTTTCACCCAGAGCTCTCTGGGCCCTCCTTGCTTACTGGCCCAAAAGGTTAACCACAGGACGCCCACCCAAACGTAGCGTCCCCAAGACAGCAGCTTACCTGGTGGAGAATGGCGCTGTGGACCTGTAGTCTGAAGACCTTACTTGTCCTCTCTGAACCTTGGTGTCATCATCTGTAAAATGGGCATCATGATGCCTGCCCAGTTTGTCTCACAGGGCAGCCCTGAGGATCCTGAAAGGTGACACCTAGGGAGGGGCTTTGCAAGCCTCAGCTCTGGGTCCCGCTTGAGGAGGCAGAGAGGAGCTCCAGCCCCCTGTGGGCCCAGACCCAAATCCCTCAAGACAGACAGCCAAATGCTGCATACCTTCCTCGGTTTCTTGGGCATCAAGAACTAGAAAGGTCTTGTGATCTCCCGGGCTGGGCTGCCTTTCCTCATCCCCTCTGCCTCAACTGGCACAAACACCTCCAGTCTCTGCACATTGCTTGTGTAGACGAATCTGCCTTGTCAGCTTGTCCCCAGCCTGCTCCCCACTCTTCAGGAGACTCTACCCCAAGTGACCTTGCTGGTGGACCCTGACCCAACAGAGAACACCCCACAGATAACCAGTTTGCCCTTCCTTCTTTGGCATGCCTTACACCTGGTCAACACTGCACCTTTCAGTTGACTGATTACCCCAGGGGCAGCCCACATGGACCTAGGTAAGAAACTTCCATTTGGTTGTGAAAGCTTTTTATGCTTTAAATCCAGTCTGAACAAGCCATGTACAACAGCCACATGTCTAGAATCTCATGCTCACAGAGCTGGGTGACCTTCCCAATGTTCCCCATCTCCCATCTTACCACCCATGAGGGCATCTCTGCCCAACACCACTAAAAAGCCATCCTCCTTCTGTACCAGCAAGTCCCAAACACCAGAACTGGGTCCATCTTTATTGAAGGTTTCACCGGTTGTGTGAGTCAGTCAGGACACTTACAATTTTAAGATATAGAAGTCCAGTGCAATCTGGTTGGTGGGCGGGGGCGGGGGGGAAGAGAGTTACTTGCTGACCTAACTGAAAAACTCCTGGGATCATTTAGTTTCAAATACAACTTGATCCAGGAGCTCCAGCGGTATCACCCAACGGCCACGTATTCCTGGCAATATCAACTGTGGGCGGGGTGGAGGGCAGAGGGATTCTCGTACATTGCTGGAGGGAGCACAACTTGGCACAGCAACTTTGCAGAATTGCTGGGTGTTACCTGCTGAAGCTGAGCAAACACATGATTCCATCCAAAGCAATTCCATATTTCAGTTTGAAAACAATAGAGATGATGAATGCTTATGTCCACTGGAAGATGTGAATGAGATATAAATAAGAAAACGCTGGCAGTTTTCTTCGTTTTAATAGCCAAAACCAAAAGACAACCTGAATGCCCATTCTGGTAAACCATGTCAAGTGGAACATAGTTATAGAAGGAAATACTATACAGAAGAAAACATCACCAAAACAACATACACGACGTGGAAGAGTCTCAGCATAATGTGTGAGTGAAGAACCCAGGCACAAAGAGTGCATGCTTCATCCAAGTGGTTTTATTTGTCTTAAGTTCAAAAATAGCAGCTATCCTTGGGCATGTTGTCAGTGAAAGGAGACACAAGGCAGCCTTCTGGAGTGCTGAAATGTTCTATAGCTTAGTCTGGGTGGTAGTTCACAGGTGTAGAATCATGTGAAATTACATTGAGCTGCACAATTAAAATTGGTGCACGTTTCCACATGCAAATTATACCACAATAAAAATATCTCAAGAACAATCATTAAAAGGAAAGAAAGAAACTCTATTTCTCCAGATCTGAGTTCTTCACACTTAGTGGATGCTCCCCATGTGGTGGGAAGGTGGCCATCCATGGATCCCAACTGACACCCTCCAGGGGAAAGGAGCCTCTTCTCCAGGGGCCCCAGGAATCAACTTTCTTCAGAATGACTTTGGTCACATGCCCATGCCCAGGCCCACCCTGTGATGGAGGCAGGGCCAGGTGGACATGAGGAGGATGCACAGATTGGCCAGGCTTGGGTGGCAGGCCCACCCTGGAGCCAGGGGTTTGAGTCAGATGCACCCCAAGCACACGGAGTAAGATGGGGGAAGTATGGGTTCCCAAAGGACAAATAAAGTATGGCTAACCAGAAGAGTTAGTAGATACTGGCAGGGCATGTGATCTAAGTGATGGGAGGAACACAGGGGCTGTGTGTGTGAACTTTGCTTCATGCACCCAAACTGATGCTATCCAGAAGCTCCAGGGTCCCTTTAAGGATGAGGGACGTGTTCCCCTAGGCGCTGGGAAGGTTGTTGGCCAATAGTCTTCCATTCCCAGGTTTCTTTAGGGACTACCTCTGCTGGAGACAGGTGACCAGCCCAGGCCTTACCTAGTTCCCTGAAGCAGCACCGCCATGGAAGAACTGGTTGATAGCAGGACCCTGGGACAATCCTGAAGGCCATTCCTGCTCCAGAACTTCCTACACGTTGGCTGAGACCTTGGTGAGACTGCTCGGCAGCCCGACTCCTCCTGAGGACCAACCCACCTCGTCCCTTGCCCACAGGCCTGGCTCCCAAGAGCATTCCCTTGTAAACATTCCACACAAGCCACCCCTCAGAGCCTGCTTCTTAGGGAACCAACTTGTGACGGCTGCCAACTGTCCTTCCTTGTGACGAGGTCTTCTTTATTCTGAGAACACTTTGGGGTGGGAAAGTAGTATGTACGCTATGAGATGGTAGCATTACCAGACGAGAGGGTGTTATTTTTCTCTGTCTTTTACTTGCCAAAGGGAACCAGGATTCTCCTGAGTGGGGTCCCTGGAGTCACTTTGATGTTGCACTGGGGTATCAAATTCAGCAGTCCGAGGACTACCACAGCTTCTCAGAGCATCACTTCTTGGTCTGTTCTCTGTGCCAAGAGCAAAGAAATCAAGTCTGCATGCCTGGTGCCCTCCTGCCTGCTCAGCTAAACTTTGCATCATGTCCACTTTCAGCCTCTCTTGTCACTGTACCACACTCCCTCTCAAGAAAGCATTAGCAACGGATGTCTGCTGTTCATTTTTTACCTGTCCAGTGTTCACCCCACTATTTTTTGGAGAGAATGCCCTCATTTTCATGTGTTGCCCAACCCTTCCCTGCCCTCCGTCCATATCTTTGGGGAAGATTTTCCTTCCTTCTCCTCCCATGGCAGAGTTGGGATGTGGGCATGGAGCCAATCACAGGATTTCACCTCTGAAGGCCCTAAAGTGATTGGTCCAGAGATACACCTGTCCCCTGAGCTGCGCCAATGAGCATGCAGCCTGGAGTCGGGCGGCCCCACTGAGAAAAAGCTGCCCTCCTTCCGCTGTGGCTGTTAACGGTGAGGATGCTCTAAGCCCAGAGATGGTACGAAGCCCGGATGGAGAAGAGGAGAGCCAAGAGATGGAGAGGACTGGAAACCGATCCCTGAAAACGTTGTTTTAGTACCTATATCCAGCCATATCTGAAGCCATACACACACATCCACACTTTCCACTTATGTGAGCTAATCAATTCCTCTTTCCTCCCTTGAGCCAATTTGCATTAAATTTTTGTCACTTGCATATGAAAGGGCCCCAAATGTTACAGAATTTCTGAATATAAGTGATGAAAGGAACTTGGATTTGCTCCAATAATAAATATGAAATGAAATAATGTGTACCCACTGAAACCTATATCGAGGCTTACAACCCAAGCCCACAATTGGGAACCATCCTCTGTAGGACAAGGACATCCAGTCACTACCCTTCAAGGCTCCTTGACTCTCCTGGGTCCCAGCTTTCACCAGTGTTTGTCCCTCCTTCCTAAGCCCGGTCCTTGAGCAGGTTAGCCTGGAAGACACAGATCGGCAGACTCCAGCCTGTAGGCCAGACCTGACCTGCCTCCTGTTTTCTATGGCCTGTGAGCTAAGAATGGTTTTTACGTTTTTAAATGGTTGGTGAAAAAAATAAGATTACTATTTCCTCCCGTGTAAAAATTATATTAAATTCACATTTCAGTGTCCATAAATAAAGTTTTATTGGAACACAGCCATGCTCATTTGTTTATGTATTGTCTACAGTTGCTTTCGCACTACAACAGCAAAATTGGATAGTTGTGACAGGGACGGTATGGCCCACAGAGTCTAAAATATTTACTATCTGGACCTTTGCAGGAAGAGTTTGCCGACCCCTGGTGTGATCTTTGCAACTCAGTATCCAGCACTGGATACTGTTGTGTCACCAACAGTGAAAAGCATTTCTCTTTAAATAATTTATATATCTTCCCAAGTTTTAGATAGTGAGCGTCTCAGGATTGGAGGCATTTTTTTCATCAGCTTGATGTTTCCAGGAACTCGCTCTGAGCTAAACATACGTATTCTTGCAATAAGTCTTTGCTGAATAAAGACAAAAATGACCATATGTCAATTACATCTCAATAATAATAACACAAGAAAGAAAACAAAAGTTCAATGTTAAATTAGGTCCCTGATCATTTAATTCAAAAGTAAAAATAATCACAGAAGGTATACACTGCCATTACCGTTTTAATGAGATCCACCTGGGTCTTCTTAGTGCAGAATTGTGTGGCCATTGAGGAGTGTGACCCACACCACTGAGGGACACCGGCATTCAGGTGTGCTTTTCCTGGGCAGACCTATCATTTGATTCAGAGGCTGACGCCGGAGGTAGAAGCTTAAATTCCAGTCCCTGCCTGCAAGTTATGTCACTTCTTTGTGGCTTAGCTTCCACGTCAGTAAGAGGGGTGATAAGTGTTTACCTCCTGGGAGTTATGAAGATTAAGTAAGATAACACTTAAGTAAAAGTACTCCAAAAAATTAGCTTTTATTTTCGTCCCTCACTCCTTGTGCAAGAAAACAATTTAAAAGACCTTTATTGCTCTTCATTTTTCTTGTAAAAGCTGTAGGAAGGTGAACTAACCCACTGAAACAAAGCAATTCACAAGTTGAGCGAATCATCAATCATCATGGATTAGATGACTATATTCCATCAGGTTCCCGTCTGATAAAACTCATTTTCCAGTTTGGAAATGGGAAAGGTATTGGGCGCTCTGTGTGTGAAGCACAGCTCACACACCCTCCAAGCCTTAGTCCACCCTCAGGGGCCAGATGGTCTTTCTACCCCACCTCATGACCAGAACTGCTCCCTTCAGGATTCCCGATGATCTCCATGCTGTCAAATGCAATAACCAGTTCTTAGCCTGTACCCCACTCAATGTCTCACCGGCTTTTGATAGAGTTAAATGTGCCTCCTTCTTAAAGGATTCTTCCTGCGTCTTAGAGGACAGACCTCACCTGTAAAACCTATTGTTTTCTGCTCTCAGAAACTGAGCTCAGTCTTCACCATCTTAGCAAAAGACCCTGGGTATGGGCTTGAGGGGAAAAAAAAAAAGAAATCAAGGTTGATTCTAAGTTTTCAGCCTCAGCAACCCGGTGAGTGCCCATGTGTCATGATCCTTTCTAGGCCGCCTCATTAGCTGGAGGTACAGATGCGTGCGGATATGGATATACATACTCATACGGACATAGATCCAGATATAGATTTGTCTATTGTCCCTCTGTCTCCTTCACAAAGAAGTATGCTCTGCGAGAGCAGGAAATTTACGTGATGTCTGGAGAAACCACAATGAACATAACAGACTGGTACATAGTAAGTGCCCCCCAAATATGCCTTGAATAACTGGTCGTGTAGAACAAGAATGTTCCCTGGGTCTCCAGCATGATAGGGCTTCCTGGGCCACAAAAGAAGTAGGAGTGAAGCCCAGAACTCAATCCAGAGTGTATTTATAAGGGCACACAGTGGTGGAAAACACGTCTCTGGGCAAAGGCAATGTATTTACACGCAGGCCCTGTTTTTACTGAATTTTGAAACAGATATAGATAGATGATAGATAGATGGATAGATGATAGATAGATAGATAGATAGATAGATAGATATATAGATAGATATAGATAGATAGATAGATAGCTGGATAAATAGATAATTGAGTTGGTTGAAATAACAGATATCTAAGTGAATATTTTGTTCATGTTAAGCCAAATGCTTATTTTCTAGAATTTGCTCTTCACAGCCCCTTGTTTTATTAGAATTATTATTATTATTATTTTTAAGTAGGCTCCACACCCAGCATGGAGCCCAGTGTGGGGCTTGAACTCACCGTCCTGAGATCAAGACCTGAGCTGAGATCAAGAGTCTGACACTTAGAGGGGAGGGGGGTGGGAGGATGGGTTGGCCTGGTGGTGGGTATTGAGGAGGGCACGTTCTGCATGGAGCACTGGGTGTTGTGCACGAACAATGAATCATGGAACACTTTATCTAGAACTAATGATGTAATGTATGGGAATTAACATAAGAATAAAAAAAAATAAAAATAAATAAATAAATAAATAAATAATAAAAAAAAATATATAAAAAAAAAGAGTCTGACACTTAAGCGACTGAGCCACTCAGATGCCCCTTTCTTAGAATTTTTTTTTTTTTTAACACAACTGCTTGTTTTGGTGTCAGGTAGACACATTGAAGCTACAAACTTTGCCCGGAAGATATGGGAAGACAGTCTTCATGCTTTCTGCCTCTACTATCAGCAAATCCTGAGTCCTCGCATGTGGCAAATCCCTGCTAGTCTCCAAGACAACATGTGGAGCCATGTACGGCACCTGTATTCACAAAGTCCAAAGTCAGGTGGGCATCCAGATTGGAAACGAAAGGGTCAAATTGTCTTCATTCACAGACAACATGATCACCTATATAGAAAATCTGATGGAATCTATAAAAATGCTAATAAAACTCCTAAGTATATTTAGCAAATTTGCAGATTACAAGAACAATACAGAGAACTGTACTTCTATATTCTAGCAATGAACAATCATAAATTGTAATCCTTAAAATACGATTTATGATACATCACAAATGTGAAATACTTTGTCATAAATCTGACAAAGGATATGAAAGACATGTACTCTGACAACAAAATATTGTGACGGAAATTTAAAAAGACCTAAATAAACGGGGGATTGAGACCATGCTCATGAGTCAGAAGATTCAACGTTATCAACATTAACTCTTCCCTAATTGATTTAATGATATCTCAGTCAATCAAAATCTTAGCAGGCTACTTGTAAATACTGAGCAGCTTATTATAAAATTTATATAGAAATACAAAGGATCTGGGTAAAAAAAGAAACACAAAAGATCTGAAATAGCCAAAAGAACTCTGGAAATGAAGAACAAAGCTAGAAAGGGAATACTACCTGATATCAACAATTATTACAAAGCTACAATAATTAAAATAATAAGGTATTGGCATAAAGATAGACAAGGAGAGGGACAGAATAGAATCAAGGATTCAAAAATAAACCTATACACACACAGACAACTAACTTCTACAAAGGAGCAAAAACAACGCACTTGAGGAAAAATAACCTTTTTCACAAATGGAGTTGGGACAATTAGGTATTCATAGGCAAAAAAAAAGGACCCACACCTTATACCACACACTGCATTAACTTAAAATGGAACACAGACTTAAGTTTAAAATGCCACACTAAAAATGCCTAGAAGAAAATGTAGGAGAAAATCTTTGTGATCTTGGATTTCTGCAAAAATACTTTAGCTGTGATACCATAGTACAATCCATAGAAGAAGAAATTCATAACTTGGACTTCATTGAAATGAATTTCTGCTCTTTAAAACACATTGTCAGGAGAATGAAAAGACAAGTCATGGACCTGTAGAAAATCTTTGCAAAGAAATGTCTGATAAGAGACTTATCTCCGGAATATAAAAAGAACACTCAAAACTCAACAATAACAAACAAGCCAGAAAGGATGGGCAAAATATTTGAGTAGATATTTCACCAATAAGGCACATCAGTGACAAATAAGGCCGTGAAAAATGCTCAACATGATTAGTCAGTAGGGAAATGCAAATTAAAACCACGGGGTAGCACCACGTACCTTTTAGAACGACTAAAATAGATAAAATAATAAAATAAAAAGACTGATTATACCAAAACTGTGGAGGAACTGGGGATGAAAAAAATTGACCACTTTGTAAAACAGTTTGGCAGTTTCTTAGAAAGTTAAACGTGTGTTTATTGTGGGATCCAGACATTCTGCTCATGGGTGCTCACCAAGAGCAAAGGAAATATGTCACATAAAGACATGTACACAGATGCTCACAGCATCTTCATCCAGAATAGCCCCCAACTGGAAGCAACCCAAATCTCCACCAACAGATGAATGGATAAGCAATTTATGGTAAATGCATATGCAATGGAATACTACTCAGAAACGAATAAGAATGAACAATGAAAATAAACAGCAGCATGACTGAATCTAACATAATTCTGCTGAATAAAAGAAGCCATATATTTTTTTAAAAGGACATACCAGGGCACCTGGATGGCTGTCAGTTAAGCATCCTACTCTTAATCTCAGCTCAGGTCTTGGTCTCAGGGCGGTGAGTTCAAGCCTCAAGTTGCGCATGGAGACTTCATAAAAAAAAAAAATAGTAATAATAGTAATAAAAAAATTAAAAAAGACATACCATTTGATCCTATTTATATGAAATTCTAGAAAATGCCAATTAATCTACAGTGACAGAAAGTAGATCTATGGTTGCCTGGGTTGTTGGGGGGGACAAGGGGGTTTACAAGGGGCATGAGGCAGCTTCTGGAGGGGGTGATATGTTTGCTTTGTTGATTGTGGTCATGGCTTCACAGGTGTATATATATGTCAAAACTTATCAAACTGTACATTTCAAATATGCACAGTTATTATAGGTCAATTGTACCTTAATAAAGCCGTTAAAATGAAGAAGTCCAGTGGGGAAAGCAATGGCTCTTCCTGGTGTGGGGAGGACTGGGCAGCTGCTGGGAAAGAAGCAGGGTGCAGGGAAGGAAGCAGGATGCAGGAATGGAAGCAGGTGTAGGGGTGGACAGATGTGGAGCATGGGATGTGACACAGGCCTGAGTAGTGTGTGGTGAGGGTCAGTTGGTTCTTCCCAAGAAGGCAAGACCTGAGTATATCTGAAAAGGATGAACTATGAAAAGTTGGGGTGCAGGGCAGCTGAGCAGGGAAGACGAGGTCCCAGAAAGACAGAGAAGCTTGTAGCAAAGTTCTGAGGGAAAATGGGGTGTCTTGCTCTCCCAGGACTTCTGCACAAGAGGACAGCTGTATGGATGTCACCTTGCACAGCTCATTTGTGCTCAAAAGAGAGGGTCTTTGGGGATAAAGAAGGATAACATTATTTGTTATCTCCAAATCTGTGGGCCCCTTGGGTGACCCCCAAGGCCTCTTATTCCATCAATAGAAGGACCACCATAAATTCATCTATCCAGATTCCCTTTGACCATCAACTCACCCATGTCCTGGGCAGGCTCAGCGTCCAGCCTGAGGAGCCCCCGGGCTCAGTCACACCAGCCAAGGGATTGCTGCAGTGGGAAGCAGAATGACCAACCAGCTCTGCTGGGTGGCCTCAGACCATTGCTTAACCTCTCTGAACCTTAGGGTCCTCACCTGCAATGTAGAGTCTATGTCATAGACTGTTCTTATTCTAATTCTTGGGCCTTGGAAGGAGGTGGGGAAGTGGGAGTTCTTTTGGAAAGAAGGGGTATTTAAGTGCAAAGGTGGTTCACCGAAGCTCACTGTCTCCTGGTGTGGCCAACTGCCATAGGAGTTTTGTGCTCCATCCAGTCCCCTTTGCTGAGCTGGTGGGTGCACCCATCCCGGGCTGCTGTAGGGGCCTAAGCTGCTGAAATTGTACACCTGCATCCTTCTCTGGAGAATCTTCCTCTTCCAGACACAGAAATACCTGGGAGGCTATGCCCTCCTTGGGGAAGAAGTCTCCATCCAATGACTAATGGATGAAGGGTGACAAAAGCTTTTACCTTAAGGCAGGACAACTCTACAACACTGTTCAGGTTCCAGAGCTCCCGTGGGACCCGGCTGTGGCTAGACTCCAGCTGGGTCCACAGCTCTGCCCCACTTCTTCCTGGCCCTCTCCCCTGCTTCACAAACAACCTTGCACCCTACTGAGAGCCCCCCTCCATAGATGACTTGCCTGGGAGTCCTGGACACTCTGCTTCTGAAGACCCCGGCTAAGACCCCAATACTCTGAGTCTTCTTAATGGCAGTTTTAATGGCCTTTCGCATAAGCCATCTGTCTCAGCCCCACAGGGATGTTCTCCCCGCCTCCTTTCCCAGAGCCCGCCTTTGGAACACCCAGCAGTCCGGGACCCAGGACCTGATTCTCTCCTGGATGTTTTGTTCTCACCCTCTTTTCAAAAAACACATTTTCAATAGCTTTAATTTAATCAAAACGTTCTTGACTGAGATCATTAAAGCCTCTGAGAGAGGCATTTAATTCTAAATTCACCATATCCACGCATAGCAGTTGAGTAACTGAAAAATCAACTTTATGTCATAATAGTTTGTTAGAATGTTTGTTTACTCTTCCTCTAAGACACGCTAATTAAAAGAAGAGGCCTTCACGAGCAATCCAGTGAGCAAATGGGATTGGTTAATAGATAAGGGATGGTTGGTAATTACAGGGAAGCCCATGCCCCATCCACACGGGCTGGGTTTCAAGGGAGAGTCTGGGGACACCGTGCTGGGCCCCACTGTTCACTGGGGTTCTACAAAGAGCATTCCTTTGTGTATCTCCTTCACTGACATGCCTTGTGAACATCTCTGAGAAACATCTATCTTTGTTAGGTCTCATCTGTCACCAGATCTTTCTTAATTCATCTCGAAGGGTCGTGATTAAGGACGCTTATGAATCTCTAGGTCACTAGGGCTGAGCTATTTCCACATGCCCATAAACTTGAAGGGAAGTCTGTGCTTCTCACTGACCCCAGCACTAGTTCCTCAGGCAGGAAAATGAAGCTATCCTGGAAGGTCCCCCCTCTGTCAGCTCCAGGAGACCCAGCCAGCCCTCCCGCCTTCCCACGGCTCCCTCCAGCGGATGCACCCTTCCCGACCTGGGGGTCTGGTTGCTTACTGATAGTTCAGGAACATCTCCAAACACAGACACTGGGGGGGCCTGGGATTCATTCGTTCAAGTGCAAAACATCAGACCCCCACCCTGTCCCGTCCATGACCCCCTTCCACCGCACCTGGCCATGTCTGCCTTTATGCAATTTCGCACATGCACAAACAATTTTCTCTCTCTTTCCTTTCCTCACACATCCAGGCCAATTACCCAATGTCCTGCCTCAGGCCTAGTGCCTCCCTTCACAGCCTGGGTACTCCTGCCCAGCTTTACCGTCGGCCACTGCAGGCCCTGCTCTCCCGCCCTGGCTCAGGGCCAGGGATCCTCACCTCCCCACAGACCCCAAGATGTCAGAGTGAGAGGAAACCTTCCGGACCATGTGGCCTTGCTCATTTTAAAATAAGGGAGCTGAGGCAGAGACACAGTGATGGAACTGGAAGGCTACCCCAAGGTCATTGCTGTTTTTCATACCCAGTGCACAGTAAGACGTAGGGAACTCAGACTAACCAGACCAACTCCATCCATGCTACTCATCTTGATGGCCCCTATTTTTTCCGAGCTTCCTTTGGCTTTCTAGGAGCTGAAAGACCCATCCAAGGGGATGTTGTGAAAATACCCCATGGTTGTGTTTCATGCAAATTTGAATTAGACAAATATAATATCCTATGCTTAAAATATGAACAGAGATTCATCGGTTATATATAACACCTAGTGCTCATTACATCATGTGCCCTCCTTAATCACTGAACTCTACCTCTGGAACTAATAATACACTATGTGTTAATTAATCGTATTTAAATAAAATAAAATAAATTTAAAAAAAAGAAAAAATAATGAACAAAGTCTTACTTTTATGTGAAGTCTGAAATAACGTGAATTTCAAGCATTATACCACTATGAACACATCAGTCTTGAATTAGGTACGTTTTGCATGTGAGGACTTTGGGAAGGTCCTGTAGGTGTGACCACTGGGGTGGACAGGGATCCCAGGGCTCCTTCGGGGCACAGATGGTATCATTTATTCCTGCCGTCTCCTGTAGGCCTGGCACAAAGAAGAGGCTATTGGCAGCTGTTAGGTGGGCCAGGGGTCCATGAGTGGATGTTCTCCGCCATACCACTAACTCAGGTCCTACAGTCCCAGTCCTGAGCCTGTCCTGGGCCAAGGCCTACAGCCTTGCTCTGGGATAGGGGGGCATGGGGGACACTCGTGAGGGGCTGGACTCTGAAGAGCAGTTGGTCTCTGCACTAAAAGGGTGGGGATGATGGATTACCCACAGCCAGCCTGCCGAGAGGTAGGCCGGGATAATCGGGATAAGAGCCAGAAGGAAATCCCTGCCTGCCAGGGAACATCCTTGCCTCCTTGCCTCTATCAGGAAAACTTTCGGTCCAGGAAACCCTGGCCTTGGGAGCTGCCATAAAGCGTGTGCTTGTTACTGGTTTCTGGAAGTCTCCTGCACTGTCTGAAACCAAGTACCTCTTCATTCTCACTAGTATGTAGTGAAAGCCTCATGCCTCCCAGGCTCTGCCCTCAGCCCTCCAAGAGCATTTTATTTAATTCTCCAACGACCACCTGAAGGAAGGATCATCATTCCTACTTCCCAAATGAGGAAACTGAGGCCCACGAGGTTTTGTTTTGTTTTGTTTTGTTTTTTTATTTATTCATTTGAGACACAGAGATACAGAGAGAGAGAGAGAGGGAGAGAGCATGAGCAGGGAGAGAGGCAGAGGGAGAGGGAGAAGCAGGCTCCCCGCTGAGCAGGAAGCCCGATGCGGAGCTCGATCCCAGGACGCTGGGATCATGACCTGAGCCGAAGGCAGACGCTTCACCATCTGAGCCACCCAGGCGCCCCGAGGCCCACGAGGTTTAAGGACTGTTTTCCAAGTGTTGGAGCTGGGTTGGGAAACCAGTGGACTTCTCCCAGACCCTCCCAGGTTCCCAGCACACACTTCTGTGAGTCCCCATGTGATCCCAGCCCTTGTAGAGAGGGCTCCTTCACTGGGTAAATCGGGAAGGTCGGCCTCAGGTAGACGGCAGGACACCCCCCAAGATCAGCTCCTGCCCGAGCAGAGGTCGTAGCGGTCACTGCCATCACCCCAAACCTGACAAGACAGAGGCCGAGCTCCTGCCACTGGTGGGGAAGCCACTTTGCAGCCAAATCCCTCTGGCTCACCTGCGTGGGTTCCCCAGGCCACGTCTCTGCCAGTTCCCACCTTTGCTCACTCGGTCTTCTTTGCCTGGAGGCCCTCATTCCTTCTCCTCTACTCAGCCCAACCCCTTCCCATGGTCTCCTTCAATCCCCACCGACAACTCCTGTATCCCAGCTGACCTCGTCCTGTCTTGAGGGTCCATGCTGGGTTTGGCAGCACATAGAAACGATGTTAATACAAGTGATAGAAACAAGGAGAGCAAACTGGAATAATGTGACAGGGGTAAAAGCAGGGGGCATAGGCTCTGCCTAAAGGGGCACCCACTCTTCATAGCAGCCTTTGGTCATCACGTGGGAATGTAGGCCCGGTGTTGCCAGATTTGACTTTTAAAAGGATGATAGAAACTCAGATCTTATATGAACTATCCCAGTTTTAATGTAAATTAATGCCAATTTCTAAAACTCAGTGTGTCCCAAGAAAACCTCTCTTTGGGCTGGATTTGGGTCACGAACAAATAGTTTACGGTCTATTGCCAAGAGCATGTGTGGTGTGCAGAACTTGGCCCAGTGTCTGAGTCTAGATGACTCTGCAGGACTCCCCCAGCTTTCTTCATGGGGGGCTTCATTTCCCCACAGGTAGCCCCTGCCTCTTGCCAAGATTGAGGAAGTTGTAACTGATCACACTGTCCTTGATGCTCTGGCTATTATGAATCTCAGAGCAAAAACTAAGCCAGATCACAGAGATTACTTCATAGTAATAGATTACTTCTATCCTCAAATTTTTCCTTTGTATGCATATATATTTATATACTTTCACTGTAAATGTTCCTATGCAAAGCATCATAGAAATTTCGTGAAAGAGGAGGTAGGGAAGAATTGAATAAATCCATGAATTAAATAGGTGTTGGGTCAGGGACCATCTCCTCTCTTATCCTGACCTTGACCTTCTTCCAGGCCCATCTGGACATGTGTATTTCTCAGGGTTCTTGGGTTACAAGGAACAGAAGGCAACTGTGGCTGGCATCAGGAAAAGGGAATTTTTTGGAAGAAGCAGCAGTAACTCAGAGAATATAAAGAAGTTAAAAAAAAAAAAAGGAAAAAAAGAAAGAAAGGAAAGAAGTGAAGAACCAGTACAGGGAAGGATCTGGAACCAGAAGTATGCAGGCTGAGTCAGAGTCTGACTCAGGTCATGATCTGAGACTGATGAATTCCAAGGCTTGGCACCTGCTGCTCAGGACTCAAATTCAGAGAAGTCGGCATTGCCTGGATAGCATCCCCTCCCTTTATCAATCTCATCAAGACCTTTACAAAACAGGGAGAGTGAATCCCCAGAGGGAAATATGGGTGAGATTTAGGGAAAGAATGGATGTGCTAAATGGATCTCGTTGAAGTGTATTGAACTGAGCCAGACCTCATAGAGTTGAGGAGTCTAGCATGGGAACATTCATTCACTTCCTTATTTCTCGTGAATCCAAGGGGACCCATTGTAGCTGGGATGAATCATGATCATGGGAAGGAGCCCTCACTTAGGCAGTTGGACAAAGGAGGAAGCAGAGGTCCCCAGAGCTCCTTCTCGGCTCCAGAATGGGGCAGGCATAACTAAGCCTCCGAACAACACCCCCACCCAGGCAACCTCCAATGCTGTGCCTTCCCCAAGCAGCCCTCTCTGCTCCCCATACTCCTCCGCATGGGCAGACTGCCCTGGCCTCCGTACCCCTTGGCCGATTGCCCTTCCCTGGCGCTGAGCTCCCAATCCCCTGTTTTAGACCCTTATGTCATCCCTCAGGTGGGCAAGGTTTTGAGCCCCTCTCCATGCCGTGTGGTTAAAAACTCAGATACCATATGACCGTGGACCTGAGCTCTGCTTTCTCAGATGTGTAAAACGTGGATAATACCGACCTTGCAGGACTGTCGGGAGGATAGTACGGAGCACTGTACATGAAGATGTTCAGTAAGCATCTCTTGGTTTACAAGTATTTACTGAGTAAATACTCCGTGCCAGCCTCTTTCCAGCCTCAGGGCGTGGAGCAAGACTGACCAGCCCCAGCCCTCCTGGAGAAAGAGAGCGGTCACATAAAAACATACACAGCGTACCTCCAGGAGTAATAGGCACAGTGAAGAACATGGGGGCGTGGTAGAGGTGAGGTCCCCCTGCAGGAGGGGAGGGCTCCCTGCCCAGCGGAGAGAGTGTAGTCGGTGCCCAGCCTCCAGCTGTCGGCCCCTTCGGGACCTGCCTCACTGCAGAGAGTCGCCTCCAGGGGCCCTGCCCTTTCCTGGGGCAGCCTCCATCTGGGAGTTCAGCGACGTGGCCTGGGGAAGTTGAGCCACCTGGGCCGCTAAGGGACCTCTGACCGGTGACCTTGGCTCCCAAGCTCCTGGCATCATGGTTGCCGCTGTTTTCTCTGCCCAGTCCTGCTTCCACCCACTTCTCCACACAGACGTCCATTCCTTTCAAACACCTCGTTTCCTGATTGCCGTCTCTGTGTCTGTTCCTTTCTGTGGACTCAATAGCGTCAGAGGCCATCGGACCACTTGTGATTGTAGGTAGGGGTCAGGGACAGACTTTGTGCAGAGCCCAGAACCAAATAAGGACAGGAGCACTGAGACCAACTGGGGGAGACTGGTCCGGAGCAGAGCCACATGAGCAAAGGCCCTGGGAAAAGGAGGAATACGAGCCAGGAGGCCGGTGTGGTGGTAGGGGAGTGAGTGAGGGGAGGTGCAGCTGGAGATGAGGTCACAAAGAGCACAGGGGCCTGGGTGACGAGGGCCGAAAGGTCATTAAATCCTGGCTTCTACCCTGAATGAAATGGGAAGCCGTGTGCGTTTTGAGCTGGCCGAGTCCTGCGATCTGTCTGGTTTTGGGTGGAGCACTCTGGCTATTGTGCAGACAATGGGCTGCGGGGGCAGGCGGGCAGGGGAGGCCGGGAACTAGCTAGGAGAGGGTTTTGGTGGTGGCAGCTGTAAGATGACTATGATCACCTCCAGGAAGTAATAGTGGCCATCACAATATGGTGATGACACCGTAGTAACAGTACTTGCCGTCAGAGTGGTTGGCAGGTCAAGGGAAAGGGGTGCCCCTCTCCCGGGGGCACTGGGTTGCCACTCAGAGCTCCTCCTCACGTGGCCTCCCACAATGCAGCGGGTGCGTCCGACCAGAGCCTTAGTAATCTGGTCGCACACGGGGCTGGTCCCATCCCTGGGCTCTGAGAGGACACGCTGCACCCAAACACCCAGCTCTGCCGATGTCGATTTCATCTTCCAGAAGTTTCCTCACTCATTCTAGCTGCCATGCTGTCTTGTTCAACAGAGGGCTGGGCGGGGCACGTGTTCTTGGACAGATGTTCTGCCCAGGATGCGGCCTGGGGAGGCTGGGGAGGCTTTCCCCTGCTCCTCCTTCCCAGACTGCTTCCTTTCCCTCAGAAGTCTCTTTGTCTGGCCACAGGAGCTACTATGGGCTGCTGGCACAGTGCAGACATGCAACCCTGCTCAGAGAGGGATCTTGAGGCCTCCGCTCCAGAGCAAATTCCATAATCAACTAGACTGAGTGATGTGTTTAGGAGGCCAAGGCTGATACAAACTGTAATTCACATTCCCTGGGCGCCCTGCTCTGTAATAAAGCCTGGATGTCAGACAGCCCAGCCAAGAGCTAACATACCTGTTTGAACTAGTCTTGTGCCAATGGAAACACGGCAGAAAAGAAAAACATTTAGCCAACTGTCTAATGCGAATGGGTTCTTTTCAGCCAAATGAAGACTGATCACCTACGCAGGGCCATACGGGTATGTTAAATGTTAATGCGTAATAAAGCCGCGATCCGCTCTTCTTTGGTGTTCATGAAGTAACGTTCCCTGTAAATCATCTGTCACGAAATAAACACGGTGACGGACTTTCCGACCCTGCCTGGCCCACCCAGAGTCCCAGCAGGACCGAGCAGGGCCCGCCTCCGCCGTGCTGCAGGCACCCGGCGCCCACCCCAGGGTGCTCGCCGACCCAGCGACAGACGGGGAGGGACACGGTCAGCCCTTTCGGTGTGGCGTGAAGCAGTATTAATTTCTAAGTGACCCTGTTTAATCAGAACTTCCACGGCAGCGCCATTTAGTGTGAGCCCCATCAGCAAATTTCAAAATACAGGTTTTGCTGGCAAAATAGCCCCATGCTGCTGGTTCGTAGTCAAATATGTATTTAGCCCCCCGAGAACCCTTTTTACGAAGCCAGCAGCTCCAGCGTGCACAATGGTTTAATCGTATATTGTTCTCTGAGTACTAACCCTTTACAAATCATATGACATAAAAAGAAAAATAAGTAACATTGTAAAGACAGTAATGAGAACCGTTGAGCCAAAGTGCCTCTTAAAGAAATCCTAATAAATTCCAGAATTTCTAGTCTTCTGGCAAGCTTTCCATTTAGAACAAAATCAATGATCAATGGCTGCAGCGAGCCGGCGTGAGGCTTGCATGCCTCCGGAGCAGGGAAAACTCATAGACGAAAGATGACATTTCGGGAAAAAGAGCTGACATTGAGTCCATCACTGTCATCGCTTCTGCCATAAAGCAGCTTCAAATATTAAAACATTTTTCATCTGTGCTGCATTATTGGCACCAGAAATTGTTTTCTCTCTGTCTGGTGCGCACTTGAACTGCAGCAGCGCTCCCCGGAGACTCGGGATTGTTACCAAGGCCTCATAACATATTGGCAGTTGACGCGGTGGTGTTCGCGTACACTTGCCACTCACGCGGAGCCTCCCCTCCCCCGGGCCGCGGGCGCAGACCGTGGGCGCGCAGGGGCGCGCGGCCGCCAGACCCCAGAGCCCAGCGGCGGCGTGCGACCCCGTGCCTCCCCGCGCTGCGCCCCGCCCCAGCCCCCGCCTTTCCCTCCCCTCGCCCCTGCCCCGGCCCCAGACAGCCCCCCGCTACAGCCCTGGCATCTCCCAGGAGGTTGTCACAGGCCTTTGGACTTACGAGGCTTTGGCTACCCGGGGAGGGGCGGGGGGAGAAGTCTTTAACATAAGGCAGACATAAGCTGCTGTTCCTTTCATTTCCGTGGCTCTGTGTGAAGATGGAGGGAAATAAGGACGCGCCGTTTGTATGCCTGTCCTCACAGTGCTCACTGTTTAGACGGTGACAGCTATGTCAATCTGGAGGGACAAATGGCTGGGAAGGAAGTGCGCGAGCCGGGGGATTGGCATCAACCAGCCCTCCCCACCCCACCCCCAGAGGGTCACTTGGACTCCAGAGGATGTTCTCTGCCCACCCCCCCACCCCCTCCGGCCTGGAAGCCCGAGGGGAACAGGGAGCCCTGAGATGAAAGGCTTTCGGGGCAGGTGCAGGAGAGGAGAGGCACCACAGGCCGATTTGGGATTCCCAGCTTCCATGCGAACTGGGACCCAGGATCTAGGGAGTTTGTATGTTTGCGTGGCTATGGACAACGTCAACCCCTCCCAGCCGTCACCCTTAAACTCCATGGCCATGTCCTTTTCCTTTCCAGGAGAGGAGCCCATTCTGCAGCAAGTACCTTCCTTACCAGAAGAAGCTGCTCTTTCTGGGGCTGGTCTGGCCAAGCTGTTTTCTGCATGCTTAAGGTGTGGGATTAGACAGGGACGGGTGGCTGGTGGATGGCAGGACCCCTGGCTGTCCTGAGCGGGGCCACGCTCTGTGGCCTTTGGACTGTAGGGCTTGGTAGGGTGGGGGCACCTGTCCAGTCAGGGGGGCAGGGAGGGTGGACCCAGGACTTACTCAGACTTCTCCAGGAGGAGAAGCACCCAGGGCTCTTGGTGCTTTCAGGTCATTAAATAAAACCTGCTTTAATTCTAAATAAAATCGGAAGGGAAAAAAAAATGAACTTTCAGGGCCCAGGATTCCATTTGTCATGACATCAATGCAGCTGTAAAATGGCTTTTTGAATATTTTTTACGCGGTGAGAGGCCCACAGAGACAAAGTGCCTAGGGCCCTGTGAGAGGCGGGGCATCTCCACGACTCTGGGAGACCCTGGCCCGGGCTCCAGGGAGCTGTGGTCCAGCAAGGAGATATCACAAGTCTGTAAAGAACTAGAGTTTGGGAACAATGTGATGGGTTGCAGCAGACGGGCAGGGATGATCCTGCTGGAGAGACGGGGTACCTCCTGGGGAGGGGCCTTTGAGACGAGCCTGCAGAGAAGGCCCCTGTCAGTGGGAGGAGGGCCTGCGAGACACCATCTGACCACTGACCACAGGGAGAGGCCGGAGCAACTTGCAAACCTTCGTGTCCCTGACTCCCAAACCCGCCCTCCTCCCGCAGCGGCCACAGACTCTTCCTGTGCCTTCTCCCACTCACACGTTTGCCCCTTCATCAGATGACGCATCACCCATCACCCCAGGCAGGAGCCCTCCAGTGGATGCAAGCACCAACATGCTGGGCTTTGCACACGGTGCTTACCCCCCACTGAGGCTCATTTGCTTATCAGCCAAATGGAACTCAGAGTCTCAAGTACCTGGTATACAGTGGCTGCTTAATACACAGTAGGAGCTTTGAGGAAGCATGGAGAGATCAACAGGTGTAGACCTTCACACTGGGCTACTTTCTAACTCCCTTTGCAGGCTTCTCCTCGCCCCTCTGGTTCTTGGGAGAGTGTGCAGGCGACCTCTCCCCTGCCTCCAGGGCCACCCGACACTTTACATCTGGCAGGCACCCAGACCTTCAACACCATCCCTGAAGCTCCGCATTCTCCTAGAATCCCCATCAACGAGCAGAGGAGCAATCCAGGTGCTCTGCTCGGAACCCACTCCTGTTAACCCAGGGAAGTGTGCACACTCGCCTCTGCAGGGGTGTGCTGGGGAGCCGGGGAAGGAGGAGCTGAGCTGTCACCCTGACTCTGAGGTCTGCAGAGCCCCCCAGGAGCAGAGCAGAGCCCTGGCCGGGTGGGAGGCAGCGGGGGCGGGGGGGAGATGGGGAGGTCCTCCTTCTGCAGGTCTCCCAGCCCCCAGGCAGGTTTCAGCCCTACCTAAAAACCCCAGGCAGCGGGGCCAGCCTGGGTTGGGGGGAGGAGAGGGGCACAGCCAGGTGTGAGGGAGAAGGCTGACATCTGGCTCCCCCCCCACCCCCCGCCCACCCCAGCTCCTGCCTTCCTTGCCTTTAATAACCATCCCTGCAGCCAAGGGGCGGCAGATAAAAACATGCCGGGTTTGGCAGTTTGGGCGAGCCGAGGGTGGATTACGGGGGCATTGAGAGGAAGGGGAAGGAAGAGAAGGAGCGCGAGACGGAGACCACACAGGGAGCCCTGCACAGAGCCCGGCGCAGCCATCTGCCGCGACTTCACTTGCGGCTCCGGAAACTGACAGACACTCCTTGAGCAAGGCCCAGGCCCGTCAGATGAGTCAATCAATCAAAAAAATTCTTATGAAACTTAATCATAGAGGGTCGTGTTAGGGAGTGGGGAACAGATTAAATTACCACGGTATTAGATACGGGAAATGATTTCTGTCAAAACCATCTTTACTGCAATTATAATATGTTAATTATGTATTTCATTAAGTAAGTGGATTAGAGTCTGCACAGATGAAATCATGTGGAGGCTTTGAATCATTTGCTGAGCACGGTGGGAGGACTCCTGTGAGTGGAACCCGGTTAATTTGGAAAACTTTCACATGCTAAATGTGATTTTTGTTGTTGTTTGGTTCCCTGACCCCGGCCCCCAGCACCGGTGGAGGAAGTCCACGGCTGTCGGGTTGCTGAGAGGGTCCAGGCCCCGCTTCCACGGCCCTGGGGCTCGTGTGTCCGGAGCCTGTCAGGGAGGCTTTCTGCTTTCCGCTATGGGCGTCCAGGGCACAAGGCGCTGCCGAGGCTTTCCGAGGAGGACGGACACCGCTTGTCCCTGCCCGTCGGCTCGCGGTGTCTGCAAAGTCCTCACCAGGTCCATAGCCAACAGGCCATGGGTGCAGAGACAGGATGGCATGGCCTTGGCAAAGCCGCTCTGGGGTGTCCTCGTGCGTGTGTTCGGGCCCCCTCATCGTGTACGGCTGTCCTTGCCATTGACCCTTGGGGAAGCTGCCCATGGGGAGGAGAGCTCAGAGGAGCTGAAGTCTAATCTCCTTGCCATGCAGCAGGCTCCCCAGCTGTGGACAGCTACCACAGCACGGGAAGATGCAGCCAGATGTTTCACAGCACCTATTCCAAGCTGACTGGTTTAATTCTCTCTCCCGTTCCAGTAAGCCGTAAGGGGGGAGGCTACTTAGCCAAATGGTCTCCAGGTGCCACTGTCTGTAGGGCTGAAGCAAGGCCATGGGCTAAGGGCAAACCTGTACTACCCAGTCCCCTTAGACCACCATGGTGTGGTCTGTCCCTCCATGGAGGGACACTCTCATCCCCATCTAAGCTCAGAATCTGGTGGCACTGCCCATCTCCACTTCAGTTCAGAGACCCAGAGACTGCCAAGAAGCAGATCCTTTATCCCTCTGCAGCCCCCCAGTCCCCATTCTTCTCCGGTTCTGAAGCCCCTCTGGGATTTAACGGGGCAGTTGAGCTATAAAGGAAAGAAAATAAGAGTGAATAATTATGTTTCAAAAAGAGGAGGGATCCAGTGCTCATGAATGTCCTGGGTCCCTGAGAATTTGGAATAACGGTAATAGCACAAGGGAGTTTTGACAAAGGGAAGGGAGGAGAGGAGGCAGGCGGACAGGGCCTGCTGGTGTGCATGGCGGCGTAAGTGACGGGAAAAGGTTGGTTGATTTGATGAAAACCCCATCAGCCTCTCTGGGGAGATATTACTTTCCTCATTATTCCACTGATTGGCCTTATTTCATCTGAAGAATGCCACACATTCCTTAAGGCCTGGCAAACCTCTTTAACAATATCCAGAAAAAAAAAAAAATTCTATCACCTCCTTAATCGAAACAACAAAGAAATTAACACAAGTCATCTTCTTCCTTAGGAATCAGTTGAGAGACTCACCCCAGCCCCTTTCTTCTGACCCAGCCACCCACTCCTCAACCCCCAAAATTATCAAACGAATTGCCTAAATGGTGTACACATATTATGGTTCTGGGAGGAGCTTGTTTTCTGATATGGCAAGGGCTGGAGATGCTTTATCAATCCCATAAGGAGAACAAAGACTCAGCTGGGACCCCAGCATCCCCCTTTGCACAGACACAAAATCCTAATGTGATTGCATGATTCAGGATGCATGCAGTGTTCAGGGAGAGTTTGTCCTGATGCAGGAGAATCAGTTTCATCCCTAATGCTAGCAGAGTTCCACTTGCTGGCCCAACAACAGGTAGGAAGTATAAAACCCATGTGTGAAATTCAGACTGAGACTGGCGTTATCAATGGCCTGGAGCTTGCAATAACTGTTAAGTGCATTTTTTTTTCATTATTCTTCAGCAAAGAAGTAAGATTTAATGATGTAAGTTAACAATGGATGATAATTTAAAGTGGTGACAATAGTTTAATTATTCACACACACACACAAAAGTTAACTTCATAACTTATTTCTTTGTAAGAACAAGTTCATTTAAAATATTTTGAACTGTGCATACAATTATCACGTAGACTCTTTCCTTCATGGGGCTTTGTAGAGACAAAGAGTCAATTCTCTCAGTAAATTTCTCACTAGACAGTTGTACAGATGGAGAATTCTGTCTCATGAAAAAAAGAAGGGGAAGAGGAAGAGGAGGAGGATGAAAAAGAAGAGGAAGAGGAGGAGGAGGAAGAAGAAGAAAGAAAGAAGGAAAGGGAAGAAAAAAACAAAACAAAAGTCCCATCATTGGGTTTTGCCTAGAATTTCCTGAGGACTCAGGAATGGGATGGGTTGTTCCATACTACTGTGTCTTTCCCAACTCACCTAAACAATAATTGTGTGTGTGTGTGTTTGTATGTGCACATGTGTGTTCCTGTACTTTATCAGCCTCTCTCAGAAGGCCTGTTTTTCCATTTCTTTGATGTGACTACCAAGGCTAGAGATGGTGTCAGGGGGGTGGGGGTATAGCTTCAGGGGTGACTGGAAAAGAAAGGAAGAAGAACAAATATATACTGCATTTGGGGGACAGCCTCTTGAGTTCAGAATTTTTGGATGATCTCAGGGTCATAGAATTGTAATCTGACTGACTACCAAAGTAAGTGAACCTTATCAAGGACTTTCAAATGTGCCAACGTTCCAGGGCTCTGAGATGCAGATGGCAGCATTTCAAGAAACTGGCATTCCTGGTTGGGGATGCAGCAGGACCTCTGCAACTTTCCATCCCCTCCTGAATTGTCTGCCATGTAAAAATGCAGAATTCAACAATGCCGAGTGCCCCATCCATTTCAGGTCCTCAGTTTCTCTTTGCTGCCTAGCTGCTATGATCCTTTTCCACTGTTGACAACGGCTTCAGAAACTTCTAGAATCCAGTAGAGTGACACCTGAGACACCATCACCAGACCTATGTCTTCATGCCCTTGCCTTGAGAGAAAGCATTTTAAAATTCTCCTAAAACCACAAAGAAGTAAAACTACGGTTGGGTCAACATAGTGCCACTGTTCAGATAAAAATACTACAGTATCATCAAACACATACATAAATGTTTTAAGCCACCAAATACCTGAATGTCATTGAACACTTGGATAATCAAATATGGCTACTCCTCCAGTCTTTTTGTAATGACCCACTTAGTAAAATCATCTCATTGGACAGTTTTACAGATCAGGAAGCCTGTGGATAAAACAGTAATAATTCTGCCACTAAAGTTCAGCTATTTACTATGGTCTGGTGTCACATAGCTACAATTGATGAGACTGTGTGATATATAAAGACCAGTTTTCTACCATGATTCCTTATCATTAAAAAAAAGATATTTAAAGAAGATTATAACACAGAACTCAATATTCCTACTGGAAAATGTATACCCTGGACTACAGGCCTTCAAAAATCTGGAGACCCATTCTTCCATTCTTCAAAAGAGAAGAGCCATGCATGAAATTTAGTTCCCTCTGCCTCCTCCTACTCAAGCTAAAAGTAGAGGAAAGGGTGGAAAGACATTCATTTGAGCTGAGAGTAAAGTGCCATTGGGAACTCTGAACGAATATTGAAGGCCATGACCATCAGACCAGTGATGGCTGGTTGGTGCTCAATAAAGAGCATCCATTGCTTGTTGACCAGATACCTCTTCACTCCTTAAAATTGCTCCACACGCTGGGTACTCTCTATTATTTGACCCTCTTTTGTTTTGCTTTGTAATCATCACCACCTAACCTTTTTTTGGTTTAAGGTTTTTACTTGCTTATTACCTGTCTTGCCTTCCAGAATGGGAGCTCTATGACAGCAAGGGATTTCTCCTTTTTGTTTGTCACGGGAGGATGTACCTAAAATGGTGCCTGGCCCGTGTGGGTAACCAATTAATACCTGTTGAACACATGAGTAGATATGTGTCTCTTCAGTTTGTTGATCATTAGATGATCTTTCCCTCCCTTAATCTAGTAGGTGTGTTGACACACTGAACTGAAAAAGGGATTTGGAGAACATAACCTATTGTAGATCCATTGGCCTAATTCTTTGTTCCCCTACATTTGGCCTATTCCGTAGGAGCATGTAGTTATTCCCACTAGAGGAGCAAAGTAAATTTCCTCACCTATTGACCTTAAGTCTGATCAAGAGACTGGTTTTGACCAAGAAAATGGGATTGAAGTGACATTGCTTCAATTCTGAGCCTTGGCCTTGAGAGGCCTTGCTTGTTTCTGCTGACCCCTTGCGCTTCTGCCATCACCATGAGAACACAGCCAGGCTAGTCTGTTGATCCCAGGGAAAGAATGCAAGACCCTCAGAGCAGAGCAGCCCAGCTGAGCTCCATCTAGATGGACCAAACATTAAATATGCTTATCTCTGTATACCATTGATATCATTTGTTATGCAACAACGCAAGGCAATGCTTCATCTTCTGTCTCAACTGTGTGACAACCAGTTCCCTGGATGAATGACCCTGCACGAGAGACACTGAGTTGGCCAAAATGACCGAGGTAGACATATCTATGTCCAGGCCAGGACACGTGTCCTTCATCACTCAATGGACAACAGGGGAGGCAGAAGAGAAGCATTCTTACCAGGGTGAATCCAACTAAGTGCCATCACTGCATTCTGCATTCTCTGCACATTGTCTCATTTAGTCCTTTGTGGGTGAAGATGCTAGGCTTACAGATGGGACACCGCTTGCCCTTGGCCCCATACCTGAGATGTCCAGAAAGAGTCTTTCAATTGTTCTCCTCAGAGAGCATTCCAAAGAGGAAGACCAAGTCTGTCTGCAATCAGAAAAATATGGGTAGACGAGCAGAGCTAACCCACTAGTGGGGCCAATCTCCCCCACTCTCCACTCCTGCTCCAGTCCCAAGAGTGGCTTTGGTCTCATCTAGACACGGGCCCATGCTCTCCCCGGAACTGTGTTACTTGGACGAAGAATATGCTTTTGTGGAATTCTTTGCCTTCCCGCCTTCTTACCTGCCTTGGATAACCCCCTCCAACAGGGAGCAGCACATCACATGAGGGATGTTGGAATTCTACCTTCAAGATGACAACACTTTTAAAACAAAGGAACTACCATAAGTCCAAT
Organism: Leptonychotes weddellii; assembly: GCF_054177405.1. Taxonomy (NCBI): domain Eukaryota; kingdom Metazoa; phylum Chordata; class Mammalia; order Carnivora; family Phocidae; genus Leptonychotes; species Leptonychotes weddellii. The sequence continues at coordinate 34,597,816 of NC_138384.1, forward strand.
ATGTTTCTTTATCAGGCTCTTCAAACACAGTTCTGTTGTGAGAAAGTGATCATCCCTTTGGGAAATGGAATAATTGTGACTTGCGTTTGATGACACTTTTTAAAATTTATTTATTTATTTTTGTATCCTGGGCCCTCATTCACTCATTCATTAGATAGACTTCTATTGAGTGTCCACTGTTCCCCAGGCCACCTGCTCAGGACGAAGGGTCCATCTTCTTAAATAGGTGCCCCTGTAGCTTGGGAACATTTCCTGATAGACGCCATCTGTCATTATTTCCCATTCAAAGACTTTAGATGGTTTTCAGACATGAGCCCAATTCCTCAGCTTCTTCTGTCCCTCCTGACTTGACATGTGCCCTGCCTTCCAGAGCTCCACCTATTGCCACATGCAGTTCCCCTGCCCTGAGTGGCCTCCTCCATTCCCCTCTACTTGGGAAGATCCTGCTTATTTTCCAAGACACCAATCCAAAGGCTTTTGTAATGATTAATTTTATGAGTCAGTTTGACTGGGCTAATGGAAGACCAGATAGCTAGCTGGTAAAATGTTATTTCTAGCTGTCTCTAGGAGGGTGTTTCTGGAAGAACTTAGTATATGAATCAGTAGGCTGGAGATCTTCCAATCCACTAAGGGACCTAATCGGACAAAAAGGCAGAGAAAGGGCAAATTTGCTCTTTGTTTGGGCTGGGACACATATCTTCTCTTGCTCATCATCACATCCGATTCTTGAGCCTTCAGATTTTGACTGAATGATACCACTGGCTTTCCTAATTATCCAGCTTGCAGATGGCAGAGTGTGGGACTTCTCAGCCTCCATTATCATATAGACAAATTCTTATAATGAATATATGAATATGTATGTATTATATATACACATTATATATTATAATTATATAATATATATGTATATACATTATATATTATAGAGAGAGAGAAAGAGAGATTGAGAGAGAAAGAGATCTGTAAATTCTCTTTGAAAAATCCTGAACCCAAGGGGCCTTCTTCACCTCCCTGAAGAAGAAGCCATCACAAGCCCCTGAATGACACCATTGTGAATGACACAGTTTCTACTGATTTGAAGCACACTGAGAATACATCCTGAATACTGATCTGATGATCACATTGCATTGCATTTCTTGTACCTATCTGCCTCACCCATTGAGATGTGTACCTCCTGAGGTTGGGGATGATGTTAGAGAAACCTCAACTCCTGTAAATAGCAATAAAAATAAGTGATCCAAAGTTATTCACATACTTATTCTGCTCATTGTTTGTTTTGTGTCTACCTAAAACTAGATTGTATGCTCCAAGAAGACAGGATGCATTATCCATTGCATTTAATGGTGTATTTATGAATCCCGAAACAGTGTCTGACATAATATGGGTGATTAATTAATATTGCTGGCTGAACGGATGGTTAGGAGCAGAGAGATTGGGATTTTTCAGAACTTAGGTAACAATAACATCAGTCACCAAATACCTTACATTCTCTTGAGGCAGTCTTTCCTATTCTAATGGTTACTGTTCTCCATATTTAAAAAAGAAAACACAAAGCCGGTATATTCCCAGGGTGTCAGGACCTCCCATCTGCACCAGTCCTGGTTGGCCAGAGCACAGGCAGATATCAGACAACCACCCGGGGTGTCTATTTAAAGTGAAGAGGCTTTCAGTCCTGGATCATTATCCACCTGCAGAAGTACAAAGATCTTTATGAGAACACCATCTTTTCTGGTGATCACACCTCTAGAAATGATGTTATAAGGCCAAGAAATTGATTTCCTGCATTGCAGAAATCATTCCTGGGGTCATCAGTGTCAAAGCCAACTGGTTCATAGATTTCTTTTTTCTTTTTCTTTGTCTTTTTTTTTTTTTTATAAGATAAAGTGCAGTATTGTTTTGTGGGTTAAGCCTAATGAGATGTGATTAAATTCATCCTTTGAATAAGTGTTACGGTTTAACACAAGCAGTCACTCTTGGTCCTTCCTTAGTCATAACCTATAGAATTGCTCTCCCCCATAAGCAAGAAGCAGAGGGTGGTGGGGCACCTAAGGACAGGGCTGGCAGGCATCTTCTGCTACCCTGTGTGACCGGACCAAGGAGCCCGTCCTATACAGGCTGTGAGACTGAAAGGGGGAAAAGCCACTTTGTTGCCTATCAACAGAGTGGCAAATTGGTACGACCATTTCAGAGAGCAATCTGACTGTAGGTATTGAATCAAAAATATGCTGACACCTTAATCCAGCAATTTTCTTGTAGGAATTTAATTTAGAGAAGCTCTCTTGCAGATATACAGGAAGACCCATGTGAATAGTGCATAACGGAGATGCTTATAATACAGGGAAATGATGACAAGCTATATAATGTCAATAGCGTGTGTGTGGTTAAAGAAAATCTTGCTATATTCAAAGAGTGGAATACTATATAGCAACTAAAATGGATGAACTAGTGCACTTGTTGATTTCAGCTCAGGTCATGATCTTAGGGTCATGAAATCGAGCCCCACATCGGGCTCTGCACTGAGCATGAAGTCTAATTGAGATTTTCTCTCTCCCTCTTCCTCCGCCCCTCCCCCTGCTTGAGTGCACTCTCTCTCTCTCTAAAATAAATGAATAGTTTTTTAAAAAAATTAAAAAATAATAATAAAATGAATGAACTAGAAAAGGAGTGAGCAGGCTGTAGGCAGCAGGCCATATCTTATCTGCCACCTGTTTTTGTAAATAAAGTTTTATTGACAACTACATCCATTCACTCACACGTTGTTTAGGACAATATTCACATATTGTCTATGACCACTTTTGCCCTAGACAAGTTGGGACAGAGACCATACATCTTGTGAAGCCTAAAATATAACTATGTGGCCTTTTTCAGAAAAAATGTACTGATCCCTTTTTATTCTTTTTTTAAGATTTATTTATTTATTTGAGAGAAAGGTAGCATGAGCAGAGAGAAGAGGTAGAAGGAGAGGGAGAAGCAGGCTCCCCGCTGAGCAGGGAGCCCAATATGGGGCTCGATCCCAGGACCCTGGGATCATGACCTGAGCCAAAGGCAGACTTAACTGACTGAGCCACCCAGGCGCCCCTGATTCCACACCTCGGTAGATCAGATGGCGGTATGATGTGTCACAACACCATTTCTGTGAATTACACACAAAAATGTATGACTATGGACATAAGTATGCAAAAGTGGCCCAAATGTCAGCCTGGCTCCTAATTCTAACTGCGTCCGTGAGGCTCAAGGAGGAAAGACAGCCTCAAGAGGAATCCGAAGTTACACGAAGATAATGATTTGTTCTTCTCCTACGTAGACTTGAACAGGTATGACAAAACTGCACTCCCAAGGGGAAGGGACCATCCCCAGGACACAGGTTTTGGTGAGCCAGGCACAGGCCACCCAGTCTCACCCCTCGCTCGCTCTCTTGGTGCAGCAAACAATCTCATTAATTTTAAGTGACAGTGCTGACCTGGGGACTAACAGGTTTATGCAAATGCGCAATTCAGACTGTCGTAACTGAGTTTCCCCACCTCTAACACCACCACATGGAGTTAACCGTCGGGCTCATCAAAGACTGCATCATCCCAAATGGTAGCTGCACGTGGCTGTTGAAGCCTTGAGATGTGTCGAAATAAAACATGAGCCGAAATAAAACATGCCGTCGATGTAAAATAAAGGCCAGGTTTCAAAGACTTAGTCTAAAATTTATGCAGTGTCTCTCTTTTAGAATTTGTCCTATTGATTGATTTGAAAAAATATTCGTTATATCGGTATATTTGTTTTCTCCGGCAGCTGTGACAAGTTACTGGTAACTATGGTGGCTTTAAACATCACAAATGTGTTATCTTATGGTTCTGTGGGTTCAGAGTCTGACGCAGGTCTTACTGGGCTAAGACTAAGGGCTATATCCAAGCAGATGAACGGATAAAGAAGATGTGGTAT
>NC_138384.1:34602248-34608966 GCF_054177405.1 Leptonychotes weddellii
GTTAGCCTGGTGATGGGTATTAAAGAGGACACGTTCTGCATGGAGCACTGGGTGTTACACGCAAACAATGAATCATGGAACACTACATCAAAAACTAATGATGTAATGTATGGTGACTAATATAACATAATAATAAAAAAAAAGACTAAGGGCTATATCCTGTTCTGGAGGTTCTAGGAGAGAATTCTCGCCTTGCCTTCTCCACCTTCTAGAAGTGGCCTTGTACACCTTGGCTCCTATTCCGTCTTCCAGCCAGCAAGCCCTGGCGAGTCCTTCTCACACGGCATCATCCTGACCTTGTCTTCCACCTCCCTCTTTACTGTTAAACCCCCATGTGACCACACTGGACCCACCCAGCCAATCTAGATAATATCCCTATCTTAAACTCAGCAGACGAGTGAATTTAATTCCATTGAAACCTCGATCCTCCTTTGCCCGCGACATCCAACATCTACAGGTCCTGTGCGTCCGTGAAGGGCTCTTTATTTTGCCTATCTCTGCATGTACTGTGTACATAGAAATACAAGCTATGATTAAAATTCATTTCACTTGTTGCTTGTTAATTTCGTAATGTGCTTACCAGGAAATGTAATGCTCCACACAAGGCTTGCATTTTCTTTCTCTGGGACTGCGCTGCTCCAAAGCAACGTATAGAGGTGCTTTGCCAACCCTGAGGTTCACTGATGGCAGGGAACGTCCATTGAAAGAAAATTTTTTTTCCTTGAAGCCACTCTTGAACGTGACAGAAACACACCTCGGCCCTCACAATAAATAATACCAACAACAGCTCATGCTTATTGAGAGTTTACTATGTGCCGGGCCCTGTGCCTAGACATTCATTTGTTTCATGTTGATAGGAATCCTGAAACTGGTACTGCTGTTATTTACATATGACAAGTCAGGCTGCTGAAGCAGGAAGAGGTTAAGAAATTTGCTCAAAGTCACACAGCCAACAAGTAGGAGTAGGGGCCAGGCAGTGGGCTCTGCAGACTTCCCCCCGCCAAGGAGTGTGCATGTTTTCAAGGGCAGTTTTGCATCCCTAGTTGTGAGAAGCGTGCTGGTCCAAGATGCAACCAGCAGAGGCTGGTGCTCCTTGCCCGTCCCCCCTGCCCCACCCCCGCCCCACTCTCTGCCCACAAACTGCAAATGACACCTTTTCTTCCCGAAGCCTGTCCGTGTGACACTCCAGGTGCCTAGTGCCCTGACCAAGAAGCACGTTTTCCGTGATGCTCACTCTGCTGTTGTCCCTCCACCTCCTCCACAGATACCCGAGTATGGCTCACTCCAGGTTCCCCACGTGACTGATTTGTACCCCAACAGCTACAGAATCAGGCCCCAACTTCCAAGAACCTCGAACGTAAGAGCAGTTTGATTACACACATACATATTCACATATATGCATATATATACATAATTTAAATATCTCTATATATACCTAAAATATTTGTATATGTTCAAATGCCGATATATACTTAAAATATCTTTTTATACGCGTGGATGTGTGTGTGTGGAAATTTGTCATGTACCCCCTCACCTTTCCCATTTATTCCATCCAGCCCCTTCGAGCTCTCTCAAATGATATCTCTACAGCTCAAGATTTCTTTACATAGGTCCACAGTCAGTGAAAATCTATTTAACATTCATTTGTATGCATCTTAGTATTCGCACACACACACACACACACACACACACATCTCCTATGAAAAAGACCCTGATCACCACATGGGTGTGAATGTCTGTCTTCGTACTGATACATACACTTAAGTACATCCATACCCCCCCAGGGGAACATTTTTAAATTATTTTGGTGATCCTGGGTTCTGGATCGCTGACGTCCATGTGGTTTTCTACAGTATGTTTAGCCCAAACCACTCACATAGTAAAGAGTCCGCACACCTGGAGTTATATTTCGTTTATTCCTCCTCTCTTCCTAGTCTACTCTCTATTTGACCTCCTTTTAGGCAAATGCAACATTTGCATGATAAGAGATGTTTTCTGGAGCTCATCTGTAGCTCCTAATATCTGGATCCCCTCTGGGCCACCTACCCCCTTAGAGCCTCCAGCTTCTTGGTCCTGATGTGCAGGATCCAATTAGGAGGTCTGCAAATGCATTTCTGGAATCATACTATTTTGTTTTTTAGCCAGAGCTTGGCAAACTCATTCTGTAAAGGGCCAGACAGTAAACAGTTTAGGCTTCACAGGCTGCGTGGTCTCTGTTATAATTCCACTCTGCTGGTGGATGGCATGAGTCTCAGACAATATGTCAAAGCATAGACATGCCCGTGTTTCAAGAGAACTCTTTCAAAAATGGGCAATGGGGCTGAACGTGGCCCACTGGCCATACTTTGCCAACCCCTGCCAGACACCAACGTGGGTGAATATCTGTAGGTCACTTTCACATATGTCTGGTCAATGTACCTGGTTAGTATGTTAGGGTCCGAAGGAAAGGGAACACATTGGTGGCTGTGCTGAAACATGATGAGGTGATGAAGGCAATGAGGTGACTCACAGCATCATTTCGTGTTTACCTGGTTCTCTTCTTCAACTCTTCTCCAAGGCCCGTGAGCCCCTTGAAGACAGGAACTGTGTTCTGTTCTTTGCCTCCCCCCACACCCCGAGCACACTGCCTGGCACAAACAGACACCCACACAGTAATGACTAAGGGCACTGAACAACACCGATAATGATTTGATTATCCTTAGCGAAGATTTTTAAGACCTCAGGTATGATTGTCCTTGAAGACTTTTTCAGGAAGTTGTGATGATATTCGTGAACGGACAATTTAAATGACCATTTCTGGTGGGTTTGCAAACAGAGGGGGAAAGTTACCTCCTGGGTCACCAAAGTTGTCTCTAAACACTTGAATGGATTGCTGGGTAAGTGGATGAAGGCTTTTCACAAACTTCCTAGCATTATTCTGGATCATAAAGAGCTGGATCTTCCCTCTTTCACCGCCTGGCACACATCGCTGCCTGACCATGGAATTGTTTGTTGGACCACCGAGGCCAGAGGAAGCCTCAGAATCCTTGTGCACCCCACTCTCTCAGCAGCTACTCACAATCAGTCAGAGTTAACCTGTGCTATCAACCCAATGTCTGTTGAGAACCGACAGTGTGCTCGGCATGCGCCGGGTGGAGCACGGTTTTCCAAATACAGCGAGCTAACAGAAAGATGGCACAGGCGGGAATGCCAAAGTAAGGGCCACTGGCACTGAGACAGGCCCCAAGACGTGGAGCTCCCAGTAAGTGAAGGAACAATTCCCTTTTTTTGACGCTCTCACAGTGTGCCAGGCCCTACATTCAATTTTTTCTGTGCCCGACTGAATCTCACAGCAGCCAGTAAGGTAGGTCCCTTCCACTAACTAGATGAGAAAAATGACGTCCCTAACATGTCCAAGATCTTCCTAGCATCAGCTGAGAATGCTACCCAAGTCTGAGGACACAAACCATGGAGCCCAGGAAGATGGACTCAGTGGGAAGGGAGAGGTGATGGTTAATTTTCTGCCAACTTGACTGGGCAGAGGGGGCCCAGACGAAACATTATTTCTGGAAGTGTCTGTAAGAGTGTTCCTGGGTGACGGATTAGCATTGGAATCAATGGACAGTACAGCAGATGGCCCTCCCCATTGTGGGAGAGCATCATCCAATCCACGGAAGGCTTGAATAACTAAAAAGGCAGAGGAAGGAGAAATTTGCTCCTTTTTTTTTCTGCCTGACTGCTTGAGGTGGGACATTTCATTTCATCTTCTCCTGCCCTTGAAGTGGGATTTATGCCATTGGTTCTCCTGGTTCTCAGGCCTTTGGACTGAGACTGGATTATACCACCAGTTTTCTGGGGCCTCTAGCTTAGAGATGGCAGATCATGGGGCTTCTCAGCTCCTCCGTATGAGCAATCTCTCGATAGATAGATAGGTAGATAGATAAATAGATAGATAGATAGATAGATAGATAGATAGATAGATAGATAGATAGATAGACAGATTATAGATAGATAGATTATAGAAAGGGCAAGCTTCCATGTAGGCAAATGCATTCTTATGCCTGTTTGGGAATCAGCCTGAAAGAATATGGGTGTGCATGTTTAAATGGATGGATGGATGGCTGAGTAGATGGCTAAGTGGGTGGGTGGATAGGTGGGTGAGTAGATGGATGAGTGGGTGGGTAGATGGCTCAGTGGGGGGAGATGAGTAGATGGATGGGTAGGTGGGTAGAGAGATGGATGGATGGATGGAACCAGATGAGATAAAGCAGAGTTTGAGGTAAAGTTGGTAGCGTTAAGCCTGGAAAGATAAGATGGAGCCCCATTATGAAGGACCTCGAATGTCACTTTTCAGAGCTTGGATTTACTTGGGACATAGGGAGGCGTGACAGGTGCAGTGGGGGAATAAAATTACTAGCATGATACTTTAAAAGATGAGTATGGCCCCAGGGACATGGGTTGAAAGGATGCAGCCTAGAGGGATTATTGAGCACCACTAATCGTGTGACAAGAGTTGTACCAAGCACCATCCTAAGTGCTTTATGGTCATTCACTCGTCTAATCTCCACAGGGGCCCTAGGAGTTGAGTGCATCTTTATCATCCCTGCACTTCAGTGAGGAAGCCAAGACCCAGAGCATTAGGAGCCCACCTGAGGTTGTACACACCGTGAGTAGTGGCAGAGCTGGGGCCAAGGCCAGACCCTGGGCTCCGACACCCTCCTGGTGGTCAGCCAATGGCCCAGAGGACAGTAAAGGAGACCAGCATGGGGTGCAAGTGGGAGCGTGCCACCGGCAAGATGTGAAGTCCATAGCCTCTTGGATAATTGACCTGGAACATCATTTGCCCATGGACACTTGAATCCATGGCTCTCCTGACCCTTGGGGATCTGATTCTCCCATCCCCCTTGTGGGAGAAGAGCATCTTGGCAGCCAAGGGGCTCCTCTCAGGACAATTTCAGGGCAAGCCCTTCCTTTCCCTTCAGCCTGAACCATCAGGAGTCTTGCAGGGGGCGCCCTGTGTCTGGCAGCCCTGGCCTGTCGACTCTCTGATCTTATCATTTAGACTCTGCCCTTCTCACCTGTCCTTTACGACCTGTTGGAGCAGGAGAGGTGTGCATCTTGCCCCACATACTCAGCCTCTCCAGGCTTGGGGTGGGAAGGGACAGGGAGGGGGGCGCAGAGAACTGGAAATCTCCCCAGATGGAAACAGAGCCTTTTCCACACTTAACGTTTCCGTTAAGTGTCTGCCTTCGGCTCTGGTCATGATCCCAGGGTCCTGGGATCGAGCCCCACATCAGGGTCCCTGCTCAGCTGGAAGCCTGCTTCTCCCTCTCCCACTCCCCCTGCTTGTGTTCCCTCTCTTGCTGTGTCTCTCTCGATCAAATAAATAAATAAAATCTTTAAAAAATAAAAAAAAAAAATAAAAGGCCACTTCTGTGTCTCAGTGCGGGCTGTGGCTTGCAAGGGCTTTCCAATGAAAGAGCACGGGAAGGCTCCACCGCCCTGCCTGTCCACCCCTGGCACAGATCACCTTTGCCCCTGCTCCTGAGAGCTTCCAGGGACCCACTGGGACCCAGAACCTCGGGCCAGCAGCCTGGCTCACCATTCTGGGGTAGGAGGGTTGGGATCATCTGTCCATTTGGACTGTAATCTCCCAGAAAGTACCACTCTGAGCTAGAGCCCTGGGAGGCCTCGACAAGAGCTACCAGAAGGAGGAAAAATCTCAGGTAAGCGGATTGAAGACTTCATCATTACCTAATAACCAAGTGAACAATTACCAGCATTTTTTTTTTTTCAGGAGAGAGCAGTGCTTGACCCTTTTGCAAATATTTTCTTAGCTTCCGAGAGCCTAGTACAGTGCTTGCCACACAGGAGTAGCTCCATAAATATTTGCTGAATGAGGGACTGAGTGAGAGAATGAAGAGGCACGAGGCTGGGAGTCAGAGCCCCCCAGTGCAGGATAAGCTCCTCTAGCTCCTCATTAGATGAACCCTCGGTGGCTCCCATGCCCCTCTCCGGGCCTCAGTTTCCGTGGCGGTGGCAGTGTCGTGGGTGGGGGGCCTCTCGGGTCCTGCCTGTGCTTCTGCCCTTGTCCTGGCAGCGCCCCCAGGGCGGCCCCGGCCCCTTTCTCCTCTTCCCCTGTCCTGGCAGTGGCGGGGGCTTGCTCTCCTGGCAGCAAGACACTAAATGGTTAAAGCACCACCCATCGTCTTTGATTTATGAAGTGGACGATGGGACCAGGAAGCTCAACGGAGACAGCCCTTCTCACTTGCAGAGGGAGGCCCCAGAGAGCAGTAATTCTGTGTACACAAAGGCAAACAGCAGCCTTGGGCCTCGGCCGTACCGCAGAGCCCACCCTGCCGAGAGCCCAGCCCGGGGACCTGCCACCAGCGTCTGTCCTGCTCTGCACAGGGACGGAGGTGGCTTTGTCACCTGGGCGGTGCCATCCACCCATCCCGGGGACCTCTGCAGCCCAGCCTCGGCCCCCGGGGGGGAACCAAAATGTAGCCCCGCACCCGGTCACTGCCCAGCGTCGCCTTTCAGCGGCTGCCAATCTATCAAGATTCAGCTACCGCTGTGAACCCATCAACTCCATGGAAAGGAAAAAAGGAACCCCTCACCACAGCCATTATTCATCCCGGCCTGAACTTCAGGTGACCTTTCCCAGTTCCACAGAAGTTGCAAATGGGAGCACCTTGGTGTGTCGGATTCTGTTTTACCCCCTCTTCTTTTCACAGAC
>NC_138384.1:34609066-34624980 GCF_054177405.1 Leptonychotes weddellii
GGGGAGGAAGACCCCAGCAGCTCACCACCACCCCCCCCTCCGCCGCCGCCCCAAGCCAACTCACCCCTCGGACATAAACAGGGGCTGTTCTGCACCAAAGGCCCTGCCATGACCTGGGGTGGGTGGGGGGGGAGGCAATGCTGTCAACTCTGCGGGGGTGTGTATGTGTGTGAGTGTGTGTGTGTGTGTGTGTGTGTGTGTGTCCCTGAGTCGCAATAAGGGTTATGCAGGGTGTAACTCCCTGTGTAAATTTAAAGTGACCTGAGGGACATAATTACATAAATTTCATCATGAGACAATATACTTTTTATTTGTTTGAATTTTATTTGTATTGGTAAAACTGACCTGAAACTGACACAAGTTTATTAGAAAAAGAACTCTGTAAAAGCGAGTGGGCTGGTCTTCTTACTTAAGATGGATGTGCCAACTTCTAGTATGATTAGAGAAATGGATAACTCACTAACATCTGTGCAAACCACAATAAAAAGGGATTTAGTGTTACCCCAAGGAAGGCAAGAGAGGCTGTCTGTCCATTAAACGCTTTATTACAGTGCCAACAGCTTTCTTCTAATTCAGTTACTCCGGCACGGCGTTCAGCACTCTGACTGCCTGTCATCCCACCAGACACTGCTCGGGGCTGGGAGGTTTTGTGCAAGGTAGGTGACAATCAAATGAGCCACTGAGAAGAGAGGGGCGCCTGACCCTCGTGAAGGATTAACTACAGAAAGTGAGTGTGATCATGTCACACCATTACTTAGAATTTTCACAGTCAATTTCTGAAAATATGAGATAAGTTCTTAAAGAGGCAGGTTTTCTCAGGAGCTCGGCAGACCTGGTGGGGTTTTGTTACATGCTATGGAGCAGGGCGCCTGGAGACACAGGGCCTGCCGGGGAGGGAGGAGGCCTTGCCGGGGTCGTGGGCACCCGGTGTAGGGAACGCTGGAGCCAGACCCTGGAGCCATTCTCGTCCAGGAATAATGCAGTTGGGAAGGAAGAAGATGGAGAGGTGCCTCCTGGAGCCTGCATGCCCTTTCCTCCCTCTTCCCCCACTTCCTGAGCCCAGCCTCCCCTGGGGACAGCCAGGCAAACAGGCATGGCCCTTTGGGAGGGGATCCTACCAGCACGGATTTCACAGAAAGCCTTTCCAGGTCAGCCGCCTCTCTTGTTTGGTGCCAGAATGGAATGCCCACCTCCCATCACCCCTTCCCACCCTCTGCAGTCCCCACCACCCCCTCACCATGGTCTTCTCCAGAAAACGATGTGTCCCCATTGCCTGCAAGGGGCACTGTTCCTGGTTCATCAGGCCATCCTGCTCCATAGGACCTCACAGTCTGGAAACGAAACAGGCCACATCCTTTAAAATGTGCTATATGCCTGACACAAATACACTTGAAACACGTGTAATGGGTCTAGCGAGGGAAGACAGTGCTTCAAAAGAAGCACGACACATGTTAGGGCCAGCTATGAGTGCGTTCCTCTTTACAGACCAGAGACCTGAGACGCAGAGAGGGGCGGGCTCTACGCAGAGAGGGGCGAGCTCTACCCAGAGCACACCCACAGTGCCGGGGAGATAGGGCTGGGACCGGACCCCTCGCCTTCAGACTCCCTCCGGGGGCCAATAGGAGTTCTTCCTGCTGGGGGCGCGGGGTCCATACAGTAGAGGCTCTTTGTCAGGCTGGACTGAAAATGTGATGTATCCCTTTGTATCTGTATATTTAAATGAGAAAAGTAAACCGCAGACCCCTAAGCTTGGTTCTGCTAAAGTAATTTAACATCTGCTGCCACCTGAATCTAATTGAAATAATTCATTATCAAATTTACTGATCTGCTTAATGATTTTGTATTTCTCTTTCAAAAATCACCTTCCGCCTTAGCTAGCCTGGGTAAATTACTCTTCCTTTCAAACCTGAGAGCTTGAAGGGACCTGGGAGAACATTCTAACTCAAGCCCTCTCATTTTAAAGATGGGATAACCACCGGGGTGCAGGGTGGCAAGGGCGGGACGGGGAGGGGGAGCTTCCCCCAGGTCCGGGGCGTGGGGTGGGGGGCGTCAAGCGGGACTCGAACACGAGCTGCGGAGCCAATATTCGCTCCGTGCGCATGCGCCGCTGCTTCTCTCCTGCATCTCTACAGCCCAGGCAAAAGAGGGAGCAACAGGAAGGGGTGATGACAAATGGGAAAAACGGGAGGAAAATTAAAAAAAAGGAAGAAGTTAAAGACAGGGAAAGTGGCAAGCTCCCTTTCCAGAGCTGTGCTTTTTTTTTTTTTTTTTATGTTTTCTCAGCGGCAGTCTGTTAAAGAAATACTTCATTGTCACCGAGCACAGAGTCATTAAAGGCACCTTGGAAATTTGGACCCTTTTACTAGAATCAGGGCTTAAATAGCAACTTAATTTATGACACTTCTCGAGGCTGATGGCATTTTTGCTCTAAGGTAAGGTCATCTCAGCGTACCCCCCTCCCTCCATCGCTTCCCTTTAGCGCATGCCAACTCAAGAGGCGGTGCCTCTTCACTTCGAAGTAACTGATTATTCAACTGCTAAAATGTAAGTCACATATGTATGGAGGCACGTTTGAGTCCACGGTGTGTTTCTAAAAGAGAGCTCCTTTGTATCTGCGTGTGAAAGAGAAGAGCGGAAGGGGGCGGGGGGGGGACCCACGAATGAGCATGTGAATAATTAGATCAGAGAGAGATGCCACCTTTTCTCAGGGTTGGAACTGCGAGGGGGGAAAGGACTAGCACATAATTGACATAATTGATCTGGTATTTTTTTTCCCTTTTTGCTGCAGTAATTTTTATGCATGCCATTGTTGCTGTTATTATCCAGGATGTGATCTTGTGTGGTTGATAATACAGACTGGATATGAATGCGCGCGCCTACCAGCCAATCACAAATCTATAGTGTCTATTTCTGCATCACCAGGTGCTATCTCGTGGGAAATATCCTTTTTTTTGGCAGGCACACAGAGCACTGCATTATCTGTCATTTTCATTAGATTCAAGCTACAGCTGAGCCAAAAAGACTTAGTTCTAGCATATGTGCTCAAAATGGCCAAGCTGTGATTGTCCAAATTCACCCTTTCACGATCGCATTACAAACAACTGGAGCCGAAGCCGGAAATTGGAGTGAGCAAAGTGCCCGAATTCCATTTGGGAACCTGCAAACACCGTAAGCTCCTAAGATTGGAGCTTATTATCATGATCATCTCCAAGGATGGAGGAGACACTGGCTTCCATCAGAAAGTTCAACATTTTTTTTTTTTTTTTTTTTATAGCCCATCTTAGGTAGGGTTGGGGGGTGGAGTCAGCCTGGATTTTGAGATCACTTAACAAAGAAAACCCAGCCTCTTTCATTCTGCCTTGTGCCTCACAGTACGCCCGGGCCCTCCGGGAGGCTGTAGATTCTATACCTGGGCCTTGCCCTGAGCCAGGTAACCTTGAGTCCTGTAGGATGCTGTCCACTGCTGGATGTGTGCCTGGATAGTTTGGTGGCGTGAAAACCATCACACATCCATGGGGGGGGGGCGGGCAATTCCCGTAGGAATCATAAGGGATGAAATAAGCCAACTGCAGTAAAGTTGGGTCTCAATGCAAGTCTCAATCTATTTTATAAATTCAATCTTATATTCAAATATGTGGAGAGGACATATCACAAAATTAAACCCAATTTAAAATGCTAAAACTTGGAGAGCCACAGGGCTGGGGAGGATAGTTACTCTACCCAGGAGACTTGATATTATTTTAAGCAGCCATTGGGGGGGGGAGGGGAAGGGGAGGGATAGACTAGTTGTTAAGCAGGGAGTTGATTCTCTTAAAAACCAAAAGGCCAGCGGGAATGTGAAATGGTGCAACTGCTGTGGAAAGCGGTATGGCGGTTTCTCAAAATATGCAACATAGAATTACCATATGATCCAGCAATCCCACTCCTGGGTAGGTAGCCAAAAGAATTGAAAGCAGGGTCTGGAACAGATATCTGTCCACTCATGTTCGCAGCAGCATTATTCACAGTAGCCGAAAGCTGGAAGCAACCCACGTGTCCATCAACAGATGAGTGGATAAACTAAATGTGGTATATGCCTACAGAGGAATAGTATTCAGTTTTAAAAAGGAAGGATATTAGGACACATGCTACAACATGGATGAACCTTGAAGACATTTCGCTAAGTAAAAGAAGTCCGTCACAGAAAGATAAACACTGTATGATTCCATTTATATGAGGTACCTAGAGCAGTCACATGCATAGAGGCAGAAGGGTGCTTGCCCAGGGCCGGTGGAGGGGGATGGGGAGTTGTTAATTAATGGGGACAGACTCTCGGTTTTGCAGGATGGAAAGAGTTCTGTGGGTGGATGGTGGGGAGGGTCGCATAACAATGCGGTTAATGGCATTGAATTGCACGCTTCAGAATGGTTAAGATGGTAAGTTTTAGGTTATGTGTATTTTACCACAATAAAAACAATGGGAAATCAATGACTAGAATGCTAAATTTTATGTTATGTATATTTTATCACACTTTTTAAAAAAGAAAGGAAACAATAGGCTCATGTCTGTTTCCTCAGACCCTCTGCACCATCCAGCTGACTTGCAGCCCAGAGACGCAACTTGGTATCCCCAGGTGCCCCTGGAAGGCATGGACCTCGGCATCCGGAGCCATGTTTGAGCAGTGAATGAATCACAGAGGTGGAGGCTCACCCCTCTCCCGGGGGAATACAAAGTTTGAATTTGTGTTTACTGTGCAAGTTGGCTTTGTCAACTGGCTTCACTGGTACCTAAGTGGTTTCACTGGTTGCTAACTAATCTCAGTGGCAAGAAAATATTCTGGAAATATCTCTGTTTACAAACAACAACAATAAGGAACACTGTTCTGGCCCCTCTGCAGAGGTGACCACCTGGACCCCCAGCCTCCCTGAGTCTGTGCCGCAGAGACCTGGGCCACACTGTGATCTTCCACACTCACCAGGCCATGTCTCTTTTGAGCTGTGTGCCAAGGTCCAAAGACAGCAGAAACAGCCAGATAGTGGTCGTGAGGGTGTATGCTGCCCCAGGATCGTCTTGGGTTTTCATGCTGGGGCACTGGCTTCGCACACCACGATGTCAGAGGATTTCTACAGGGAGAACTCTGCTGATGAAACTTTGTCCTGACCCACAGAAGTGCTGGCCCCTTGTCCATGGCAGGCGGCTCACCGTTTTTCATCTGCACGGCTAGTACCATCTAGCTGAATGACCAGCAAGCCAAGAGAAAGCCGGCATGAATGTTTTGGAAGCCAGGAGCAGTTGGGTCCACGAGTGGTGAGTCCAGGAGGAAGGTTAGCCTTGCTGATTAGGGGCCGATCTGATGCTTGCTGTCTTAGTTGCTCTGGCCACCATGACAAAATACCAGAGATTGGGAGGTATAAACAGATGTTTATTGTCTCAGAGTTCTGGGGGCTGGAAGCGGAAAGTCAGAGTGCCATGGTCAAGTTCTGGTGAGAGCTGTCTTCCTGGCTTGCAGAATGCCAACTTCTTCCTGTGTCCTCATATGTCTGAGAGACGGAGGGAGGGACAGAGAGACAGAGAGAGAGAGAGAGAGAGAGCACTCTGTTGGCTCTTCCTCACCTTATAAGGGCACTAATCCCATCACCGGGCTCCAGTCTCGTCACCTCATCTAACCCTAATTACTAGCCAAAGACCTCATATCCAAATACCATCACCTTAGGGATTGGGCTTCACCATATGAATTTGGGGGCGGCGGCGGGGGGGAGATGCAGATCTTCAGTCCATAACAAATTTGAACTTTATCTTCACTGAGCCATTCCTCCTGCAGCTAGAGAGAGTGCCCCACGCCCGCTCTGCTCGCAGGGTCTGTGATCTCCTGTGCCCTTGATGCCACCATCTGGCTCTACCACCTTCTCCCATTTCCCTCCAAGTCCAGCTGGACTGGAGAGTTCCATTTATCAACGGGAAACTACAAAATACCTGACTTTTAAATGATGTTCTCCAAGAGGAGTCCTGTTGTCAATTAATTGTACTATGTTTTGAAACAACATAAATATTTTTTTTTATTAAAAGAAATTTTCTCATGTATTTTTCTTCAATTATCACCATGTGACTGGAAACGAGGTAAGGCAATCTGAAAACAGTTGAGTGAGAGAATATACAAACAAACTTTCAAACTGTCTTTCAGCAAGTGAGGCTTAAGTTATTGAATATGCAAATTGCCTTATTAAAAGAAGAATGATGTCTTTTTCAGCAATCAGTTTAATTACAGTGGAATCCTTCAATAGAAAAATCAGCTTGTTTCTCAGAATAAAAATCCTTTAGAAAGGGAATTTAGGTATCCAGATAGAAATGAGAAAATTTACACTTGGTAGGAGGGGCTCATGTACCTGGGCCGCAGGCTGCGGAGAGGGGCATGGGGTCTCAGGAGCCCTGCCCTGCTGAGCCCAGCTGTCCAGCTTTCATCCTCCTGCTCTAAAGCTCAGAGAGAAGAACCATGTAATGGTCTATGAAAGTTATTTATCTGAAGTGTGTGAGAAGGCGGTACCCGAGGCCACACGTGTCCTACGGGGTAGCTTGGATTGGGCAGGTAAGATGCCTAAGAAGGGCTTTCATTACTTGGAAGACCTTTAGAACCCAGTCCATGATGCTCCAGGCCTTTCTCTTATTCCCCTAGAGACCACCAAACTTTGCCTGTTCTACATGCCATTTTTTTTTTAAGGATTTAGGATTTAGATTTAGGGATTTTAAGGATTAGAAATCCAAGAAACCACCCAAACCAATGCTCATTCCAGATACCACTGGCCTGTTTTACTGGAGGGTCCCATGGGGGGGCTGCTGGTTCTTCATCAGAGACAATAAGAGCAACCATTGGAGACCTCTGGATGCCCGTCCAGAGTGCTGGTCAGAGTGCTGGGGCAAACAGATCCAGAGGTACACCCAACCCACCTCTGTCAAGTTCAGCTGCTCCAGGATCATGGTACCCCTAGAAGGGCGACACCCCAGGATTTAGGGCAGAGGTTTGAATCAGACTTCTTGGATTGGATCTCAGCTACATAGAAGGACAACTTAGCAACTGCAGGCAGGTCATTTATCCTTTCTATGCCTGTTTTCTTACCTCTAAAACAGGAGAGAGAATGTAAGTATAAGATGCTTTTGAAACACAATGAGGAAAACCGGGCAACAACTTAGAGTAACATCTGACACATACTAAGCATTCAGTTCACAGTTGCTAGAAGTAGTGGGGGCCTCAGCAGCCAAAGTACTAATCTCCTGACTACATTCTGATACTTTGTTACCTTAACTTTCACACAAGTCTAAAGTAGAAAACATGAAATTCACACATACTCAAGAAATGCACAGGCAAATGTTCCTTCAGTGAACCTTGAAATCTTGAACACCTACCATACGCCCTCAGTGAGCAAAACTGGAAAAAAAAAAATATGTCCTTTTATATTCTAGGGGACAGACAAACAATAAATAAAAAGCATAATAAACACAAATCGAATATTATTTCAGAAGCATCTCCGTAGAGCAAAAAGCCAAGAAAAGTGTCTCAGGAGACCTGGAGTGAAGTGAGCAGCTGCAATTTAAGTACAGGAGTCCAGGTAGGTCTCACTGAGAAGGTAACATTTGAGCAAAGACTTCCAGAAGGTGAGGTAGGGAGCCATGGCTATCTAAGGGAAGAGCATCCCAAACAGCACTGCAAAGCCCCCGGGGCAGAAGTGAGTGTGATATGTTCCAGGCACAGCAGCAGGTCCATGGAGTGAAAGAGAAATTTGAGAAAAGTAGGAGACTGAGTCAGAACGTGACAGGGGCCAGATCACATATGGTCTTGTGGACCACCTTAAGGATGCCGGCTTATACTTAGATAAAATGGGGAGACTTTACAGGGTTTGGCCAGCAGAGTAGTACTGATGATCTGACTCGTGTTTTAAAAGGAAAATCAGTATTATGAGTTGATTGGGATAGAGGGGGACCCATGAGGAGGCCCCTGCATATACCCAGGCTAGTAGCCAGAGTGTGAGAACATTCTAAAGGGCAACCCAACATGTATACCTAACTTATCTGATGTGGGATCTGAGAGACAGAGAAGAGACAAGGTGACTCCTAGATTTCATTTAATTAGTGCAAACTAGTTTGTAAACAAGGAATCCATGGCCACCTCGTTTGTTGTAAAAAAGGATAAGCTGACATTTGATCTAAATTGCTAAGGCCTTACTCAGTACAACTAAATATACTGCGCATTAAAAATGATGTCAAATTAAGGATGTATCAGGTACATCCCAGATGAAGAATATTTCATATGAGGGCATCAGGTAGCACACCATAGGCACTCATAAATATTTACTTCTGTCTGTTTCTTGAACACACTGAATTTGTTCCCACCCCAGAGCCTTTGCACATGCTATCCTTCATTCCTAGAATATGCTTCCTGATTTTTGAACAGCTGACCCTTCCTCCTCATTAGCTCAAACGTTCTTGCCCTGACATAGGTCACTCTCTACCACAGTGTCTTCTGCATTTGTCAGGGTTCTCCAGAGAAACAGAACCAACAGGATGCATAGACAGACAGACAGAGAAAGAGATTTATTATGAGGAATTGGCTCACATGATTACGGAGGCTGAGAACCAAGAGGTGCAGTCAGCAAGCTGGAGAACCAGGAGAGCCGATGGTGTACCTCCAGTCTGCATCCAAAGGCCGAAGACCAGGTGAACTAATGGTGTGACTTCCAGTCTGAAAGCCAGAAGGCTTAAGATCCAAGAGGAGATGTTTCAGTTCATACCTGAAGGCAGACAAAGACTGATGTCCAGCTAAGCACTCAGGCAGAAGGAGCTTCCTCTTACTCATGGGAGGATCAGTCCTTTTGTTCTAATAGGACCTTCAACTGATTGAATGAGGCCCACCCAGGTTAGGGAGAACAATCAGCTTTACTCAGTCTACTGATTCAAGTGTCAGTCTCATCCAAAAACCCTCACAGACATGCCCAGAATAACGTTTGACCAAATGCCTGGGCATTCTATGGTCTCATCAGGCTGACACATGAAATTAACCATCATACCTGTTTTACTCCCATTAAATGTGTCATTTTATGAGTTTATCTTAGTTATTTGTTTCTTTGTCTTTCTATCCATGCATTTGTCTTCCCTGAAGCACATAATTCTCCACTAGCTGCCTGTTGAATGAATGAACTAGTGAATATATGAAGGGAAAACAGTTCCACGTGTGGCTTGAGATTTTAGGAGAGAGAGGCCTGGAATTTTCCTGAGGCCAGGTGATGTGGGTGCGGAGAGGAGATGGTGCTTGATGAGAAGCAGAAGGAGCCTGGGGAAGACAGGATGGGACTGGGGTGAGGTACCGGGGAGGAAGTAGACAGGATGAGATCAAACCTTACGGGAAGAAGCAGAAATCCATCTCTGACAGCCAAATCCCCGTGCCTGCATTCTGGCTTTTATTTTTAATCTGGAGTGAAACATCTTCTGACTTGACCCCACTGACTGTGAGCTGGTGCGACCAATCAAAGCCTGAAGCAGGGTGGGTCCCAGGCCAGGCTTCCCTGGGAAAGTGGGGGGGGGGGCAGCGGGAGTGGACATGAGCCCGGTGGTCTCACCCAGCCCTGGGCGGCCGTTCGTCTGCAGGACAGAGGGGCCAGGCGACGGGGCCAGTTCATCACCATGACGAGGTACCGGAGGGAGAGGCCCTGCGCGGGACAGACACACGGCAGCTTCTGGTAGGCACAAGAGTTCTCACCTCAGGCCGTGCTGGCATCACAGTGTTTTGTGTTTTGATGATTGATTTTAATGAAAAAAGAAAAGAAGTAGAAGCTGCCATCAAGCGTGAAATGTTACATGCATAAATGTCATCAAAACTGTGAAGAGAAATGCCCCATGTATGACTTAAGCTAAAATCATCTCTCCCAGGTTGTCATGGGATTTTTGTTTTTGTTTTTTTTTAATAAATTTTAGCTAGAACGCTTCGTTTTCCAGGTATCATTTGGAGCATCTTTGTCAGGGACTCTGAAGACAAGTTCTGGAAGGGGCTGAGCTGGGTGCTCCAAGTTCCAGTCAAGTCTCAGGCAGGGGTGACAAAGGACAGGTCCCCCCTTGGCAGAGCCGCTGGGAGGCAGGGGAGAGAGGCTCCAACTTGGGCCCCGGGTGGGTAAGGAGGGTGCAGGAGCCCCCAGAGACACTGAGCGTGTGTCTGCTCCTTGTAATTCCCGGTGCAGGTGGCCGCCTGTCAGGGACCAGGCAGGAGCAGATGGGTGGTGCTTGGTGGCCATCCTCCTTCCTCTTGTCCCTGAGCACTGCAGGCCCGGCATCTGTCTGTACTGAGCCTGACTCAGTGCCCAGACCTCAGGGAGGTTCTGCTCTGGGAATCAAACAGATGGAGAGGCAGCCCTGCCCCCAGGAGCCCGCTCTCAGTAAAGGAACCCATACCGGGACAGAGGAGGCCCACTCAGGGACAAGAAGGAGAAACACTGGGCGGGGCTGGGACTTGCGTCTGTGGAGCTCAAGGCCAGGGCAGTCCTGGGTGTGCCAACGGAGGAGGAGGCCTCCCGACCCAGGGCCTTGAATCAGGCGACACAGGTGAGAAAGCTCTAGGCAGGTGACAGGCTGAGGCAAGGCCTGACGGCAACAGGAGCCCAGCCCAAGGGACAGCGTGGATCCCCCACCAGGAATTGCCCAGATCCCAGCAGACCTAAGGACAGGGGTGGGGGAAGGATGGGTGGATGACGTCCGTCATTGTGGAAGATCAAGTTTCGAAAAGTGACTTTGGAACATATTGCTGAATGAAAATGCAGCCAAGCCAATAAGAAATCCAGAAGAATCAGGGGAAAAGCTGTGGAGACGTGGATGGCCAAATAGCCAAGGGATGAAGGAAATGATGCTCAGCCTCCTAAGTGATCAGGCAGATGCAGACCAAAACCACGGTGAGGGGCCGCCTCACAAAATGGAAAGATGGAAAGGAGGGGACGTGACAAGGAGGCAGAGCCAGCGGCTCTCACGCCCCGCTGGTGGAATTGGGAGGCGCGCAAACCCTTGGGGAAGCCATCAGGCACCGGCTCCACCGGGCACCCTACACCCCGGGCACCCACCCCGCAGAGCGCGGCATGACCGTCCCGGATGGGGAGCAGTCCCCAAGGCCATCCCCGGGACGCCGGAGAAATGAACTGTGGTGCGGTCACATGAGGAAGTCCTGCGGTCACGGTCAACTTCAACTGAAACACTTCTGAAAGTGACTTTGGGTTTGGTAAGGATGGGAGGAGCTAGCCCTCCGGGCTTCCAGGAGCTGGAGGGGCAGAGTGAAGACCCTGGTGGTGTCGGTGGGGCGCTGTGACTTCTAAAGCATAAATCAGACAGTGACACCCTTGTTTATGGCTCTGCGGTGTATTCCGGCTGCACTTAAGATAAGATCCAGACCTCTTACCCTGGCCTCCACGACCACATGTCCAGCCCCCTGCACTTCCTCCCCCACTCTCGCTCTGCCCAGCCACCTCGCCCTTGCCAAGGTCAGTCCCACCTCGGGATGGCTCTCTGACTAGCTGTCTCTTCCCCCAGCTCCTCATTCAGGTCATCTCTTGAGACGGGCTCCCTGAGGACAATCCTCAGGGTTGTGCACGAACCCCAGGGGCGCCTGTGCCGAGGCAGGCGCTCACTGACTCTGCGCTGGAGGAGGAAAACAAGCCGCAGGTGGCAGGCGATTCTGGCCAAGGGAGCCCCCAGGGCAGTGAGACCCTGAGCCCGGGGTCTGCAAGGCTTACCTCCACTCGCGCTTCTGTTCCGGGGCTGCTGCGAGGCTTGTGGCTATCCCCATTTTCCAACGCGGGAAACTGAGGCTCAGGCAGGATACAAGCCATGCCCATAAGGAAAGGTGACAAGCACAATTTAAACTCAGGTTTCCTCCCCACCCAGCCCCGCTCAGAGCCACAAAGCCCTCGAAGTGCCTGCCCATCCCTGGGTGGAGCGCTGGGCCCTCCGGGTATTCGGCCCCCTAGCGCAACAAGGAGGCAGCCAGGGATGCGTAGGCGTGGGCACAGCCCAGGTGTGTGCCCAGCCCCGTGGGCTCCAGCCAGGAGCCCGCCTCCTCCCCTTCGTCCCCTCTGAGAGTGGTGCGGGTGGCTGTCACAGCCCACTAACCTCAGAGACTGTTTGTTTCATTGATGGAGACAGCTCCCACGGCAGTCCAAATCCAGCTTCAAACCACCTTGGCAGCTCCTGGCCACGCTGACCAGATCAAATTTGAAGTTTCAGTGCCTGACAGGCACCGGCTGGCTCAATTATAGGAGCTGTTAGGTCGCAGCTCCCAGGCCCTCTCCACAGAGGCATTGGGGCCACGTCTTCTGACAGCGGGGGCTCCCCCTGCAGCCAGGGACCCGGTGCCTCCCGGGCCAGCCCAGGGTCCTGGACGTGGCACCCCAGCAGCCCGCTCCGTGTGTCTGCAGGGCTTCTCCCCCCATGGCCCCTCACCCGCTGTGCTCTGGAGCCCCCTCACCGAGAGAAACCCCTATCTTCTCTCCTACATCACCTGTCTCTTCTTCTCTGCTCCCCACGCAGCCTCTCTCACTTCCCCCCTACCAGTCCCCATCCCCTGTAGGGCCTGGGCATCCACCCCCAGCCCCCGTGCCCACCTCATGTCTAATTAGCGGGTCCTGCGGGGGCAGCAGGAAAGGCACCGTGCACTTCACACAGGAAGGCTTTGCCCCTCACCCCAGGTCCATTCCGACGTGTGCAAGTGACTGTTTTATATAAATCAGGATTAAAGGTCATCCCACGATAATGTCACCAAACCCAGTTTGCATCCTGCTGTGCTCTCACAGAGTGGGACAGAAGGGCTGGAGTATGTGCCTCTGGGCTGCTCCCTGACGTGGATGTCTGGGAAGACTAGGGGCCATGGCAGAGGAGCAGAGCAGCAGGGCCCCCACTCCCTGTCCGGGCCTCCCCCCACCCCCTGCCCCCCCACCGTCCGCCTCGCACGCCGGGGCCTCCCCGCCAGCCTCCGCACACCGTGGCGTGTCTTCCAGGGAAGCCCACGCAGGAGGGGAGGAGCTCTTCTCACATGGATCCCAGGAGCAAGGACTGTTGGCCCACAGGTATTCCGGGGCCGGGGAGATTGGCTCACTTTGTGCTGCCGAGATTTTGCATCGATTTTAGGTGACGTGTCAAGCAAGAAAATCTATTACCCCAAATTCTGGCCTCTTACGGGTAGATAACAGGGTATCAGGGAAAGCCCGAGAGCCCAGGCCCTCGTCTGTAATGGGAGCACAGGGACGGGGGCTGCTGCCCAGCTGGGGCCCAGCAGCTCCTGAAAGCCAAGGCCTGTGCCTCATGCTGTTCCTCCTGTCTAAAGCCAGCACCAAGCAGGGGATCAGGATAGAAATGCAGAAATGCGGAGGGGATTTGGTGGCCTCTCCTATTCGCTTCTGAGGGCTGCTAGAATACACTACCAACAGTCTGGTGGCTTAAGCAAGAGAAATGTATTCTCTCACAGTTTTGAAGCCAGAAGTCCAAGATTAAGGGTGTCCGTGGGGCTGTGCTCCCTCAGGGGGCTAGGGGGACACCCAGTCCTTGCCTCTTCCAGCTGACAAGCCTGGGCATTCCTAGCCTTTGAACCCATGACGCCAATCTCACGTCTGTCTTGAGGTCCCCTTCTCCTGTGTGTGTGTGTCACTGGGTCTAATCTCCCTCTGCCTCTCTCTTATAGGACTGTGCATGATTGCACACAGGACCCACCTGGATAACCTAAGATAAGCTCCTTCTTTTAAGGTCCCTGACTTAATCACAGTTCTTGCCATATAAGGTAAGAGTCACTCTCTGTCATATAGACTAAAAGTTCCAGGGATTAGGAAGCAGATGTACCTGGGCGGAAGGGAGCACTTTTTTCTGTCCACCAGAGCTGTTACATAATAACTTGGGATCTCAGGGCAGGAATTTTCCCGTCTGGTGCTCACGGTGACCGAAGGGTCAGGGCCACCATGGCCCCATTTGACACACTGGGCAGGAGTGGGGGTGGGGACAGAGCCGACATACACACCTGACATCCATGACGATAGTCCAGCTTCCCCCTCACTATAGACAGGGCCTCAGTGACCAGGAGTGTAGACACTCAGAGTCCAATAGGCCTGGAGTTCCAGTTTATTCCTGCCCCAGTCTCCTCATAACGCCAGCCCACAGCACGGTTATTCTGTGTTCAAGGAAACAGCATATGAAGGTACTTAGCTCAAGGTATCGCTGATAGTGAGCATCTCATCAGTGGTACATGTTGTGCTTCTTTTTGTTTAATTGGACAAATGTTTCCTAATCCCTCCTGCATGCAAGCACCGGATGGTAGCATCAGTTTGCAAGGACAGCTGTCAGCATCACCTGGTACTGGCACGAGCAGTAGTCACGATAGTACTTGTCACCATCCGTCCCTCTTTCCTGCCCGTCTACCACGAGGGCACATCGAGAACATTCCACGTGAAATGCTGGGACAAAGAAGGTGACAGTCCCTGCCCTTCTCTGCAGGAGCTCCAGGGCAGGGGTACAGAAGGAAACTGTGTTCCTGGGTGAGAGGTGCTATCAGACAGTTGTCACCTGGACTTTGGAGGATGAAGCTGGGAGGAGAGGCCAGTGATGTCTCTTGTAGGAGACAAGGCTTGAGCTGAGTCCCTGAGGATCCAACCATCAGATACTTGGGCTTTCGGTGCCAATAATCCGAAGTTTGCTAAAGATATGTGCACCTTGTCTCTGGGAATCAGCAAGCAGTAGCTGGCAATACAGCAAGAGTCCTTTCTTGGGCAGACCCTGATAACAACACTGATGGTAAGGACCATGCTATGGTTGGATGGTCAGAGTCCTGGCAGGAAATCCAGGGCACACCGTAGGACAAGAAAGAGTTTAAGGACAGGACTGCTCACAGTGGTGTGGGAGGGACTGAGAGAAAACACCAAGGATTATAAAGCACCCAAAGGATAACACCAATGGACAACCATCACTGTTACTGTTTCAGTGCCTGAAAGGCTAAGGAAGAAACCATTTCCAGACCCAGAGAGCCACAGTAGTAGGAGAGGACCAAGTGGCCTTGGCAGAAGAACGCAGCCACTGTTGACCTGTGGCACAGAAGGGAGAGTGCCAGAGAAGTAAAGACTCTGACTTCCCTCTGACCTTCTTCTCTTGTGGGGCTCTCCATTGGTCATTCCCTGCTGGACCTCAGAGGACAAGGGAGTTTATGGATGAAGTGCATATGGTCAGCTTCCTGGAGTACAGGGGAGGGTGGAGAAGGATGGGGAGTATATCTGGAGGGGCAAACAGAGAATCTCACCTGTGATGAAGACAATGATGATGATAATGGTGTGATGGTGATGATGGTATTGATAGATGTAGTGTTGCTGATGGTGGTGGTGGTGGTAGTGATGATTTTAGTGATAATGGTGATGGTGGTGATGATGGTGATGGTGGTGATGATGGTGATGGTGATGATGGCGGTGGTGATGGTGATGGTGGTGATGGGGGTGATGATGGTGATGATGACGATGTTGGTGATCATGGTGATGGTGGTGATCATGGTGATGGTGATGATGGCAGTGGTGATGGTGATGGTAGTGATGATGGTAGTGATGATTTTAGTGATGATGGTGATGGTGACGGTGGTGATGATGGTGATGGTGATGATGGTGGTGACGATGGTGGTGATGGTGGTGATGATGGTGATGGCAGTGATGATGGTAGTGATGATTTTAGTGATGATGGTGATGGTGGTGATCATGCTGATGGTGATGATGGCAGTGATGATGGTGATGGTGGTGATGATGGTGATGATGGCGGTGGTGATGGTGATGGTGGTGATCATGCTGATGGTGGTGATGATGGCGGTGATGATGGTGATGGTAGTGATGATGGTAGTGATGATTTTAGTGATGATGGTGATGGTGGTGATCATGGTGATGGTGATGATGGCAGTG
>NC_138384.1:34625480-34645707 GCF_054177405.1 Leptonychotes weddellii
GCTGCAGTTATCTGGCGCGACCCCGGCGCTCCGGGTTTCCGTCTCGGAGGCTGCGGTTCGCGTGCGTGCGACCCCACCGGTCTGGTTTTCCACCCCAGGGGCTGCCCTAAAGTCCTTTCCCGACGCTACCAGTCTGCGAGTCTGTGCCCCGTCTGCAGCGCGTGAGGCTGTCACTCACCGGCGGTGTAGGATCCCCACGGCCAGACACCTTCCCGCTGCCTTTTATCCTCCGATATCTGCCCGCAGGATCACGGCTCTCGGCTTTGTACCTCGAAACCAACCGCCTGCGATATTCTGTTTGTAGAGATCCAGATCTTCTTACATCTCAGGCTCAATAATTCATTTTTTTTTTATTACTGAGTATAATTCCAGTGTAACAATTCTTTTTTAATGGTGTCTTTTGTAAGCGGAAGCTTTTCATTCAGATCAGGTCTAAATTATCAGTTTTTTCCATGTTAAGAATGAATGTGCACCCACCCCGGAATTCATGTATGTTGAAGCCCGAACTCCCAGTGTGATGATTTTTGGAAATAGAGCCTTTGGAATGTAATTAGGATTAGATGAGGTCATGAGGGTGGAGCCCCCCGTTGTTGGGATTAGTGCCCTTATAAGAAGAGGAAGAGATATCATACCAGAGCTCTTTATTATCTGTGTGAGAACACAGTGAGAAGACCCATCTATAAACCAGGAGGAAGGTTCTCACTAGAACCTGACTACGCTGGCACCCTGATCTGGGACCTCCAGCCTCCAGAACTAGGACACATGAATGTCTGTTGCCTAGGCCACCCAGTCTATGGTATTTTGTTATATCAGTCTAAGCTGACTAAGACACTCTACTACGGTTGCATTTTCTATATCATATCTGAGACATGTTTGGCTACCTCAAGGTCAATGAGATATTCTCTTCTATTTATTCCTAAGTGTCTTACAATTTTTACTTTTACATTTAGATCTATGATCTACCACAACTTATTTTTTGTGTGTGATTTCAGGTAGAGTTTGAAAGTCATTTTTTTCAGTATGTTTATCCCTCTGTTTTAGCATTATTTGCTGAAAATATTTTCCTTTCCTGTTGAAATGCCTTGTAGCTTTTTTTCAAAATTCAACTGTGTAAATAAATGTCCGTATTCAACTCTGTATTTCTGGGTTTTTTTAAATTTTATTTTATTATGTTATGTTAGTCACCATACAGTACATCATTAGTTTTTGATGTAGTGTTCCATGATTCATTGTTTGCATATAACACCCACTGCTCCATTCAATACGTGTCCTCCTTAATACCCATCACTGGGTTAACCCATCCCCCCAACCCCCTCCCCTCTAAAACCCTCAGTTTGTTTCTCAGAGTCCATAGTCTGTCATGGTCAACTCTGTATTTCTGAATCAAACTCTGTATTCTGTTTCCTTAACATATGTGTCCATTTTGTACCAATACAAACTGTCTTGATTATGGTAGTTTTATAGGCAGTCTTAAAATCAAGTAGTGTAAGTACCCACATTTTTTTTTCTCCTTTAATATTGTTTTTATCATTCTGGGTACTTTAGACTTCAATATAAATTTTAGACTCAGCTTGAGTCTAAAAAAAAGTGTGCTGGGATTTAGATATATATGGTATTGACTCAGCTTTGGGGTACAGGACATCTTAGCAATATCAAGTATCTTCATTTCTCTTCATTTACCTAGGTCTTTTTTAATTTCTCACAGCATTCTTTGTACTTTTCAGTGTTGAAGACTTACACATATTTCCTTATTTTTTTAATTTTATCGTATATAGTATTTTTACACTTTACTTTCCAGTTGTTCCCTGCTGATACATAAAAACACACCTGATTCTCCAGCATTGACCTTGTCTCTAATAACTTTACTAAATTATTGCTTCTAATTACTTATAGATTCGTTTAGGGTTTCTACATGGATAATTCTATAGCTGTGAATAATTATGGTTTTATTTCTTCCATTTCAAATTTGGTACTTTTTCTTTCTTTTTCTCCTATGACATTGATGGACCCTCCACTATAACAAAGAATATTATTTCATTGTTTTTGATATTGAGGAGAACTCTTTATTAGATTGAGAAATATTCCTTATATTCTTAATTTGCAAAGAGATTTTTTTTTAGGCCAGGTATGGGAAATTAGTAAATGCTTTTTCTGTATTTATTGAGATTATCATATGATTTTTTTCTCCTTTATACTGGTAAACCTGGTGAATTAGATTAAGTTGAATGTTAAACCAACCTTGAATTCTTTAAGTAATCAATGTATTTATGATGTATTATCCTTCTTAACTTGTTCTTATTTTGTTAAGAACTTTTGCATCTATGTTCATAAAAAAACACTTTATAAAATTCACCAGTGAATCTGTTAGATACCTTCTGGTAGGAAGGTTTTAATTACAAATTCAATTTCTTTCACAGACATATGGCTATTTTGTTGGGTTAATTGTGGTAATTTGTGTCTTTCAGTGTACTTTTCAACTCCATCAAAACTGTTAAACTGTAGAGGCAGAGTTATCCATAGTATTCCCTTATCCTTCTAATGTCTGTATGATCTTTAATTATATCACCTTTGTTCTGAAAATTTGTGTTTTCTCCCTTCTGCTTTTAATTAGTCTAGTTAGGTATTTATCATTTCATTAATCTTTTAAGGAAAAGTACCTTTTATTTTATTTATTGTATTGCATTTACTGTTTGTTAATTTCTATTCACTGATGTCTACTATAACCTTCATTTTCCCTTCCTTCTATTTATATAGGTTTAATTTATTTTTCTTAAATTTTTAAGTAGCAAGTTTAGTGCATTAAATTTTGTTACTTTCTTTTTTAATATAAGCCTTTAAGGCAATACATTTTCCTCTGAGCCCTGCTTTAGCCATATGCCATACAATTTAATATGTTGTATTTCCATTATGATTTTAAAATATTTGCCTTTTTCTATGGTGACTTTTTTTTGTTTTGACTAGTAGGTTATTTAGAAGCATGTAGTTTGTTTCCAGATATGTAACAATTTTTCCCAATTTTTTGTTATTTATTTGCTATGTTTATTTCATGGGATCAAAGAAAATACTCTATGATTTTAATTTTTTGAAATCTATGGAGACTTCCATACATTATCTTCTTGTGTTCTTGTCTATCTTATGTTTCATCCTGGTGAATGTTTCATGTGCACTTGAACAGGTTATGAGGTTATTGGATGTCACATTCTATGAATGTCAAATAAGTCAAGTTGGTTAATAGTGTTGATCAAATTTCCTGCTTTCATCTACTTGTTCTACCTATTACTGAGACAGGAGTCTTGAAATCTCTAGCTATAATTGTAAATTTATCTTTTTTTTTTTTCCTTCTCATTTTGTGAAGTTTTCCTTTGTGCTTGAAAAATTTATCAGGTCTATATACTTTTAACATTGCTACTTTCCTTAATGAACCACCTCATTTATCATCATTAAATGACCTCTTTAACTTTGGTAATATCCTTTTCTTCAAATCTCTGGGTCTGAGAAGAATACAGGCACGCTAGCTTTTTTATGCTTACTATGAGCATGGCACATATTTTCCTATCCTTTTACTTTTAACATATGTGTCTCTCTATATGTCAAGCGTTTCTCTTGTCATAGCATACAGTTAGATATTCCTTATTTACTGAGTCTGACAATATCTTCCTTTCAGATTAAAGTTTGAAACAGCTTTCATGGCTGGAACTTACAACATAGGATACTAAATAGGAAGTAAGTTCAATTAATCTGCATAGCAATCTCCTTGAGCTTTTGTCTGAATACTAAGCTGGTAGTGTGTGTGGTGTAACTTTGCAAGTGGAAGAAAGAAGGAAGGAAAGAAGGAAGGAAGGAAGGGGAAAGAAAGAGGGAAGAAGGAAGGAAAAAGAAAGAAAGAGGGAGGAAGGAAGGAAAAAGAAAGAAAGAGAGAGAAGGAAGGAAGGAAAGAAGGAAGGAAGGGAGACAGAAGAAAGAAGAAAGAAGAAAGAAAGAAAGAAAGAGAAAGAAAGAAAGAAAGAAGAAAGAAAAGAAAGAAAGAAGAGAAAAGAGAAAAGGAAGGAAAGAAAGAAGGAGGAAATAAGAAAGAAAGAGAAAGAAAGAAAGGAAGGAAGGAAGGAAGAAAGAAAGAAAGAACAAGCTGCAAAAGAGAACATGACCTGAATAGAGATTTCATATGGCAGGAGTTTTGGACAGCCAAATGGAGACCACATTCCAGCTATTCAACTGAGATCCCTTCAAAGCCACATCTTCAGAGTAAGATGTTTCTTTTTTTTTTTTTTTTAAGATTTTATTTATTTGCGAGAGAGAGAATGAGAAACAGAGAGCATGAGAGGGAGGAGGGTCAGAGGGAGAAGTAGAGTCCCTGCCGAGCAGGGAGCCCGATGCGGGACTCGATCCCGGGACTCCAGGATCATGACCTGAGCCGAAGGCAGTCGCTTAACCAACTGAGCCACCCAGGCGCCCCAGAGTAAGATATTTCAACCTCAGAGTAAGGACACAGCAATCCCATCCTATAAAAGCCTAAAAGCAAGTCCTCACATGATCAAATTCATCTTCCAGGGAATTAACTATCAACAAATCTCAACACTCTTTAGAGGAAGATGAAAAAAATTCTGAAATACATAGCATTCATAATAACTAGCACAATTTTAAAATTACTATATATGAAAAGAAGAAGGAAAATTTGGCTTATATCCAAGAAAAACAAAACTTCTATAGAAATAGACCCTAAAATGACACTATTATTGAACTTAGAAAACAAGAACTTGAAAGCAGGTACTATAGATGTGGTTAAGGACTTAAAAGAAATTTTGAATCTAATGAGTGAAAAAATAGGAAATTTCAGCAGAAAAATGAAAACTGTAAAAAAAAAAGTACCAAGTGGAAATTTTAGAATAGAAAAAATAATATATTTGAAAAGAAATTTTACTAGATGGGATTAACAATACATTAAAGAGTGTAGAAGAAAATTCAGTGAATTTGAAGATGAGCCAGCAGAAGCCCTAAGTAAGGAAAGACTGAACAGTGAATAGAGACTCAGAGACCTAAGTAGTTTAATCAGGTGGCATCAAAGATGTGTAACTGAGGTATCAGAAGGGGAGACAGACCAGGATAGAAAAAAATTTTGGAAAAAAATCATGATTAAAAGATTTCTGAATCTGATGAGCAGTATCAACACAGAGATAAAAGAACCTCAACAAATTACAAACAGGATAAGCACAATGGAAGTTACACCTCAACACATTACAATCAAATTGTGACAGTATTTATAAAGGAAAAAATCTGAAAAGCAGCCAAAAGACCCTTTTAACTACAAGAGAACAAAGATACGAGTATTGTTAATTTCTCATCCGAAACAATGCAAGCCATAGTGCAATGCATGACATGTTTTCAATGCTCAATAAAAATAAATCAATGTAGAATCCTATGTCCAGTGAAAATATTCTTGGAAAGTGGGGCCAAATAAAGACATATGTGGCAAACTATTTCACCACCTTCAAGGAATTTGGCATAAGGGAGATGACAGAAACTTACTCTAGATAAAAGAAGGTGGGAAAGAAATAATGTCCATCTAAAAGACACTTTTATCCTTTTATAGCTTCTTTGTAGGACATTGAATGGTTTAAATCGAACATAATAACAATGTCTTGGGTTTATAACATAAAAGTAAACTATGTAATAACCTCAGCTCAAAGGAGAAGAGAATAAAAGTGTACTATTGGAAGGGTATCTTCACTGTGTGAAGTGGCATAATCTTAATTCAGAGTAGACTGGGATGAACTAAGAATACATCATATAATCCCCAGGTTAACCCCTAAAATAATAAACCAAAGAAGTATGGCTTAAAAGCCAATGAAGGCAATAAATGCTATCTATAATCAATTAAACCAAAAGAAGACCAAACAAGTAAAAGAGGAACAAAAACCAGATGACACATTTAGAAGAAGAAGAATTCATACCGTGCAACATGTGTCCACATGTGGCTCTCGACTGCATCCCTGTGATGTTTACAAGGCTGGAAGTACCTCCCCCGGTGGAAACTGGGTAAATGCGGAGCTCCGCTCTGATGTATGAAAACAGATGCTTCATAAATTTCCTCCAGTTTTGTAGCTGTATATGGTGGGAGGGTAAGTCCAATACCCTTTATTCTATCACAGTCAGACCTAAGTGTTAGCAATACCATCCTGTATTAATACATTCCTTTCCCGGTCTCTCTCCTCCAGACTTATTTATAAATATTTTATTTATTAAAAAAAATAGCATTTCTGCTATGTTACATTCATTATGTGCTACATTTTAGAAATAAATTTCTAAATGTGTATTATCATAAATCTATACTATATAATATATAACTATAATAGATCTATAATATATATGGCATGCATATATACATACATTATATACATATGTAATAAATACGTAAATGAATAATACAGCACGGCAATATCATCTATTTTGTATTTTTATCATCCAACATTGGTTTTGGTGCCAACTGAATGCCTTTTCATTACCACATGGTATTCCACCATCCATACAACCACATTCCATTTATCCCCTTTTCTATGAACAGACACCAAGCCAACTCTCGGGTGACACAAACAATGCTGCAGACACCATGGTGATATTATATATCCCTGGAGCATAGGAAAGTTGTATGCCTTCTGCAAATGCATTTAGCAGGTCGACCGGACAGTTTTGGGAGTTTCATGAAAATAACTATAAATCAAAGCTAGCAAGACACATGGAGGCAGTAGGTAGGGGGTGGTATTTTTGCTATCTGTTTGTCCACCACTGTCATCACAACCTTTGAATGATAGAGCAGATACATACAGGAGGGCTCCTCCTAAAATTGGGGTCCTGCTATGCGCCTCTTCTCCCCAGTGCCTTATGTGAGGCAGACTGGTGTCATGGAGCTGACAGAAGGGAGGAATTCAAAAGAAAAAGCATCTCCTGCTGTGATTGTTGCTCCTACTCTGTTTTCTCTCCAAGCATTTTCTCATACCCCAAGTATGGACTGGCTTTCTCATATATATGATGGGACAAGTCTGTGATATGCAGTTCCAGACTGGGACTTTGCTTCATACAAGATCCTTTTAATCTTATGTCAGCCACATGTTGGGGAGAACAGCCTCTGTTAAAAGCAAATATCTAAGTCCATCACCTCCACCCTCTGTGGTCCCCTTGGGAAAGAAATCCCGCTGTGGCTTGTCTCTAATCCCCACTGACTGCTGGCTATCCTGAGGTGATTCCCTGAAAACCTTGAATGCCACAGCCAGTGGTACTCACTAAGTGCCAGGCTTATTCCAAGTGTGTCCGTGCGGGATGTTGGGCATCTGACCACCAGCGTTACAATCCTGCATGCCACAGCGAGCTGCTGTGTGAGCCTAGGCAAGTTGCTTAACCTCTCTGTGCCTCACTCTCCTGCTATGTAGCATTAGGAAAATCGTTTTTACCCTTTAATCTTTTCTTAGGACAAAGTGAGGTAAACTCTAAAGCACCTAAAAATCTGTGAGCACTTGACACATAGTACTAAGAGACATAAATTATGGGCTGGGAAAATGTATTATTTTCTTTGGAGAGGATGTGATATGGTTATTATCAAATTTTTTAAGTTAGTTTATTTTGTTTCATTGGAAAACTGACAAAGTGATTTTGAGGTTATCTTGGAAGAATTCACTGGCAGGAATTAAGATGAAATTTTTTAAAAATAGACTAGTGATCAAGTGGACTTTCAAATATCACATATTAAATTATACTTTAATTCAAATATCACTAAAAGAGTGTGGCATCAGGGAAAAAAAATGGACAAATCAATTAAACAAAGGAAAGCCCCAAAAGGAGCCAGCCTAACATTGTGCCAAGGATGTGATAGGTGCTTGTTAAATATTGATTTAATACATGAAAGAATACCACTCAGTATAAAGTTAAAAATGTCAAGTCAACAAGTACCAGAAGAATAACTCCATACATAGTTCTCAGACAAACTGCAATCATTTAATTTTTAAAAATGGTTGGATTCCTCTCTCATCCCAAACACACACCCCAACCCACACAGAAATGGACTTGAAAATTATAAAGCTACTTTAAAATATGAATCTATATGTGGGATGATTGTGGTAAATATAAAAATGAAAACAGACATGGAAACAAGAAAAGCTCTGAAGATTTGGGTACATAAAAGTAAATACTTATGTATTTATTATTTGTATATATTATTTATAATGAATGTCAAATTGCTAAAGAATATCCCAATGTGTTAGGCAAATGGTTTTTTTTTCCTTATGGAAATCATACAGCTTAATAAAAAAATACTCATATTTGAATAGAAAAATCCCAACAAAAGGAACAGCTATACCCCAAAGAAAGAGGCTACATGACTGGGATATGTGTCTTATGTCTAATCTTCTCTGACTGGAGCTAAAGAGTCCGTGGGTAAACTGAGTGAGAGCTAACACATGCTTTAGTGTCTGTCCACTCCTGTCTTCCATCCACCAGCTTCTGGAAGGAGGACTAAGCCCAGTGCAGGGCCCTCTCATCCCCCCGCCCAGCCTGGTCAGTTTCTCTTGCTCTTGGACTTCCTCTCCCTTCTCTGGAAGACCATGACCATGATTTTTTTAAGTTGGAAACTACTTCTTTTAAACCAAATTACAACATTAAATATTATAAAGCATGGAGATCCATTTTTAATTGGAAATAACATTTACTGGCCATTTTTCTTTCTAAATATAAAAGTCAATATAAAGCCATGATTTTTGAGATGAAATAGAAAAAAAAATGAATGTAGACTATTTTACAAAAAAATTTTAAAAAATAACAATTCAGAAATGACTAATGACAGTACTATAATATTGTATAATGTTTCCCAAGAAATGCATAGATAGATAGATAGACGATAGATAGATGATAGATAGATAGATAACAGATACATATATACATATGCATACATACATAGATAATAGGCAATATCATATATATATTCCTTTTTTAATTCCATTTTCTTTACTGTTTTATAACTTTTCTCATTATGAACGTTTCTCCATTTAAAAAAGAATTCTAGGGGCACCTGGGTGGCTCAGATGGTTAAGCGTCTGCCTTCAGCTCAGGTCATGATCTCCAGGTCCTTGGATTGAGCCCCACATCGGGCTCCCAGCTCAGCGGCGAGCCTGCTTCTCTGTCTCCCACTCCCCCTGCTTGTCCTCTCTCTGCCTGTCTCTCTCTCAAATGAAAAAAAAAAAAAAACTTTAAAAAAAAGAATTCTTATTACTTAAGTAGAGTTGACATACAATGTTATAGCTGTTTCGGGTGTACAACATAGTGAGGTGACAATTCTGTATGTAAATCAATGCTCACCATGACAAGTGCAGTCACCATCTGTCACCATACAATGTGATTACAATATTAGTGAATATATTTCCTATGTGGTACTTTACCTCCCCATGACTTATTTATTATATAACTGAAAATTTGTACTTCTTGATCCCATTTATCTGTTTCACCCAACCCTCCCAACCTCCTCTCTGGCAACCACCAGTTTCTTCTTTGTATTTGAGTCAATTTCTGTGTTTGTTCACGTGTTTTGTTTTTTAGATTTCACATATAAGTGAAATCATATAGTATTTGTCTTTCTCTGTCGGATTTACTCCACCTTGCATTATACCCTCTAGGTCCATCTATGTTATCACAAATGGAAGGATTTTTTTTTTTTATGGCTGAGTAATATTCCATTTGTGTGTATGTGTGTGTGTGTGTGTGTGTATCACATCTTCTCTGAGTATAGCTGACACACAATGTTACATTAGGTTCAGGTGTACAACTTAGTGATTTGACAAGTCGATACATTATGCTCTGTTCACCACAAGTGTAGCTCCCATCTGTTACGTTACATCACCATTACAATATCATTGGCTGCATTCCTTATGCTGTGCTCTGCATTTTAATAGCCCGATAGTATTCCACTGTGTGTGGGTGCATACCATGATTTTTTAATGACTCAGCCATTATTGGGCAGTTCAATCAATTCTATTAGACACGACACTGAGGTGCCCGTTGTTGCGCAGAGCGTCTGCAGACATGTATGATGATTTCCAGGGTAAATTCTCCAGAATGGAATTGTTGGGTCAAACATTCATTTTTAAGGCCTTTAATATATGTTGCTAAACTATCTTGGGAAACTTCCTATGAGCGAATCTCATCTTAGGTCAAAGGGAGATTTCTAAAGTCGGGGCACACCATAGCAGAATTGTGTAAATTACGTTCACCAATGCTATGCCGCTGTCCTAGCAAATTTCACCCCTGCTGATATCTCCCCATAATTACCCCAACCAAGTTTAGACTGTTGTTGTTGGTTTTTTTTTTTTTAATCTCTGGGAGATTTTAGACAGAATGTTGACTTATTGATGCTGCGGCATGCATTATTTGATCACTAGTAAAATGGGACATTTTTCCAGCTGACTGGTGTCCATGCCTCCATCGTGAGTGACCTTCCCTAGCCTCTGTAGAATTGGAATCCATGTTCTATCCATGTCCTCCAATTGCTGCTTTGTGCACTGTGTCTCCTCACCCCGGCAAGTCACAACCTCCTCACGGTGGAACAGGAGGCCTCCCTCCCTAGGACATCAGGAGCCAGACTGACTTATTCACCACTATTCCCCACCATCGAGCACACCTTCCCACGGGTTTCCTGGGAAGCCCACAATTGAGCAGCCACCGTTCACCAGGCTCCCTGCTAAGGGCTTTATACTTGTTACTTCATGTAATTCCCACAATCAGCCTATGACACAGGACCCGTTAACACTTAGCATTTACATGGGTGCAAACCGAGCCACAGAGAGTTTTAGGGACTTGCAGACAGTAGGTGAAAGTTCCCTGTCGCACCGCCTCTTTGCTCTGTTCCAGACCCAGCTGACTGTATCTCTGCATTCACACAGACCCACCACCGCTCCCTTTGTGCTCCCAGAGTGGCTTTCAGGGAACCTGCCACACCAACAAGTAGTGTGTGGCTGCAAGTGCCCATCCGGAGTCTGCTGTTGCTTCCTGACCCCTCACTGCCCAGCCCAAAGAGGAGTGGCTGCCAGACCTTCCATGTGAGGTGGACTCAACCTAAAACAGGCTCCTGGACCCCTCCTCTAAGCTGGTCACCAAACCTCCCCCAGCTCCTCAGCAGTTTGAACCTAATTCCACGGTCTCAGCTCAGCTGACAAAAACTAGACTGCTTTTTTGGAAAATAGTTCTGGACAGCCAAACTAGAAACTCTCCAGTTTGAAAACAGTGTTCAGATGGCTGTAAGGACACACCTAGGACTATGATTTATTCTTATTGTGGGGAAAATCTGGAGATGGATGGATGGATGGATGAGTGGATGGATGGATGGATGGATGGATGGATGGATGGATGAAGAGGATGGATGGATGTAGAGATGGATGGATGGATGGATGGATGGACAGATGAGTGGATGGATGGATAGATAAGTGGATGGAGAGATGGATGGATGGATGGATAGATGAGTGTGGGTGGAGAGATGGATGGATGGGTGGGTGGATGGATGGATGGATAGATGGATAAAGAGAAGGATGGATGGATGTAGAGATGGATGGATGGGTGGATGGAGAGATGGATGGATGGATGGATGGATGGATGGATGGATGGATGGATGGATGGAGAGATGGACGGATGGATGGAGAGATGGATGGATGAAGAGATGGATAGATGGATGGGTGGATGGGTAGATGGAGGGCAGCTGGATGGGAGAATGGATGGATGGGTAGATGTGTGGGTGGATGGATAAGTGGGTGGATAGATTTTCCTCAACAAACAAGTACCAATAGGGGCAGAAGTAAGGCAGGTGGCACAAAAACATCTTTTATTTGGGGCAGAAAGAGGGTTCATGCAAGGGTAAGGTCAGGCCCCACAGTCTTGGGGGATCTTACCATTACCATTCCGGAAATGGCAACAAGTCTTTCAGCTTGTTTATATTCCCTTCTCTCATGAGGACTTAGTAAAGATTCAGACTGCAGCAAGAAATTTTCAAGCAACTCTTTAAAAATAACTTTTGGAAAAAGTCACTTGATAACGATAGACATAAACTCAGTAATAGGAAAGAATCTTTCTCTGCCATTTATTCATGAAGAATCTTTAATTATCAATGAGAATTTATTTATCACAGGCAAAATGGCCATGGAATGAGAGAATTTCACCTCTCTTTGGAGATTTGTAAAGGAAGAGACACGTTCATGCTTTTTGGGTTTCAAGGACCTGACGGCAAGTAAGTTGTTCGGACGAACCCTGAGCTCTGTCCCAACTCTCTGGTGCTATAGAAGAAATAGTGCTGGGGAAATGTCCTAGATATCTCTTTAAAACATTTTTTTTTTATCTTTGAAAATTTTAGTAACATATATTCTTCCAAAATTACAGGAATTTTCCTTTAAGACTAATAGGGAAGAGCAGGAAAAAAAAAAAGTTAAATCTAAAATGCTCCAAACATAAATTGGAAACTGAGCACCATTATTGCTGGTGTCTGTCGTCAACCATAGAATCATTAACATGAAATACCTTTTGATGAATGCATTGAAAAAAGTGATTATATATTAAAGTATAAAAGTCTCTTCCTCCATCATTTAAATTACTTTACAATGCTGATTAAAATAACAGAACATTATAGCTTGCTTAGCTAAACATTATATTTCCAAATCCATTTCCAATTGTTTCCCTTCAATTTGAACAATTTTTGAGCAATTTTATTGCTATTCATACCTGCTTGATTTTTTTATTAGAAATTAAAGTACACACTTTTTTTTATCAATGTTGCAAAGTGCTACAAAGCTTAACTCTTTTTATGCCATTCAGAACCTTAAATCACAAGGAGAAGCAGCTTTTTCCTCTCTTCATCCTGAAGGCTTCTCCCTGACAGAAGATACTTAGAAAATAACAAAACAGAAAGGCATTTGAAGTCATCTGAACAATTTCTCGGCTTACATAAAGAGAAACTGAGACTCACAGAGAGGAGAACCAATGTACCTAATATCAGGATGGAATTTTGTGATAAATCCACAAATTGAGCCAAGTCTCCTGATTCTCCACTGGGGTCTCTTTTGACCTTCACTGTTCCTCACAAAGTTCCCATGAAAAAATGGATGGGCCAAGTGGATGGAGGAGTGTCTGAGGAAATTGTTCTCATGGTCTCAAACACCTGACACTGTCCACATTACAGTTTAGTGCAGTGAAGGAAACCATCAGTTGACTAATACTTGAAAAATAAGTGAACAAAGCATTCGGGTCAATAAAATAGTACAAAATGTGGGCTAACCTATCTTGACACCACACCAAGCCATGGAATAGTCCTCCGTGTGACCCAGGACAAGTTCCCTGGTCTAAAAACATAATTCTGAGTTTGACAAATGACTCCCTTTGGTGATCTCAGGAAGTCTCTCTGTCCACCTCACAGCCATGCCCTGAGCACCCAGCACAGAGCCGGGCACAGACAAGATGATCAGGAGCCCTCCACTGGCTGGATGGGTGAATGAACGGAAGCCCCTCCATCCCATAGGGTGCTTGAGTTTTGAGCAATAGAAATAGACTCTGGTCAATGTGAAGAGGATTTGGGTCACTTAGATAATCAAAGATAGGCTGAGCAGGGAGGGGTCTTGGAAAGGATGAGGACCAGCCATTTCCAGGATCTAGGCTCTGGGAACTGATGCTCTGTCCTCTGGCACATGCTGGAATGAA
Organism: Leptonychotes weddellii; assembly: GCF_054177405.1. Lineage (NCBI taxonomy): Eukaryota > Metazoa > Chordata > Mammalia > Carnivora > Phocidae > Leptonychotes > Leptonychotes weddellii. The sequence goes on from NC_138384.1 coordinate 34,639,191, forward strand.
CCAGCCCAACTCATTTTCCATCTCTCTCCCCCGCTTCTCAGCAATCAGACCCCCAGGAGAGAGAGTCCATTTGGCCATGCCTGTATCACATGCCTGTCTCTTGGCAAGGAAAGGCTTGTCTGTAGTTTCACTAAGACTGCATTTAGGGAAAAGGGTATACGCTAAGGGACATCAAGGTGCTATTACCAGAAGAAGAAAAAAAAAAGGATTCAGGCAGACAAAAATAACACACGCCTGCCATACTCTTGAGTCTCTCTTCTTCTTCTGCAGAGTCAGGGGAATAATATGTAACTCGCCAGGTTGGTATGGAAATCGGAAATTGCCATTGCACGGTGCCTAGCACATGGGAAGCATACAGGGTCTGTCGTGACTGGTTTCCTGTAGGAGCAAGGAAGTCACAGCCAACAGCAAACCGTGGCTTTCCTGATGCTGAACCCCAATCTGTGAACTGCAGCAGGTTCTCTCTCCGTTTTGTCTGACAATATACACTTCCATGTGCAGACCTACGCATAGCCACTACCTTCAAGAAAACCACATATTCAGGGCGCCTGGGTGGCTCAGTCGTTAAGCGTCTGCCTTCTGCTCAGGTCATGATCCTGGAGTCCCTGGATCGAGTCCCGCATCGGGCTCCCTGCTCAGCAGGGAGTCTGCTTCTCCCTCTGACCCTCCCCCCTCTCATGTGCTCTCTCTCATTCTCTCTCTCTCAAATAAATAAATAAAATCTTTAAAAAAAAAAAGAAAAGAAAACCACGTATTCAGTGTCCGCCAGGACTTGAGTTATTGATGGCCCAAGGCATGCTGAGATTTTCAGATGACTCAGAGTTAGAATCAGGTGGAGCTGAGGCTGGGGGAGCTGGGTTCTGATTCTGGTTCTTGCTCTTGGTTGTATGACTGGACCAGCCCATAACCTGTCCAAAGTGGGGTACTGGGAGCAGCTACATTTGTGCGTGTTGGAGAACTAAATTGTATGATTAATGTAATGTGCTAAGTACTGAGGAAGTGTTCAATAAGCATTAGTTATTGTTACTATCACCCTGTTGGTCATTAAGCCCTCCCACGTCTCATCTCATTGAATCCTGAGGGTGGGCGGCAGCTCCAGGAAGGTGCCCTGTGAGGTAGGCGTAATGGGGGCCGAGGCTGGGAATCCGCAGGGATAATTCAAGGGCAGGAAGAGTGGGAGCAGTGTCTGTGGGTCACAGTGGATGAACCACAGTGCCACTTAGGAACAACAGGGGCTGTCCGGACTCCAAGGTGACGGATTCCTCAAAATCAAGAGCCTACCGAGGCACCTGGGTGGCTCAGTCAGTTAAGCGGCCAACTCTTGGTTTTAGCTGAGGTCATGATTTCAGGGTGGTAAGTTCAAGCCCCAAGGGGGGCTTGAGATTCTCTCTCTCTCTCTAAAATAAATAAATAAATCTTAAAAAAAAAAAAAAAGAAAAAAGCAAGAGCCCACCAGCCCCACATTCTTCTCCCCCTCTGGAGCAGGATCCCAGCCAAGGTGTGCTGAGTGGGGTGGGCTCAGTGTAGCCTTCCTTTCTGGGGACATTGAGAGGGAAGTTGGGCCGATAACCACAGTCACCTGGAGCAAATTCTGCCTGGCCTGGAGAGAAGGTGGGGACTTGCTTTTGGAGTAGGCATCAGGACACAAGCCTTTTTAAGGACACTTCGTCTAAGCGTCAGCACTCAGTTGTTGGGAAGGGTGAAGGAAAGGAGACAAGAGGAAGCGAACAGGAGATGGCTGGGAAAATCTAGCTATAGGGACGCCTCACACCAGGGAGAGAAGTGCAGGGGACACAGGGACAGGGCTGGCCAAGCTATGGGTGCTTAGGCCAGGTTAGAATGAACCTCAAGGAGAACGGGGGTGGAAAGTCCTATATGTAATGTCACCAAGGGGCCTTTGCCCATCTTTTCCTTCTTGAAATCTCATAGTTGCCCCTCTTCTTCTCCTTAATCCCAAACCATCCCTTGAAATTCAGCTCAACTGCTTCAGGGAATCCCTCCCCGACACCAGATAGATGGGCCCCTCTGCGCTAGGCTTATGCAGCACCAGCCAGGCTGGGTGGAAAAGGAGCGTGTGAAAAAGGCAGTCCAGAAACCCACAAGGGGAGCAGGCAACTTACAATCTGAGTAAGACCCACTGCATCAGAAGCAGAATAAAAACTCAGCCAGTCACACCACTCCCCAGGAACCCAGCAGGTGGAAGGCTACAGGGTCCCAGAGGAGCAGGTGGGGAGGTGGGGAAGGGTGCCCCAAGCTCCCATGGACCCAGCATGAGCAAAGATCCCGAGGAAGGAAAAGAAGGTGGAATGAGGTCCTGGGGAGCAGACAAGCAGTCAGAGATCTGAGCTGGTGCCTAGGGTGAGAGCCAGAAGCATTTGTGGGAGACGTCCAAGCTACCCACCCAAATTAGGAGGTGCAGATGGACACTGGAATCTCTGACCTTCCTCCTTCCTCCATGTCTCAGTCTTGGAACACTTTCTGGAAGATTCTTGGGGTTGACTGTTGAAGAGAAAACATTAAGTTCAATGTTGTTAAGCTTACTCTCAAACCATGGGGAGGGCATTCCTGGATCAAGGTGTCAGGAGAATGGATCTAACCGATGAGGGAGAAGTAAGAAACTTACAGCACTCCTCTCAATGCCCACGCCCCCACACGCTGCCGTTCTCCTCTGCGGAAACATCAACAAGTTGTAGATAGGTAATTTGAAAGAAAACAACCTTAAGTAATATGCCATTCTAGTTGGGCCTAAATTCACATTTAAAAATATTATTCAACTAATTAAAATGGAATTAAATGAATATAATGTTAACTGTGTCTACTGTTTAGCATAAAAAGTTGTTAAATATATCATACTCTGTGTTCCGAACCGGCGGCAGATTTTAGCAATGTTTAATTGTAAGAAATAGCCATGTACTACTTAATTGCATAACTAGGTGGAACATAAAAATCACAATCACATGAATTATATTAAGTAAAATATGTTAAAGTAGTTTGTTTTTCGATGGTGGAATTTTATGGACACCATAATGAAACTGAAGTATATTTTTAATTACCTAATTATTGCTATTTTCAAAGTCCATTTACACCATAATTGTTCCTGTTTTCATAGTCCAAAGAGTCCTTGACAGAAAGACTCAGTAGGATCTAAAATAAGGATTCATTCTTCAGACAGCTCCTGCTTGTGCACCCCTCCCCCCCCGCCTCGTCTTTAAGAATCTATCTCAGAAGAAATCATTCATCATTTATGCAACAGGTAATTGTGTATGCAAAGCCACTGGGGATATTAGAAGGATAGAGGGATGCAGGAGTAGGAGCTGTATTTCCAGCCCTCAGGCAACTTACAGTCTGGGTAAGACTTACTGCACCAGAAGCAGAATAAAAATTCGGCCAGGAGTCAGACAGTCACACCAACCCCCTGGAACCCAGCAGGTGGAAGGCTGCAGGGCCCCAGAGGAGCAGGTGGGGAGATGGGGAAGGGTGTTCTAAGCTCCCATTGGACCCAGCATGAGCAAGGATCCCAAGGAAGGAAAAGGAAGTGGAATGGGGTCCTGGGGAGCGGACAAGCACGTCAGTGGCCAGCAGTCATGGGAAAATTGCAGAGAGATTCTGTCGCCAAGCACAGCCAGGGCCAGACTCAGAGCCAGCAGGGCAGATCCGGCAGGTAGGAGAAGTATGAGATTTCATTCAGCACTTGGGGCTGAGCATGAGCTGGGGGGTGAGGGGACAGGACTCTGAGCACGTGGGAGACAACGCGGCCAGTGGCAGAAACAGAAGACTCAAAGGAGATATAGTTTCAGTGAAAAACAATTCTTTCTGTTCTGGACTGGGGAGTTTTGAGGTTTTAGAAAGACATCCATGGTGGGCGCAGTATGCAAGTGTTCTCAGTAGATCAAGGCTTTTAAACATTTCTTTTTCTTTTTTAGTCTTGAGAAAGCTTCCAAACTTTCTCTTCTAATTTTGGGAGGGGGGCACACAACTACAGATAAGATAGGATGTTTTTGAGATGGAACTGTGAGATGTTAGAGCACTTCCTTACCACACACCTGGAGTTGGTGGGACGTTTTAAAAAGTCACCTAGGAGAGAAGCAATCTACATTGAAAGAACATGTGCAAGCTCACAGGGTAGGCCCAGTCCTGCCTCTGGGCTCTCCCTTCCTTGCCCCCGCTGTTCCTGGAGTTGAGCTAAATGATCTTCCCCTGAGGGTTCAAGAAAAGTCTATGAATTGCAAACAATTATTGAGTGATTATATTTCTTATTTCATCTCTCTTTTTCACACCTCACTCTTCCTTCCTGAGCCTAGAACTATGGCCATGTGCTGAGTGTCAGCGTTTGGACATCACTGCAGAGCCCTGAATGAGAGATTCTTGACACTGGTCAGAGAACACCTGTCCTGATGGGCTTGGACCAACTGGGCTAAGTTTTGGAACTCCTGACTGGTCGTTCCAAATCTTTCCAAGCCCTCTGAGAGCTCTCCATCTCTCACGTCATTTAAAATATGTCTTCCCGTTAGGGAAATGGGTTCCAGCCACAGAGTAACTGGAGACTCCATGAGTCACTGTGGTTAAGACAGATCATTGAATTCTCAGCAGATGTGACTCCAGAGCTGGTAGGCCACGGAATCCGAACAGCCGCGGTAACACCAGCCGAGAGGAGTCAGCTCTGGTAGTGGCATGGCCCCAGGAACTGCCTTTGTCCTCCGGGGTCCTTTCCTCTGGAGGTAGGCCGAGTGCAGGTTGCAGAGCTCGCCAAGAAGGCGGGAACATCGAGCTCTATGAAACCGTCTTTAATGACTCTGAGCTTTCTTTATTCCAGCACAAGGAAAGGAAAGTGACTTCGCACCCACAACTCGATAAGCCATCTCACCTGGGTCTCCAGCATTGCTGGGACAGGCATGGGTGTCCTGAAGACTTGTCTTTCTCTCCAACCCAAAACTCCAGCATTGTACCATCATTCATGAACCATCCCCTCTTTGTCAGGGATTGAACAAAGCAGAAGGGGATTATTATTATTTTTTTAAAGCGATCCTATGGGCAGGTACCAAACATTGGTATGGAAATTAAGAAATTCTCTCATTTGCCAGGTATCAGTGTCTGTTAGGCAAAGCGGTTTCCCAAACATTGCTCATGTGCATACCACATTTAGAATTAGTGAGTCCATGTTATGTCAGTACTACCGTTTGTGAATTTTTTTGTATGAGTCAGATTTCAACTTAAACAAATTCACTTAAAAAGGAAAATTTCTATTACTAAACAGGAATCATCTGCCACATGCTGTGGCCATAATAAGTGAATACGATGAAGACATTGCCATTAAATTAGAGGTGTCTGTGGAGGTAACCCCTCAAATTACCTTACACATCAGTGATATACATGTATACAAGAAATATCAGAAATGAAGTAAAGTTGCCAACTTTCAAAAATGAAAACTCTTAAGATAGCTGGTTGCAGTTGTATTGTTTTAATCATAAAATGAAAGGATTTTTTTTTCTTTATGGGAAAGGCTCTAACATGTTTCTATCTTTTCCACACATTCTAAGATAAAATGTGCCACTGTTTTGTATAAACTAACCCCGTGTGGGCAAAATATTCATGATGGGCTCGGGTCAGTGGATGATCCTGAGGGCAGCTGAGAAGAAAACATGCATCCTGGTTTACACATTTGCCGGCTTCATATCTGAGACAGTGTCACCCGGAGTCAATAATTGAAAACTAACTGAAATATCAGCCTATGGAATTCCAGCATCAACCAAACACCGTTTTTAGAGGGAGCAATTAGATAATTAAGCTGTATTAATATTTTTGCAACAAAGCAATTAATCACCTTTGGAAGTTTAGGTACATCATGTCACACTCACAAGATGCTACTCCCCAAACTCAGAAGCCCACAAGTCAATAGTCTTAAGATTGTCCATGTATATTGCTATATCCATATGTACATATATTCCCCCCACAAGAGACACTGCACAACTGTCATGCATTTTTTTCTGGTTATAGAATCTAGAGTAAAAGTTGCTAATTTGCTGAAGATTCTCTAATAATTTCAGAGAAAAACCATAAAATTCTCCAAGAAAAGTCTTAAAATGTAATTCATTATAATTCACATTATATGTGAATATATATGTCTGGTCACCAAATGATTCTCAAATATTTAAGTTATCTACTATCCTATACTGGAATATTCAGGAAATCTATTCAATACCTCTTTCAGGGCTTTCCACCGCGCACTGTGCCTAGAGCTGTGAACACACTATGAGCCAGAGAAGCGAGGCTCTGGGCCTCATGAGGGCACCGTTTTGTACAAGAAGAGGGACGTAAAGACCATGCTAAAGGGCCACTGATGTACGGAGCAATGGGTGGTAGCTTAGGTGATCAGAAGGGGTTTCTCAGAGAAAGACATGTATCATATGATCTCACTGATATGAGGAATTCTTAATCGCAGGAAACAAACTGAGTGTTGTTGGAGTGGGGGGTGGGGTGGGAGGAATGGGGTGACTGAGTGATAGACACTGGGGAGGGT
>NC_138384.1:34646207-34705489 GCF_054177405.1 Leptonychotes weddellii
AAAAAAAAAAAGAAGGGGTTTCTGAGGAAATGACATTTGAGTGGAGACATATATGATTAAGAAGCATCCAGCATGTGAAAATCTGTAGGTGTGGCTGGGGTTGAGGGGCAGGAAGAGAAGATGGCGAGTATTCTGGGCAGAGGAACAACATGGCGTAAGACACAGTGTGGGACCTGGTGAGGTATCTTAAAGGAATGGAAAGAAATCCTGTGGGGCTAGAGCGTGGTGACCAGCTAAGCGAGGGAAAGAATGGAGATGAAGTGAGAGGGAAGGGCAGGGCCAGTTGATGAAGGCCCTGAAGGCCGTTCCAAAGGATATGAATTTATTCCAAGTGCAACATAAATGCCACAGAATGATTTTGAGAATAGGAGTGTCGTGTTGTAACTTTATCTTTATAATGTTGCATGGCCCATTGGGAGTTTCAGCCCCCCTTGTCTGAGATACTGGGATTGTGATCTGGCAGGATTTTTTCAATGCTCATTTTTAAGTTCATTTTAAAGTGACCTATGCACTGTAGGGCGCCTGGGTGGCTCAGATGGTTAAGCGTCTGCCTTCGGCTCAGGTCATGATCCCGGAGTCCTGGGATCGAGTCCCGCATCGGGCTCCCGGCCCAGCGGGGAGCCTGCTTCTCCCTCTGACCCTCTCCCCTCTCATGCTGTTTCCCTCTCGCTCGCTCTCTAAAAAATAAATAAAATCTTTAAAAAAAAAAATAAATAAATAAAGTGACCTATGCACTGTAGACGTCAGGAGCTCCTTACATGAAATAAGGACTATGCAGAAGCGTGTTCATACTGGTGCGTCAAGAAGACTGCCTCAGAGAGCAAGATGTGCCAATTTTCTGTCTCTAAGTAAATTTCATCGAAGCTGATAGAAAGTCTTTGATACTGTTCTCCACACTGTGGAATCAGTGTTTACAGACTGGACCCTGACAATTCACTGGTTCTCTACTTGTGGACAAGGCAGTTTTACAAAGGGGACTTGTTCTCCACTGTCTATTGAGAGAGAAGTGGACTAAATGATTCAGTATATTAACATATGATGCCTGTATCAAGTAAAGGGTCACTACCTGCTGTGAATAATAAGCCTAAATCTAAAGGGCTCAACACAACAGAAATTTATTTATTTTTTCTTATCAAATCCCGTCTGTGGAAGCAATGGGGGTGAGGAATCTGCCTCATGCATTATTCATGGACTCAGCCCCTTCTCTCTTGGGACTTTAACCTCTTCTAGAGCAGGGCTAGCCGATAGATCTTTCCGTGGTGATGGAACTGTCCTATACTTCCCTTTCCAATATGGTAACCACTAAGAACATGTGGCTGGTGAGACTGTGGAACTGAATTTGTAATTATATTATTTTTTTAAAGAAGAAAAGCATTGGAAGCACCTTTGTTACCTGGTTTCAAGACTTATTTTATAGCATTTAAATATAGCTAAAGTAGTCAGGACTGTGGTATTAGCATTCCAAGAGCCTAAAAGATTAATAGAATGAAATCAAATCCAGAAGTAAATTCACATATTTATGGTCAATTAATCTTTGAAAAAGGTGCCAATGCCAAGGTAAATCAATGTTGGAAAAGATTTTTTCAAAAAATAGTACTAGCACAACTAGATACCTGTATGAAATAAAAATGGAGAAACAGATCTAAGACCACGACTCTGCCATGTACATGTGTTGTTTTTGTAAAACTGACTAGTGAATTTAGAAGCATAAGTTGCCATTTTTAAAAAGAGGAAATTGAGGCCCAGAAACATTAAATAAAAAGACTATGATCACACAGCAAGGAAATGCTTAAGGCAGGATTCAACCTCAGCCATCTAGAATCTAAAAGCTACTCTGTGATGTTAAGAAGCCTCAGTGGAAGTGCTGGGGTAGACCGGGTGCGAAGCACGGCAGGCTCCAAGTCAGCTGGGAAGCTAAGTTCGCTCACTGTCTCTTTGCCTCTCTGTTTTTGGGTTCCATCCAAGGCCCAGGCACAAGGCAGAACTAGAGGATCTTCTAGTTCAAGTTCACTTTTTTTTTTTTTTCCAGTATATTGGTTTTTGGGAAGGGACGCAGTCCCGAGCACATGGGACTGCAATATTTCCTTGTTCTTCATTTTTATTTAATTTCGATTAATTTAAATTCAAATAGTGACATATGATTAATGACAATTTGTGACTAGAGCCTTAGCAACGTCTCCATTCAGCTGGAGACTGGTCCTGTGGGATGCTTTTATGGGCTGTCTTAGGAGTGGTGCACTCCACTTCCTCTGTCTTTCCACTGGCTAAAACTGAGTCACGTGGCCACACCTAACTGCAAAGGAAGCTGGGAAATGTAGTCTAGCTGTGAGCCCAGGAAGAAGAGGAGATGGATTTGGTAATTCTAGCACTAGAAGTTCAATGAAACCCAAAACATGCACTTCTCCTCTTTGAGGCAACTACAGAAAACAACAGGAAGATCCACCAAAAGGAGTTACATAAGAACAGCATAAATGCTAAACTAGTTAGAATGCCAAATTGCGAATGTTTATTATGGCCAGTGGTAAGAAGATGAAGATTTGAGGGACTTGTACACTCAACTATGTTTATTCATTCAACATTTCCCACATGCCTACTCAGTATCAGTGACTATACCAGGCACAGGGCAAGACACCATCCACCACAGCTAATTTTTTGTAAGATTTTATTTATTTATTTATTTATTTATTTATTTATTTATTTATTTATTTATGAGAAAGAGAGAGAGCGTGTGCACATACAAGTGGGGGGAGGGACAGAGGAAGAGGGAAAGAGAGAATCTCAAGCATACTCCTCACTGAACATGAAGTGTGAGGCAGGGCTCCATCCCACAACCCTAAACCCATGACCTGAGCCGAAATCAAGAGTCAGCTGTTCAATTGACTGAGCCATCCAGGCTACCCCTGCCACAGCTAATTTTAATTTAATAGTCAGGGTTGCCTTGGAAGTAGGGATATGATGCAATGAAGACTCAGGGTATGGACACTGAATTCTTTTGGCAGATTTAGGAAAGGGTTTTCAACAGAAACGTGTATGAGTGCAGATACACTTTTTTTTTTTTTTTTGAGACTTTGTATCATCAAGGAGTGGGTGGTAAAGTGTCTTCAAATAAAAATCAACCAGGAACAGATGTCATAATTCCAATAAGGATGTAGAATTCTTTTTATGTGAAATTGGTTGCTAACCTGAATCCCCTCATTGGCTCAGTTGAGCCTATGAGATCCTCAGATACACATTGTGTTCCTTCTACTGCATCACCATGGTTTCATCCTGAGCTTAGCTGAGTACATGGGGCAAAAACCAGAATCCTTCTTCTGATTTCCCTTGGAACTGCTTCTTCATCTCCCCAATCCTGTAGCACTTGCCTTTCTTCCTTATTTTATGGTGAGTTATTTACCTTCCAACATTAAACTGCGCATCCCTTTGCTTCCCTGCATTAACACACTGTTGGCTTCACTAAAAATGGTGGACTTCATTGTGCCTTAGCCACCCAGCCATTGTACCTTACTTCCAAGAAAAGCATCTTGATTTCCTTCTGTGTTACGTCTTATTAAAACTGTAAACCAAGGTGCTGAGAATTGGCCCCTTGACTCAAGCCAGGGCAATCAGCCTCTCTCCCCCCAGAACGTTGAGTCTGGAGAACAGTGACATAAGGTCAGGAAGGTGGTTGGAGTTCAGCATTCCAGAGAGGATAAGGTGCCCTGATGGTGTTATAATCGAGTTTGCCTGGATCTTGGATATCCCTCCATTCCAGTCTATTTTGAGTCAGGTTCTTCACCCTTCCCAGCAATTCTTTGAGTCCCTGAGAGATTTCCCACAAATTTCCTGAATGTACATCTGTAAGTACATATGGAACATGTTACTAATGAACGTCACATAAGACAAAATGTAAAATCCCTCTTTATGGGCTAGTGTAATCTGTTTTACATAAAGGAAAAATGAAACACATCCAGTGTGTATTGGAGCCCACAGTGGGAATGGGCTAGGCTTAGCCCAATACATGTGACCAGCTGTTATTCTCCACATGCTCTGAGGTATTTTCATTTGACTCTTGAAATGAAAAGAGACACATAAAATTAAGACCTGGTACACACCCCATAACCTTTCTAGATTTGGAAAAACTCTGATAGGTCCTGGGAGAATGTCCAGGTTCCCACCTTTCTGCTAGCCAATGCTCATCAGAATTGACTGGTCCCTCCTTCAGGTCCCCCTGTCCCTCTCAGTACTGCCTTTCTGCTAGGAGGATTATTTCACCCCTAAATATCTTCCCCTCTAGACTGGAACATCAGGACAGAAAATTGATCCTTTTCCACAATTTTCTACAGGGCTCAGCCCAGGGGCTTCTTTCATAGGAGGTATCAGAAAATATTTGCTAAATTGAATGGAGTCTATTTGAATTATGGAGTCTAGGTAAGCAGCTTTGGTAAGTCCATTAGCTTTGCCCTGGGAATCTCGGCTCTTGTCCTACCCCATTTCTATTTGGCCAAATTAACATGACACAGAGTGATTCAGTAGTCTTCCTTATTCACTTCAGAGGGCTGGAAATGAGATGTGGAAATGACAGCGAGGAGACATGTCAATAAATACCCGTGTGCAGTCAGGGCGGGAGAGTGTCCAGCTGCCTGCCCAGCCTTCACAAGAAGAAAGCTGTCAAGGCCACTTGAATGGATCTCACAGAATGCACTTGACTTGAGATGACCATGCTGTTCTGGAAGTTGACATCCGATTTTTCTGTTGAGAGAAACTTAGAGATTCAGTGCCCCTCATGCTCTAGGAAACCACTCTCCCTTTGGACATCTGAGCCAGGAGATAACTGCTGCTCATCACCCAGAGCAGAATTTGTTCTCGGTATATACTTAAAATATTAGGGTCAGCTAATAAAATAATAAGCCTTGAAGGTTTATCAACTAATACGATCTTAAGCTTTTAAGGTTTATCTGACACTGTAGAGACCGCTGTGTTTCTGGGCCTGCACGTACATATCTTCTCCGAGGTAGAACCCTAATTTTAATTTTTATAAGGTGTTCGTGCACGTGCATGTGTCTGTTCATGTGTGTGTGAGAGAGAGAATTCAATGTGTAATTACATCTGAAAATCCACTAAAGCAGGGTGGCGGGGGGGGAAGTAGGTATATATTTAGCCAAGTGTTTTGTGGATTTTTTTTTTCTTCATGAAAAACTCCAGTACAAGTGTTCAAGCCAAGTAGGAGCCTTTCACTCTGGTTATTTATTTATTTTGCTCTCTCCTTTGGAAAGCGATGTAGATGTATTATGCAAAGCAAATATTATACTCTTTATTGTCAAACAAAGTTTATAAGGTTCATGTGTCAATGATGAGGCCAAGGACCTCACACAGAAAGTTTCCTGTCCCGGAAGAATTTCTCATGAAATATAAAATATGGGAAGTGAGGGGATACCTTACTGCCAGAAAACAGAATCAGCCCACTCCTAATGGCACCCAAGGGGTTGGATGAGCTCAGGCCTTGACTGTCCGAGCATGGTTCTTTGCAGACAAGCATGGGGGGCTCAGTGAGGGGGAAGGACCACAGTGGAAGTTGAAGGGTATTTATTCAGAGGAGGCTACTTGTGTCCAACTTCATGCAGGTCTGACATCCAGATGCATAAGGCAACAAGCCTTTTGGGGACATGGGAAGTGGAAGCTAGGTGATGACAAATGAAAGACATTCTTTGGCCTTGGAGCACACAGGCATGGAATCCGGTAGGAGTACAGTTACTATTTACAGGAAACTGGCACAGAGTTATAACTTTTCCTAGACAGGTTGGTGCCATTGTGTTCTGGCACCATGAAAAGCATTAAATAAGGCTTAGCATTTGTCTAAACCATGCTGTATGTACTCTACTTTCTGATATGTATTGCTTTCTCCGACTGGGAGTTTCACTAAAGTCCCTCCCTGGGGAGTAGAGAGCGGGAGTTATAGTCAACCATGGTTAATTTGCGCTTTGTGCTTTGTTTATCCGAACCATATGTCTAGATGGTTGTAATTCTGTGTCACTGGCTGTGTAATGCTCTCTGTGTTAAGAGCTCTGTAAATAGCAACAGCTCGATGCATAATCACGTTGGCATTCTGAAGGGGGGAAAGGGAAGTTTCCAGTGACGTTTGTTGTGGAGACGACCACCCCGAGAATGTCTCCATCCATGACTTTTAGGCTCTGATCCCTTGTGCTTTAGTCAAGCAGGTCCCTGTGCAGTGGATGGGACCTCAGAGAAGCCAGATGTGGTGGGTCAATGCTACCTGCGATTCTCATTCTCTGGCCTTAGGGCCGGAGAACACTCTAGACATGAAATCAGGGTGTTGCTATTTAGCAGCCCCAGCAAGTAGTTCGGGTATAGAAGAAAGATCCCTTTATTTTAACGCCAAAAAAAAAAAAAAAAAGTGACTCCATCACAATTTCCTTTTATAACACTTTCATTTGAAAATTTTATTTAATTCATCAAACGTTAATCAAGAGAAGACACTGTGCTCAAAGGCTGGAGGTGTTTAACACTCAACATGAATTTCTTAAATGGCAAACTACTAGCTAGGATGAAAACAAAGGCTTCAGCTTCCATGTATGGCTAAAGGCTCAATGTGACTGGACATCTCGACCCATCAATCCATTCAGATCGGGCTCCGGAGTGTCCCCACTCATTCAACAAATATTAAGCATCCTCTATGAGCCAGGCAGAGTGTCAAGGCCCTGGAGGCACACAGTGACCACCCCCTTCCCCGCCCCAGCATTCCTGTTTTCAGGGAGCTTCCAGGAGCAACTGTCGACCATGGCAATGTATGCCTGAAGACCTCTGGAGAGGGTCTGGACATGTGAATTATGGCAAATTCTACCTTGCCCCTGACTTCAGCAACTTCCTAACGCTGAAAAGGTGACTCTACAAAATGTTTCTCCTCCATGCAAATTCATTTAGGAGTGAAGCCACCTTACTTAAGATGCCCACGGAGCTGGACCATTTGGCATGTTGAATTACACTGTAAGAAATCTGGTCCCGACTCAGTCTTAGACCGTGGGGATGGAAAATGTGCTGACCTCTCTGGCATCCTGGAGAATGAAGGGAGTGGTCTGCAGCCATCCTTATGCGGATGTGCTGAACATATTTGCCCCAGCCTCACCAGAGTCACTGTCACTTCCTTAGATGTCTTCATCAGAGAAGAACTCCAAGGACTGTTCTCATTCACTGCTGGCCTTGTCTGGGCCCTCCACCATAGCTGTACAGCAATCTCAGTATAATTTTCTCACCAACCCACTTGTCGCAGAGACTATTTCAACCCCTCTTGTGGCCTCAAACTCCAATCTGGCAGGTGGTTTTGTCTTGTACTACATGTACAACATTACATATGAGCTTTCCATCTGCCCAGCACTGATTCTATCAGCTCTCCTGCTCCTGTCCCCCTTCCCTTGCTTCTCTCCTGTTACAAGTGTGAAGCTGGCCCTCCTCCTTCCTAAGGATCCCTTCTCTCCCTGCCTTCTCAAGGCTTCCTTCAACGGTTACTATTTCTCCCTCCAAAAATCTCCACCAGTCTCCCATTCTTAAAATCCATCTTCCTTGCTACCAAATATTTTGCTTCTGCTCTTCCCTTACCCTTCTACTTCTCTCCCCAGTGTCGTTTAAGAGAGGTGTGCTCACATGCTGCCCCAATTTCCTCACCTCTCTTCAATCTTCAACCCACTCCAAACAGGTGTTTTTTCTTATTCTTACATCAGGACAGCTCTTGCCAACTACTCCAAATCCTCGGTCCCATCCAGGCCTCTCATCTGAGCACCATTCACTAGTCAGCATCTCTACCAGGATGTCCTGTAGCCAAGGTGACCATGTATCCCCATTTGCTCAGGAGAGTCTCCGTTTGCACTTTTGTCCTGGCAAAATTATTCATAGCACCCCTTTCATGTCCAACCATGTTTTGGACAACAAATTACAAGGTCACCTATCTATCGGCAAATAGTAGGCATCTGTGATTTGCCTGTCCAATCTATTTCTTGCTTTGGTAACGGTACTGGTTTTCCTTTGGAGAACCATCCCTGCAGCTCCATCGTCCATGTGATTCAGTCATATGACTGGTCTACCCAGAACCAGATTTGTATAAAGAGAAGTATTCGGTCAAAAGTCAGTCAAGAACATTCATATCCAACATTGTTGTCTGTGCTTTTTGGGGGAAAAAAAGATTTCCCCCAATAGGATTGGCAAACTGGTAGAATCTAAGCCTGAGATGGCTGAACCAACTTTGTCACATATCTGGGGAAAACATGCCTGAGGGGGAAGGTAACACAGAGAAAACACACGAGAGAGAGAGAAAAGAAAAAAGAGGAAAAAGGAGAAAGAGGAGGAGGAAGGGGAGGTAGAAGAAGAAGAGGAAAAGAAGGAGGATCAGCAGAAGAGTGGAGTGGGAGAGGAAAGAGGAGAGATTCCCAATGTCAACATGGGGCACCTGGATCTGGTAGCCAGCCCCATGCCTGTACTTTTCATGCATAAGCAAGACTCTACTTCTTCACTTGGGAGAGTTAAAGGAAGTGGGTTTGTGTCATGTAATGCCAAGAGAGTCTGGACCTATTCAAGTCTGGCCAGCCCTATTTCCACTGCCCTCACGTTTCTTACCCCAGCCTTCAAGTCTCAGCAATCACCCAGTTTCTTCTGTCAGAACCCTGGGAGTCATCTTCCACATCCACCTCTCTAATCTCATGATCAAATCCTATGGGGTTCTGTCATCAAAATGTACCTAGACTCTGTGACCTTCCCTCCATCAGCACCACCCCCAACAAGTCCATAATACTATCATGTCCCATCTGAACAGCTGAATTATCTCCAGCTGTCTTCTTCTTCTCCACAACATTCTCCGTGGAAGGGGTCATCTTGTGACACTTAGGATCTTTTCATGGCACATAAGCCCATATTTCACTGGGGAATTGGAAAGACCATAGAGGGGACCCAGCAATGCCCAGAAAACAAGCAAGCATTATCCCCAAATTTACCAATGATACGAAAGACAACTTTGACATGTTTCTCAGAACAGGTGTTTTTTTTTTTTTCCCCATCATTATTTGTTTTATTTTGTTTCAATAAAATGTGTAAGGTCAAATTTTCTTCCTTTACTTGGGATATTTGAACACAGAAGGTTGCCAGCCCCTTCCCATGGACAATTTCTAAGAGTAGTGATCAGAGTTTAAACTATGATCTTTAGTGATGCTGCCAAGACACTACATAGAGCCTGCGTAAAAGCATCGCCCAGGGTCTGTGACCCCTCGCATCATCTGGTGTTCGAAGTTTTCTATAGAATCTTCCTGGAAGCAAACACTCACAAAGGAGAGGCACAAACATCCTTGTCATCCTCACCTTGAATCTTAACCTCTCTCCATCATCTTCGCTTAGACACCTTTGGATTCCAAATTCAATTGAAACAGGATCCAATAATACCAGTGATACCTGATTGGGAAGCTATCCTGACCTGGTGCTCTTGGAAGGGAATAGAAAGAAAAGTTTTACGAGGGTAGATGCAAGAACACTAAAATAAGAGGTATATAGTGCCATGTTCCTGGAAGGGAACACTAATGATTGTAAGAGTGTCAAGTCACTCCAATTTATTGATCACTCTGTTGTAATTCCAATCCAAATGTTAATAACTTGTTCCTTGAAACTGGACAAAATGATTATAAATGTTGTCTGGAAGAACAGAGGAACAGAATAATCAAGTAGAATTTTACAAAACAGAAATATTAGGGACATTGGCACAAATAGATATCAAAATAGATTCTAAAACCACAATAAATAAAATAGAGTGATACTGAACCAAGGCATGAGAAGGTAGGAGGAACATAAAGGAATTTAATTCACGGTAGGAGGGGTATTTCAAATCTTTGGCGGAAATGATGAGTGGACAATGATAAAATCCCAAGAATAGGGGCGCCTGGGTGGCTCAGTTGGTTAAGCGACTGCCTTCGGCTCAGGTCATGATCCTGGAGTCCCTGGATTGAGTCCCGCATCGGGCTCCCTGCTCGGCGAGGAGCCTGCTTCTCCCTCTAACCCTCCCCCCTCTCATGTACTCTCTCTCTCTCTCTCATTCTCGCTCTCTCAAATAAATAAATAAATCTTAAAAAAAAAAAAATTTAAAATCCCAAGAATAAATTGATTGATCACGACTTCACACAACATCCCAAAATAAATTTCAAGTGGATTAAAAATGTTAAAGTACACATACAAAAGAACTAGAAGTATATATAAGTGCGGGTTTATCTAATCTCACGTTGGGAAAATCTTTTAAATGGTATTTTACCATAAAGTAACATATTGATAGAATTAAGCACAAATAAATGAAAGTCTTCTGGCACAAGCAAAACTTAAGAACAAATGACAAACTGAGAACAAAAAATATTTGCAACATATGTAACAAAGAGTTAATGTTCTTAATGCTCTGAAATGTCAATGTGGACAAAAGACATGATTAGGAAATTCACAAAGGAAGTACTAACGGCAAAAATATGAAAAATGTTTAACTTTGCAAGCTGTCAAAGATGTGCAAACTGAAACAATAGTGAAACACAATTTTTCAGCTATTACACTGACAGTTGAAAAAAAGAAAAAAGATTGTCTAGAGCATGGGGAAATGGGCACCCATAGATTGCTGGAATGAGTTTCAAGAGATAAAAGCTTTTCCAGAGGGTAACTTGGCCAAATTCTTTAAAATGTGCACAGCCCATGTACACAGTAATCCTTCTTCTAGGAATTTACCCTGAGAAAATAATCATAAATAACTGCAGAAATTTATTTAAAAGATGTTCCCTGGAAGGTTGTTTATAATAGCAAAAAATTAAAAACAAAATAAATGCCTGACAATATGGAACTGGTTAAATAAATTATGGTGCAGTAAAATCCACAACCATAAAAAAAATCAAACTGAGAAAAGGTTCACAATATATAGTTAAATGTGTGTGGGGCGGGGGATGCAGGGTCGGGGGGGAGGTTTGCAAAACAACCTGTACAGCACGGGTTTTTTTTGTTTTGTTTTTTAAAAAATATATGTATGTAAATGTATGCATAGAAACAGACTTTAAGAGGATAACCACAAAGTTATCAGTGATTATCTCGGGGTGGCAAGAGTACTGATGATTTTCATTATTTTCCAAATATTCTGCAATAAAAATGTATTACTTTTGTAACAAGCTTCTTAAAAACATTAGCTTTTATTTAAACTAATATGGAGTCAAGTCTCAACAAATGGCCATGAGGAGCTTTTTCTGGGGGAAGTTCTTGCAGCCAAAAACTGGGGTATACTGGGGAAAACAGTCCTGCCCGAAGCCACTGGGAAAGGGAGGCCTAAGTCAGCTTCCAGGCTGCACTGACCTGGAGTCAACAGCCCCGTCACGGTCCCTGCTTCCAACAACTTCCTCTCCGATGAGCCTTAGAATGGGAAACTGATGTAGACTGAAAATAATAATAATAATAATAATAATAATAATAATGATAATGAATTTGATAATATATCCATAGGTGACAATGAACATTTATGAAGCACTCAGTATTTTCCAAACACTGAGCTCATTGCTTTACAGATACTATCTCATTTAATTCCCACAACAATCCTGTGGCAAAGGGATTATTGCCTGCAATTTGTAGATGAGAACTGAGACAGGGATGAAATTCACTCACAGTCATGCAGCTCCCAGGCTGCCAGGGGAAATTACACATTCCCCTGAGCCCATGTGTAATTCCCAGAGCCCCTGGCCCACCTCTAGTGATGAGGGGACAGAGGAGCATTTTTCCAAACCCCATGTCCTCATCCCGACATCACCACCCGGGCCTCAATTTCCTTTGTGAATCAGCCTTGTAGCCTGACTCCAGTGTGAAAGATTTGTGGCAATTGCATGATGTATGAGGTGCCATTTGTAAAAATATTATTTAGTGTAAAACATGATGTTTTTTCTGCTGATTTACAAGTTGGATTTATAAATCTGCACTTCTCACTATCTGAGTTATATATCTTGCCGCTGATTTATAAAACTTGCCTGTAAATCTTCCCAGCAAAGTTTTGATTCAGAAATCATTATTTTAAGAATTAGATTTAGTTAAAACATTCAACTGCTTTATAGGGGAGGCAATGGATTTACATAACTCCAGTCGGAGCTCGCGGATCCTACTGCAGCTTTACAAGTCGTGCCCAGGAATTCCTAAAGAAAATGTTCTGATTTAAGGGCATTCACTTCACACTTTAGCTACAACTGACTGATTTACACAACCAAAGCCATACAATAATGATCCATTTTATAAAATCCCACTTTTCTTTAACTCCGGACCGTGATTTATATGCCCTGATTGGGTTTTCTATAATTTGACCTCAGTCACACGCTCATCCGTCCCAGAGCTGATGGTGGGGAAAAGGCCCAGGAGTCAGAGATGGTCAGAAGAGAATGACCCTGCTTCCCTCCTTCGTGACCTTTCTCCCTTCTTCCAAAGAAGCCAAAACATGGGACCCCGACCCCCAGAGCTAAAGGCAGGTAAACTCAGGGGAGGGTCGGTAGGCATGGCCTTGATGGTAAACGCTGTAAGTTCACTCTGTCCCTGTGAGCTCAAATGAAGAGGAGGGTTGATCTCAGGGAGAAGAAACGGCCAATCCTGGGGACTGACAACATATATGATGAATAACAATTTTTTGTAAAGCAGAGACCAAAAAGCATTCAACAGATGGCAAACAATGGCAGCATAAATGAATGAGGAGGGAGGGGAACGTGTGGGGACCGGAGAGAGATGTTTGTCCCATCGGAGTGGAATAGCCATGGCTTAGCTCCGCCTGGTTGTTGAGACGAGGGAATGTCTGCCCAAGGTCTGGCTTTTCAAGAGAATCTTGAAATTCAGATTTGATTTTATTTTTTTAAGATTTTATTTACTTATTTGACACAGAGAGAGAGCACACGCAGGGGGAGTGGCAGTCAAAGGGAGAGGGAGAAGCGGGCTCCCCGTGGAGCAGGGATCACGGACGCCAGGACTCGATCCCAGAACCCTGGGATCACGACCTGACCCGAGCCGAAGGCAGATGCTTAACCCATTGAGCCACCCAGGTGCCCCCAAATCCAGATTTTTATGTTAAATGCCCCAGTATAAAAAATGGATTTTATTCAGGTCTAGTTTATAATAGTAAAATGGACACAGGTTTCGTGTAGAAGTCAATGGATGTTTGACCAAAGTAGATGCCCATCCAACCAGCAACCTAATCAAGTTATAAAACATTTCTGTCTCCCCAGAAAGTTCCTTCTTGCCCCTTGAGGTCAGTCTCCTCAGCCCCATCACAGCTCCAGTTAAACACTGGTTTGGTTTCTATCCCCACAGATAAGTGTTGCCTGTTTTGGAATTTCAAATAAATGGAATCATACAGAATCATTTTTTTTTTTTCTGCCTAGCCTCTCCACTCAACATAATGTCTGTGAAATCCATCCATGCTTTTGTGTGCAGTAATAGTTTGTTTCTTTTTATGACTGAGTAGTATTCCTTTGTATACACGTGTCATAATTGTTTATTCATTCCCATTTGGATTCTCTCCAGATCTGAGGTATTACAAATAAAGCTGCTATGAACATTTCTGGGCAAGTCTTTTTAGGAACATGTATTTTAATTTCTCTTGGGTAAGAACCTAGGAATGGAATTGCTGATTTGGCAGGGATGTGCTTAATTTTAAAAGAAGCTGCCAAATAGTCTTCAAAAATGATTGCACCATTTATACTCCCCAATCCACTCCACTGGCCCAGTAATATAGGAGAGTTCAGCTGTTCAACACTCTTACCAATGCTTGTTACTATTAGTCTTTTTAATTTTAGTCATTAGCCATGTTAGTCATAATTTTAGTCATTTCGAGATTCTCTTGGGAGTGGTGACTCCTATTAATTTTCATTTTCCTAATAACTAATGGTGTCTAGCAACATTTCATATACTCATTGGCCATCTGTATATCTTCTTTTGTGAACTGTTTGTTCAAATCTTTTTCCTGTTATTTATTGGTTGTTTGCTTGCCTATTACTGAGTTGAGAGTTTTCTATAATCTGGATACAAGTCTTTCTCAGATATATGTGTTGCAAATAATATTTCCCAGTCTGTGGCTTGATACTTCCTTTCCTTGTCAATGTCTTTTAAAAGCAAATAATTTTAATTTCAATGAAGTACAATCTGTCATCTTTCTTTAACTAAGGCATTCTGTGCCCTTAGAAATATTTATCTGCCTGTAAGTGGCAAAATTTTCTCCTATGTTGTCTTCTATAACTTTTATAGTTTTAGGCTTTATGCTCAAATCTACGAGCCATTTCAATTTATTTCTTGAGAACAAAGTGTGGAAAGAATTATGTTCCATACAAATACCTAGTTTCTGTAGCATCCAAGAAATCTGCTAGTGTACGTCCTCCAACATCGTTCTTTTAAAAAATTGTTTTACTCCTCAACAGAGTAGGGATAGATGGAACATACATCAACATCACAAAGACCATATACAAAAGACCCACAGCTTATCTCATTCTCAGTGGGGAAAAATGAGTTTTTTCCCCTAAGGTCAGGAACAGGACAGGGATGTCCACTCTCACCACTGTTGTTCAACATAGTACTAGAAGTCCTAGCCTCAGCAACCAGACAACAAAAAGAAATAAAAGCCATCCAAATCAGCCAAGCTTTCGCTATTTGCAGACGACATGATACTCTATGTAGAAAACTCGAAAGACTCCACCAAAAACTTGCTAGAACTAATACGTGAGTTCAGCAAACTTCCAGGATATAAAATCCATGTACAGAAATCTGTTGCATTTCTACATACCAATAATGAAGCAGCAGAAAGAGAAATCAAGGAATCAATCCTATTTACAATCGTACCAAAAACCATAAGATACCTAGGAATAAACCTAGCCAAAGAGGTAAAAGATCCATACTCTGAAAACTATAGAACACTCGTGAAAGAATTTGAAGAGGACACAAAGAAATAGAAAAACATCCCATGCTCATGGATTGGAAGAACAAACATTGTTAAAATGTCTATACTACTCAGAGCAATCTACACATTTAATTCAATCTCTATCAAAATACCAACAGCATTTTTCAGAACTAGAACAAAAAAATCCTAAAATTTGTATGGAGCCACAAAAGACCCCAAATAGCAAAAGCAATTCTGAAAAAGAAAAGCAAAGCTGGAGGTGCCAAGATTCTGGACTTCACATCTGACACTTTATACTCCCCATATTACAAGAAAATAACCTCACAATATTATAACCTCATTTATTCACGCATATCCTTTCTGCAATTGTCTTGTCTTTTTTTTCTCCATATATGTTAAATGCCACTCCATAATGTTATTACTTTTGTTTTAAATAATCAGTTTTATTTTAAGTAAACTTAAATTATAAAAAGAACAAAACATATAGACTTTATTTTGCAGATTCATTTCCAACTTTGGTGCCATTTATTCTTTACATGCAGATTTAAATTTCCCATTTTGTAGCATCTCCTTCAGCTTGAATAACATTTTAAAGCATTTTGTGCAGTACAGATATTCTAACAATAAATTTTAAAAACTTTCATTTGTTAGAAAATAGCTTTATTTCATCCTCATTTGGGGGTAATTTTTGATGGAAATAAAATCTTGGTGACAGAATATTTTTTTCTTTTCCATTTTAAAAATATAATTCAATTGTTGCTTAGTCTCTGTTATTTCAGATGTGAAGTCAGCAGTCACTTCTTCTTATTTTTCCCCTGTACATGATGCATATTTTTTTATCTGGCTGTTTTCAAGATTTTCTTAGCTTTGGTTTTAGGCAATTTGACTCTTATGTCTTACTTTATATTTATCTTTCTTAGAGTTGGCTAAACTTTTCTAACGTAAGTCATTACATTTTATACAATTTGCTAAGTTTTCAGTTATTATTTCTTAAAATTTTGGTCTGCCCATTATCATTGTCTTCTCAATCTGGGACTGCAATTCTATGTTGGCAAGATTAGTAGTACTCATTTTTTTTTGTCTCAATATCCCTTTACATTATTTGAAAACTCCAGGAACTCCAAAGAAGTGAAGGTATATCTATTGATATTTACTATATTAGAAATTACAGCTGAGAACTTCTTGAATATATTGACCTATTGACCTACTTATTGACTTATAGAGGAAGAAGAAGAGGAAGGGGGGGAAGGGGAGATGGCCCTTACATGTTTAACATAAATAATATTCTTAAAGGAAAATCCATATTTAGAAAGACTTTAATGAGAAGAACGGCATGATTTAATATTTTTACAGAGAAGTTTTCTGGCTTAATAAATAAAAGACAGGTAGGGTCTCATATCTGATTCTGCATCAATCTGTTGTGATACAAAACATTATGTAGCCTCTGGACAACTGCACTGTATACTCAGAAATGAATGGAAGTAGAAAGGTCAAGTAACCACACAAAACTGCTCTCGTACCATCACTATTCAGACCTAATCTCTCTGTTCCACTTTCAATCCTTAGCAGTTGCTCTCTGATAAACATTGGGCAGTCTCCATACATGTGCAGCCTGGCCTTTGGCCATGAACTTAGGTGGCAACCCCCGCCCCCCCCCATACACCTACACAGTTCCCTTTCTCTGATGTTCCACCGTGCAGACTCCAGGTACTTGAGGTGACCCAAACTCTGACCAGTGTCTCCTCAGCTTAGCAGGCCTGCTGTGCTCTGTTCAGACACCAGCTTATTGTGCTATGTTTGTAATTGTTCCCCAGGCAGAGGGCTAAGTGACCAGGGTGCTTATCTCTTGAATTTCCCTTCTTTCAGGAATCACTGTTCTATGTTATCTATTTTCTATTGCCTGAGAATTGTTGTCATATATTATGTCTAGTTTTATAGTTGTTGGTGGCAAGAGAACCAGTCTGGTGCCAGTAACTTCAACATGGTTAGAAGTGAAAGTCTTCCATGTTTTTAATATTGCCCATAAAACTTAAAAAAAGTGTAACACATCTATGACCATATATAGCTCATGGGCCACCTGTTGGAGACTCCTGGTCTATATTCTTGCTTTTCAAAATGTGGTCTTAAAGGAGCAGCATCAACATCACCTGGGAGCTTATAGAAAATGCAGAAGCTCAGGTCCCAGCCCAAACATGCAGATTCAGAATGTGCACTTGACCAAGATCCAAAGGTGATTTTATGGTCATTGATACTTGAAAAGATCTGGTCAAAAGTTTCTGCATTAGTTGTCTGTGTTTCCTAAACTGATATTAAGAATCACCTAGAATGCTTGCCAAGATACATTCCCGAGCACCATTCTGAGCCACTGAATCAGAATGGCTAAGATAATGATACTTATCACCAGGGAAGCTTGGGGAATATTGAGCTATTCCATAAACCTGTGAGGTTCGTTGGACCCACGTGTTTTGCTTCCAGTGTGGGATCTGCCCTGTGGCACCACCTTGATTTGACCCCAACTAGACACTAATTCAAAGGGTATAATCCACATAGATAATTACATGGGTAATCTCATTTTCCCAAGGAACTATTAGGCCATACTTGTTAAATGCCTTACTTACCTACGCAGGTAGCCAGTGGTCTCCTTTTACACATGACAACTCTGGTTTTCAAATCTTCACTTCAAATTTGCCTCTTCTAGAGAGCTCTCTGAAACCAACCTCTCTAATGCCTTCAATAAAAATAATAAGAATGTTCATATAGCTATAGGTCAGGTTATAGGGTTATTCACTTTGTGTGGACTAAGAGAAGTATATTATAGTACTTTATATTCATCGCTTACCAATTTTCTCCACTACATTTAGAGGAACCACAACCCTAATTTGCTTAGTCTGACCTTAGCACAATTACAGTCTTGGCACCTAGCATATTCCTAATTCATGCTGTTAACTCAACCCATGATTATACTGCTACCCATTTGCAAACATCACTTAAAACAAGTCTGTGGCATTTTTGCCTTAGTCACTCCTATCATCTAGCCACTCACCCCTGGGTTAGGCTGTGTAGACTAGGTCCCGCTGTATCTCACCAATCATCATATCAGGCATCATATCCTATATCATATAATGTTCAGAACGTTGCCGGGTCAGAGGGAGGTGAGCAGGGGAGCCAGCTGTCGCAGGAGTGACCATCCAGCTGCCTGCATATGGGATGAGTGATCTCAAATAGCAGAAACAGAGGTGATGGGGGCAGAAGCATGTCCACCCGACACAGGATACCATCCTCAGGGGCTCCATGCCTCCTTTGCCAAGGTCAGGCGTGTGCAGATGATATGGGGGAGCAGCTGACTCATGTTCATCGAGCAATGGGAATGGGAGCTGAATCCCCTCTCTGTGACCTTAGGAAGTGTATTTCACCTTGCCAACTCTGCTTTCCTCATCTGCATTTGGAAACTTGATGTATCTACATTCAATCATGATTTCTTATGTTTGATGCGTAGGGCAGCAGAATACACTGCAGCTTGCACCATCCTAGAGGCTGCCATGTAGCCTTATTTTGAAGCAGAACTGAGTTTTAGGTATTAAGGGCCTAAACATGTGCATAATGATTTCACTCCACTTTTAGTGATATTGTTAAGTATTTGCATTCAGGGATATTATTTGAAACTTTATATATAACAATGACAACATAAAATTAACCTAAATCCAACTATGCATGATTGTCCAAATTATGATCTATCCATGTGATAGGATATTATACAGCCATTTGAACTCTTACAAAGAAAAGTTAATAGCATTAGAAAATGCTCACAAAATAAAGCACCCAAATAAACACACTACATAACTTTGTTATGTGTATATAAAATATATAAGAATATATTCTGGATGACAGTGTTGATTATAAGTGATTTTAAAATTATTTTCTCTATGTTCTATATGTTTCAATTGTTGTAAGTCAGCAGAAAAGGAAAAAAAAAGTCTTATTTTTAAAAAATCTTGAACTGGAATCTGAGGGTCTGGGTTTGAGTCCTGGTTTCAATATAGGCTGTGTGACCTTGAGTAAGAGAAGTTTGCAAAGTGGGGGAAACTTGCCTCCCCTTTCTTACTGGATGGGTGAGCAGCTAAAATAAGATGATGTGCAGGAAATAGCCATGCGGAAGAAAAATGGCAAATAGAAGGGCCATCGAGCCTGTGAATTAGATGAAGAAACAAGAAGCTATTCTTTTTTTTTTACATTTTTATTTTTTATTTTTTTTTATTCTTATGTTAATCCCCATACATTACATCATTAGTTTTAGATGTAGTGTTCCATGATTCATTGTTTGTGCATAACACCCAGTGCTCCATGCAGAATGTGCCCTCCTCAATACCCACCACCAGGCTAACCCATCCTCCCACCCCCCTCCCCTCTAGAACCCTCAGTTTGTTTTTCAGTCCATCATCTCTCATGGTTCGCCTACCCCTCCGATTTCCCCCGCTTCATTCTTCCCCTCCTGCTACCTTCTTCTTTTTTTTTTTTTCTTAACATATATTGCATTATTTGTTTCAGAGGTACAGAGCTGAGATTCAACAGTCTTGCACAATTCACAGCACTTACCAGAGCACATACCCTCCCCAGTGTCTATCACCCAGTCACCCCATCCCTCCCACCCCACCCAAGAAGCTATTCTTATAAGAAATGTTGGTGCTGATAGATTTCAAGTTGCCATTGTCTTCTTCAACCCTACTTTAAAATAGACAAAAAAGAAAGAGAGAGAGAGAAAAAGAGAGAAGAAGGGAAGGAGGGAGGAGGGGAAGGAGGGGAGGTGGGATGGAGGGAGAGAGGGAGGGGAGGGGGAGGGGGGAAGGGGGAAGGTTGGGGGAGACAGTGTATTTCCTGCCTTCAACCAAGGGGCAGGGGCCATTCCCCCTCCTGGGATGCCCAAGAAGACATCAGCATTCGTTGCAAGTGATGTGACACCCAGGACAGCCACTTTGAAATGTGTTTGCAATATTTACTTAACTGCAAAAGGTGAATGCCCTAAGATGCAACAATCCTACTTTGCTGCAGTGACTCTGGGGAGATATTTGCACATGCGCATGAGATGGCTGTGCATTCTTTTTAGGTTCTGCACCACATAGACTGGGCACACTATAATAATACTCAGACACTATTGCTCTTATAGTTGAGCTGAAATGAAGTGAATGAATATGTACGGACATGAAAAATCTCCAAGAGTTTTTTTTTTTTTTTAGATAACCAAACTGACAGAGTGTAGACCATGAAACCATCTATATAAAGATAACTTGAAACATCACATTTCTAATTTCTGTGGGTGTATAAAGGCATAGTAAGCCTGGAATGCTTCAGACCAATTTGACAATAGTGGTTAGATCTGGGGCTAGGAGGGACATGTAGAGGGAAAAATGTACTTTACCTATATTTAAGTTGGTTTTTCAAAAACAGTATGTTCGTATATTACCTGTGCAATTAAAATTAACTTAAAAGTAAAGTTAAGGGGCGCCTGGGTGGCTCAGTCGTTAAGCGTCTGCCTTCGGCTCAGGTCATGATCCCAGGGTCCTGGGATCGAGCCCCGCATCGGGCTCCCTGCTCGGCAGGAGGCCTGTTTCTCCCCCTCTCCCACTCCCCCTGCTTGTGTTCCTGCTCTCGCTATCTCTTTCTGTCAAATAAATAAATAAAATCTTTAAAAAAAAAAAAGTAAAGTTAAAATAGCTGACAAAAATAATTACAGGTAGTAGTTAATTGAACAAATAAATATACCATGGACAACTGCAACCAGGTTTTTCATTGTTGGAGAACAGGGTTATAAAATTGGAAAGGGGAGGTGGAGATATACTAGTGTTTGATTGGAGTTGAAGGTATAAGTATGAACTCATGGTTTTAAAAAAGGACAGAGGGGGGAAGGGAGGGAAGAGATGGAGGGGGAGAGAGAAAGGGAGAGAGATGTCATACATATACATACAGAGAGCCTAGAAACAATGACATCTCAGTGGCAATGAGCACACCTAGCATCCAGATCTTGGTTTCTATATGCCATTCTCCACCAAAAGGAAACACGGCACCTTAAAGAAATGGCTGATTCTGGGTCTGGGACAGGGAAAATACAAGATGAGCCTTAGAATACCTTCTTGTGCCAAAAAGGAAGGAAATGTTCAGAGAACAATGCGGACACGTCAAAAGGACAAGGAAATCAGTTTGAAAGGATTCCCACTCGTCACATCTGAGACCATTCTAGCGTCAAAATTAATAATGATAGAGAACCATAAGACATTGGATGCAACAAAAATCCATGAGTTACATTGATATAAAATAATAAGGGGAAAAGTGGGGGAAAGCTCTTCCTTAGAGTAGAAAGACAGTTAATGTAGAAAGAATAATAGAATCAGGAAAAGTACCTTCAGGCAACCTTCCACACGATAATAATTGAATCAACCAAGAATCATCAACAGACGCCAAAATAAGTGGATGAACATTTGAGGGGTAACTGGATATTCACGTAGTCTCAAAGTATCTCCCCATAAGCTACTTACTAATTACAAAGGGAAGAGTGTAACTTAAGTATGGAGACACCCCTCAACACCGCTATAACTGAGGGGTCCAGGTCAGCATGGCCGACCCAGGACAAACCCACATCCTGTGCCGCCCGATAGGACCCGCCGAGAAGAACAAAGCACCTGCGGTGGTATTTCTGCCCATAATGCATTACCTGAATCCAATCCTAACAAAACATCAGACAAACCCAAACTGAGGACATTCTGCAAAGTAACCCGCCTGCGGCATGAACACAAAAGAAGCTTGAGGCACGGCTTCCCTGTTAAAGGAGGCTGGACACACGTGAGAACTAAGGACAGCACATGTTCTGGAGTTTTCTTTCTCTGTAAAGGACATTATTCAGCTAATTGGCCAAATCGGAACAAAACCTGTGGATTAGGTAAGGGGCGTTGTATGGATTTCAATTTCCTGATGTTTGTTTATTTGCGGATTCCTGTGGTCACACAAGTGAATGTCCTTGTTTGTAGAACATCCATGCTGAAGTATTTAGGGGGTAAAAGAGCATCGTGTCTGCAATTCATTCTCAAATGGTTCAGAGAAGTCAGAATGCACGTGCGTGCACATAATTACGGTGTGTGAGAGAGAGACAGGAATGAGAGGAAGAGAGAGGGAAAAAGAGAGAGGGGGATAAATCCGGGAAAATGCGAACAATTGAGGCATTCTTGCAACTCTTCTGTAAGCCTGAAATTACAAACTTAAAAGGAAACTTTAAAGGGAAAAGGAGTTAGACAAAATAACTTGCAGCAGACAACCAAGGTCTCCGACCCAGAGGCAGGGTCAAAACTCACTCAGCCAATCCTGCAGGGAGGCTGAATAAACAGAATGCTTGAGAATCTGGGTCCAAATCTGGCCGAGGGAGAGGCGATAGAGAGTAAGACCTCTCAAAGCCTCGGTTTCAAAAATAGGACTATTCATCCTGAATTGTGGGGGCGTTGGGGCCACAGAACGACACAGTACCTGAGCAGGTGACACTGAGCCACGTTCCGCGAACGTGCTCAGTGCATATGAGGCATGCCCAGTCCCTGCTCTCGGCACCCCCGCAGTCCATCCCTGAAATATGATGGAGATGAAGTCCCCCGAATGCCTAAGAAACAAAGAAAAAGCACAACGGAGGTCACTAGCCTCTGCCCAAGAAGGCCAGTCAGTGTCCCATTTGATTGTAGAGAGCTTTTTCATGAATAAAGTTAAAATTTGTAAACCACCCAAGTGCTTCAATTGTCTGAAAAATGCTTTGTCCCCACCAGAGGATGTGGGGAAAGAGGTCACTTATTTAAAGGAACAGGCTATCGTGATCAAAGTCCGAACGTCTCGGGCCTCTCCCGGGCCTTTGGATGGAACTCGGGGAAACTGAGAAGTGAAATCAGGAGGAGCCCAGGCTGCTGCAGCCATTGGCACTAGGGGGCAGGCCAGCGGGTTCGCTGCCCGGCAGTGGCCAGCTGAGCGGGGACCCGGGCACAGACAGCAGGACGGCGAGCTTTGCACACACGGAAACACACACTCCACTGCACCGTGCGTACACGCACATGCACGCACACCGATGACAGGTGTGCGTGCGTGTGTGTGTGCGTGCGCACGCGTGTGTGAACAGGGAAAGTTGATCCACAGAAATAGAATACAGAAAAATCAAAGTACTTTAAATGCTCAGGCAGTTCAACTGTTTCTTTCCGTGGCAGGAAAATTTTCAGTGTTTGCAGAACCCCGAAAACGCCCCCGCAGAGCCCTGCTGTCCTCAGCACAGAGTCGGAACACCCACGGGGCAGGATAGAGGGAGGACCCAGAGGTGGGGTCAGGCAGCCTGCTGCCCCTTGCTCTGGCCTTGTGACTCTGGCCAGGTACTTAAACTCCGGAGCCCCAGCATCCTCCTGGGTAAAATAAAGACAGCAGCACCCATGTCCACGTGCCATCGTGCAGATCACAGGTAACGTGCAGCATCCCGGAAGATGCCCCATGGTCAGTCATAGCAGTGATGGTGATCATCATTACCATCTGCTTCTCAGGTAAGAGCACCCAGAAAACATCCTCCCTGGAGCCTGCTTCCCTTGGTCTCAGAGAGAATGGGGTCACTACGGATGCACGACCTCCCATGCTGCACGCACTGGGCGCCCGGCTCTTGTTGCGGGAGTGCATGGACGAGCACACCACAGTTTTTGGAAAGCTTCAAGGCACTGGAGGAAATTCTTCTAAGCTCTCTGAAAAATAGTTTTTCAAATGCATCTATGAGCGTGGAACTCCTCCCGTACCTGCAGCAGACATTGTATTACCCTTGAGTCTAAATCATCTTTTCCGTTTTCCTTGCAAAAATCTTCCCTGACAGCCAACAGAACATATTCTTCTTCTAATTGTTGATTTACCTTTCACAAACGCCGGTGGATCTCCCCATCTCTAATCCTCTATGCTCATTCATTAGCTATCAAGTGCGGCTTTTTGGAACAATTATGCTGTGCTCCACTGTCAGCTCCTTGTGCAGGTAGAGGATACATCCTGACTCCTTGCACAGGACGTAAATTATTGCTGGCACACGAGTACCTGAAGAATGATTACACCCAGCGCACAGTTAAATAATGGATGCTTAGCACGGTGCATTGTAATAAGCAAAAGATATGAAATATCTACTATTCTAAGTGGAATATGCTAAGTATTTTTTTTAATAATAAAGCCGTTTTGGGGAAGACAGGCTATTGAATCATGGTCCCCGGAAGAGACACCCCATGCGTCAGCTCTTTTGCAGAATCTGGCGAGCACTGTCACCTCATCTGTGAAATGGGAACAGTAGTTACACCCTTCCTTGTGCAGAGGTGTTGCAGGTGAAGGCTTAGCACCGAGCCCGGCGCATAGTAGGTGCTCAGTAAACTGCTGTAGCTGCTGTAGTCTGAGGAGTGGGCTGGCCTGTGGGAGGACCAGCTGGAGCACCTGTTACCTGGGCATCGGGTTCAGCGTGTGACCACAGGGAGAGACCGACACTTCCCCTTCCACTAGTCAGCTGAAGGCAGGATCTGCTTTGCCACCAAATATGGTGGAAGGTTCTGGAGCACTGGGAAGAAATGGAGTGGGGATGACACTTGAAGCCCTCTCTCTCCTTGTGAAGCCCAGAAGAAATGGAGCTTCTGGCATAGTACAGTGCTCAGACCTGGGCAGCTGGGGCCCCTCCCCTGGGCCCTGTGCTTTAGAGGGCCCTTCCCTCATCCTCATCACATGGTCACCTCGAGCCTGCACCCTCCCTGTCCTGGAGCATACTCCTGGAACTGGGACCCCGGCGTCCTTGCTGCATGGCATTGAACCCTCATCCAGGGCTTACAGAGTCCTCACCCCCGGGCCCGTGCTCCTGAGCATCAAGCATGCCACCGGTGTGCACTGAGCCCCGGGGAGGTGAAGTGCAGACACTAGATGCCACTGGGACAAGTTACCTGGGATGGTCACAAACACACAGTGGGGGGGGCGGGGAGGCAGGCAATGGGGAGGCCCTGCTGCAGCTCCATGGAGACCTGTACTGAGCTGAGGGCGAGGGACACATCCAGAAGGTGGCCGATGCAGAGGGCTTCGGGGTGTGCAGTGCTGCTCCAGGCCAGACGAGGCACTGGGTGCTTTGGACACGTTTTCTCACTCATTCCCCTCCGACGACCGTGCATTGGGGTTAAGAGCGTGGACTCCAGGGCTGTGCAGCCTGAGTTTAAGTCCCGCTCGGTCTTTGCCCTAGCTCTTGACCTCGACAGTTAATGCCTCTGTATTGCAGCTTCTCCATCTACAAAATAGGAAGAAGCCAGTTACTAGTTCGTGGAGCTGCCGGGGGTGGAGGAGAGAAGTACCAGCCGCCAGCTTAGCTGCGGTCACACTCCAACATGTTTTATCCCCCTTATTGTTGAGCCCATTTTACAGAAAATCAAGCTGAGACTCAGAGATTCACTGACTCTCTGGGAAGCAAGAGAAGTGGTCCTTCAACTTCCAGAACTGCTCCTCATTCTGCCCTCTCCCCCTGAGACATGAGTGCCAGGTCCTTGACACCTCTCCAGGGGGCACGTCTTTGGCCCTCCAGACTAGCTCATGAGGTGTTCCAGATGGTGCTGAGAGAGACAAAGTCCTTCCTGCTCTCACTCCTGCTGGGCAGGTGAGCAGGGGCTGACACAGAGGCAGGGCTGACACACTGAGCACAGCTGGCTCCTCAGGCTCTAGAACCTTCTGGAGCCACCCCCCCCCCCACCGCACTCTCCCACCCACTGCAGCACTGACGCTGGAGCTCAAGTCCGTCCACATGGCTTCTCACCAGCACTCCGTTCAGAGCGTGCCCTGGACACAGCCCACCGCGGTCCTCGGAGGAGGCTGGAGTGCTGTGGATTCCTCCGGCGCTTGAGGCTGGCGACTCCCCTTCTGCCTCCCGAAACACCCCTGGGCACCAGGCGCATAGTAGGGCGCTGTGCTGCTGGGGAGCCTGCAGAGGTTTCTGACGCCTCCAAGCCTCAGTGTCTGCATGAGCTTCCAGAGGCCACAACAAGTTGCCAGAAACTCGGTGCCTTCAAACAATAGAAATCTAATCTTCCACAGTTCGGGAGACTAGACGGAGGAAGGCAAGGTGTGGGCAGGGTCGTGCTTTCTCGGGAGGCTCTAGGGGAGGATTTGTGTCTTGCCCCTTCTAGCTTCTGGTAGCTGCTGGCTTTCCTGGGCTTGTAGGCACGTCACTCCAAGCTCTGCCTTTGGCTTCACACTGCTGTCTCCTCTCTGTGCCTCTTACAAGGACACTTGTCATTGGAGTCAGGGCCCATAGAATAATCTGGGGAGGGTGGTCCCTTTATCTCAAGACCCTCAACTTACTTATATGTGCAAAGACCCTTTTTTCCCCAAATAAAAATTACAAGTGCCAGGGATTGGGATGTGGATATATCATTGGGGACCACCATTCAGCACACTACGGTGTCTTCATCTATAAAGCAGGTGCAACGTTGTATCAGCCTCACAGCTTTGGGGTGGGGATTCTACAACATAATGTATATTAGACAAGCGGTTACAATTCTAACCGTATTTACTATAGTCTCTCTGCACACAACAAAACCTGTAGGTGAAAACATAGTCGATGGATCTTCACAGAGTCCTAGTGCACTTTACATGTTTACTTGTTTAGTTGAACAGAAGCAATCCTTAAATGTCGTTTGCAAACTCGGGGTAAGGACGTTCATGAGAGGCAGGGGTCCCCCTACAGGTCCCAGCACAAGGAGTTCCCCAGGGGCGGGGAGAAGCATGGCCACTAGAGAGGCTTCGCTATCATTCGTGGGCTGCCTCCATCAGACTGGCAACATACGCGGATGGGATATAACAGCTGAGGTTTACAAAACACACATGCACTTTTGGAGGACAACCTGGCAGTGCATCAACACTTCAAATGCATGTCCCTTTGTTCCAGCTCAGCCCCCGTCAGGGAAGTGTCCTGCAGGAAGAAGAGCGGGCCGGTGCAGAGATACGTGTCCAAGGATGTTTGCTGTGGTGCTGCTCGTAATTGCGGGGCGGCGGGGGGCGGGGTGGCAGGATGGGGAGAGCCAGTGAGAGAGCAGGCAGGGAGAAAGGGAGGAGAGGAGAGGAATAAAAGAAAGGAAAACTGCAGGAATGTCCTCTGTGGAGGAATGGCTGAATGCTCAAAGATGCCCCCAAACTCCATGCTTCTCTGCAGGGCTTAAGGGGTGAGGCCCTGAGAAGGTGAATCATCAGCACGGGCCAAGTGATCACACTCTTACGCGAAACGAGAGTCCAAGCAAGTGGCCTCGTGCACACATAAGCATAGTGTGATGATGCACTCTAGATCCACAAGTGTGTGCAAGGGCCTGGCAGCTCACCAATCTGCCTTCGAGCCGCGGCCCCCGCTGGGAAGAAATGGGGGTGGAGAAGGGTTTTAACTTTCTATTTCTGCCAAGCGTCGCTATTTCCCAGCAAGGATGGCAAGAGAGCTTACCAGCGTAATCACAAAATTACCCAGATTTGCAGGCAATTCATCTGTTCGGCTGCACAGGACCTGGAGGCTCAGAGGGGACAGCCGGAGGTGACTGAAGCAGAGGGAGCCCCTGCCCTTCTCTGAATGCCACTCCTAGACCCCCAATCCGTAGCACAAGGGGGCTCAGGAGGTGGCCCCCTCGCTAATTCTCCTGTAGGGGTTTGGGGACTTTGCCAGGCAGGTCCTGGGCAGCTGGTGGATCTTGACTGGGAGACTGAGTCACCCACCAGGAGACCCGTGAGGACAAACAGAGGGCTGCAAGGCCATGCCTGCTTGGGGGGTGTGCTTGGCTCCAGGGCCCCGTGCTCAAGGGTGCGCTCCCCTCCGGCCAGGACACAACGAGGCCTGAGGAGGAGGCAGGAGTGAATCACCACAAAGCTATGCCAACAGGTGCAGTGAAACCATGATACGCTGGGAACAGAGCCGGCGGGGCCGCTCAGCGCCAATCCCCGGGGAGGCTCGCTCCCTCCCAGAGTGGCCGAGGGCTGGCCTTCTATTTTGTATTTCCGAGGCTTTGTTTCTCCACAATGGAAGCATTTCTGAGCTCCTGTCTTTGTAAACAGATACTGCTCAGCAAGGCGGGTGATTCCCAGGCTGTCTCGGCTCTCTGCTTTCTCGTATTTGGGAGGAGTAGCCTTCAAGTTCTAGCTGTTGCCCCATGTTGCCGTGTGACACACGGGGGCTAAGTCACCTGCCTGGGCTCTGACCTGTTCCGTGCAGCCTTGGTCAAAGAGGCTGGCCCACCTCCCAGGACTGCTGGAGGCAAGAGTTCTCCAAAAGGCACACTTGAATCTGCTTACTCCTGCCAGAGAGCCGGTGGGGGACGGGGGTCCCTCCAGGCAGGAGGGCAGCTTAAATTTGAGTCTGCCAGGAAGGACTATGGAGTCTAAGAGCCAGCAGTCATGGTGGGCCACACCTGGATTAGGAGGGCACAGGGCAGGTGGCTCAGCAGGAGGGGCCGAGGGAGCTTCCAATGGGGGGAGATGGGTGTTGGCCCAATTGTCTCCTAACGAGGGAAAGTCTGGGTTTCCTCTCCTGAGGCAGGGCCTGGGGCTTTCTGGAAAAAAGATAAAGAAGGTCTGCTCTGTGGTGCCATGTTTTCCTGGCACTCTAGGGACTGGAAAAGGGGAAATGAAGGAGATGAAATTTCAGCCATCCAGACGCAGTTGGGGAACCCTGACCAAATGTCCCAGCCCTTGCTGAGCTCCCCTCCACCCTCAGCAGGGGCTGGCGGTTCATCCAAATAGCACACATCTGGGGTGAGGGCTGGCGCCAGGGAAACGCGTCCCCGAGGCTGGGAGGGCCCCACTGATCTGTTGCTCTGAAACCCCAGCTGCTATGGGAGCAGGAGGAGCCTGGATCCCCCAGATCCCCAGGCCCTGCTCATCACTCACCACGCTGCAGAAACGTGGTGTCTCCAGAACAAGTTCGCTGCTGGCCTGGGGGACTCGTGTCTCCCCTGAGGTCACGTCTGGGCCTATTTGCAAGTCACTGCCCCCACTGCAGAGAGCTGTGCCCTTTCTTGGAGGCATGGCAGGACCACGGGGCTGACGTGTCCACACTTGCCACTCACATCACCCACCACAGCACCTGTCACCACCGCCGCTCCCTCGTGGTGCTGTGCGGTCTGAGCCGGGGCCTCAGTCACCCACGAGCTCCCCGCGTCCGGGGTGTCAGCGCACCCTCCGACGGGAATGGTGGCAGAGGAACTCTGTGTCCTTCCTCTGGTGCACGGGGAGTTCCTTCTCCTTAGGAATCCAGGGGCAGATTGCTGCATCTGAGGGCGGTGCCTGGGTCCAGCCCCAACACCTAGGAGAAGCGGGTACCCACTGCCCTGGAGTAGGCGCGTTGCACCCGGCGGTGGCAGGGGCTGGTGCTGAGATGAGTGAGGCCATCCCTCCTCCGTTCACAGCTTTAGGAAGAGGTCTCAGCTTGGACCCAGGTGCCAGGAGATGAGATCGCCCAGGGCAGGAAGTGACAGCCCATCGGAGCATGGTGGTGGGGGTGAGGGTGGGGTATAGGGGCTGGGGGAGGAGAGCCGAGGGGCAGCTCCAGATTCAGGGGCACCCAGATCTGGCTAGGCGGCCATTCTCTACCATCCCTGGCATGGGGTCTGACCCTGCCGCTCAGCATCCTAGAGGCTCAGCTCCTCCTCCCGTGAAATAAAGTAGCTCCCACCTCATCGGCTTGTTGAGGGACGGCGAGAGTAACAGGTGTAGAGGGGGTCGCCCGGGGCCTGGCTCCCACAAACCCGGCACAGCAACTTTGCTCTTAGGTCCTCGCTGCATGGGGAAGAATCCCTTTACAGCTCAGAGCCATCTACACACGTGTCTTCCGCACACATGCTCGCCACCTTTGCCAGGTGCCAGAAAGAGAAAGACTCAGCCCCCAGGTGCTCTCGGGCTAGGGTAGAGACTTACCTGTAAGCAGATTGCAACACAGAGTAGCGACAGATGTTTGCCCTGGGGGCCTCAGGAGTGAGTGATTGGGCCTGGGGGTGCCCCAGGGGCATTGAGGCGGCATCACTCGGAGGCTGTAACAGACACAGCAAGCAGGTACCAAGCTTGTTCTTTTTTTTTTTTTCTTTAACTAGACATTCCTTCATTCTCCATTCATTCACCATTTCTTGATTATCTCCTATGTGCCAGGCACAGAGAAGGTCCCCAGGATAGAGACAGCTCCCATTCAGAGGAAGTAACATTACCTAAGGGACAGAGGCTTCCCTGGCCCAGAGTCGCCTGCAGTCTTCTGCCCTCTCAGCACCATGACAGCCCCGAGGTGCTGCGGGGTAAGCCGAGGTAACCTCCCACTGGACTGTGGCCCTGCTCCAGCCAACGGTCCCGCCCAGAGCCCCCAGCTCAGTGCAGGACACAGGGCGGATGCTCAGTAAACACATGTTGACTGCCGTGTCAGCTGAGTCTGCTGGGAGGGAGGGCACGTGGCCTTTGGTGTGGGGAGTGCTCCAGGGAGGGCAGGGGTCAACGGTTTCAGGAAGCACTAGTAGGAGAGCCCAAGGTGGCTACCCAGACCCCGACATGCGGACAGACTGCAGACAGGCGTGCCCTCGGGAGGAAGGACACTGAGCAGAGGAAGGGGTACAAGGCAAGGCACAGAGGTATCCAAAGGCATGCGCTATTCAGGGCAGCTGGGAAGAAGTAAAAGGTACTGGAGGGGCTGCGTGCTACGAAGCCAAGACCAGACACGGGATAGCTGGCTCGGCAAACCCAGCCGGCACACATCGAGCGGTGCCCACCCCCTTTGGTGCCTTAGCCAGGGTACCTCTGAAGGCAGACCTGAGGCCATGTTGCGTATGTGAGTACTTTCTGTGGGAACATTACCCTGGGAGCAGAGCTGAAGGACTGGGGAGCAGAAAAGGCAGAGGCACTTACAGGTGCATAATCCAATTGGCCAGTGCTGTGGGCGATGGGAGATCCATCCCATGACGGTCAGAGTGGCCCTACGAGCAGCTAACGTACTGCAGAGCAAGACTGCTGGGGACCGAGTGCCAAGCAAGTTCTGTGGGGTCACAAGCAGCTGCATCCAGATACCTCAGGGCAGGAAGCAAGGGGCCCGGGGTAAGTCCTGGTCAGGCTGCTCCCAGGAGGACCTGGTCAGTGCCTGTGCAGAGTGGTCCAAAGGATGGCTGGAGTGTGTGCTGGGGCAGAGAGCTCGAAGCAGCGCATGCAAGGTGCTACCATCCGCGATTCAGAGAAAAGCAAGAGCCGACAGTCCCAGCTGTGTGCCATGGGCCTTTGCCTTGGACTAGATTTCCCAGACTCTGGGCCAAGGATTTAGGGCAAGCAGCTGACTTGCGAAGGTGCAGGGAAGACAGGTCAGGTTTCGGGGAGGGAATGCACACAGTCATGGGTGCGTTAATGGGGGCAACCAACAAAGTGGGCATACCGGGAGCCTGATCGCATGGGAAGACTCGGGAAGACACATCTCAGATTTGTCCTTCTCAGCGGTGAGGAGTAGGGACATTGCCACACCACTTTCTGTCAGTCACTGGCTGGGAGCCGCATCCAGGGATCCAGGGATCTCTGGCATTTGGGCCAGAGATTGGGAAAGAGTAGCTCTCTGGACAAAGAGAACTTTGGACAAAGTTCTCAGGCACAGAAATGCAGATTCCAAATGTTCTGTCCAATAATGCCCTTGTCCCAGCCCTCACCCCCAGGGCACCAGAAATGGACGACAGCCTCTCGTGCTGGCCAGGACCGGCCACCTTGCAAATGTCTGCCCAGAGTCCTGAGACAGAAAGCAATCGCTTCAGTTCAGCAAACATTATATGTCTGTCTCTGTTCCACTTCGGTTTCCTCTGTGGCCGGCATCACCCTCCCAGGCAAGAGATTATATATTTATTAGCTTATTGGATTAGGGTTGGTCTCCCCCAGTGACATGTTAAGTCCCCCAAGGACAGGGACTCGGTCTAACCCAGGAGGCATCTCACGTGCCTAGAACTGTGCCCGCACATGGAAGATGCTCGGCGGTATTTTCGGATTAAAGGCAGGAAGGACCAATGTATGAGACTCAGAGAGCCTAGCCTTCCATCCGTTTAGTCTCCTGGGCAGAAAAGCAGGCCCCTAGCCACACATTAAAACAAGCGGCCCCTCTAGTGTCCCCGGGGGGAGGGTGTCTTGCGCTGGGCTTCCCGTGGCCAGGGCTCATCACCCGGCAGGGGATTCCTCTGGGCACCGTCACGGCCATTTCCAGGCGGGTGGGTGTCCTCTGCGAGTCCCTGCAGAACTTGGCTCCCTGCAGAACTCGGCTCCCTGCCCCGTCCCACCTCCGGCATCTACCCCGGGACCGACGGCCTCCCTTACGCACGGTCTTCCGTGTAAAGTCACGGCAGTATTCAAAAGGTTAAAGCAGAGTGAACTGTTAATTTTAATGCTTTCTCTAAGCTTCAGTTTTAATAAGCGAAAATGATGTTCTTATTTGCAGTAAAGTGGTGTTATAAAATTCTGTCTGTCAAGCTCATTTTAAAACCATGGAAATAAATGATCTGACAAAATCAGGCTATTAGACAAGTGAGGAAGAGTGATTTCCATAAAAGTAGAGGAGCTGTTCCTTAATTTCACACTTGGTAGTCTTTTGGGTCGACTAAATTTTTAAATAAGTGATAAAATTATATTAGCGCAATTGCATTTTTATAGATTTTTTTGGTCATTGTACTCTTTTTCAATCCCTTTATTTTAACTCAAACTGTTCTGCTGAAAGGTTAGTCTCAACTTATGTTAGCTCGTAACGGTCTGTCCGCACGCCCGCACTCTCGCACGCAGTCCTGGCGGGGTCTGGCGAGGTCTGGCAGGGGCGCACCGCACACGGCTGGAAATGGCCACTTCCTGCTGGACACGTGGGGCTGTGGCCCCTAGGTCCGTAGGAGGGCAAGGGGGATGCCGAGAGTATCCACCAGGGTCGGGAGCGTGCCTGCCCCTGGCTTCTGAGCTCACTCGGTTTTTGCTCAGGATAAGGAAGAAAACCAGGAGAACATGTTCTCCAGAAACCCTCGTTCTTGCAACTCAGGACGTTGGGTGGGGACAGGACTGGTCAGTGTTTGCACTAGAAGCTGGGAACTTAGGCAGGGAGATGGAAGGGAGCACATCTATGATGCTTCATGTGTCTCCTACCAAGCCCACCAGACCCCTTCAAATCATCAGATAGCCAGGACCGGGCTCAGTGTTCTGTCTCAGGCATTGGGAGAACCCTCAGGCGAGGCCCAGAACTCAGGTCTCCCTAGGGACTGAAACAGGCCCAGTCAGCCAGATTGGGTCCGGTTGGGGGAGAAGAGGGGACGACTCTCTGATCTGATTTTTAATAATTAGAACAGCATGGAAGGTATGGGGCTTTGGCACATCGTCTGCCCTGGCCTGTGCTCATTTCCCAGTTCTAAATGTTGAGAGCACAGACTTTTGCCCCCTGCAGACCAGGCTTACCAGCCTCTGCATTCTTTCAGGAGCAGAGCTCGGGGGCTGGGGCCCCCTGCTCTTTGCCCCAGGCGCTCATGCCCAGTTCTGAGACCCAGCAACTCCTCCCCTCCCCCACCCCTCCAAGCCTGGGTTCCTCTCTTGTCCTCCCCAGGCTGAGCCCCTGTCTGGGTCACGGTCACACTCACCAGCCTCGTCCACGTCCGATTCATCTCTTGCAATGGTTTCTCTTGGACGTCAACTACGGACAGGCAGTCAGACGACACTACATAAAGGTCCAGCCATTGGCTGCCCCCTCCCCATCCGTGGGTAGGTCTGCATTAGGGGTCTGTGGCCGAACCCGAAGCTCAGAACTCAGCCTCAGCACCCAGCTGGCCTCTGGGTGCATCCTCCCAGCACGTGTTCATCTCTGGGCAGCCCAGTGCGGCAGTTTGTAGAAACGTGCATTCATTTCCAGGTAGCCCTTCTTCCAGGAGGAAAATGAGCCTCTGTCTCATTAAAAGAGGGAGAACACACGTTTGCGGAGCCTCTCCTGTGGACCAGGCACCGTGCTGGGTGAGAATGCGGACCCGCTGTCTATTTTGCTGTGAGGGGTGTGGCGCTCACCTGGGAAACACAGCTCTTAGAACAAAGGAGTACATTGCTCCAGGGAAGGAATGGCCTTTTGAGAGGCTGGCTGTGAGAGCCCCCACTGAAGAGACAGTGAGCTGGGGAATCAATTCACCCCATGCATTTTTTCATTAATTAAGCAAACGTTTAGTGGGTGCTTTCCGTGTGCCAGGACTCCCCCAGCCTTGGCACTGCCTGGTTGGGGGGGGGGCGGTGGGCGGTGTGCAGGCTGTCACGAAGTGGCCAGAAGTGCATGCCCTCCGCCAGCCACCCAACATCTGTCTGACATTCAAGAGAGCATCTTCTGAGCCCAGAAGTCAAGCTTTCCTTCTCCAAGGAGGCTCCGAGAGGCAACGGCGTCGGAGCGCGGGGGAACGGTAAGTCCGAAGTGTTTCCTGGGAAAGAGGAGGAAGTGCCGGTGAAGCACAGCCTGCAGGGTGGCCGTGGAGGGGCAGGGCTGTCTCTCCCTAGGAAGGAAGAAAGAAGAAGTCCAAATTAGTCATGTTGTATTACTTCTTTTTATGGCAATGCTCTGAAAGTCTGCAAATGTCAGCATGTTAATTTACTGTCACTCAGTGATATTATTTCATCCTTTCAAAAATGTGTTTCTTGCATTTTCAGTAGCATACTCCAAGTGTTCTCCATCTCAAAGTTTCTATAGATAGTGCGACTACTTTCACTCTGACCGGTGCCAAAATGTAGAAATTCATCGCTGGCTGTAGCCACATATATGTTACGAGTGGAGTCGGGGACTCGGGTTTCCTGCTTGCAGAGCCCGGGGGAGAGGTCTGATTTTTCTCTCTGTTCTCCTTCTACCACCCCTCGTCCTCCTAAAATGCTCTGGGGTTTCTCTCTCAAGGAACGCGCCGAGATAAATCGAATAGAGAGAAATTTTAAGGAATCAGTCATGGCTGGGTTTGTATATTGAAGCCTGAGCCCTCCCCGTCTCCAGACGCAGCCCACCCCCCACCCGGCTGCTTCTCCTATGGTGGCAAACTTATTTCAAAAATTCTGATGAAACACTTGGTAAATTTTGTTATTCTGTGATGATAATAAATCATTATAGCCTTAAACACTTCTCTAGCTTGGAGCCTCAGCCACAAATTATCTTGTCATTCTGACCAAAACATTCTCCAAAAAAGCTTGACAAGTGCTAAAACCCAGAACATGAAACCATGTGTTGTTGTGAAAGCAAGATTCAGAAATGTCAATTAATTAGATTAAGAGGCTACTTTTAGCTTTACTCGTGTTGCCAAATAACCCTTAAAATACGCATAGCAGTGGAAATCTACCTCCGCGGTACAGTACTTCTGTGCCGAAGGAAGACAATGGATCGGACTAATGGACGGAATTATTGTATCTGTCAGCCTGCTCGAGAGAATGATCTAGAAGCAAATGTCTTGCTTCTTTTTCCACAATGTGGCTTCCCAAGCTGGGTAAATCCTGCCATTTATGAATTCAAGTAGTTCCCTGCACCCCGCCCCTCTGAAATCATCTACAGATCTAGAAGGAAAAGTCAAGCCTTTTTTGTATGCCTTTACTAAGAAGATGGATTTTTAATGTCTTTCTGTGCTTTTTTTTTTTTTAATTTGCATTTGCATTTTGAAGTTCACTTTGTAAAAAAAAAAATATATACATCATGGAGAAATTATTTAAATGTTTTTTTATCCCTGTTTCTTGAAAATCTTATCTTTAAATAATCTATATCCTCCATTTTATTTATGCCATAAACTGTTCCTATATTTTAATGGTCTGTTTGCTTTAAAAGGGGTTGTTGGTTTTAATAGCTCAGTTACTATCTTTGTAAACTAAACTCCTTCTGACGAAATTCGAGCAGATCATCTCTGCCTGTGTGTGGAAGGCACATTCCAACCCCTGAAAAGGAAATTTAAGCCAAATAAATGTTCTGCCCAAATTAAAATACATAAAATGAATAGTTAAGTTGGACAAGAGCTGATGGACGGAGCAGTTGGGACATGTGGGTGTTGGGAGAGCTGGCTGCCAGGCAGGGCCTCAGGAGAGAAAACCCAAATGAAATTAATTTCCCGACCCCCTTTATCCATTCCTCAGGGCTAATTGATTGCAGTGTTGGCATGATGTCTTTCTTGGGCGAGTAAATGGGGCAGGGCAGGTGGCACTGGGAAGGGTGATGTGAGGTCACTCCCTACAAGGACCTTTGGGGTCCCAGCCCCTGCACCCAGCCATGGCTCAGCACCTTCTCTGCCCCCATCAGCCCTCCTGGGGGGACAGGGACTGAAAATTCACCTCCATGTTCTCAACGGCAGTTGTGCCCACCTGGATTCTATTATAATCCGTGTGGATTCTGACACTAACTTTATGACAGGGCATTTCTGCGGAGGAAGGACACATCTGCTCACACAAAGAAATGGCGGGGGTGGGCAGGGAGGGCAGGATGGAAGACGTCTGAGGCTGAGAGAAGAGTCCCTCCCCTCTTGGCATGCACAACCTTGCCACCCACTGCCCACTGCTACTCCCAGCAGCGAGCGTGAGGAGCCAGAAAGGCATAAAAGGCCAGCTGCTGGGGTGACCCATCCTGCTGGTCCAGGCAAGGTGTGCCCCAGGCCGGGGGTGGGACTTCCTGT
This sequence comes from Leptonychotes weddellii, assembly GCF_054177405.1. Lineage (NCBI taxonomy): Eukaryota > Metazoa > Chordata > Mammalia > Carnivora > Phocidae > Leptonychotes > Leptonychotes weddellii. Next base: position 34,682,763 of record NC_138384.1, read on the forward strand.
GGGCGGGACTTCCTGCGCAGAGCCATTTCCGGCGGGATGTCATTCTGTGTAGCCCAGGAGGCGGCGGGGCTCTGCGGCGGCTCGCCAGGTTCCCGCATCTCACGGTTCCTGCGGGTCCCCCCACTCGTTGTACTTCCCTCCCCTCTCAGCCAATCTCACTGTTTCTAGCCAGCAATGAGGCAATTAATGAGCTGTACAGAAGCCCTAAGTTATCTCTGGAACTAGATGGGTAATAAACACATAAATAAGTAAATAATTAAATAACTAAATAAAATAAAACGGATGAGTGAGGCATCCAGGGCTCCAGTCTCCCTGGAATAAGTAGCACTGGGTAGTGGAAACAGCCGGGGGGAAGGGGACGGCCTGAGCTCTAGAAGCAGCTCTGCGGCTGACATGGAGTGTTATCTTGGCCGAGTCACTCCCCCGGCTCATTGGGAGCCCTCCCACTGAGCCCAACAGCCCCCCAGGTTAATGCGTGCAGGAGTGCAGGGGCCAGACGGGAACGCGGGCGTTGGCGCAGCCAGGCGGCAGGTGCTGCCCATACTCCCTCCGCCCCTCCTCTGTACCTGCCAAGGGCTTCCTACTGCAAGACCCTGGGTCTCTAAGCCGGTGGGAGCACCGTCTTCCTTGCCCCGGGAGCAGTGCTCAGCCAGGTTCAGACGGGAGTCAAGAATCCCCGTCTGCCTGACCCTCAGATGTGACCACTCTTGATTTCCTGGCACAATCCTACAGAGCTTTCCAGCGTGCTCAAGTCCCATTGACCCCGCGGGCAGCCTGCTCCTTAATGCATCTGGAACTGGCTTCCTCTCCTTTCCTGTCTCACCACCCCCTGCCCCCCACCCCCTGGCTTCCACCTGTGCTTTCTGGGATCACCTGTCAACGGACCGGCCTCAACTCAAATTCTGGTCTCAGCCTCCACTTCCCGAGGAGCCTGGCCTACCAGACAAATAGGTGGAGATGGGGACCAACCTGAGAGCTGATGCTCCCCCTGAAATGGGCAGCCACGTGCTGTCACAGAGGAGTGTGGCCTCTAGAGATCTGTCTAAAATCTCCCAGTTTTCAAAATTTGGCAACGAATTAAAGTTTGGTTTGTTTTGTGTTTAAGTGTGGCTCACACCAGGCAATCTGCAGGTCATACTCAGTCCATAGGCCACATTTGACAACCTCTGCCAGCTAAACATTCTGTGTTCAGTTTAGGTACCAGAGATTCCAGCTTTCTAGAATTTACTTTCTAGTAAATTCTGGTCCGCAGCCATATCAGGGTCTAGGTAGTGCAACAGAAAGGACAAAAAGCCTTTGGGCAAAGAAGCCCCCCTCTCTGCAGGGTGCAGGGCCTCCAGCTGTACCTTAAGAAGAGAGTAGCCCAGAGCTTCCCAAGGTTAGCGGTGTCCAGGGACACTTCCAGCCCAAGGAAGATGAGACGCTGCCCACCCCGCCTTGTGCCCGCTACCAGGAGAAGCTGCCCCTAGGGGCCAGTGGCAATCCCATAGCTTGTCTTCTCACCAGGCTTATCCCCACTGCCCCCTGGAAAATTGAGATCCTTTATTTAGAGGAGCCACCTCCTGAGGAATCTGAGAACCTCACTGGAGCTCACCACCCCCTTGGCAAAGCTGAGGCTCTAGACATTACTCAAGATACAAAGAGAAACATCTACCAACCTGTAGACAGAGCCATCTGCACCCCAAACTTGAACCCTAAGTGTACGGCTTGAACCTGACCTTGCAACAGAGGAAGGACTGCAGCTTTGGGCCTGGAACCAAGTTGAGGTGAACCTTTGACACCCCCCCACCATGCTGAGCAGAATCACAGTTGTTGTCCAGGAAAGACCCAATCCTGGCCACCCAAAGTGCTGGCTCCCACCATGGTGACAGGAAGCTCCTTCCCCTCAAGGTCGCTGAGCAGAACCTATGAGCAGGTCATACCTTGAAGGGAAAACTGCCCAAGCATGAAGCTGAGACAGAGGGGTGGGAGGAGACAGGGAGAGAGAGACAGACAGACAGAGGTAGAAAGAGAGAGTGAGAGAGAGAGAGGGAGAAACTGAGGGAAACAGAGGCGGGGGGAGAGACAGAGATAGAGACAGAGAGGGAGAGAAAAACAGAGATAGAGACAGAGAAACAGAGAGACAGGGAGGGAGAGCTTCCTGGGATATCACTGAAGCACCTATGTCCAGCAGTTGCTGACGCCACTCTGCTCGGACTTCATGTACCTGGGCCACACTTCCTTTCTTCGCTTGAGATCCTGAACCGATTCTTGCCAACAGCATCTCGACAAGCACTCCTGACCCCCAAGCCTGGGAAGGAAGGGGCGCCCTGTGCGTTACAAGTTCCGGAAGGCAGCAGGAGGGACCCACCACCACGGCCCGTGCGTGGACTTCAGGGAGCCCACGGACTCTGTCATTAAGCCAATGAATAGATGTGCCCATAAGCACTTCGCAAGCCCTATGTGGTCGAGAAACTGTGGAAGAAATCCTAGAAAGACCCCCACGTGAGAAACACTGGAATGGATAAAGAAAACATCGATGGGCCCAGTAGTGCTTAATTTCAGGTGATCCAGTGGGTGCTTCTCAGGAGGTGACAGGCTAAGGCCACTGGCCTCAACATCTCTAGGCGCAGCCAGAAGGCAGCCAAGCCACCGGCCTTCCGGTGGTTTCTCACAAAGAGGGGCCGTAGCCTCCCATGCTCTCCTCTCCCTGCCATCTCCAAACTTACCTGACCCTCAAGGTCCAGCCCAGGCCTGCCTCGCCAAAGACAGGCTCCCTGCCAGGGCACCTCATGTTTCAGGGACTGAGCCTTGTAATCCCACTTTGTTTGCTGCCCATCTTCATTCTTACTCAGACGTTTGACATTTATTTGTCACTACTATTTTGTCTGCTTTCTCCAGCTTGGCTCCAAACTCACTCAAGTCCAGCATGGGCCTTAGGCGTTTTTTCCCTTGCTCCTGGTGCTGGCCCGGGGGCGGCGAGCTGCCCTCTGATCACGTGGGGAGGTGAAGGCTCAGCCCCACTGGGAATTGTGCAGGGTCCAAGGAGGCCTTACCAGTGCCCCACCTCATGTCTCAGGCACACAGAAGCTCCTCAGACCTTCTTTCAAGACAAATGGGTCCCCATGTTTAGGAAACTAACCCCTACTACTAAATGGGCCATGGTGCCAAAGTCCCTTACACAGACTGGGTAGTTAGGACTCTCTGGAGATCTGGACACCCTCCGCCATCTGCTCCCAGAGCCTTCAGGGAGCCCTTGCCCCAGGCCCCCTGTCCTTCCCCTGCCCCACTCTGTCCTAGCCCTGTCTCTCCATGGTAGAGAGAGAGAGGGGCTAGCTTTCCAGTGGACGCCTCACATCTCCGCCTTGAGTCTATTTAGGGGAACGGGTCCATCTCTTGTACAGCCTTGAGGGACCCCCACCCCCACCCCTGGATCAGATTCCTGCAGGAGTGGGGCTGGAGGGAGTCTAGAGAGCAGAGAAAGCAGCCCAGACCTCCAAGCACATTGTCGTTTGTGATCGTTTTTTCCAGATTATGTGCGGCCTTGTTGATCACGTGAATATTGACAACCTCTGAGAAGGCTATAATAAGAAGCTGGAGAAAGCATTTGAAGGCAGGTTCCATCTGTTCAATGGTCAGCCCTCGAGGAGTGCAGAGAAGGCAGAGGAGGGGGCTGCTTTCATATGCTCGTCCTCCCCTTCCCCACCCCTCAGGCCTGGGCCCACCCCGTGGCTCAGTTACCCCCCTGCCCTGGGAGAATCTGGGGTGTCGGGCAGCCCGTGATGAAGCTGCAGGCCCCTGAGTCCAGACACGCAGTCCCTGACTGAAACGCACCGGCCCCAGGTCAAACTCCTTCCAGAACCACAGCCCCCTTGGCGGTAAGGGATTGAGTGGGGGGGAAGCAGGCGACTGGGTTTATGCTCAGCCTGCCTTTCTAGTGTTTCTGCAAACAGGAGCCTGGCTGACTTTCCTGAGAGTGACAGTGTGCCCGGGGAAGGCGGCACCTTACACATAGCTCCCACAGCAACCCCCCAGCCGGCCTCCCTCCCCGGATGGCGAGGGTGAAAACCACGTGGGAGAAGGTCTTTGCTTCCTTGGGGGTGTCCAAACAGGAGGACGCCCTCTTATCTCAGCTGGGGGCCTCGAGCCACATCCCTGGCTCGGGAGGTGGCCAATCCCAGCAACTGCATCCACGTGCCACTTCACCACGGAGAGGGGACAGCCGCATGGACCTCGGGTGGACAGGCACAGCGCCTCGGGCCTGGGGCTCGGCCTTCCCCAGGGAGGGGGCCAAGGGCTGCGGACGGGCCGGGCTGGGCGAGGACCGCGCCACATGCGTCCCCAGCCCAGCCACGCCGCCTCGGCCGCCGCCTCGCGGGTCCCCTCGCCAGCGGGCAAGCCTCCCTTCTCTCCCCCCGGCCACATCGACTTCCTTCTGAGGGCTGTCACTGCAGCCCTTCAAACCCATTTGACTGGGTTGGAGCACATCACACTGTCACCAACTCAGTTTTCATTAGGCGGCTGCTTCTCTGTTAGCCTAGCCAAGCAGAAGAACTCAAACACATGCACAAATTAAATCGACATCCAAACTCCACCAATATACAAAGCAATTTAAATGATATTCATTAGAGCGATGACAAGCCCTGATGAGGCTTTCAGGAGCCGGGTCCTTCAGCTTTTGCCGACTCGGTTTCATGGTCACTGAGGCGGAACTCCCGAGACTGTACCTCCATTTTTTTTTTTTTTTTAAGCTAAGAAAATGACTCCTTCCTGACACACCTACCTCATTCTCTCTCTTCTCTCTCTCTCTTCCTCCCCGCTCTGTCGCCGTTTGGCCGGCCCTGGCTTCCGGACCCAGGTATCGTCCTGAACCGGGGAGTCACATAAAGGAAAAAGGCAGCCAGTCTGACTTCTTTTTTCCATAAATGCTCCAATTAAAACAGATTTCAGTTTCTCGTAATTTCATTTCACTTGGCCTGGGAGATCTCTAACTCACAATTATGACGGTCATAAATGTGTCCCTGGAATCCTGCGGTGGGAAGAAAAAAAAAAAAAAGTAATGGAAGTGAGATGTTGAAACGCACTAATTTTTAAAATGTAAACCCCCCCCTAAATTTAAAAAGTCGTTTCCAAAGTCTTATTTATATATTTTAAATTTTAAAGAGAGAGCAGGATGGACCCCCGCTCCCCCACCCCCGCTGCAGCTACCTGGGACTATAGCAGAGGAGCTGGGTTCCCGGTGGGGTCACGGGACTCGGGGTCCTCATGCGTCGGGGCTAGGAGTCGGGCCAGGCTCCCAGCCATGTCTGAGTCCCCAAGCCCCAGAGAAGGATTCAAGTCCACTTGGGCAAAGAGAGCAGCGCAAGGACTGCGCGGGATTGTTCGCCAGCTAAGGGCAGAGCAAGGTCATGGCCACATCCATCAGATTTCTGGGCTTCGGAGTTTGCAGCCCAGATAATATCCACAGCAGGGGGGATGATCAGCAACTTCATACACTGATGCCTGCACTTCTGTTTATAATTTTATGCTCAAGGTTAATTATGTGTGTCCTTGGCTTTGATCAGAGATATTAGCACGTGAGAATGTTGCCTGCGCCCATATTGGCAAAGGAAGGATTCTTAGAAATACCCAGGACTGGAGGCACACTTTCATCTTCAAGCCATGAGCTCTTTCCTACTTGGGAAAAACAGCACTGTCCAAACCAACTTTCTGTGAGGACGGGAGCGTTCCGTATCCGGGCTGCCCCCCCAAAGTGTAACCACTAGCCACATGTGGCTACTGAGTGCTTGGAATGTGGCTGGTATGACTGAAGAACTCAGCTTTTCATTGCATTCAACTTAAATTTGAGTAGGGCTGGTGGCCCCCGTATTGCACAGCACGGGTTAGACAGTAAAGAACAGGGTATCCTAACGCCTGAGTGGCTAATTGTGGACGTTAATCTCTGGAAAGAGGTCACCTTGCTTATCATCATTATCATCAGGAATGATTTATTAAGGATATATTAGTGTGTGACATTATATAAAGGTGGTGGAGAAGCAGTTCCTCTGATCTTCTATCATTGGGACTTAATTTTGAAAACACCTGGCTCTCTGGACCAGGGGTAGGGCCCGGAGCCCCGAATACGGAGCCTCAAGAAGCCACTAACTTTGCTTCAGATCACTCCTGATGTCCAAAGCTGTGGCCTGACCCAGTCACCATCTGTCTGTCCGGACATCATGGACCGTCAGGCCACGGACCGACAATTTGGCCCATCCGTTGTCTTGGCAGGGCAGGGAACACGGTCCCAAATCAAAGGTGCTTTGGGATGAACTGCCAAAGCCCACCCAGGACAGGGTTTGCTTGCCTTTTAAATCGTCCTGGGGATGGCCTCCTGGCAAATCCTTGGGGAGAGAAAAATGGTGCCTCTAAGTCCAGCAGCATCTCCCTCCGGCTTGGAGAAACCCAATGGAGTGCGAGGAAAATCAAGCACGTCCCTGGAAACAAGACCCTGCGGTGGACCGCTCCTGCGCACTGACATGGGGGGTCCGGCCCTCGGCTGCCACGACGCTGGCACGCCACGCACGCGAAGGTGGGGCTTGTCGGAAAGGAGCTTTTCTTCCCGGAAGCTTTATGCTGGGAGACAGAGCTGAAGCCTTCCCCAAAGGAGTGAGATTGTTCCCGAAGCTAACTATAGCATATTTCGCAAAGGCCAGCGCGCCCTGGAATTGCGTGGGCACACAGGCACGAGTACCTTTTCCGTGGCTCCGGAGGTCAGCTGCAGGCTGAAAGGCATCGACTGGCACGGGGTCCCACGGGAAATGCATTTCCAGGTTTCCTTTTGCCAAAGATTACACGTGCTTACTAATAAATCCCTAGGGAGAAAAAAGGTTAGTGTTTCTATTACCAAAAGAATAACTATCTGGCAGAGTAAAAATGGTAATTTCTCCATTAGCTAAAAGGATAATAGCTATTATTTTAAAGTTAAAGTATTTATTATTAAAGAGTGGCGCTGGGGTTCGTGTGTTTTCATTTTTATGATTGCTTCCTATAATACAAAGCGTATTGTTTTTGTGCTAAATAGTCAACAGAATAAAATGCCATTGCAATTTTCCAATTTCAAAAGAACTTCACAGATGAATTTGAAAAAAATAAAATCATTTATTTATTTATTTTTCTTTCTTTCCTATTCGATGACTTAGAAATCTCTGGAGACAACAGTTTTAACACCGGATTTGCAAAACGCAGCCTTGCTTCCCATCAGCTCCCGTCCTTCTCCACTGTCAGGGTTCTGCTCTCAAGAAGGTGCTCAGCTCTCCCCAGCCCTGGGAATAGGTAATAGGGCCCCCTTCCTCTGCAGTATTTTTTGGTCACCAGGCCTTGTGGCACGGTCGGTGGTCAGGGTTTGGGGGCAGGGAAGTCGACCTAGCTGGAGTGGTCTGAACTTGAGAAAAGGAATCAGGACCACAGCCCTGAATTCTGCTGGGGAGGTTCACACTTCCACCTGAGCAGAACACCCTGGGGAGAGGCGCCTCTTTGGTGGCTATCAATATATATATATATATATATATATTTTTTTTTTTTTTTTTTTTTCCTTTTGCAGAATGAAAATAGAACGGAGATGCCAGGGAGATCTGGGTCCTCATCATAACCAACCCTCTCTAACTATGTACGATTTTGGTTAATTATAGAATTCTTGCTGCCTAAAACTTAAAGATACATCACTGATATTTTTGCTAAATGTTGACTGCAGCGAATAGCTAAGATGTGGCATATTGATTTCTTGTTGTGAAGTGAGCTGTTCAAGCTCCATTTAAGATTTTCATCTTGCATGTAGCCCTGAGCACATCATAGCACCATAAATTAGTTAAATTGCACATTTATCACAAATGTTATTTTAAGATACTGTGTAAATGTGATGGCTGGAAGATATACAGTAGGACTGCAACAAGCCTGGGCTTGGGCGGGGTGAGGTCGGGGTCACCTACACACCTGTGATTAAAACCTCCCTCACTTGGCACCATCCCTCCTCCTCCCAGGGCCTGTTTAAAGACCTGACTGGGAGGCCCCATCCCTTCCCGTACTCGCATTCTCTACCAGCACCAGCCTCAGGAGAACCAGCGCACAACTACGGGAGATTCAGCATGCCGCTTTAGATCTGCCCGTTTTATCTCCAGACAATCGGGGTCATTCTGGGCTGGGAATGGAAGGCTCTTCCGGGCAGTGGCCCACTCTCTGGCCATGAGAGGGTGCGGTGACCTCCAGAGTAAATGGCCGTACGTTTCCAAATGGGGTGAGGCCCTAGCCAGTCATACTCACCTCCTCCCAGGACGCACGGTCTGGGGGACTGTCCCTAGGCCAGATTAGGTTTGTGTTCATGACTAGGGCCTTCAACTCCCCGGCTGACTGTGTTTCTTCCCGAGGTAACACTAATTCCTGGGCCCCGTTCCTGCGAGCATCCTTTTCAGGTGCCGAGCTCCAGGTGCCCAACGGGCGAGATCACCTGGTACCCGCCTTGGCTCTAAACCCTCACTTCCACACCCAAAGTGAAAAAGCCTGAAGATAATCCTGGGGTGGGGTGAGGAAGAGATGGGCAGAGTATTGGGTTCTTCTCCCAAACTGTAAAGTGGGGGGGGCGGGCACCCTCACTTGCACAAATCCTATCTCCCTTCAAGCCACATGGGCCTGGTGGTGATGGAAGTGTTGTCAGTTTAATCTGTTAGACGCAGGACTTTGGATTCTAATAAACTGATGCTATATTTAACCTGTGAAAAATTCAAGAGTGGAAATCTGGGCTCCAGGATGTGAAGATGCGGGAGGCACGGGAGGGAGGGTGCTGTCCCCTGAGCCGGGTTCCAGGGGGAGCTGGCCCCCCACCCCGCCCCCGGGAGGAATGCATTGTGTGCCACACTCCTCCCAGGTAAAGGCCCACGGGGCACACCACTACTCAGAGAGGGACGAGGCCCGCGGAGGAGCCGGGGAAGGAGCCAGGCCCGCCGCCCAGAAGGGAAAGCCCGCTGCGCCCCGCCTGCAGACGCAGCGCAATTGTGTGGCTAGATCACCAGGCACGAGCAGAGCCAGCACGGTGCTCCCGATTTGCCAAAAACCCGTCTGAAACTCTAGTGAGGGTCTCTCTAAAAACTCGCAGAGACATGGATTGCCGAGAGAAAAGTAGAGCAGACAGAAATTTGGGATTCATCTTGACAAAAGGGGCAGGGATGAAACGGGAAGAGACGTAGGCGTGTTGCCGAACATCTCTGAAAGGGTTTAATTTAAATTTTTAATAAAAGAGTATTTTTTTTTTTTAAGTTGAGGTGTTTCATGTATTATGTGGATGTAATACATCTCTCATTTGTATAATTCTAGGTTAGGAGCTCTGATTCTGCATAACTGCGAGAGTAGTTTGAATGTAGTAATAAAGGTATTTTACAATTTTACATGATGTTCCCGGCGTTTTGTTGGCATGATTTGCCAGGGCTAATAAAAGCTTGTGATTATCATATAAATGCTCTCCCCACTCCTCCCGTGTGTGGGTTCAGTCCCACCCCCACCCCCGACTCCCCACCGCCACCCTGCACCTCCTTATCTGGGCACAGCAGAGAGCAAGTTCTGGTCCCAGAGTCCACCTTCCCGGCGCGGCTCTGTTTCCTGCTCCGTGAAAAGCCCGAATCCACAGGAAGGAACCGCCCTGCACCGAGTCTGAGTCTTCCCCACACCTGCCTCCTGCAGGGCTCAGGGCCCTGACTCCTCACGCACGTCCCGGAGGGAGACCAAACCCCTGGCCCCCAAGCGCGCCGGTCGCCAGGGGCGTGACCCGAAGCTCCGCTCCCGAATAAGTTTCTAACACCGCCTTCGCAGAGAGAAGCCAACCTCACGCGAAAGTCTTCCTTTCTCTAACGTTCTCTTCTCAGGGAAAATTCTGTCCACGCCGGCTCTGCAAAGGGGGCTCCCTGCTCTCCAGACACCAAAGTTCACTAAAACTCCCCTGATTTACGGGCAGCTTCCGACTGCCAGCACCTGGCAGACACAGCAACCGACTCAGTCATAAGCAGATCGCATACAATTTAATTTTAATGTGCTCGTTAGTCGTAGCACATTTCAGACAGAATTGTGAACGCAACACAAAATTATAGCAAAAAGACAATTTTAATGCTGCCGTAGAAAAAAGGGTTATATGAAGAGTCACATAATGGTGGTTCATTGTCAACAACAAAACAGGGCACAGAGTATGTTACAGTGTCTGTGCTGTTTACATGCCAATATTTTATACATAGGTTCTCATATGGTGTCAGCTGTCAGTTACTTCTGCAAATTAACTGCCAAAAATGGAGAAGAACAGAATCACTTGGAGAGCCGGTAACCACGGGTTACCTTTCATAAGCCTAAAGATAAAGCTGCAGTGTGGGATCTTGGGAGAATAATTAGGAAGAACAAAACAGAAAGTTACCAATCGAAATAAAAAGGCATCCTACAGTATGGAATAGCAACCAAGAGGGCTTATAAATAAGTGAAAGAGGTTGTATGACAGAATGCCTCATGACTTTTAAGCAAAGTATTACAGTACAAACATTTTAAAGGCTTTATCAATGCTTAGGAGATACAGTACGACTTCTTTTTGTTGCTGTTGCTCTTTTTTTTTTTTTTTTTTCCTTTTCAAATAGACTTAACCCTTTGAGCACTGAGTTTATTTTGCGCATTCTTTGACTTCTAATAAATACCTTTAAAAATCATGTGCAAAATAGTTATGATGCCCGCCATGGATGTCTGTTTCCTGGCCTCGCGTATTCAGACTGCTCAAAACAAATGATAATATGATGCTAATAAATATGTATAATTTAAACATGAACCTCTATCAATATAGATGTACTGTATAGCAAAACAAACAATCATACTTTGCTTTCAGATAATGTTTCTGTATACTTTATAAATGCTATCTGTGGTATCTTCTGTATAATTTACAATGTTTGCATGTAAAAAAAAATAAACAAACAAACCCATAGACCTTAAAAAAAAAAAAAAAAGAAAAGAAAAGAAAAGAAAAGAAAAAAGAAATATACACTATACATAGGCACGGCTTATGCCCGGAGCATGGCAGGTACATAAAACACTGTTGCTATAAATGCAGGAAAAAAGGTCATTTAAACCACAATCACATTTTTCATAAGAGAGTCTGAAATCTATACAATATATACATCTATGTTTCAATGTGAAAATAATATTCTTTTAAATTTCAAGGCGTGTTATACCCCTGCAGACCTGCATAAATGGAGGTTCATATTATTAATTTTAACTAAGCTGGTAAGGAGTTTAAAAAACAGAGCTTCATACATTATTATTATTTTATTTTATTTTTTAACCAAATTAATGCAAAAGTGCTTCAAAGTACTCAGAGGGCTAAAGATGAAAGGGTGAGAAATGCCAGCGCACTCGAGCCGCGTGGAAAAAGTGTGCCCGATTTCATTATAAATGCTTAATTAAACTGTCTGTTAATGCATGCAGCTTGAAGCATCGGGGGGGATGCTCACAACTAAATCCCATTTACACAAAGTTCCAAACACTTAACCACTGCGTTTTAACCTTCGTATTTTACCAGTAACAACAGCTGATTATGCACCTCTATTAAACACTGTACAGTTCTACAAAACAGTCCAGCCCAGAGTGATTCTCCGCAGTTAAAATAAGAACATGTGCCAAGAACAAGACAGAGGAGGGGCCTTAAGGTGCCTGCAACAGTTTCCCTCAAAGCAAATTACGGTCATTTTAATCGAAAGCGAATGCTACTGCTTCTCTAACTCAGAAACGTAGAGAAGGTGGTCTTCTGGGGACTTCCCGTGTGTTTTGCTAAGGTGAAGTTTAACCGCATGCTTGCTCGCAAAGGTCCGATTGCAAAGTTTGCACTGGTAGGAGGTCCCCAGGTCCTCCTCGGGGGAGGACGTCACCAACTTTTCTGAGGGCGACTTGGTTTGTGCTATCTGATTATTAATCTGTTCGGTGGACAGTTTGGACAAGTCCCGTAGCCGGAAGCCCAGGTGTGACTCGAGGTGACTGATGTACGTGGAAGGAGTCCTGATTTGTGACGCACAGTCATTGCAAAAGAACACGGGGTGGCCGGTGTCCAAGTTTTTGAGGAACTTTGTTCCACCTGTCCTTCGCAGCTGGTACTTCACGTTGGCCAGCCAGTGGCTGATGGTGGTCATGGAGAGCCCGGTGAACCTCGAGATGTGCATGCGCTCCTGGGGGCTCAGGTCTGACATGATGTACTTCCCCTCGGAGGTCTGCCGGAGGCTGGCGGCAAACTGGGCTTGGAGGATCAGCAGGTGCTGGGGGTTCCAGTTTGACTGGCGGCCCTTCCTTTTCTGCGCGGGCGTCGCCTCCTCGGCCTCCTCCAGCGTGGCCCCGTCAATGTCAGACTTCTCGGAGATGCTGGAAGGAGTGGAGGACTTTGACGTGTGGCTCTCTGTCAAGTTCTTCAGCATATCGGATATATCTGACAAAGCGTTCTCGCGTAACGGCGAGTTTGACATGAATGATACGACGGCAGATGTCTTTGCCGTTGTCATGGTGGATGAGGAGGTTGCCGGGGACGTGGACGTGGGTGACAAAAGCACTGAACCCAAAGAGCAGCCCTTGTCACTCTTCCCTTTCGTCAAGTCGATGGGCTGGTCGTTGTTGACGTGGTAGAAATAGCGGTCGAGGTGGTCCGCCTTCTTGGACTGCAGGGGCGGCGGCGTGGCCACGGCCGCCTTCTCGGCCAGGCTATTGCTCATCTTGAAAAGCATGCTCATGGGGTCGAGGGCAGGCAGGGAGGGCTTGGCGGCCTTGCCCAGGTGAATGTTCATGACCGACTGGAGGGCGCTCAGAGGGTTCACGAAAGGCTGTTCGGGCGGGTGGTCAGTGATGATGGCCGTGCTACTGTTGAGGCTGCTGCTCATGGGCTTCACCAGCTCCTTGCCGTTCTCCACCGGCTCGGCCGGGGGGCTCCCCTCCTTGCACCCATCCCGCTGGGGGCTGGGGCTGCCCTCCTGGCTCTTGAAGCCCCCGTCGCTGGATGCCTCCATCTTGACGGGCTCACTGATGTCGCTGCTGCACGGGGACGGGGTGGCCCGCTTGGGCGGAGACAGCCTGCCCTCCGGCTCCTTCAGCTTCTCCTCCACTTTGGCCACTTTCTCCGTGACTTTCTTCACCAGCTCCTCCATGGCGTGAAAGTTGGCCTTGGGCATGGGCGAGGTCTGGCTGCTGGGCGGGGAGACCAGGGTCGGGTTTTTCGTGGGAGACCCGATCTCGCTGTTGCCAAACATGGGTTTCAGGGGCGTGCTCTTCCCCGAGGAGCCCAGGGACAGCTTCATCATGTTGGGGAGCTGGTAAGCGGCGTGGATGCTGGGGTAGCCCCCCCAGCTGGGGGTGCCGTTCTGGGCCTTGTTGATGGCGGACGTCACTGTGTTTTCCAGGGACTTGAGGATATCCAGGCCCCCCTTGGGGCTCTCCTCAAGGTCGTTCTCCGTCAAGTAGTGGTACTTGGAAGAGATGTCGTACTTCTCCTCTTCCTCGCCGGGCTTCTCCTTCTCCTTGGGCTTCTCGTCGGGGGCCGCCTTCTCCTTGTCGACCTCCTTCTTGACCTCCACGCTCAGCTTCGGGGAGACGCTCGCGGGGGTGTGGGCGGGGGACGCGAAGGTGGTGGCGGCCAGGGGCACGGACTGCACCTTCTCGTCCAGCAGGGTGGTGATGGTGGGAGTGACGGGCGTCTCCACGAGGGGCTTGCCCTTCTTCATGGCCGAGTTGGTGACCTTGATGAAGTGGCCGGTGACCATCATGTGGGCGGTGAGCTCCTGCAGCGTGTCGTGGGAGCTGCCGCACTCCATGCACTTCAGGATCTGGGACTTGCGGGCTTCAAAGTGCCAGGCGTAGCTGGCCCCGTTCTGGTGGCCGTACCGGTTATTGGGCGTGATGTAGGGGTTGGAGTTCTTCTGCAGCACGTCGTTGGCCTCCGCCATCGCGGCCTTGGGGGTCCCGCCGGCGGAATCCGGGGAGCTGGGCAGCTCGAGCTCCAGCGAAGCCTTCTTGCGCGCGGCGGCGGGGAGGATTTTGGCTGCCACGGGCGTGACGGGTTCCTTCAGAGGCACTTTTTGGTAGTGTTTCGTTTTGATCATGTGCACACTCAGGTCCTGCAGGGACTCGAACGAGTGGCCGCAGTACATGCACTTCAGCACCTTCTGGGCGTCCTCCTTGCCCTCCATCTCCAGCAGGGAGCGCTTGCGGGGCTTGGACCAGCGCTTGGGGTTGTTGTTGTCCGTCTCGTGGTTGTCGTCGCGGTAGTGTCCCGTCTCGTTCATGTGCACGGTCAGCTCCACCAGCGTGTCGTAGGCGGCGCTGCAGTCCTTGCAGCGGAACTTGCTGGCGCCCGTGAAGATGGAGCCGTAGAGCTTGCTGCTCTGTCGGTACAGCTGCACGGTGCTGAAGAGGCTGGGCTCGGGCAGCGCGCGGCCCTGCGGCACCTGCTGCAGCGTCCTGGCCACGGCGCTCTGGTGCCAGTCGAAGCTGCCGCTGCTGCTGCTGCTCGTGCTGCTGCTGCTGCTGCCGCCGCCGTTGTTCTTCTCGGACGAGGGCGGGTGCAGGCTGACGTGCAGGCTGGACCAGTAGGAGTTGGACAGGAAGTTGTTGTACACGGCCTTCATCTGCTCCAGGCTGTCCGACACGGCCGTGTCCTCCAGGGCGGCCGCCGCCTCCTTGCTCTCCTCCTCGTTCTTGACGGAGCCGCTCTCGAAGTCGGCCATGCGGTCGCTGGTCTCGCTGAGGTGGGACTCGCTGTCCATCTCGTGGCTGGAGAACTCGGCCGCCGGGGAGCTCTGGTAGCTGGGGCAGGCCTTGCTGAGCTCCTTCTCGGGGCACACGTACTTGGCCGAGGGCTCCCCATCTGCCGTGCTCTCCTCGGGCTCTAGGTCTTCTTCCACCAGGGCGGCAGCCTTGAGCTCGTCGGAAACGTAGGCTGCCGTGAGGGTGGGCGGGACGGGGAGGACCGAGACGGGGACAAGGAGGGAAAGGGAGAAAGACAGGGAGGGAGGGAGGGACGGAGGGAGGGAGGGAGGAAGGAAGGAAGGAAGGAAAAAAGGAACGAAGGAACGAAGAAAGGAACGAAGGAACGAAGAAGGAAAGAAGAAAGGAACGAAGGAACGAAGGAAGGAAAGAAGGAAGGAACGAAGGAACGAAGGAAGGAAAGAAGGAAGGAACGAAGGAACGAAGGAAGGAAAGAAGGAAAGAAGGAAGGAACGAAGGAACGAAGGAAGGAAAGAAGGAAGGAACAAAGGAACGAAGGAAGGAAAGAAGGAAGGAATGAAGGAACGAAGGAAGGAACAAAGGAACGAAGGAACGAAGGAAGGAAAGAAGGAAAGAAGGAAGGAACGAAGGAACGAAGGAAGGAACGAAGGAAGGAACGAAGGAACGAAGGAAGGAAAGAAGGAACGAAGGAACGAAGGAAGGAATGAAGGTAGGAAAGAAGGAAAGAAGAAAGGAACGAAGGAACAAAGGAAGGTAGGAAGGAAGGTAGGAAGGAAGGAACGAAGGAACGAACGAACGAAGGAAGGTAGGAAGGAAGGAACAAAGGAATGAAGGAAGGTAGGAAAGAAGGAACGAAGGAAGGAACGAAGGAATGAAGGAAGGAATGAAGAAACAAAGGAACGAAGGAAGGAATGAAGGAAGGAATGAAGGAACAAAGGAACGAAGGAAGGAACGAATGAAAGAAGGGAAAAAAAGAAAAAAAGAAAGTGTTAGTTAAGTGCTGAGCTTACCTAGGATATCTTCTCGACTCTCAGGAAAATGCCGCAAAGTCGATGGGCACGTGTATTTGTAAAATTAAATAGTTAAAATGTGGTGTTTCTTTGGAGCAAAAAAAAAAAAAAAATCTGCTCTTCAAACATAATTTGCCACCTTATTCTTCTCAAGGGGCAACAGCTTGAAATTAAAACTAAATTTGAAATTAATGAAGCACATTCTGGAGGTGGCATTCATTTCTAAAGTAATAAATTACTTGTATCAACCTCAGAGACAGCAGTTCCTGTCTGTCAATTAATATGTCTTATGCTTCTCCTACCCCTAATGCATTTCTTAACAGACAGATTCACAATTTAAATTAAGCAAGCATTTTTTACTCATTACATTTTTGAGGCTCAATCTTTAATAAATATAAAGTACGAAAACATCAATAAAATTTTTACGAAGTAAAAAGAAAGTACATCAATTGCAATAAATTAAAAACAAGGTTCTGTGGATTCTTTCTTTCCTTTCTTTCTTTCTTTCTTTCTTTCTTTCTTTCTTTCTTTCTTTCTTTTTCTTTCTTTCTTTCTTCTGGAAAAGCAGGTCTCATAAAAGCTTACAGTAAGTTTTGCTGCCAGGGGATAGGCACTGGTTTGTTCCAGATGGGAGAGGAGACCCTGACCCAGCCCTGGCCCCGTCCTCCATGTGTACACTCAGCCACTTTCTCAGCCACCTGCACACACACCATCCATGCAGAATTATGTCAGAACAAGTTCAGGAAAATTGGTATGCGGTGCTCATTCCTGCTGTATAAATATATACAAGACCTTCCAGTGGACCTTACAAATGTCAAAGTGTTTGCTCTTTAGACTACTTTGTCAATATTTACTCAGCATAAGCTTCATGGGCATCCAACAGGGATCTTGTCTTTCTGGAAGCAGTGTAACTGGGGATGTAAATCCAGTGTGCACTTCCTGAGCAGGTGGAGGGCAGGGCTGAGCAGCTCTGGGTTCTAGAACAGGCACATCAAGAGACGCGCAGCCAGGCGAACACTCGTGTTAATGGGAATAAACTTTTTGTGTTTTGTGTGTGTGTGTGTGTGTTGTTGTTTTTCTTTCTTTCTTTCTTTCTTTTTCACTTCCTTGCATCCAGTGACTTAGGTTGCCCCTTACCGGACCTTGCCTAGTTGGGCTGGCTTGGTGAACAACCAGGCATGGCCGGCCTTGTGGTGAGCAGCAATTTTAAGGCAGACAAAGGGGAAAAAAGGGACCACTTCCAGCCAGCTTCTCAATATGCCTGTGTCAGAAGGCCCCTGGCTGATGCGTTTGGTGGCCGGCAAGTCTGCAGAGCTAACCGTCTGGCGGACCCAAACAAAACCAAACCCCAGACAAACTCTCAGAAAAGAAAAGGAAGCTTCATTTGTAGAATTGACTTCCACAGTTTTAAAGACTTGCCTCCTACCAATTTGACACCAGGGGAAAAAAAAAGTGAAATGACTCAAACAAATAAGATTCCCTGGAAGACACACAGACATTTCCTTTCCCTTGCTCTTCCACGCTGGTCGAGTGTGATTTTCTCCCATTCCTAAATCCCCCTTCGAGCGCCAAGAATTCTAAGCTGAGACAAGAGTAGCATCCCAACAGGTAAGTGGAGCTGGTGCCCCAGGGACACACACGTGTGTGGGCCACCGCCGCAGGCCTACGCCAACAGCAAAGCGAGGGGCTGGTGTTGGGGCCACGGAACGCCCTTTACAAGCGGGCCAAGGAGAGGGCCCCGCTCAGCTCAGCTGACGTATGAGGTACCGGGGTGGGCCTCCAGTTTGAGGCCGTGCACTTGGAACACTGTGCTGACCAGGGGAGGCTCTTCTGCGGGCCAGGGTGGCTAAGGTGAATGCCTTGCTTGGGAAAGGAATAGGATAAGAAAAAAGAAAGAAAGATCTCCGTCTCTCCCGACAGCCTTCCTCAGCCGGCAGTGCATCCTGGAACGTGGCTCTCAAACTCCAACAGGGCTGGCAGTTCTGGAGGGAGGGGAGCTGGTGAGGGGGGCGGTGCGTAGAGGGACCAAGAGTCACAGTTTGCCTGCAAGTGCCCCGGTGTTAGCAGGAAAGTCTTGCATCCCGAGAATCCTCTCGGACCCGGGCAAACCCGGGCGGCCAGTCGCTCTAGCCAGGGACGCACAGCATGAGCTGGTCAGAGTGTCCGGGGCGGGTCTGCATTTCTCTTGGAGAGGAGCTAGAGCAAGGCGATCGGGGGTTTAACCAGACACAGCCCACCATCTGCAGAGATGCCCCAGGTGCCCAGATGCATAATGTACCCATCCAAGGGCCTCCATTCTGAACATGGAAGGGAGGAGAAAACCACATGGCCTACGTCCCACCAGCTGAGATTCAAGGAAAAGCCTGGCCCCGTGGAAACAGAGCCCCTTCTCCCCTGAAGGTGGCCCTTTGAGCCACAGCCTGCAAAGTGAACCCACACTCTGGGCACTTTGCTCTCATTATGGCTCCCACGGAATTAAGTCTGCAAGAGGCCACGATCCAGAAATGGCCCGGCTGAAGCAGCTATGGGAGGATGCAGGGCAGCCAGAAGCAGCTGGGGTCAATGGTAGACACAGACGAGCCGGCTGTGGCATGCAGACCACCAGCTAAGAGAAAAACCTAGTGGTTCTGCCCAGCCACCTCCCACCCAGGAGCACGGGGACCCCCTGGGGAAGCCTCAGCACAGTGCAGGGTGTGCATGGACCGTTTGGAGCACCCCCACAGGCACCTCACCTATCTGACCAGCTCCTGCCCCACGTGCGGCCCCCCGATGCCCTCCAATACGCTGTAAATCACCCAGCCCGATCAGAATGCCACCAGTCTGATGACTGAAGAGGAAATTAATATTGAAAGAAAAGTAAGGCCAACCTCCCTGGTGGGAACAGAATCCTGCTCTGAGGAAAATTAAAAAGCTTCGGTGCTGAGAGGTGTTGGGTCCTGGGGAGACCTGGTGTCACCCCACACACCACCCCTAGCCTCGTCACGGTTTCTGAGGCTGCGGGTGAGCACGCTTGCACACGGCCAAGACAGGGACGCCATCACATATATATAGACACACACACACACCCCGCTGCTTCCTTTCCAGACCCGGCGGGGAGGACTATCTCCTTAGGCTGAGCCTCGGACTTCTGCCCGTCCGTCCTTCCCTCCACGTTAAAAGAAAGGCCAGAGCACGAATCGTTCTGCTACGTCTCGCC
The DNA here is from genome assembly GCF_054177405.1 of Leptonychotes weddellii. NCBI lineage: Eukaryota > Metazoa > Chordata > Mammalia > Carnivora > Phocidae > Leptonychotes > Leptonychotes weddellii. Next base: position 34,701,696 of record NC_138384.1, read on the forward strand.
ATCATGGCACTCCTCCAAGAGTATCATGGCCACTCTCGTCACTAAACGTGGTGAGGGAGGGGCCGCACTGGCACACGGGGTTAAGAGAAGGAAAGGTGCGTTCACTCCACAAATTCGAACTGAGGACCCACGCACGCCCGGAGAGGTGGTGTATGCTGAACCCTATATGGCGCTTCCTTCCTCTAGGCCTCAGTTTCCCCCTCCGTGTGAGACAGGGCATTGGATCAGTCGGCTCCTCCCCTGTCTCCTTCCTTACTTTATGGCTTTCCTGAGAAAGGGGTAAACTGAGGTAGAAACACGCTCACTCCTCCAAGCACGGGCTCCTCGTGAACACTCAGCCGAGGCATTTCTCAGTCCTTTCTTCTCCGGACTAAGGAGCAAAATCCCTGGTCTCCCGGACACTGGGACAGTTAATGCCCTGGTCAGGCAAGGAGGGGAGGGGAAACTGGGTGTCTCCAGTCAGTCAGAGGGGATAGTGGGACATCAACTGGGGGGCAGGTAGGCTGGGTGAGAAGCTGGTCTCTGTCCCCACCACACTGGCCTTCAGGGGCCTCTCCTCCCTAAGGGGCCAACGGCGGACACCATCCACTAGCCCGACCTGACAGTGAATCATGCAGAGCCTCAGGGAACTTGGCCACTGTGACCAATTATGTGAGTTCCTTGCCGCTATTTAACGTTCTATATGTTCTTGTCTGAATTCTCCAAGGCAAGGACCTTGGTCCACATTGTCCCAGTTTTGCACGTAGTAGGTGAGCAACAGGTACTCACCGTCCCCTTTGGAAAGAGAGTAGTTGGAGGTCAAATCCAGCAGCAAGAGGCTTGTTACCAGCCTTTGTAACAGGATCTGCCCCTCCTCCTGTTCCCTGGGCAGCCAGCAGCACCCGCCCTCTCCTCAGTGAGCCCCCGCTCCAGCCCCTCCCGTCTATTCTCCATGAAGAAGCCACCCGATCCTTATGTCCTTACTGATCAGCAGGCCAGTCAGGTTAACCCCCACACCAAACCTGCAACAAACAGCCTCGGTGACTTCCCATCTGGCTTGGAAGAAAGCTCAAATTCCTCAAAGCAACCCCGAAGTCCTCCCCTGTCTTGGCCCTGCTTCCTCCCCAACCCAGCAGCTTCTAGAATGTGCCAAGAGGCCTCTCACCGTTCAGCGTGCACTGCTACCTCCTTGTGTGCGTCCACCCCAAGGCAGATGCACACAAGAGTAAGGTGAGCCAGTGCACCCCTCCCCAGGCCACGGGTGAGAGGTAATGTCCGGGGGCTTCTCTGACCCCAGCTTTCGCTCCCTTAGCATCCTCCCCCTTCTTGTTACAAGGCACACCACTGGAATCATCTGCTTATAGCCAGATGTTCCAGGACGCTCGAACAGACTGTCAGCTTCGTGTGGTCAGCAGCCCCCACCTCCCAGTGTCTGCTGCAACCTTACTGTCTGGCACGCAGTAGCCACTCAACATATATCCATGGAATGAGTGAATGAATTAATGAATGAACGAACGAACGAACACCACAGATGACTTCTTCAAACCTCCTAATAGTTGCCCAAACATCTACATGGATCCAGACTCCGGCCAGTCCCAGAGCACAGCAGATGTGCTGGGGTCTGATCCAAATTCCCTCCTGGACCAGTTCCCTGTGTGTGTGACTACCTCAGGGGGAAGCGCCTCTGGGAAGGACAGACAGGATGACAGCCCCCACTCTGAGGAAGAGAGAAGGAGGCATGGCTGATGGTGGTCTCCCTGCCCTGGAGCCACCCATATGGTGCCCACACCCAAATATCGCTCTCCAGGAATGCATTATCATGGTTCTTCACTCTTGAACAAATGAAACTGAAACTTTTGCTGCTGGCTCCAGTAGTGGGGGTGGGGGGCTCTCATTCAAACCAAGTCAACAGCTGCAGAGACTCAAAAGACACACGCAGGAGTTGAGGCCAGCAAGCCAGCGAGGGGCGGATGGGGGCCTCGTGTTTCATTTTTCCCCAAGTGGCCCAGCGGAAAAAGTTTCTCTCCAAGAGGTGAGCTCTTCCAGATCTGCTACCAGTGCTTCCCCACTCTCTCTCCCCGCAATGAAAAGCAAGCGCTTAAAGCAGCAACACAGCAATCCATCTCTCCATAGCTCAAGGCCAAGGGCATATTTGGGGGCAGGTGAATGAACTGCAGAACTGCATTCAGGCAGAACCAAAGGGGACTCTGGGGTAGAGATGCATGTTCATGTGACACCAAAGCTATCAGAATTACGAGAGCTCCCTGCAAGCTCCCATAGCCCGGTACCCCTGGAATGTCAAGGATGAAAACCAATGGTCGAGCCTAATACGAGCTTGTCTATGAGCCGTTTTCCCATTCATTGCATTTGACCCTCTCCAAGGTCCCGGCAGGTGGACTGAATGATTCGTCGTCTATGCTGGAGGAAGCTGGAGTTCTGACAAGTTAGATGGAACACTCCCAAGCCCTCGGCTGTGACTCCACGGGAGTCAGTGCAGGTTTCCAGGGGATTTGACTCCATTCCTGGGGGAACCACACAGAAGGTGTGGAGCGCGGGCCGTGCTCCCGGGACATGGAGCAGCCTGCCACCTCACAGCCTTCCCTGGCTTCCCAGTACCAGGGATTCTATGCCTGTCCCCGCAGGAGGGTCCCGAGTGCTCCCACCTCCTGAGACGTGGCCACGGGGACAATGGACATGTCCAAGGGGACGATGGATGTGTCCAAGGAGTGAAAAGCCAGATCATCGTGTAATCAGGTTGGGAGGTAGCCGCTCTCTCATTAATATTTATTATCGTCATTAACTAAACTCAACCACTAGGTAAAAAGAAATTAATACATTTGATATAAATATAAAAGAGTAAACGGGGGCATAATGGAACTCATTTCTGGGCAAGTGGGAATTACCTTCATCACACTGTTGGGAATCTCTCCCAAAAAGGAGGAGATGAAGGAGTTGAAGCGTCCCTCTGGGTCTGTGCTCTCCAGCCATGGGGGCTGGGGGCACGGAAGGGCTGCAGGGGGCACCGGCAGGCCAGGGGGCAGGAGGGAGAAGGCATGGCTGCCCCCTGCTCCCGGAGGCAATGTCACAGTGAACTGTCCTGCCAATCTGCACTTCTCCTGCGCTGCAAGGAAGGTTCGGAGGTAAGCCCTCCGTTTTCAAATTCCCGAGACTCCTGGGAAAGGGGTTTTGCTTGCGAAAGCTTCCTCAGATTCCCTTCCTGCCCCCTCCCAGTAAGGGAGGCCCAGAGGAGTGCCTCCTGTTGTCCCTGTAATCCTGTCATTCATCCTGGGCCTGGGCTGGACAGAGGGGAGCGGATGCAGGGGGAGGACAGACCCTGTCCAAGTCCGGAGTCCTGTGTTGAGAAGGGTGAGGAGAGGGAGATGGCGAGGAGCAGAGAGAGAACAACAGGAGAAAGATGGGGGAAGGAGAGAAGAAACCACTAGGAGTGGGGCTTGGGGGAGACAGAGACAGACAAAGACAGAGAAACAGAGATACAGGGAGAGACAAAGAGGAAGAGAGAGACAGAGAGAGGAAGGGACAGAGGCCACCGAGGGAGTGGGAGGCGGGCAGGGAAGGGAAGAAAACCAGTGATGGACATCTGAGGAGAGACAGGCAGAAGAGATTACTCCAGAAGCGAGGGCGGAGGATGGTGAGTGCAGAGAGGGCCTGAGCTGGGAGTCCTGGTGCGGGGCTGGGTCGGATGGGGGCCGGGGGGCTGCCGTGGGTCAGTTCCAAGGCTGGAGGCTCAGGACAGTCTCGGCCTCCCCTGAGCACTCAGATTTTCAAAGGACGCAAGGTCTTTTGTTTTTGTTTTT
>NC_138384.1:34705989-34733489 GCF_054177405.1 Leptonychotes weddellii
ATTTTTTTTTTAAAGATTTATTTATTTATTTATTTGAAAGAGAGAGAATGAGAGAGAGAGAGCACACGAGAGGGGGGAGGGTCAGAGGGAGAAGCAGGCTCCCCGCCGAGCAGGGAGCCCGATGCGGGACTCGATCCCGGGACTCCAGGATCATGACCCGAGCCGAAGGCCGTCGCTTAACCAACTGAGCCACCCAGGCGCCCTTTATTTTGTTTTTTAAGAACAATTTAACCAGCTGAGGAGGTGACCAAGAAGTTAACTGCTCAGCTGACCCTGGTGAGCAGAGCACGTGGAAGGCCCGCTTCTGCCCCAGAGCTAGCGTCCTGCCTGGCCTGGAAGCGCTGGGGGGAGCAGGCCCCAGAGGCCGGGCCTTCGCAAACCCAAAGGGTTCCCTCCCAGGCCCTCGCGCGCGCAGGACCACCTCTGAGACTCGGAACTGCCCAGGTGGCAGGCCTGCGCCTGGACGGCGTGTGAAGAAGGCTGCAGGCTCAGGAACCTGGCCCTCCTGACCCCTTCCAGGGCAGCTGTGCAGCTGCCCTCACAGCCAAGTCCTCTCTCCCTGTTCCATACATCGAATTCAAGTTCAGTTTCGAGAAACCCAAAGCCCTAGCCCCCTGGTGAGGCCCTGAGTCCTCTCCCTGCGTTAGGATATGCCTGGACCCAGTAACACACTGGGTCACCATGGGGCGGGGGGTGGTCTCGGCCACCTCTGGAGCCCCCCTCCCCCCACACCTGGGCCCAGGACAAAGCAGACTCCCAGTCATGACAGGGGACCACTGGGAAGCCCCGCCCCCGGGGAGAGCGGTCACTTGGGAGACGGCCTGCTGATTTTGTTGGCGGTCCTGCGCTGCATGTTTTCCTGTTACAGTGAGGGACGTCACAGACAGCGAGACCGTGGGCCTTGGCTCCTGCTCTGCCACGTGCTGTTCCTGTGACCTTGAGGTTCCTCCCCAGACATGGTGGGGGGGAAGGTGGGGAGCAGTTCCTGCCACACCCACCTCCCAGGTGTTTGTGAAGAAGCAAGGTCTCCCTAAGGAGTGACGGCATCAGGGCTATTCCAGGTTAAAGGGACTCTGCATTTAGAAGGAGGGCCCCACTGTCAAATAAATAAATAAAATCTTAAAAAAAAAAGGGGGGGCACCTGGGTGGCTCAGTCGTTAAGCGTCTGCCTTCGGCTCAGGTCACGATCCCAGAGTCCTGGGATTGAGCCCCGCATCGGGCTCCCTGCTCCGCGGGAAGCCTGCTTCTCCCTCTCCCACTCCCCCTGCTTGTGTTCCCTCTCTTGCTGTGTCTCTCTCCATCAAATAAATAAATAAAATCTTTAAAAAAATTTAAAAAAAGGAGGGCCCCAGAGACCTGCAGGAACCCCAGGGGCCTGCACCTGGGGGTGTGGGGTTCGGGTCCGACCTCTGGGCTGACTCATGCTCTTGCAAATGCAGGCTTCCTAGCTGATGGTCTCCCAGACCCGCAGATCTGCAGGCTGCCTTTTGGGAAAGGGGGGAAAGGGGGGCCAGCAGAGCCCTGCTGGGTAAGAGCTCCCCACGCAGCACAGGCTCTGCTCCCCCTCCCCCTGGCCACCTTGTGGGCTGTGGAGAAGGAAGAAAGCCAGAGAGAAAGGAGAAGAAGAGGGAGAGAAATAAAGAGAAGGGAAGGTGGCAGAGGAAGGAAGAGACATCAGATGAGCATGCCCAAAACTAAAATCTCTGACCTAGCACGCCCGCTCCCCGCCCCACCAGGCCTGGGTCATCCTCAGGACTTCTGGGAAGGAAGCAGGCAGGGGCGGCCCCAAGCCTGGCTCACCCCACAGCTCTGCCCACTTCCACCTGACTCCAGATTCCCAGGCTCCCAGATCCGTGGGGGCGACGGTTAGACCAGACGCCCTTCACTCAGTGCCCACACCAGCAGCTCTCTCCAGCCCCCAGCCACCTTCTCCCCGCTCGGCCCAGCCCCACATCACGTCAGCTTCTGCCCTGAGCCGCCTTCCTCTTTACGGGGAAAGAGCTCAACATCCCCAGAAAACCTCACCTAAGTCTCCCTCTGTTCGAAACACACCTAGAAAATCCAGGCAGACTGACCCATTTTACACAAGAATTTCTGTTCTACAAAGGAAGCCCACAAAGTGCCCGGACCCTGTGCCCTCGGGGTTATTTTTACACAGATCTGTCTTCTGTGAGTGCAGCCGTGTCTGCAGCAACTACCCTGTCTGGTGCCACTGGATTTGGGGCCCTGAGTTATCCCCAGATATTGAGATCCCACAAAATGGGCTGCCGGGAGCCTGGAGGGTGAGGGGCAGGGACAGGCAGGGTGCCCAGGCTTGGGCCGGCAATGACAGAACACTTTCACCCTCAGGGAACTCCCAGCACTCTGATACCCAGGGCTCCCGAGAGGGAAAACTCAGAATAGAGTGCATCCTGCTGTCTGCTGCCTGGGAGGGGGGCTCAAAGGAGCAGCCCTGATGTGGGACCTGCTTTCTGTGCCCAGAGAGGAAGAGACGGCAGGAGGAAGTGAGTGATGGGGGTTGGGGGGAGCTTAGCCAAATGCGCTGGGTAATACCAAGGTGGTCAGATTGAGCTGTGGGCCTCTGTTAGGGTACTAACAAGGCAACAGAGAGAGAAGATTGATTCCAGGGAGGGAGGAAGCGTGGCTTGGTACCCAGGAGGTCACAATCCAGCAGAGAACATGAGGTTTCTCCAGCCATCCACCTGGGCACCCAGTATCACAAGGCATCACTCAAAGCATCTGCAGTGATGGAGGTCACAAGCCTCTGGGGACAAGGAGACATGGCACTCGTGGATGGCACTGGGTAGACCCAGAGGCCCCGCAGGCATCCCCGCTGGGCCCTGGGGCTTCCCAGGAACCAGGATAATCCCCCAAAGGGCTCAAGCTAGGCCAGGTGAACGAGGAGTGCATGGCCAGGCTCTGGGGGAAGGAAATGGTGGCTGAAGCGATAGTGGTCAGGAGTCCTCCAGAAGGCTGGCCGCGTTGGGATGACAACCTCCCCTAGATTGATTGCTCTTCCCACTAGCAAGGTCAGGAATATTAATTTTGTACAAGTTAATTTGATGTAATGTGCAAGATGAACGCTTGTTCAGTTGGGTATCACTGTGCTAATAAAGCCTCGATACTCTCTTGCCAAGAAAAGCATGGCATTAGCTGATTGGTGCATAACGTCGGCGTGAATCAGGCAACGTCACCCTTCAGCGGAACCAGGGTGGCCAGGAGCTTCACAGGCTGCTGCTGATTCTTTAGGAGGCCAATGACAGCGAGGTCCTGGGGACACCTCCCAGCTGCTGGGAACCCCAGCATCTTCTGAAGCCTGAACACCCAGACCAAGGCCTATCCCTGTAGATGTGGCAGGGGGGCGTCCCGAAGCCACACGTGGTGCTTCTGCCCCAGGGTAAGAAACGCTGCTGAGGCTTCTCTCTGTGGATTCTTGTTGCAAGGAAAGCCTCATTCGGCCATCTCAGCAACCCTTCTGAACAACCTCCCTCCCCTTCCCGAGACCTTCCCCTGCGGGAGAGGCGGGTCAGACAATGAGGAGGCCAGGAAGTTGGGGGGCTCCCCAAGATCAGCAAGGAAAGCGAGCTCCCTCAGCTCTAAGGTCACACTCCCCCCATTGCTTCTGGGGGGATATGCTCTGCTACAGTCTGGGCACCCACCCTGTTGCAAGAAAAAACAAATGGATCAAAGACACAGGTTCAGGGCGCCTGGGTGGCTCAGTTGGTTAAGCGACTGCCTTCGGCTCAGGTCATGATCCTGGAGTCCCTGGATCGAGTTCCGCATCGGGCTCCCTGCTGGGCAGGGAGCCTGCTTCTCCCTCTGACCCTCCCCCCTCTCATGTGCTCTCTCTCATTCTCTCTCTCTCAAATAAATAAATAAAATCTTTAAAAAAAAAAAAAAACCAAAGACACAGGTTCAAAGCAATTGCCTCAGACAATAAAAAGTAAATAAATACTCAGTTTGGGGACCCTCGGAGTCCCCTCTGTCCTCGGCTTCAAGCACACTTCATCCAAAGAAAAATCCTCTCACCTTGGTGGAATTTCAGACAGCAGCAAATAGGGCTTGGGTGAATTATTAGGGGCAAGGGATGTACTCAGACTTCTCACATGGCACACATGAGCAATGGTCAATTTTGCTAATGGCGAAGAAGAATCATGCCTTACACACCTTCAGCTCTGGAGCATGGGATCTCCTGGAGGTCGGACATAGTGATCCTCACAGGATAGCTTGTGGTTCTCAATGAGGCAGCTACTAAACCAAGGAGAACTCTTGCCTATATGCTCACTCAGTGATCTCAAAACCTGGGGAAACCACAGTTGAGAATAGGGCAATAGGTTAAGGAAATTTTAGGTAGTCCTTATGATGGGCCTCTTCAAAGTGGGCTATAATGTACAACTCAAATTCTTGCTGGGCCTTATTGGCTGTTCTTCATGGCACCAAAAGATCTGTATCCAGGAAGAAGGTAAATGGATGGCTTCCATGAAAGAGGAATGAAGACTTACATGGAAGAGGAGACAACTGATTCATGCAACTGATCTCTCCACCCACCCATCCACCCATGCACCCATCCACCTACCCGTCCACCCATCCATCTACCTGTCCATCCATCCACCCATCCATCCATCCATCCATCCATCCATCCATCCATCCATCCATCCATCCATCTACCTATCCATCCAGCCATCCATCCACCTATCCATCCATCCATCCACCCATCCATCCATCCACCCGCCCATCCACCCATCCTCCCATCTATCCACCCATCCATCCATCTATCCAAAAACTCATCCCGTCATCCAACATGTATATGATATAAGTACATACATACTCTAGATGCTTTAGTTTAGGAATAAGAAGTTGTCAAAATAAATAATCAGAGTCACAGGTTTTACTTTAATGTGGTCAAGATGACCTTGGTTACATAGATCACAGGGCATTAGAAGATCATACACCCTCAGAAACTTCTTTCATAATTCAAAGTCCAACAGAACCAAGCTACATTTTACCTTCCAAGTTTATCTTCCACTGCCCACCTGTCCTTGGATACACAAGCCACCCTTCCCTTATGATGTTCCTTTGCCCTTCCTTGGTCTACACGTTTCTTTCACTTTGTGTAACATGCTCCATCTTTTCATATCCTCCTCCTGGCCCTCCAAGACCCTGCTCATTCCACTTTTCCCAGGAAGCCCCTTCGCACTTGTCCCTCTGAAAGCGACCTCTTTAATCTCAGTGATGAGACACCATGGGTGGAAAAGTCCTCTCTAAACTCTAACTTCTAGAGAAATATAAGGAACGATTATTAGCATAATTACTTGTACCAAGTCTCTCTTGGCGTTATCCCACGTAGCTTTTATAGTGGTTAGCCGTGGGCATACACCATCTCCGTGCACATTGCAGAGGCAGGGATCCAGCATTCCTCACCTGTGCGCCCTTCACACAACCTGGCGGGTCAACACTCTTACAAACTCCTGCCCAAATTCACAGCCTTAGGAGCTGCTTAGCCTAAGAACTGCCACACACCAAGTGGCAGACGTTCCCGCCAGCTCCCTTCCCACTCTCAAATGCAGGGCAGAGCAGCCCCAAGAGCCTTCTGACCTCTCCCACATCTCTTCAGTCTCCCCACTCCCATTTCACAGAACAGACACACCATGCAGAGTCAAGGCCACAGTATTTCTCAGGAGCTCCTGACAAGGGTGCTTATTGTATGACTGCAGAGAAAATTGGGAGGAGAACGCTCCCAGGGACCAGAGAGAAGCTCAGCCCTTCCCTCCTTGCATGGGTACCAGCATGGTAGCCACCTGGGTCAGGAGGCCTTCTTGAGGCCTGCAGCACTGACAGGGAGCAACCCATTACTCACCTAGCACTCAGCCAGCACTCAGCCAGCACTCAACCAGCATTCAGACAGCACTCAGCCAGCACTCAGTCAGCACTCACATAGCACTCAGCCAGCACTCACCTAGCATTTAGATAGCAGCACTCACCTAGCACTCAGCCAGCACTCAGCCAGCACTCAACCAGCATTCAGACAGCACTCAGCCAGCACTCACCTAGCACTCAGCCAGCACTCAGTCAGCACTCACCTAGCACTCAGCCAGCACTCAGTCAGCACTCAACCAGCATTCAGACAGCACTCAGCCAGCACTCAACCAGCATTCAGACAGCACTCAGCCAGCACTCAGCCAGCACTCAACCAGCATTCAGATAGCACTCAGCCAGCACTCAGTCAGCACTCACCTAGCAATCAGACAGCACTCAGCCAGCACTCAACCAGCATTCAGACAGCACTCAGCCAGCACTCAGTCAGCACTCACCTAGCATTCAGACAGCACTCAGCCAGCACTCAACCAGCATTCAGACAGCACTCAGTCAGCACTCACCTAGCATTCAGACAGCACTCAGCCAGCACTCAACCAGCATTCAGCCAGCACTCACCTAGCATTCAGCCAGCACTCACCTAGCACTCAGCCAGAACTCAGTCAGCACTCACCTAGAATTCAGAAAGCACTCAGCCAGCACTCAACCAGCATTCAGCCAGCACTCACCTAGCATTTAGACAGCAGCATTCACCTAGCACTCAGCCACCACTCACCTCGCACTCAGCCAGCACTCAACCAGCATTCAGCCAGCACTCACCTAGCATTTAGACAGCAGCACTCACCTAGCACTCAGCCACCACTCACCTAGCACTCAGCCAGCACTCAGCCAGCATTCAGACAGCACTCACCTAGCATTCAGATGGCACTCAGCCAGCATTCAGCCAGCACTCATCCTGCATTCAGATAGCACTGACTTAGCACTCAGACAACACTCACCCAACACTCAGATAGCACTCACTCAACATTCAGCCAGCATTCACCCAACACTAAGACAGCACTCAGCCAGCACATATCCAGAATTCAGGCAGCACTTGGCCAACACACAGACAGTACTCAGCCAGCACTTAGCACTCGATAGCACTCACCCAACACTCAGCCAGCATTCAGCCAGCACTTACCCAGCATTCAGCCAACACTCAACCAGCACAAATCAGCACTCAGCCAGCACTCACCTAGCACTCAGCCAGCATTAAGCCAGCACTCAGCCAGCACTCACCTAGCATTCAGCCAGCACTCACCTAGCATTAAGCCAGCAATCACCTAGCACTCAGCCAGCACTCAGCCAGCACTCAACTCGCATTCAGCCAGCACTCACCTAGCATTCAGACAGCAGCACTCACCTAGCACTCAGCCAGCACTCAGACAGTACTCACCTACATTCAGATGGCACTCAGCCAGCATTCAGCCAGCACTCAGCCAGCAGACAGCACTCACCTAGCACTCAGCCATCACTCACCTAGCACTCAGACAGCACTCACTCAACATTCAGCCAGCATTCACCCAACACTAAGACAGCACTCAGCCAGCACATATCCAGAACTCAGGCAGCACTTGGCCAACACTCAGACAGTACTCAGCCAGCACTTACCCAGCACTCAGCCAGCACTTAAACAGTACTTACTAGCATTTAGGCGGCACTCACTTAGCACTCAGATAGCACTCACCCAACACTCAGCCACCACTCAGCCAGCATTCAGCCAGCACTTACCCAGCACTCACCCAGCATTCAGCCAACATTTAGCCAACACTCAGCCAGCACAGCTCAGCACTCAGCCAGCGCTCAGTCAGCATTCAGCCAACACTCAATGAACACTCAGAAAGCACTCACATGGCACTCAGACAGCACTCATCCAGCACTCACCCTACAGTCAACTAGTACTCAGCCAGCATTCAGGGAGCACCCAGCCAGCACTTACCCAGCATTCACCCAACATTAAGACAGTACTCAGCCAGCACTTACCCAGCACTCAGCCAACACTTAAACAGTACTTGCTAGCATTCAGCCAGCACTCACTTAGCACTCAGAGAGCACACACCCAACACTCAGCCAGTGCTCACCTAGCACTCATCCAGCATTCATCCAGCATTCAGCCAGTATTCACCTAGCATTCAGCCAGCACTCACCTAGCACTCAGCCAGCATTCAGCCAGCACTCAGCCTGTACTCAACCAGCATTCAGCCAGCACTCAGCCAGCACTCAGCCAGCACTCACTTAGCACTCAGCCAGCACTCACCTAGCATTCAACGAGCATTCAGCCAGCATTCAGCCACCACTCACCTAGCACTCAGCAAGCATTCAGCCATCACTCACCTAGCATTCAGCCAGCACTCAGCCAGCATTCAGCCAGCACTCACCTAGCACTCAGCCAGCACTCACCTAGCACTCAGCCAGCACTCACCTAGCATTCAGCCAGAACTCAGCCAGCATTCAGACAGCACTCACCTAGCATTCAGCCAGAACTCAGCCAGCATTCAGACAGCACTCACCTAGCATTCAGCCAGAACTCAGCCAGCATTCAGCCATCACTCACCTAGCATTCAACCAGCACTCAGCCAGCATTCAGCCAGCACTCTCCTAGCACTCAGCCAGCACTCACCTAGCATTCAGCCAGCATTCAGCCAGCACTCACCTACCATTCAGCCAGCACTCAGCCAGCATTCAGACAGCACTCACCTAGCACTCAGACAGCACTCAGTCAGCATTCAGCCACCACTCAGTCAGTACTCACCTAGCATTCAGCCAGAACTCAGCCAGCATTCAGACAGCACTCACCTAGCATTCAGCCAGCACTCAGCCAGCATTCAGACAGCACTCACCTAGCACTCACCTAGCACTCAGCCAGCACTCAGCCAGCATTCAGCCAGCACTCACCGAGCATTCAGCCAGCATTCAGCCAGCACTCAGTCAGTACTCACCTAGCATTCAGCCAGCACTCAGCCAGCATTCAGCCAGCACTCACCTAGCACTCAGCCAGCACTCACCTAGCATTCAAATGGCACTTAGCCAGCTTTCAGCCAGCACTCATCAAGCATTCAGATAGCACTGACTTAGCACTCAGATAGCACTCACCCAACACTCAGCCAGCACTCCGACAGCATTTAGACAGCACTCAGCCTATACTCAGACAACACTTACTCAACACTCAGACAGCACTCACCCAACATTCAGCCAGCATTCACCCAACACTAAGACAGCACTCAGCCAGCACATACCCAGAACTCAGGCAACACTTGGCCAACACACAGACAGCACTCAGCCAGCACTTACCCAGCACTCAGTCAGCTCTTAAACAGTACTTGCTAGCATTCAGCCGGCACTCACTTAGCACTCAGATAGCACTCACCCAACTACTCAGCCAGCACTCACCCAGCATTTAGCCAACACTCAGCCAGCACAACTCAGCATTCAGCTAGCACTCAGCCAGCACTCACCTAGCACTCAGCCAGCATTCAGATAGCACTCACCTAGCACTCAGCCATCACTCACCTAGCATTCGGATGGCACTCAGCCAGCACTCAACCTGCATTCAGATAGCACTGACTTAGCACTCAGACAACACTCATCCAACACTCAGACAGCAGTCACTCAACATTCAGCCAGCATTCAGAGAGCACTCAGCCTATACTCAGACAACACTCACCCAACACTCAGATAGCACTCACTCAACATTCAGCCAGCATTCACCCAACACTAAGACAGCACTCAGCCAGCACATATCCAGAACTCAGGCAGCACTTGGCCAACACTCAAGACAGTACTCAGCCAGCACTTACCCAGCACTCAGCCAGCACTTAAACAGTACTTGCTAGCATTCAGCCAGCACTCACTTAGCACTCAGATAGCACTCACCCAACACTCAGCCACCACTCAGCCAGCATTCAGTCAGTACTTACCCAGCACTCATCCAGCATTCAGCCAACATTTAGCCAACACTCAGCCAGCACAGCTCAGCACTCAGCCAGCACTCAGCCAGCATTCAGCCAACACTCAACGAACACTCAGAAAGCACTCACATGGCACTCAGCACTCACCCTACACTCAACTAGTACTCAGTCAGCATTCAGGGAGCACCCAGCCAGCACTTACCCAGCACTCACCCAACATTAAGACAGTACTCAGCCAGCACTTATCCAGCACTCAGACAACACTTAACAGTACTAGGCTAGCACTCAGACAGCTTTCATACAGCACTCAGATAGTACTTGCTCAGCATTCAGATAGCATTCAGTCAGAACTCAGAAAACACACACCCAGCACTCAGGCAGTTCTCACCCAACATTCAGACAACACTCAGCACTGGGATAGCACTCATTCTGTACATACCCAGCACTCAGCTAGCATTCAGCCGGCACTCAGATAGCACTCAGACAGCACACATGCAGCACCCAGATAGCACTCACCTAGCACCCAGCACTCAGCTAGCACTCACTCAGCACTCAGCACTCAGACAGCACTCACCCTGCACAAACTCAGCACTCAGACAGCACTCACTCAGGACTCAGCCAGCACTCACCTAGCACCCAGCACTCAGGCAATACTCACCTTGCACAAACCCAGCACTCAGCCAGCAACTCAGATAGTACTCACCCTGCATACACCCAGCACTCAGACAGCATTCACCCAGTACTCAGCCAGAATTCACCCAACACTCAGCCAATACCCACCTAGCACACACTGAGCACATACTAAGTTTTGCTAATACACACGTGATCACTATTTATATGCATAGGTCACATCCAGGAGAGGGATGTAACCTTCCTAGACAGGTTGAAGAAATAAAGTGTCAAATGATTTATATTTATATTTTATTGACTGACATATATGAATACCCATTGATTTCAACTTCACCTGTATTTATTAAGATAGGTTAAAATAGGTTTCCCTAAACCAATATATAAATAGTGCCTATTGGCTTGTTGGCATCACATTACATGTTTCCCTTCCAATATCCTTTCTCACAAATTTATGCTGACATTTGTATAGTTTAACTTAGAACCCTCAACACCTCACCATCCTTCAAAGAGAGAGACAGATAGACCAACAGAGAGAGAAGAGAGAAAAAAAAAAACAAACGTAAAACAACACTCTCACCAACTGGTTAGTGCATCACATAATCATTTTATGGAGGTTAATTTAGCAGCATATATCAAATTTGAAAATACATATATTCTTTGACCCAGCTATGTATCTATCCTACAGAAATACTCATCTATGTGCAAAACAAAAACAAAAAATCCTCTATGTTGAAAGATATTCTCAGCCACATTCCATATAATGCCAACAAAGTGAGACGTGTATACTATGAAAAAATATGCAGCAATTCATTTTTTATTTTTTATTTATTTTTTGCAGCAATTTATAAGAATAAGAGAGAAATGCCAGCAAAGTTGTGGAGCAGTGGGGATGCTCTACAACAGTAGAAACCAGTACAACCACTCTGAAAACCTGCAGTTCCTACTTGGGCTACAGGTGCATGGGCTCCATGACACAGCAATTCGCAGAGATGCCTACCAGGCAGAAATGCATGCACAGCCCACCAGCAGACCTGGACCGTAATAGCCTTTGGCACATCATTCATAACAGCAAAGAAACTCAAAACAACCTAAACGCCCATCAACAGCAAATGGACAACTGTATCGTGGCCCATCCACACAACAGAATGGCATACAGCGGTGAAGATGAACCTACGATTACCCAAAACAATTGGAAGGATCTTACAAACAGAACACGCATGGAAAGATGCCATACACAAAAGATTATATACTCCTTGGATCTCTTTATATAAATTTCAAACTCAGGCAAAACTGATCTGTGGTGTCCCATGGGGAAGGAGTGACTGGGTGAGGGCACCAGGGACTCCTGGGATGATGCAAATGTCCTGCTTCAGATCTGGGCCCTGGTTACACGGATGTGTCCACTTAGGGAAAACTCATCAACCCGTACACTTACATTTGTCTGCTGCCTTTTTGTATGTTACACTGAATCAAAAGCTTACTTTAAAAAGAATGAGATAATTCTATAAATTCTGATGTGGGAGGATCTATAAGACGTATTGTGAAATGGGGGAATGTTTTCTGTGTGAGTTGGGAGTGTGACGGGTTGTGTGGTGGGCTCCGAGAGAAAGGATCCTCTCCTGGATGGGAACAGCGTTCTCTGGGTGCAGGAGGGGACGCCGTTGCTGGGGAGGGAGATGGTAGGAGGAGGGTGAGAAAGGAGGTCTCTTCTGCATGGTTTGAAATTTTCACAAGCACACAGTCGTGAATGTACTGTAAAACTTTAACACATATCGAAGGCCGTTTACTTTTAGTATCTAAAAGCACCTCCTATGTGTCAGGCTTCTGTATGGGGCAAAGCCCCCTCTCAGAGCACTCGCTGGGGAAGGCAGGTGTAGGACAGCAGCTTCTTCCTGTGCTGGGGGGTGAGGGGGCCGAATGCACAGGTGCAGGCATCAGGGGCCAGCTCCGTGGGACGTCCACAAGCCCATCAGCATTTCTAGACGCCCCTGCCTTTGCTTCCCTCTGCCCATCTGCATTCTGGGTACAGATGTCACCCAGTCACAGTGGATTGTGGAAACACAGACAGGGGTAAACTGGGTGCTGAAACCGCTGACCTTGGTGAAAGGAGGAGGGGAGAGCTACCTCTTCACCTGCCGCGAAGGCTGCTGGGCTACCTGAGGGATACCCAAAGCACACCATGGGCCATGGCGCCTGCAACCACACGTGGGGCCCTGTGCTCACTTGCGGGAACCTGTGGGTCTCAGGCTTGCCCTTTCCCTTCCAGTTCGGCCCCTTCCCCTCACTCCTCTCTGACCGCGGCCCTGTGATCACCTCACCGATTCTCCTGAGCCCCTGAGGTGGCCATGGCGGGGACAGAGTTCTGCAGGGTAATCTCTCTGGGCATCCCCTCCCCTGTTGTCAGAGCTGAATGAGACAGCTGCCTGGTACTGAGAAGGCACACAGTGTGGCTTATTACTCCTTCCTGGGGCCAACAGAAAGTTCTAGGGTCTAGGGTTTTGAGTCTAAAATAGGTGCTCAGGAAACCCCAGGCTTTGGGGGAATGAGGAAGGGCCCTCAGGACAAATCAAAGTACGTGTCCTTTGGCTGTTGCTTGCTTCCCTGGCCACTCCCTGATGCATTCTGATGACCCCAGAAATCCTGCTCCTAAAACCCAGCCATGAAACACTCCACTCCTCTGCAAAGAGACCTGCAATCAGATCAGAGGCATTTCCCAAGACAGGCTCAGTGGGCACCATTCCTGGCATGGGGTGTCGGGAGGGGACAGAGTCAAGTAGAGCTCCCTGTGGCCTCCTGGGTAACTGCCCCTCCTCAGGTGGCACTCAGGGACCTTTGTGATCTCAGCACCCCCTCCCCCCAGCTTCCCTGGTGCTTCCTGTGTACCCAGGGAAGTTCCCTTTGGGCCTTTGCTCTCACCACCAGGAACATTCCACCTCCGGAAACCAAGCTGATGCCCATCTCCCAGGGTGCTTGACTGTCCCCACCTCCCAACTCCAGGCCGACGCTTCCCACCTCTGTGTGCCCCCAACCTTTCAGGGATTCTGCAGCCCCCACAGGACGGGAGAGGGTGGGCGCCTGGGCCTGGGTAGGCAGAGATCAACTGTCCTAACGCCCCAGGTACAAGGCCGGGCACATGCTGGGGGCCTGATGAAGCTCTTTGAGTTGCTTTCAAATGAAAAGGCTGCAGACTTCATGCTTGCTCTTTTCTGTTTGTTTTGTTTCCTTGAGACACTTCAGAGCCAAGCAGCGTTTCCATAAAGAACTAAAAACCCAGAAGCAATGGCCAACACACAGGACCCTCCCTTCCCCCGCGGCTGTGCCCCACAGGCCGGCACCACCCATGGAGGCACCTTACTGAGCATGACCTTCCCCCGAGCTGTAGAACCCCCCAGGGGGAGGGTGAGCCCACATCACAGGCCCACTGAATGGACGGGGAGACTGAGGCTGGGAGGCAGAGGTTAGGGGATGAAGGCAGCCCTCATGCCTCGCAGGAAACAGAACCCAGACCCTTCCCTTCTTTATCTCCCTGCGTCTCCCCCAAATACACACTGAAGCATGCTGCTTGTGCGTGAAGACACAGAGGGAAGGTGCCCTCGGCCAAACGGGGTGGCATCGCCTGCCTTAAATGTCACAAAATACGCACAGCAGGTAAAGGATCACCTGGCACAGAGTGGGGGTACCCAGAGCCCTCCGCGGGTCCCAAGGAGACCCAGGTCTCCTTGGGCAAGAGGGAAAGTACTTTTTGCATCAGAAAATACAAACAGGAGGGCTGTTTTGTGGGGCCAGCCAAACCTGGAAGTCCCTGAATGTCACCTGCGACAAGCCGACAGGGTATGGGGCAAACGTGCTCTCTGCAAGCTCTGGAAAGAGGAGGGGGCAGGCATGTATGGAAAGTTCCCGTGTCAACCTTTCGGGAGGGGGGCCCAGACACCGCTCCTGCTGCGCAAACCCACCGGCGAGCCCAACGATGAAAACTGCTTTGCGGATCTGTCACCCAGTCCCGGAGCCGAGTCCCCGGGGGGCCCCTTTATCCCGGCTGCCTCTCTGAGGGGACGGTCTGGACGGTCTGGAGCCACCACCAGGAACGTGGAATGTCACACGGGCAAAGACACTTGTCAAATGCCTTTCCCTTACAAGCACCCTCATCATGACCTGTGTTAATGAAGTTAATTGAATTTAAGATCAATAATGGTTAATTATTGCAATCTGACATTCAGAGATAAATGGCTTTAAGACAGAGCAGTGTGTGTGTGTGTATGAGAGGGTGTGTGTGTGTGTGTGTGTGTGTGAGAGACAGAGAGAGAATGTGTGTGTGTGTGTGTGAATACTCTCCAAAGAAGGTGAGCACATTACAAGCCTAAGAGGGATCCCACGAGCCTTCCATTGATTCTGGTACAATCTGATCGACTTCATCCTCTGATGAATGTGGGCTTTTCAGAGCTACAAGTAAATGTTCTACAAGACTACTCTAACCCTTGTCACTGGCCAAATCTATATGTGCTGTACACCAGAAATCTATTGAGATAGATTAAAGACTTGCTGTAGAAACAAGAGCAGCTTCAATAAAGGTGAAGGTTTATTATATTGACTATTAATGTAACTTAACTGTATGCAGTTATGAATGCTTATGGATCAGGGCAGTTTAATTTGGGGCAGTTAGATATGATTATAATTGAACACCAATTTTTTGTTGTTGTTGTTACATTACCAAAGATGAACTGAATTCAACATGAGGTGGGGCGGGGGGGCGCCTGGGAGAAGAAGTCCAGCTCAGAAAGTAGTTGACAAGGAACTTGCCCGAGGACGGCCTCCGGGGGATGGGGCCGCAGGGCTGCGGTGGGGATGGCGGGCCCAGGGCTCCGTCATGTTGACCCCGACCGCTTGGTCCCCACCCCAGGTACCTCAGCTCTGCAGGGCCTGACACCCCGGCGGGCTGCAGCTCTCCCCAGAGCTCGGGTCAGGACTGATGAGTGGCTGCTCTGACTTCCTCCAGGTCGGTTAAAAGTTTACTTTTCAGAAGGGTTTCTTGGTAGAAAGACATATCCCCAAATGTGTGGGTAACGATACTCCTCCCCGTGCGCAGAACCCATTAAATGACCACTTACGAGATTTATAATGACAAAGTAAATGTTGCCGGGGAAGAAAGTCCTTACTGATTGCGGAGCACTGACAATAAAATGCTGCTGAGGAGTTCTGTCAAAATGTAAGATTATGCAAAAACACCGTTGAGAACACTGCTAATCATCTGCTTGTGTCAATTACTTGAAGGGTCTCTGACAGCATATTTACATTAAACACATTTCAGGAGCAAAATCCTTAATGCTATATCAGAATATTTTTCATTACCATTAGCGAATCTTTAAAAATCTTTTTTTCCCCCTTGGCTACAATAGGAGCGGTGGTGAGAAGGCTGCAGGGAACGGATGGCGGGATTTCAACTCATCCAGCTTAAAAGAGGCAGGGTGTAGTGGAAGTCAGATGCAAAGGATCCCAATCCCTTTTTCCTCTAAGGCCAGATGGCAGGGCCGTCTTTTGTTCCCAAAAGCATCAATACCAAGTGAGAAGAGCACCAGCTTTCTCCCCGCCTGGGGTGGCCAGCCTCACACTGCCCAACATCACCTTACGTTAACAAGAGAAGCGGCAGGTGTACAAGGGCAACTGTTAGAGTCAGAACCAAGGTAAAGCGAGGACTGGCACCACTCAAATGCCTCATCCTGGTCATGCCACCTTGTCCACAATTAGGGTGGCAGGGAAATAACTACATGAAAGGCACGGGGCCTGCAGAGGCGCGGCTGAGCGAGCCTCGTCCCGAGGGAAGCTGTGATCATGGAGCAGAGACAGCAGAGTGGAGGACACTGTGGGGTCATCCTTGGGGCTCTCCCGGAGGTGACAGACGGCTGGCTCAGAAGGACCCCAGGGTGCTTGGAAAAGCCTATCTGAATGCTCTCAGGAAACCATACCCAAGACAGCCCTGGGCTTTACCTGACTGACTATCCTAATGGCAGCAGATAGGATGTTTGGGGGGGGGTATTGTTTTTGAGTAGTTTGTTGAAATTTTCTGTATGCTGCCTCCTATTCTCCTCGCACCCACCCCATGAGGTAGATCTGGCTGTTGCCTCACTTCACAGATCAGGAGACTGTGTCCCACTTCGATGCACAGCTGACCAGATACAGAACCAGGATTTGAACTCAGGTCTCCGGGACTGCTTTCTCACTCCACACCGGGGACATCTTAGTTACAGGGACAGGGAGATCCCAGCCCTGTGAGCATGCGATAACATTCCCTGCACTCATAAAGTCAGACAAGGGGTCTAGTAACGTCGGAAATGCCATGAGACCACCCTAATCTCAGAAAGCGTGTCTGTACCATTGCCAATCACGGGGCCACTCAAGGCTCCGGGAGGCCCTTCTAAACGCTGCCCCAGAGGAAGGACCCAGCAGTTGCCAGCCTACTGCCCACAGCCCCCAAGGGCCTGGAGCTGACCCCTCTGTGCTCTGGAAAGTGCTGGCCTCCAACAGCAGCTATGCTGGTATGACCGAGACACAAGACTCTACATCACATGCAACCCACTTGATGAGAAATACACAGGACACGCAGAAAATAGAAAGGACTCACACCTACTCAGTCATTCCAGGGGATCCAATATTTGTGGTTATTTCAGAAACTGGTGTTAAGTTATAGTTAAAACAAAATGAATTCCTTTTAAGAGATTCTATGCTCTGAATGTTTCATTGAGTAAAAGCAGCCTTCTTCCCATTCCCAGACATAGACATTTCCCTAACTGATCTTTGTAAATGTGTGTCTGCTTTTACCTTAAAATATGACATATGCCTATCACTTTTCTCATCAAAGTGTGCAAGATTAAAAAAAAATAATAATGCAAAGAGCTGCACGCCCATTCTCAAATTGCACCTCCAGACCCTAAGCGAGCTCTGCGTCGAGGGGGCCACAGGCCAAAACACAGCATCTGGAAGCCAAGGTTCTAGTCCAATGAGGCCAAAATTGGGATGGATTGTGAATGCCCCATTGCTTGTTTGATGGAAATAAGATGTCATGGATGAGTAATATGACTTGGGTTCATTTGCATTTCTTTATATAGATTACACATACATCAGCATGTAAATATGCACACACATACAAATGCAAAAACATAAACACACGTGCACACATCCACCTGTAAACACACAAATGGACATTTGCATGAATCTGATTGCCCTACAGAGTTATCCTTTAAATACATACGAACGACTAACTCCAAACAAACTTACACTGAATGAACACACGAGACAAGAAAAAGTCGTCCCCTCAGGCAGGGTCTGCTATTTAGACATCTGATTCCCGGCACACAGGCATCCCTTTCGGGTGCCACCCCTGCAGCTCTTTGGCCAAAAGAAAAACGTATAAACTGAGCCTTCTCCACGGTGCCCAGTAAGATGCCAGGGTTGCACCCCTCTCTCGAGAGGACAGCACAGGATCGGCTTGACAGGGGCACCTGCCTGTCTGCAGGGGGCACCCGGTGGCCTCACACCACAGCCTAGGGGATTCTGTTCATAATGCAATTTTCCTAGGGTCTAACTGGCCCATCGCAACGGGGCCGCTGAGTGGACCGAATCAGCTCGGTGGGGGGGGGGCAGGGAAGGGTGTGCCCTTTGGGCGCTGGAGCACCTACTCCCTCCATCCCTGCCCACGTTCCTCCTTCTCGGCCAGGCACTTCAGGCCCTCAAAGATTCCAAGATCGCCCAGTCCAGATTTCTAAAACCCCACAGCTCCTGAATGAAGGTGAGCACTGATGAAGGGAGAGACTAGAGCCCTCGGCTACAACCGTGATGTGATTCGCAGAAGCAAACTGATTTCGGAAGGATGGGTCTCCTGAGGATGCAGGTGGGGCACTCTCGACCACAGGTAACATTCAGTGAGTCCTCGCAAGCGCGCAAGCGCCGCGTGCTCGCCCAGGCCCTTCCACACATTCCCCCACTGGCTGGCTCCCCACGAGAACCTCATGAAATACATACTCTGATCATCCGCATTTCACAGATGGGGACTCGGACCAACTTGCTCTAGAAGACAGAGCTGTCATGCAGGGCCAGGCTTCGGACCCAGCCGCCTTGCCCAGAACGGACTCTCCACCTTTCTGGGTGAGCTGAGCCCCTACGTGCATCTTCGCTGTTTACAGAAAGAAGCCCCCTCTCCCCAAACTGTCAGACTGGGACTGTAACCAAAAAAATTAATATCAAGTTTTTAAAATATCAAAACCTTAAAACGTATAATTAAATTAATCATCATAAATTACTTTTTAGCGCTGGGAGTTGGATTTATAATATCATTTTCAAACCTCTCTGTGAGATTTAAATATTTTATAGCATATGTGAGTTAGAGGGAAATGTGTCTAAGGGCTTAAATATCGCTATAGAGCAGCAGACTTTGACAAAAACTGCAGCACAACTGTTTCTAAGGTAGTTTGTAAAAATTATTTATTTCCATACCAGTTAATTATGATGGGAGTCTTTGTTGAATGCACAAGCATTAAAAAAGTGCTGATATTTTATGCATCTTTAACTGGAGCGCGATTCCCCGCAGCGCACTGGTAACTCCTTGACATTTAGCATTCACTCACAGCAACTGTAATAAGGGGTTTGATTGCTTCCTTTGCAGATGCAGTAATTTAATAACTGTGATCAGTTGCATAAATTTACTATACAACCATCTTAAGTTAGCCACATTAAAATTAAGCAAAATTGTAATCTGTTGACAGATTATTGCTACTGAACAATTCTACTAAAAGCATTTCGGATTAGCAAGTGCCACCAGCATTTGTGTTTTATATGCTTGTAAAAAATATGGCAGCTTCCTCCTTCCCCACCCCAACCTCCAGTCGCCCCCTACCCACAGACACACACACCGAAAATCGGAACAGTAGACAGTCTGGTGAAATTCTGTGCTTTCTGCCAAATCACCTGAACGGCGGGTTTTGTGATTTGAGATGTTTTGTGTGGTGATTTCTGCTCTCTGGAAGTGGGGTGGGAGGGGGGCGTGTGTCAATTTCTTTCTCCTCTCCTGCAGCAACTTTGTATCCACTGCCTTTGAAGGAAACCTCCTAGCATGGCCGCTCTTATGAATAAAATGACTGCTGTTCCCCAGAGCAAAGGAAAAGTGCTAATTTCATCCCTTAGTTGCATAAAGGTGAAGGATGCCCGGCTCTCTCTAAGTGAGGTCCCTGCAGCGGGCGTCCTAAATTAAGAAGACAACACACAGGACTTCCTGCTCAGTTGCTAAAGAACCCCTCACCAAGTCTGTAGGTGAAAAAGGAAGAGGGCTCAAGTTCCATAGGCAGGTAGGAGCCGCAGCATGGCGATAAAGAAAATAAAACAGTGCCCTTGCCCACTCTGTTTAGAAGCAAAGTGGGACCCGAATCTCCTGCTTTGTGCCCTGTGAGTTGACTTTTCAGAGCAATGTTTAGCCAAGCAGGCAAGTCAGGAATAACTGTTTCTGATCCTTCCCAGCAAATATCTTTAACCATCTGTTTACACTTGCCAAATATGCTTCCAAGTTTCCAATTTTATCAGTATATAAAAAGAATATCTGTTTTTAAAAAAAATCGTAAATATCTTGTGATGCATCTTTACATAATTCAAGAGAAATTAAAAAAAAAAAAAAAACCTCACTTGAAAGCCAGCATGAGCACAGATTTGTTTAAACTTTCATTTACATAGAGGTTTGGGGTGGGTGGGAGCCACTAAAGGGGGCTGGGGCTTTTTTGTAAGACGGGGTCAAATGTCAAAGGTGACTGACTGCCTGTCAGGGGAGTGGCGTGTGCCCTCCCCGAGCAAATGACCAAAAAACACAGAGGACACGTTCTGGGGCAGCCCCGCATATGCAGCCTGTCACTTCCGATGGAGTTACCGGGTGCCTCCCCGACAGGTGACGTGTGGGGCTGGGCTGCAAGCTTCTTGTGGAGCAGAGACCACTGCTGGGCTTGACAAATTGGATGGGACTTCGCTACCAAATTTCCTGCCAAGAGGCCTAACAGTCAAATGTCTATCTTCTTCTCATCACCAAGGAGTGATACCACGACTGTGACATAGTGTCTCTGCTACTTAAAGATAGAGTTAATGCAGAATGATCGAGAAACGTGAGCTCTACGGGAAACTTTTAAGAGCTGAGCACAAGGGACTTCCAGCACTGGCTCCTTTATCCTGAGAGGCCCCACGGGTGTATGTGCACACACGTGTATGTGTGCGTGGGCATGTGTGTGCAAAACCCTAACTCTCATTAGGCAGCGGAGGGCTGGGGTGTCTGCTGCTGCCCCCGGTACCTGTGATTCTTTGTAATAAATTGGAGATAGCCTGGGCTAGGTTTGTTTGCTTCTAATTATAACTAATTATGCTTCTAAACATGTTCTTTAGGGTTACCACGTGCAAAAGAATGGAGGTAGGAAAGAAAGAAAATGCATCGGGATTATTAAAAGAAAGAGAAACATACTAATTAGCTAACTAGTATACTCATTTCAATGTTTAATAATATTTTTTAACATTCCAGCATACGCTGCGGAATGAAAAATTACCCACAGCACCACCTGTGCGTCCCCCGGGACACGAGGATTTAGAGTTCTCTCCTGCAGTCTTGGAGCCCTCGTTGCTAAATATTTCTCCGACTATTTCTTTGTATTCCACCCCGTCCCACCCCCACAAATTAAAAACAAAAAAGATAGTAAATTCTGTTTCCCACCAAAGCCTTTTAAATAACATCTCCACAAAGCCCAACTTAATTACATAACTCAAGTGCTTGAGGAAAAAAAAAATAGCATTTATTCCCATAATTTTGGAAGCTGTCTCTACCCGTTTCTATATGTGCAAACTACGCCGACTGTGTGAACAGCCCCTGTCTGCCCAGCTCCCCCAGCCTGGCTAGGAACGGGGCCATTGCTGCCCTCCATTCTTCCATCTGCTTGGGCCTCCGCTGGCCCCGGGGTCTGGGAAAGTTCTGGGCTTCACGTGGCCCGTGATGGGGCCGACTGCGCATAGCCAGGAAGACAGGAGACGCAGGGATGCAGAGGGCGTAGAGGAACGCGGGGCTGGGGACCTGCGGCCGGCCCACCCTCCCACCCGTACGCAGAGCACCCATCAGGATCCCACAATTAAAAGCAGGTAATGGCCAAAGTCAAGGGTGCCCCACCAGCCCCTTGAGCTTGCTTCCTTCAGACTCCACTTCTGACTGCAGGTCAGTCCTACACAAACAAAGCCTTAACAAAAATGTTACCGAGGAAATAATAGCCATTTCCAATGATAATACACAATTTTAGCACTGACGCTTGGCTGATTTAGGTGTTCGGCCAACGTGTCAAGCAGCCTGCCTTCCTTAGGCGGGCCTTTAATGGGTAACTGGCAGGCTCTGGCAGCCTTATTTCTGTTTTAGATTTGGTTTGTCATTGGGTATCCATTACCTGCCATTCATCTTTGATCTCTTTGGACAGGCCTGATCAAAAGATGTCATTTGACCTACTCCACTTGGCAGAAACTTGTATGACTCTCATAAAGGGGCCACCCCAGCTATAAATAAAATGACATTATTATTTTTCTGTCCTATCATGTAGAAGAGACAATTATGATAATGCAGTGTCTGTCATCGGGAACCCAGCAAATTGCTAGCTCTCACGCAACTGTTTAGCTTTCTTATTTGTTTTTTGTCTGTTTTCCTCCATTTCAAGTTGAAAATAAAGCAGAATTGAAATCCCTAATGCTCTGCCTCCCACTCCGACAGTCTCGGGGCTTCTTCCCATGGCACTGGCATGCAGGTGTGGCCAGCAGCTTGTGTTTGTCAGTGGTGGCCGGTGGCTGTGACCGCATTGGCAACAGGGAGATAAGGTTCGTCCTTCATTTGGTGTTTTGAAAACAAGCTAATCTCTGAAATGAGAACCGAGAGATATTACTGAAAATACATACAAATCACGGCAAGGGTTTACTGTGTCCTTAATCAGGTCCTAAGAGGGAAAGACGCCTCGGAGCGTTCACCTGCCAAACTAACAAGAGACGGCTCAGGAGTCGTTGCTAGGGACCCCCACAGCTTGGGGGACCCACCGGCCCAATTGTTTGTTACCTTCTCCAGTGTGGGCCAACAATACGGGCTCCGTTCCCGTGAGACTGGCTCAAGCCCTTCTGGAAATGGAGGTTTGGGTGATCCAGGGTCGGCTATCTTCCTGGGTGCCTGAGAGCTCCACGGGTACACGGAGGGAACGTAGGGATAGAACTAACTCGGAAGCTGTTCTCTGTTGGCCAGATGCCCGTGGGGACCACAGGTGGCCGTTCTCCAGCTCCTGTGTGCCAGGCACATGCCCCGCTCAGCAGTCTCCATCCACCCCATGCTCTTGCTTGGGAACAGAGGGCAAGGGGACACGCCCTCAAAGACCTCTGCTGAAATGCTGGCCGGGGCTGCTCAGAATCCTGCCATCCTAGGGCTAGAGAGGTGGCAGGAACGTGAGAGAGAGACACCAAGCCCAACACCTCATTCATGAAAGGGGAAAATGAGGCCCCAAGAAGAGGAAGGGCCACCCAGAGGCACCCCAGGGCATTAATGGCAGAGTTGAGACCAGACTCCGGACCTCCTAATTCTGCGGTCGGGGTCCACCCACCCTGCCAGGCCGCCTGCCACCATCTCCAGGCTAGCCTGGAGTTCTCCCTTCTGTGCGCGGATGACCATGTTACTCCTCGGGGCCTGCAGTTCTTCCCAGCTGGTTCTGCCACGCAAGCTGGCTGGAGTTTTGCTCGGCACGAAGATACACACCGTGGTGTGGCCGGCCATCTCCAGCAGACAGCATGTCACTGGACATAACTCTGTACAGGGCCCTGGGTTCAGGACTTGGGCATCCCAAGGTCTCCTGGTGCCACCATTTACCCACCCAGGGCAAAGCCCCAGAGAGGATGAAGCAAGTGGGTGGGTAAAGAACAGAGGGATGAAAGGGTCAGAGGGAGCAGATTCTGAATTCCTTGCCCACAAGGAGGAACGTGGCCTCCAGCGAGGGTGACATTGGTTGACCTTTACCTTCTGCCACAATGTGGACAGAGAATTTTCCAAGTACAGGAGCCCAAGGCGGGTCAAGGCCATCCCCTGATGGAGCGGGGACACCTGAACTGAGACTGTCTCACTTTGATATGTGACACTCATTTTGAGGAAGAACACACCTGAGTCACTTCACGCCTTCAGGACCATCAAATCGACAAGAATGAATATTCTGGGTTAACAGATGAGTCAAGAAAGTTCTGGAAATAGTCCCCACACTGGAAAGTCTAGGCAAGAAATGATAAGAGCAGGGAAAGCATGGCACTCCCTCAGTGATCCCAAAGTAGCTCATCTTGCAAAGCACTAGACAATGTGCCACAAAGGGAAAAGACGGTTCTAAAGGCTACTGTTGGCCTATGATTCCCTTAAGATTCAGCTTGGGTGCTCCACTTCCAGGAAACTATTTATAGTTTTTTCTCACCCCTGGGATGAGTAAGGCATCCCTCCTCCATGTTCTCATCGCAGTCATGGTACCCATATCAGAATTACAAGGTTCTGTCTGTCACGTCCCCCACGCTCTGACCTCCTTGAGGACGGCCTACCCTGGTGTCCCCTGCACCTGCCAGCGCTGGCGGGAGCAGGTGCTCAATACGCGTCCGCTCAAATTGTTCTAGTGACTCCCAAAACACATGCTCCAGTAACCTGGTGCCCTCAGAGGAATTCGTGATTACAGGAAAATGCACACAAGTACGTTTTCCTTCCTTGAGCCTGAGCAACGTCTCCCTTCCCCATCCCCAGAACCCCGGCCCTATTCATCATGCTGTCACATGATAGTTCGCTAAGCCTCTATTAAGTGCCCCAAACTTCTCGAGTCTTCCCCCATGATAATGAGCCTCTCTTTCCTATGAACTACTTCTTACACACCAATGCATCAAAAACTGAAAACTAAGAGTTGGAAGAACCAAAGCAGAAAGTGTGGGGACAGACCAGAGGAAGATAACGCCCAGTCTTCTTTGATGCCCCCAAGCAGATGTGAGCTCCAAGGGAATAGGCGCCACTTCACACGAATTTCCTCTTTCATTTAGATACGGCACTGATCCCAGGCACTGGCATCCAGGATGGGTCTGCAAATATCTGCTGCACGATGCACGATGGGTCTGTGGGCCCAGTGCTCAGGGCCAAAAGGAACATGAACACAGGGGAAAATTTGTGGCAACGTGGTGGCTCTTGGAGGGGCATATGGCATGCTGCTAAAGGATCCTGGTATCTTACAAGTCCAGGTTCATCTTCCACTCTGTCCTGAGAAGCTGGGCCACTTGGGCAAACTACAAAAGCTTCTGAGTTTTCATCTATAAAACAAGAATAAAAGTGTCCTCTTCTGAGAATGGTTAATGGAATTATTCATATAAACATTTAGCACAGAGCCCAGCACATGGCAAACATTCAACAAAGAACACTTATTTCTGGTGGTAGAAATTATGCTTTTCCATCAGCAGGGAAGATCCTGCCGTGACAAGAAAGGGCAGGACCTGCATGGTGAGAGGATCGGTCCCTCCACTGAGCCAGCCTGTCCCCAGTGGGGACAGTCATTAAAGTCCAGGAAACTTGCAATCAGCTCAGCCTCTTGAGTCCAGAAGAGGTGGGACAGGACGGAAGCTGAAAAACCATTCTCCATCTAACCTTCTCTCTGCATCTCAGGCCAAGAACTCCACCGGCAGCAAGCCTGGTTGATTCCTGGCTGGGCACTTTCCTGTTCTGGCTACTCTTATAAAAAGCAACTAAACTTGGAACAGGTAGGGATGGAAGGATCGGGGACAGGGTGGGGATAGTGAGGGTGAGGCATTAATCCAGCCAACATTCTGTCTGAGGATCTATTTATCAGCTCACTTTCCTCGCCCCCTTCCCTTCACCTCTCAGCTCCCAGGACAGATCAGGAGCATCAGATCTGGGAGATGGGACAGAGTGGAAAAAATAAGCAGACGGAACAGGTGCTCCAGAGCCCTTCTGCATTCTGGGAAGTGCCTTCCCCACCCAGGGATCTCCTTCAAGGCAAGAGGCAAGGTGGTGACAGCCTGTGGGCTTTGGCTGCATGGGGTTGTTCCTTCTGGAAGAAAGGCCTGGTCTTACAGAACCCCCAGTGCAGAGAACGAAACCGAGGAAACAAGGCATGAGGCTGCGAAAGGCACTCGCTTCTCGGCACCCTGGACGTACGGGTTCACAGCTGCGGTCTAGTCCCTGCGAGCATGCGCACTGGGACTCCAGTGTAAGGCTGGCTGGTCCCAGTGAGCATGCGCACTGGGAGACTCCAGGGTAAGGTCCGCAAAACCATGTCGTTGTCTTCCTGGTGGCATGGGAAAGCCCTGAGCATGGCCATCCTCTCTCCATCCTGGACCCTCTGCCTCATTGCCTGCAAGCCTCAGTTTCCTCAACTGCAAAAGGGGTTGGTGATGCCAACTTTTCCCTGGATTGCCATGACAGGGACAAGGATCCCCCCACCCCCCAAAAAAGTGCTTTGTACACTGTTCTGGGCTCTGCACACCATGACTTTTAGAGA
The DNA here is from genome assembly GCF_054177405.1 of Leptonychotes weddellii. NCBI lineage: Eukaryota > Metazoa > Chordata > Mammalia > Carnivora > Phocidae > Leptonychotes > Leptonychotes weddellii. Next base: position 34,731,929 of record NC_138384.1, read on the forward strand.
GGCCAATCTTCCTTCCCGTGGCTGGAAACTCTGAGTCGCCAGACTCTAGCCTAGGTCAGAGAGACAAGCACAGAAGCCCAAAAGAAAGATCTAGACCAGGGTTGTCCATGTGACTATTTTAAGTTTAAAATAATGAATATTAAGTCAATGTAAATTTCATCTCCATGGCACTCACATTTGGAATGTGCAATGGCCACACGTGGTGGCCGGCTATCATACTGGACAGCTCACAGAACATTTCCATCAGGGCAGACAGTTCCACTGCGCTGGCTGGAGGGGTCCCCCCGTCCCTGGAAGGCTTCTCTCAGTCCTCTGGCTCTCTTAAGTGTCCTCTTCTTTCCTAGCCTCTTTAGAAAAGACCCTTTCCTAGAGGAACAGCTCTTAACCCTTCGGGGGCTAGAAATGTCCCTGAGAAGCTAACAGGAATCAACATTCCCTGAGATCCAGAATGTCTCACAGTGTGGGACAGATCCACCAGTGGTACAAAAACATCCTAGGTGATTCACCTTGAATCACAAGGCAATAAATCACTCTCTTGTCACTTCTGTCATTTTCCTTCTTTTTGCTTCAAGGAGAAAGTATCTGGTTGGTGCTATTGGTCTTTAACACTTAACACTGGCTAATCTTCCTTTTTCAAAAAGAGAGGTAAAGCATCAGACTCAGGCCACAGGCAGCCAAGAGAATCCAGCTAGAATTTAATGACATTGTTTGATTTCACTGCATTTACTTTTATGGTTATTTTCTCTTTATGGCAAGTGATTCTGGGTCTTCATTTATGGGAGTGACACACTTTCCTTTTAAAAATAAATTTATTTGAATTAAAACGTGTGTAAATAATAATGTGTAGGCAACGCATGTGGGATGTGGACATGTCAAATAGCAGGACAGGTTTGAGACATGGGAGGTGATGCCTGCTCAGGAGCAAAAAACAGCCACGGAATGTTCAGGAGGGGAATCTGTTAGAGAAGCTCTCTTTACATCCCCAGCCTCCAGCCCAGGATGAACGAGCTGGTCTCCCAGTTCATAAGCAGTGTTTGCTCTTTAAGACTTCCAACACCCCAGACTCGTAAGGGAACTGGGCAAGCTCCTATCTAAAAGATCTGAACTTCCACTTTAGGGAGGTAGCAGTACCAAACCTCAGTATCAATTAAAGAGAGAATATTTCATCTCCAGTTCATGACTCCCCTGCCTGGCCGCCGACTGGAGCCTGGCCACCAAGTCTGCGGTGCGGGAGGGGGACAGCACCAGAGCCTGAAATACGAGCGTGTCATCTGCGGATCCAGGGTACCTGGCAAAAACACTGGCAGCGATGTTCCTGGCATCGCACGCGACCTGCCCGCCGGGCTGGAGAAAGGCTTCCTGTCCCTACACATCTGCCAGGGCCTGTGTGAGGGTGACAGGCGTCTGTCTGTCCCTCCCAGACACCCAGCAAACTGGGAGCCACACAAAAGACTGCCCTGATTTCGGGCGAATGCACTGCAGGGTCAGGTGAACATCAGATGCATGGTGGCAGCCATCAGACAGGAGGAGGATCCTGGGGCCTGGAGGATCCCTCCCCATT
>NC_138384.1:34738489-34782020 GCF_054177405.1 Leptonychotes weddellii
ACCAGCCCGGTGCCATGGCTAAATGCATCTAATTAACTCCAGCTCAGTCCCTTCCGTGGTCTCCCGAAGTCTGATCCCAGCAATGTGAGCAGATGCTTTCCCTGGGTGAGTCGATCTGGACATAAAAGCATGCATCAATCCCGTCCCGTTAAAAGTCACCCAGTGCGTTCCCCTAAAGGAAAAGAAGAGCAAGACTCAGGGAGAGACTTGGGGAAAGTGTGGATCACCACCTAACAACTTAGCAACGCTACAGAAACAAGCAAGCTATGAATAAAGTCTGCCACGGGCGCCCGGCTCCGCTGGAGATAAAAAGCAGCATGCTATAAACACAAAAGGCTTCTATCCAAAAATACAGAAAATTATTTTTTTATTCCTTCAGAATGTTGCACATAAGCCATTGTTGCCAATAAATATTTTAAAGGTTTTGTTGGCAATTAAATACACACACACACACAGAGATATCTATATGTATATGTATACGTGAAAATCGTTCAACAAGACACAATTAAACCCCATTAAAGACGTGAAAATGTCTGAACCCCAACACGAGGGCACAGGTGGACAGAGCCGCCCCGGGCCCCTTCGCCTGAGCTCCTCACACAATCTCCACAGGAGCCTGCTGTCCCCACGAGGGTGAGGCAGCCAGGCCCCAGGAAACCACGGCCTGGGCCCCAAGTGCTCAAGGCCCCTCGAAAGCACCACCAGGCAGAGAGAAAGTTTCAACCCAGAGAACTTCGAAGAGGAGAAAATAACCACAAGGAAAAAAACAACCACAGAATGCTTTTCCTCACCCTCAAGAGCCCAGCCATCACTGGGACGAGGGGCTAAGAAGTAAGCGGAGTGGGGGCGGGGAGGCCAGCTTCATCTCCTGCAGGGCAGGTGGACCCCGAAGATGCAGTCCCCAGGGAGAGAAGGGATGGGCCCTTTGGTGCCGAATTCTTTCCAAAATAAACGGCTGGTAGAAGTGACAGAGAGTTTCTTACCAAATCTCCCTGAACTAAAACATCATTGGGACAGTGTGGCTCAATGATCTTAGATCTGGGAATGATCTTAAGAATCAGCAAGACCACATGCAGAAACACGTTCTCATGTAGGGTTTGATCCATACAGAACTTCACATCATATAGGTGTAGGTTCTTAAAGCAGAATAACAAAGACCTGCGAACTGGGAACCGACCTGAGAGTCATACCTCTCCCACCCGGCCCCTCCCACCAGGCAGGTAGCCCAGATACAAAGGCACCCAAACCACCCCAGGTAAGTGTTCACGTCTGAGCTTTGGCAACACGGCTGTCAGCCTATGTGAGCTCTTCTCTGATTTGCTTCATCCACTCCTAATATGTTATGATCCGTCCCTGCTGTTGCATGTGGTTTCGGGTCCTTCATTGTGGCTGTTCTGGAATAGTCGGTGGTATGAATATTATGTAACCTTAAAAAAAAAAGAAGAAGAGGAAGAAGATGGTCCAGGCAAAAGATGTCTTTCTGAGAGCCTACACCTGGCGTGACAAATCCACTCTGTGCTCTGCCCCGCCCCCTCCCCCAGCCGTGAGGGGTGGTATCTGCAGTTTTTCTTGTGTTGGAGGTTGCATGCTTCCCCAGCCCCTTCTGGGGAGAGGGTCCCTGCTCAGAAGAACCTGAAAAACTGACTTTTCCCCCCCCGCCCTAAGCCTTTACAGGTGGTTGTCATTAAGACGTGGCTAGGTGCAGTCCAAGAGAGGATGCTCATGACCACTTGGCCGCAGGGAGGCAGACCTAGCACGCACCTGGCTAAGGGGAGGTGGGGGCCAGGAGGCTGTGGTCTCCCTGACTTGGCCCACTGGACTAGCAAAGAACTCACTGAGCTACAGGCCTGGGCACTCATGGGTGCTTTGGGGAATGTTTTAATCTCTGGTTGCAGGAACATTTTAATACCAGGTCCTGAGCAGTGCTCAACTCCAAGACGAGTGATGGAGAAGGCAGAGTGCCCTTTCCCAAAAGGTTGTGTGGAGATGGTGAGCAGGTGTATAGCCCGGGCCATCCAGCCAGGCAGCCTTAGGATACATCCCCCCAAGACACGAGTTTCTGCCTCCAGGCTTTAAAATCGTAGCCTGGCAAGTGTCAATGTATTGTCTTACACTTTTCACGATGTAAAGAATGTAAAATGGAGTCACTGTCGTAGGATGACAGGAATCATGCATAAGTAAGATATTGTATTTTATCATTTTCTTTTAAAGTTCCTCCCTGCTCACCCCCCAGCTCCTTATATTCCAAGGTAATCCTCTGAACCCCATTCATCATTCCAGCATCGAGCTAGATGATGATGGCGCAGAAAGGCAGAGGCCCCTGCTGTGGAAGTGCTGGGTACGCAGGCGGGGATGGGCACTGCTCCGTGGCGCCTCGTCCCAGCCCCACCACCTGCCCTCACGGCACCCTCAGACATGCCCCTCAAATGCCCCAAAGATGCCTTTCTGAGGTGTTTTTGTTGTGTTTTTTAGCTCCTCAATTCGTGAGTGTACTTCTGGTTACTCTTACTACTAAGCTTCATTGGAGCCTCAGGCTCTGCTTGGGCTGCACTGAAAACCAACTAATGCTGGCGGGGGATGTGTAAAAACAGACTCAGGTCTGGGAAATTCAAGGCTCCCCACCAGAGTCAGGTGGCCAGGTCAAGAGCATCCAGTGTAGGCTATGCAGGCGATTCATCCTCTCGTCTCCCTGACATCTGCAACAGCAGGCCCAGTGTGGGAATCGCAGCTTTCCCTCTAGGCTGTGTGTGTGTCTGTGCACGTGTGTGTGTGTTAGGGTTTGTATTGTATATGGCAACCTGCTTTTTTTCACGCAACACTGAGTGGAGAGCATCTCTCCCATGGAAATTGTTTTAAACAAGCCTGCATTAGTGAATGCTGAGACAGCCCCACAGAGGAGACTGACCACAGCCCCAGGTGCCAGAGGCCACATACCCCTGTCCCAGCAGGGGGTAGCCGCCCAGTGCAGCCCAGCATCACAGCGACGCCGTCCCGCCCACAGGCTCCAGAGCAGAGCATCCCGTGAGTCTCCAGGACAGGCATCTGGCAATCTTTACTATTCAGTGATCCAAAGTGTTTTAAAAATCAGAAAAAAAAAAAAAGAAAGAAAAAAGAATACTAGGATTCAACGATGAGCTCCTGTAGATAGGTTTCATAATAATTTATTTCAGACACCAAGACACATGAGCCTTGCCATTTAAGTAAAAAGACAAAGCATAATTCCGTCAATGCACACTTTTTCTTGGTTTTTTTCCCCTTGATTTTTGTTGTGGTTTTTGTTTCTCACCTCTACAAGGATTCAGTGTCGAAGAACTCTACAAAGTGGGAGCCCGTGATGTATCCCTGCTCTCAGCAAGGCACCGCCAGCTTATGAGTACCCAGAGGACTCCCCATTCGTAGACCCACAAGGAGCCCTAAAAAACGTCCATACAGAGACCACCGGAAGGGCCTGGCTTTCTGCCCAACAGACACGTCGGGACAGGCCCACCACGGCCCCTGCCCCAGCATGGGAAACTCAGTCCGCGACCACCTTCCCACACTGTCACACACCTTGGAAAGGTGTTTCTCCCAGGTGGTGAAGGCAGCAGCTCTGCACACACACAGGGGCACCTGGAAATGCTGCAGGGTCTTCCCTGGGTGACCTCTCCACGCCCCGCAGGAACCACTGTGGGCAGCGGGCTGCATGGGGGCCACCCTCACGGTGGGGATCGATGAGGGCCCAAGGTTCAGAAGTGAGGAGAGCCATCGCAACCGCACGCAGGAGGACAGCACGCCTAAAGCACGCCACGGGAGGCTGGCTCTCGGGCGTGACATCACCTTGCACGGGGAAGGCCCCCAAGTCCGTGCACAAGCACACAGTGCTGGCCGACAGTACGAGCAAGGCGCGCGGGATCCAAGCCCTAGGAAGACAGCCAACGGAGCTTTTAAGGCATTACTATTATCTTTTGGGTTAGTTGACCTGTGAGTTTTCCATAATTAGAAAGCAACTGTTGGAATTTTCACTTCTAATGTTTACGATTTGACTCTTCAGAATGAAATCTCGAGTAGCGAGATTTGGCCCCCAAATTAATTCTTACAGTTGACTTAAATCCCCTTCCCCATGCACCCAACCGTGCCAAGACCAGGACAACTGATATCATTTATGTGGATGCCCAGATTTCTCAGATGCCAGTATAAAATTATAAGGGCTCCGAGTGCAGACACAACTTCTGGAAGCTGAAGCCAAGAGCACTTTCCTTCAAGCCCCTCCCAGACCCAAAGCAGGGAGCGGAGGCATGAGGTCAGACCTGGACGTGGCTGCAGCGGGGGGTCCCGGGTTGGAGACTCGGGGCCCCCTTTGGCCCATCGTCTGCTGACCTATCAGTATATGGGACTTCCCTGAAATCTGCCCAGGCAGCATTTCTGACCAACTTCCTGACACAGTAGGCCCAAAACAAGGGACAACAACCCAACTTAGAAAGGCAAGGTACCCTTGTGCAATGTAGGCCAAGTCCAGAGGGGAAGACACTTTAAAATTAGAGAGTCTCTGGGCACAGTCATTCCATGCAAGCACAATGATATTTTTTCCCCCTCAATTCCATGAGTGGAAAGTGAAGAAACCATTTTCATATGAGCATATTTTTCTCCAAGGAACAGTTAGGAAAATGCTGATGTGGTGTCTCAATACATTTTACTACAATGCCATCAATTACATAAAAACACAATTAAGTCACTGTTTCAAAATCCTTAAATATTATTCAGCCAAAACCCAAAAGGACATTTTCAGTGTTCTATGGTCATTATCTAGGAAGCCGCACGCGGTCGCCAGCCACCTCTACCGTACTCTGCAGGAGCTAAACTTAGCTAACACACGGTCATAGCGCCTCTCCGTCCCGGCCGCCGAGCTCCGCGAGCATCCTCAGGTGACAGGGATGCCAGTGGAGCAGACTTCCGCAGTCCAAGCACAGAGCCAGGCTTTAAATCACTCCACGCCTTCGACAGTTGGGTTCAGCCAGGAAATGACCATGAGAACCTGGGCTGATCTCTTTCCAATTCTGGACTTTGGCTTTTGTGTCCATCAAATGAGCTTGTCAGGCCAGCTGACTCTAAAGGTCTCTGATCCTGGGAACTTAATACCTATTTTCTGTCATCCAGAGATATGAATAAAAAGGGGCCAAAGTCTGAGATTCACACTGGGGATTCGTATACTTTCACATTCGTATCCTTTTTTAGACGCCTGGAGACATGCTTAGCCCCTGCGAGGCAGGAGGAGGGGTTGCCGGCCGTGATTCTGGATTACCTAAGCTCTGACAGCCAGCTAACGTCACGAGCACACTCCCACATTGCCGTGGGAAGGGAAATGCGTGCCACCTTTTTGGAGAACAATTTGGATATTTATCATTTTGTTCAGTGAACATACCCTTTCGGCTAACAATCCCACCTTAAGGACTGGATCCCACAGAGATGTCAATGGCAGGATATTCCCGCACGAGGAGGATGCAGGATGCTCCGTGTGTCAGTGCTGGCCAAAGGAAAGACTGGGAGCAACCCGAATGTCCACCCAGAGGGAAATTCATTCGCTGGAGTAAATATCACTCTCAGAAAGCATCAGGCGGCCCTGTGTCACATCATACCATATAAAACAAGGACCACAACATAACATGATAGAATGTGGTCACTGAGATACGGATTTTGCCACCATTTTCTTGTGGAACTGTAATGCAGTTGAAAGAATTTTACCCGCATCCCCACCCACCACCTAGATTCTAACTTTAACTTTTTACTTTACTTGCTTTATCACATATGTGTCTATCCATCCATTTGTGTGTCTTCATTTTTGGATGCATGTCAAAGTAAATCACAGAATATCTGAGATACATTTTTAGTTGCAGAGAGAAAGGTACAATGTAGAGCGTGTGTATTTATGATTTTAAATATCTAGGAAGATATACCACAAACTGGGAACACTGCTTACCCTTTGGGAGGGGAACTCTCGTTTAATCATTTGCCCTTTGGTTCTCTTGGATTTTGTATTATGTGCATTATTGCTTTTTTAATAAAAAAATTAAAATGCATTTAGTTTCGTGAGGGGAAGCTACCGTCAAACCTTTCAGGGCTCTGTATCTATAGTCTCTGCAGAGTAACCCTGCACACACACAGAAGCCTGGGCGTTTGTGCGTGTGCGTGTGTGTGCGTGCGTGTGTGTGCGTGCCCACCCACGCCCGGATGCTCTGAGCCTTCAGAGTGAGAGTGGTGCTTGCCTCTCGTGAGATCCCACTCCATGTCACTTTCTCATGGAGCTGAGATGTCAGGGTGTGGGGCAAGTATCTTGTGGAGACTCATTATTTAATTTCCAAGTAGGCAGCCGGACAATGCGGTGTGTTTGCTGCCATTACAGAGCTCGGAGCACATGGAACACATTAAGGACCGGCAGCCCCTCTGCGTAAGGTTGGCTGTGCTGAGTGCCCGTGTCTCAGCCTCTCTTTCTGTAAACATCTGTGCAACTTCAAATAAATATCCTCCCAGAATCTCATGCAGCCCTGAGTCCTGATGGAAACCCTGAGCAATGAGGACCAGTATGCGAGGGCCAGGGAAACCCAAAACTCCAGGAAAGAAGTACGGCCCCGTGTTAGAAACACTGCGGGAGGCATCCCGGACGGGGTGACCATCCAGAACGTGACTTCCTTCTGACAGCCCTCAATCAGACTGCTGAGAGGCATCGGTTTGGCTTCTTAAAAGCAGCAGCAAACGAGTAAAATGCCCTAAGAAAACATATATAATTATCACAATCACGTTGAGCAGCACTGTAGGCCAAACATTTAAAAAAAAAAAAAAATTCTACAGCAACACTTGACATGTTCATACGGTTCCTTTCTTTCCTAAGACCTGACGCTTGGCGCACTAGACTTTGAGCCTCTGGGCCATGAACTGCGTGTCTGCCCAGCAGTGATGCTCCTCCACAGACATTTTAAACCCTGCGAATCACACTGCACATTTTAGAGAAAATGTAATTTAAAAAAATGCAAATAATTAAAGACGTGATGAGTTATATCAACATATCGGGATAAATACCTGCAATCCTTCCTTCCCTACACAGGAGGAGGATCCAGTAGCTTATGAGAGGAGGAAAAATGTAATTTGCTAGCATTCTGCTATTCTATTTGAAAACATGCATGAGGCTACTTTTAAAAACTCCCTTTGGTAAGAACAAGACTGTGAAAACATTTATTTCAACCAGGTTACATACATATGTACCATACATATACCTACATACGTATATACGTGCACAAACACGCACACTTACACCCGCACCTCTATACATATATAAACACACACGATCTATATGTAATTGAACCAGGCATTTTACTTAAAGACAACAGTATGCAGGCAATCTACATTTTATTACGTATCTAAAAAAATATCCTGCATATTACCTAAACCTCAAAATTCACTACACAAAATGAAAGTAATTATATGGGGGGGGGGAATGGAAAAAAAGAAATGAGAAAATCAACTACTATATCCTCTTCTTTGCTTAATGTTCTCCCTTTCTAGGGCTTATTTGGACAGTGTCTCTAGTTGCATCTGCAAACCAATACATCTGCTGTCAGATCACTAAGGCATTTGACAACATCATTTTAGAACCTTTAGTTACTGAGATATCAATAATTAAATGCATTCAGTTCACACTTTGTTCTTGTGGATACCAGCTATTTATCTCTGTCCTCTGAAGAAGCTAATGGTATAATGGGCAAAACATCAAGAATAATTAAGAAAAACGTTGCTATAAACTCTGTCAGAAGAAATATAACTTTTATCTAGGACCCCAGCTAGAATTCATTTAGACAGGATCCACCCAGTTCCAACACATCTTGCTGAAAAATGAAATGATAAGCCCAAAAACTTGTTCAGTCTCCACCTCAGGGAAGGACCTCATGGCATCCCCGAGTCGTTCCTCTGACCGGATGTGTGGGAAAGGCCTGGATGTGTGCAAGAATCCTCGGCTGCGAAATGGGAGGGGGAGGAGGGAAGGGGCAGGTGCTGCCGGCCACGTGGGTGCCTCTGCCGGGCTCAGGCTGGGGACAGGCTCTCCGGGGCTGGCCAGGCTGCCATGCAGCAGCAGGCCCAACTTGCTTCAGGTCAGCCCTGGTCCAGCCATCAATGCTTCGGGCTTGTTTGCATAATCAGGTGGTCTTAATGCAGAAGTTTCGAGAATGTCTTCTTCAAGGACTGGCCAGTTAAATTATAAGGAACAGGCTCATTATTCTTTCACAGAAAGGGTGTTTCTCCTTTCAGAGCCAGTCACAAAAAAAAAGGGAGAGAGTGTTATTATTTTTTTCTTACGTAAGGGTCAGGCCTACCTGGTAATCTAAGCCTCCAAAGAAGAGTCTATCTTAAATCAGTTAACAATTAATGACAACACCAGATACTCACTGCAGATATTGTAATTGAAGAATAAAGAATTAGCTGGGAGCTTAGCAATGGGAGTCAGCCTTGATGAAGCAGCCTCTCAGACAAGCCATGTCCCCTCTCTGCACAGCCTTTCAAAATCTCTATTTTAGTGGTCGCCTACATGGGAGTCATTTCCACCACTGGCCTGCTTATGTGTGACTTGTTAGTCATCCCCCTGGAGGGGTGGCACATCAACTCCCCCAATGTCTACCTGTAAACTTCAAAGAGCCACACTTGTAGCAGTCCACGCTCCTGTATCTTCATTAAATTATACAAGTCTCCCAATCTTTGTAAGCAAATTTATTACGCTGAGAATGGCTATCTTGTTATTAATGACAAAGATATGGAAAACGTGGGATTGAAATAAACTGCCCAAACTTAAGGGGAAGAAAATGTTACAGGAACTGCTTTGTCAACCCTAATTGTGTAATTACTTCTTGGCTTGGTCACCTAAGCTCGGAGCAAGAAATAAGAGACAGTGGTAATTTCTTACTGCTGAAATGAAGGTGTCAAACTGTCTTGTGTGTTCTGTGTAAGCAGAGCTAAAGTTTACATTTATATCATGTTACCACAATTACAATCTTCCAGAGCACAGCGAGAAATTAGTGGTAGAAGGTCAACCCTCGCAACAGGCACACCAAAGTGTGCTTGCACAAACATTTATTTAATTTAGCCAGAGTGAAGGCATGTCTGCTTTTGGTCACAGTCTTGGCCTCACTGCTCACCAGTGAAATTGGCCAACTGCTACTGGCAACTTGCATCCTAACAGCAATAAAATAATCTTTAAAACCGGTGTTAATAAAGTGGCTACTAATAATAACTAACCACTAGATGGCTTTAGATTTTTTCACCTCCGAATACCTGAAGGTGAATTATTCATGGCCTTTGGGGCTGTCTGCTTACCTGGGTAAAAGGCTGGTGTCAAGGCCGCAGGTCCAGGCGAGCCCCTCCCACCCGGGAAGGGCCCTGGAGCGTGAGTGCACCTGGGACAGGGAGGGCGGAGGGGGCCCCACTTCCAGGTGGAGAATTAAGGACAAGGACATACAGTCCTAGCTTTGGTACCACCGGCCTTCGGGCAGCAAAGAACAAGGACCACATGCCAAAAAAAATTTTTTTTTCACACCAAGTATGAACCACTCCTCATTCTAATGAAAAATAAGAGAGCAGAGGCACATGTAGGAAGAGAAAAAAAAAAAATGAAATTCCATTATAACTGGCTTCCTCAAGCTCCAGCCTAGGATGTGAGTAATCACAAAAACTGTAATATCAGCTTTTTCTGTTTTCCTTACACTGGGTTCCTCCTTTATTTCCTTTCAAAGAGGGTCAAGATCTTTTTCTTTTTTTTAATTCATAAAAGCTGCTTTGTGATTACTGAAAGATTGGTTTCTCTCTAGAACAGCTCTGCCTTCCATGACAGTCTTAAATTGGGGGGGGGGGGGGGCAAAAAATAAAACTCGCATGAAAATCTCTCAGCAGCTAACCTGAGCAGACCTCAAATCTCCTGTCCCACCTCACCTTCAGGCCTTCTGGAAACCTCTAACGGACAGGGTCAGCTCCAAGAGAGCTGGCCGGCACGCCCGGATGGGGAGCCGCAGACAGAGGCCTTAGGAGGTGGCCTCTGAGCTGCGAGGTCGGGCCTGCGGGCTCTGGGCTCCCGCCACGCGGGTTTGGGGCACCAGGGCCCCCTGGCCACACCCTGCCCCATCACAGGCCGTGGCTTCCCACCAGTGGCATCCAAATGTAACTCCTCCAATCCATTACCTCCTCTCTACCGCCTCCCGCCCAAAATTGCCAGGAGGGTGGGGCGATACAAAGATACAAACAAATGTAGATTGCTGACGTGCTGTGTGGTCCACATCCCTTTGGACTCATATCATCAATGAGCTTTTAAACAAGTAGTCAAGTTCTGCATAGAAAGGAAGAAAAAAAAAACGTCAGGAACTCCTATCTCCTATCAGTCATGCAAGCCCACGCGGGAGGGCGATCCCGGACACAGACAGAGGTGCTCAGAAACATGCTTTCCTGGTAGTTCCTGTTGGCAGGGAGGTGGCTCCATCTAGGGAAGGTGGTCTGCGCCCCAGGCCATGGGACACCCAGCACAGCTGGCCCTGCGGGCAGAGATGGGCACGTCCCCAAGCACCGGTGGTGGTGGGGGGGACAGTGGGAAAGGCAGACCCTGTCAGGCTCATTCCACGCAGACAAGAGCCTCCTGAAATCCCCCTCTACCATGGAGCTGCCCTACCCAACAGCAGAATCAAGAACCCTCAAAAGGGTGACCCTGTCCTCCCTCCAAGGGCTCAATGAGAGAAACACAATGTGTCCCTGCCCTAAGAGAGACTCTGGCTGAACCAAAGCATCTGAGAAACAGGGCTCATGCAGGAAATATGCACAGAGCAATGAGCAGCCTTCATGAGCTCACCTGTACTGAAGCTTTAGGAAACATGCTGTAAAATCACCCCCATAGTAAGCACTTTACTACCTATTCTTGGCGCACTGACGAATTAAAAGGGGGCATTCATTTCTTTCATAGCTTGCAATAGCTTATTTATCTTTTTTTTTTTTTTTGTCTTTATCACTATTTCAGGTCTGCCGTGCACTGTTTTTAAAAGTTATTCTGCATTCATACGAGCACCCAAACAATCATTGTAATCCTAATTCCCGGTGGACGTGGCTAAAAATGTGCCACCGAAACTTTACAAGTGCCGCCCTATTCTGCTCGCTGGTGCTGCCGCAACGAAGGGAAGTGAAGCCCTCTGGTGAAGATGCATTTTCCGGAAATGCCACGGAGACACAGGGAGAGGGAAGGACACACAGTTGCTGGGGACCAGGCCTGGAGCTGCACTTGCCGTCTTGCTGTGGCCAAGTGCTCTAGGTAGCGTGTGTCCACCAGTTGCCACCTACTGGGGTGTCGAAGCTGTCCGGTCAAGCTGTGACAGTCTATTGATTTTAAGAGAACGTTCATTTTATATTTCCACACCAGAGCACGCCGTCCCTTCACAAAGAGGGGAGGTTGTTTGTAAGGGCAGAGTGGCTGAGCACCTGCCACGCCTACTTCCCCAACTGCAAAGACACTGCCCCACCACCCACCCCGAACAGTTTCTTCCGGGCAGGGGCAACCTCGAGATAGAGATGGAACACGTGTGCCGCTTTTCCCACTGTGGCTGGGTCTCCCAAAATGAATGCGCCCATTCACAAAAAATGTGCACATTGCTGCCGAAGGGCAAAATTATCCTTCCGTGATAAAAGCCTTTGTCGTATTCTAACACCACAGTCTAAACCCTGGCCCATCCCCCTTGCTCCTGCAGTTGTCAATGAGGTGCTGTGCTCCGTGCCTCCTGACAATATAATCATCATAAACTTTATTATTACATCTGGAATTTCATGATATGCTCCGTAATTGATTACAGAGGCACGGCCCCGAATGCGGCTCCCCCAAGCTCTGCCACAGTTCCAGTAACCTAACTGCTTAATACTCCTGGAATGTATAAACAGTGCTAACTGCCACATTCCCCACACTGACATGGCAGAAGGAGCCACCGAGCCAGCGGGTTCTGCGAGCAGAAGGCAATCTCCATGCACCGAAGGAAGACGTCCTCGTGGGATGTAAACCGAGATCACGTTTTTGGGGGTGATGATGGCAGATCATCCGGAATCAGATGGGACTTGGGGGCTGACGCACGGAGGTTATCAGCTGTATTTGGGAACTGAGATCAATAACGAAGTTTGCAGGAAGCCACCACCCATCAATACTCATTCTCGATTTGGTGGGGATTCCGGTGTAGAGAACTGTGATTCGGGGATTATGAGAAGTGCCATAGTTCACTATTTCTAATTTCAAGAACACCACAATAGGAATGCAAGGAAAAGCTATATCTCTTGCAGGCATGCAATTAGACTGGCTGACCCACCCTTCTAATAAGAGAAAGGACAAGCAAAATGAAACCAAGGGTGAAGGCCGTACTCAAGGGTCCCTGAGAGTTGGGGCCACAGATGAGCTTCTGAGGAATGCAGCGCATTCTCTCCCTCCACCCCCACCCAGAGAGAGCCCAGAGCACTGCAGCTGCCTTCTCAACACTCCCCAAATCAGGAAGATGCTACCACGGGGCACAGGAGCCCACTGCTGTTCAAGCCAGAGGAGGGGCACGGGATGGGGAGGGGAAAGGTCAGCCACGTCCCAGCACAGTCGCCCACCCGGCTCTCCCCCCCTCTTACTAACTCTAACCCAAACAGTCCTTTTAACCAGCAAGTCCTTGGCCAAACTCCTGACACGCCATCTCTCTTAGGCAAATCCATTTTTAAACCATCAAGGGAGTACCACCGAATGTGCTGTTTGCAACAAAACACAAGCAAAAACCAACTCTGCTGATTTCCTCCCAACTTGCGCCCGCAGGCCACAGGGCTGAGCTCAGAGGGCATGCAGGAGCGGACCCTTGCACCCCCGTGGGGCCTGAGCTGTGGACCGTGCACGCGGGCAGCCAGCGAGCCTGCACCGGGACCACCTGCGACCGGCCAGGCTCCTTTCACCTTGGCCAGCGAGGTCCCGTTAAAAATGGCCCTGCCATCCACCTCAGCCAGGTTCCCGCACGAACGCTAATAAGTACTTGTTTGTTGAACTGAAAAATCATTACCACAGAACACGTCAGGTAATGAAAGATGTTTTCCTTGGAGAAATGTTAAATACTTCACTTCTTTCACAAGGAGCGAGTACATGTGTTTCCAAATAATACCTTTCTCCCTCCCCACCCACACTTCATCAGAAAGTCTGGAGCTCCAGGACCCAATCTGAACGAACTCATGTTGCATGGCTCTGAGAACCAAGAACATGCTGTTATTTTATTTATTTTCCCCTGCCCGGCTGACTATGTGTTTGTTCTATTACTTACTCACCTAACCATCTCAGTAGGAACCTCAAGTCACGTAGCAGAGTGTCCGTGTTGCCTTACTATTTTATACAGAAAAGCTCGAAAAATAACACCACCGCAGCCTCATACATTACACCGATGTAGTATTCGCTAACTAATATATACGGAAGAGCCATTTTACTACAGGCCTAGAGCAAAAACAAAGGCAGGAAATGGAATGTCAGGAGGGGGGAGCACTGCACCAAGTGGAAAGCCCCGGTAACCCAGGGTTCTCCTCCTGCAAAGATGAATCCTTACCTCCCCCCACCCCCCGCCCCTTCCCAAAGCTTTCCATTAGGCAGAGGAATAGTGACAACTCCATCTTTGGTGTTCTGGGGTCTTTTAAGCATTTTAGAACGTCTTCACCTACAGGGAGTCCCACTGGTTAATTCGTGCTTGCTTTCTATTTCCCAGCCATGGCATCCTAAGGCTTCGGGCAGAGCCAGAAGGGTCGGGGCCAGGTCTGCTCTGCGTCTGTGGCACCTGAGCTGAGAAAACCCAAAACAACTTCCAGGTAACCTTGTTCTCCTGGAACTGCGAGAGGGACACGCGCGCCTCACTGAGATAAAACACTCAGATATCACGTGGACGTGGGGGGGGGTGCGGTGGAGTCCCACGATGTCCTGCCATAACGTGACTTGGAATACGGCAGCTCTATCCTGCCCCCGGAGACACGACAGACCCCTATGTATTCCCCTCCCTTCTCGTAGAAACGATAATCCAGGGACAGAGACACTCAAATCGTGGCCAAAATGTACACTCGCAGAACCAAAGCCTCCTCCAGAGAACCAACCTGCCCTTCCCTCTCCCCCAGCTCCTTGGCCTCTCATTTCTTTTGTGGGCCACTTGAACAGATGTCACAGGTTACCTGGGAGAACAGGAAGCATCAGATCCTAACCACAGCCCCCCCACCAAACCCCAAAATGACCTGCATGAACTTCTCAAAACTTAA
Organism: Leptonychotes weddellii; assembly: GCF_054177405.1. Taxonomy (NCBI): domain Eukaryota; kingdom Metazoa; phylum Chordata; class Mammalia; order Carnivora; family Phocidae; genus Leptonychotes; species Leptonychotes weddellii. Next base: position 34,752,773 of record NC_138384.1, read on the forward strand.
AAGACTTTCCTCCCCACCCCACCTTGGTTTTTCTTTTTGTTCCATTTTTTAAGGGGAAGCAAATTTCAACCTGATTTCACTAGCACTGAAGGTTGATATTTTTTGCCTGTGAATTCATAAATCTACCATAAATGATTCCCAGGGAGCTCACTGCCTCTGCCCTCACCTGATGAGCCGCCACATTTTGGAATCGTCTTGGCTGACATTAGGCAACGTGCTTTCTCAGCAATTATTTGTAACGGGGAGATGACAACTCCGAGAATTTCTCTTGGAGGGCCGAGAAGATCTACCTCCACTGTGCGTCTCCAAAGGGCCAGATCCCCTGGCCCCTCGAGACACCCAGGATATCTCAGGGAGGCGCCCAAGCCCAGGCCCGGCGTCCCCCGTTGACATTGGCCTCCTGGCCCCGCAGTCCCTTACAGGTCATGAACGAGAAAATGTCAACCTTCCAGGACAACCGCTAGGAGATTAGGTAACTCCAAGTCTGACTGGAGAACTCAGAAGGCCACCAAGGGGACACTGGCTCAAGGACCCAGGTAGCAGCCAGAAGTCAAAGTCATCTGTTCCCTGAAGGTCAAGTTCTGAATAGAAACGCTTCCTCCTTCCACCTTTTACACCTGAACAGGTGAGACCCCTGTGGGGGCTCCAGGAAGTCTGGCAGGTGCTTTTTCTTATCTGGGCATCTCTCTCTCTCTCTCTCTCTCTCTCTCACACACACACACACACCAAAAGGCCAGTGTCGTGTCACCCCTGGGGGGCTCCCAGTGCACTCTGGGAAAAGGAGGACGTCACACCCCGAGGTGCAGCCCCTGGGGACTCCCTTGGGATGTCCCGCAACTAATCTGCAGGGCTGCCTCGTGCAGGGAGCGGAGGGATGGAGTTCCCGGTGTTCCGATCTGGTGCGCCCTGAAAGCGGCGTCCCAACTAAAAAAGTGTTGCTTTCTTCCTTCTCATGAATTCTAATATTCAAGCCTTTTTTCCTCCTGCTAATTTTAGTAGTCCTGCTATTCTTTGGGAAGAGAATGGTGTGAAAATCAAGCATAGTATCCAAAAATAAAAGAGTAGATCTGTTTCAGGGTTTGCAGCATATTTAACTGAAAAGCAACTCCAGATATGCCACTTTCTATCGAGTCTTTAATACGTTTTCCAATTTCTCCAGAATATTTTAGCTTCAGAAAAGGCAAGGATGACTTCCTCATCTATGAATATTTTTGAGACTGAAATGGGCACCCAAAATTATTTCTAGATTGTAACTGGGAGGTCTCCTCAGAACGTGATGCCAGGTTATCGCTGGGGATGGAAGTCACCGATGCACTTCGTTGGGGCCACACCAAGATGGATTACAAATTCTCTTCCGGGAACCTAGAGCATGTGCTCTCTGGAGCATGTTCCCGGGCAGGTGAAGTACTACAGAGCTCTCTCTCCGTGCAGCCTGCAGGTAGACCGTATGGCATGCTTGCCAAGCCTTCCCCCTTCATTTAAAAAAAAAAAAAAATTCTTGTCTTATCTAAGGAATTCAGTTCCAACCCAGCAGAACTGTGGAAGGACATGTGGTCCGGGTTAGCAGAGCTTCTCCGGTCTGAGGCTCTTCTCAATAGCCTAGCATGACAGCCAGGGGGGCCCAGAGGACAGGAGCAGGGATGCTACCTGAAGACCCCAGCCCACGCCTCCTCCAGCCAGGGAAGCCGGACATCTGTGACAGAAAGTTAGAACCCTGTGTCAAGCCCTTCATGCAAACAATAAATATTACTTCTGCTCATAATCGGACTTTTCTCTAGCATCGTCTTTGAATGTTGAACCTTTTTCAATTAATTAAAAACTATGCACTGCAGAGTGCATATTTTATCAGCCCTCAGCTGCTTAAGTGTCTAGAAAAGACCAGGCAGTTTTTCTTTCTTTCTTTCTTTTCTTTTTTTTTTTTTTTTTTTTTCCAGGCAACCCAGAGCAAGTACTTGCAAGGGTCATATCTTTTTAATTATCTTTTCTCTCTTTGATTAATTATTCCGTCTGACAATAGCGTGTTTCTAATGCTATTCACCTGCCTTTGATGATTGACAACTTTTCTGTCTGATTCAGAGCAAACAGCTGCTGCCGCAATCTCCTAGCAACCCGGGTGTGATGGATGAGCCCCCAAGATGGATGGCTGCAATAAATCATGTCTCCAGCCATAAAACTGAGAAAAGGGGATAAGAAGGAAAGCGAACAAAAAACAAAACAAGGTTTCTTCCCATGAGTGCACTCAGTTCCTTACCAATTATACCTGAAATGGACTTTGCACCTATTAATAGCAAAGTTTTTCTAATCGGTAAGAATGGGATGATGCCATTTGTAGCAAAGGTGTGTTTACAATTGTTCCTGCAAATTGGCACTTGTACTCCCAATTTCCTCCAACACTGGCCAAGTGCAAGGGCAGCGGATCAAAGTTTTCCTTTCTTCCGTGAAGTCTCCGCAAGAAACAGTATCAGCTTTTCTTTTTTTTTTTTTTAAAGATTTTATTTATTTATTTGAGAGAGAGAGAATGAGAGAGAGCACATGAGAGCGGGGAGGGTCAGAGGGAGAAGCAGACTCCCCGCTGAGCAGGGAGCCCGATGCGGGACTCGATTCCGGGACTCCAGGATCATGACCTGAGCCGAAGGCAGTCGCTCAACCGACTGAGCCACCCAGGCGCCCCCAGTATCAGCTTTTTATAGTCAGACGCGAGTCCAGGCACCAACCAAGGATATAAATCTGATTCTACCCAATTTTGGGCACCCGCTGGGCAACACCGAAAGGGAATCCTAAGTCAGCCTCGTGTGCAAGGCGTCAGGCTGCTAATAAAGTTATTTCGAAATTAACACACACACACAAAGTTGCCTGGAGTCGGTGAGTGAACGAGCCACCTTTCCACATCTCTCCTGTTTATGGTAGATGCAGGCTTTTCACACGTCAGGGAAAAGTTTGTCCCAGAAGCAGCAAGATATGCAAGATAGGAACATCCAGCCTTTCTGCCAATTCTAGATTCTCATTTCTTTAGATAAAAAACTACCGCAGCCTAACTTTTTGTCCCATCAATTTTTTAAATTAATGTCCACACTGTAAGTCATACAAGGAGCCCTAAATTTAATTAGCAGACCCAAATAAAGTCACATATTTAATAGAATGCCTGCCAATTAAATTTGCACTATCGGGGCTCTCCTGGTGGAGGAGACCGGAGCAGGAAGGCCAGCAGTTTGTTTTCCTTTTTCCACCCGGGGAATCAGGCAGCGAGGCCTCCGCAGCCCAAAAGGCAGCAAGACTGGCTCAGCGCTGATTCTCCCAGCAGCTGGGGGCTCCATCCGAAAGCCAGCCTGCGTCCCTAACTACTTCCAGTAGGTGGGGGTGTCCCGGAGCAGAGCTCAAGGGTGCCAAAGAACCAGAAGTGATTAGCCGGGCGGGCGGTGGAGGGGCCTGGAAACAGCTGTCCACATCAGTCCTGGTGGGGGTCTGCCGGGGCCTGCGAGGGGGACAGAGTGCAGACACAAAAGGGGAGGAGGCCGCTGGGAGCAGGGGCAGGGAGCCACAAAAGATCATTTTTTATCTGAAATATTCCTGAGACGTGGAAGTCTGTTTCTTCATTCTCACACTGCTAACCAAGCCAACCAGTCTTTTTTGAATAGTTATATTGTGCTAAGCTTTTCAGATACAGATTTTTTTTTAAAGCATGTCACAGAGTTTAAAAAATCAGGCAAGGGTCCTGGCTTTGGCAACTACAGCTCTGTTTATATTTTAATGTTTCGTACGTGACTGCCCCTGTCGGGGAAGAGAGAGGGGGAAAGAGAGAGAGAGAGAAGGAGAGAGAGAGAAGTTGCCTGTTAGCTTTAGTCTAAATCACAGATACTTCATTTTTCCCTTGGAAAAATGTCCTTGGAAATTATTCAAAATTAAAACCTCCCCCCTTCCTTTTTTGGGGTGTGTGTCTTCTATACTGTAAATGGGAGGGCTCCTGTCTGGTCAGCAGCAATGAGAGCCCAAGGCCAATCGATGGAAACACACCAACACACACACACACACACACACACACACACACACACAGGCCCCTACTCTGCTCCAGCTCGTCCAACTCTCAAGTTACAGGTTTACACGGCAAGTCTAAATAATATTCAAAATGATAAATGGCACCCTAAGCCCAGCATCCACCATCAATCTTTTCTTAAGGAACATCCATCTTCAATAACGCATGTTTGAATCATGTGAAGCCAGGAGCCCTGAGATTCATTTCTACCACCCCTCATAAGCCAGGGTGGTTTGAATGATACCTGTCATCCCTGGTTTGTTGTTGCTGCTATTTTCCTCGACTGCCAAAGGGAAAAACAGAAGGAAAAGGAGAAAAGGAATGGGGGTGGGGGGGGAGAGTCAGAAGAGCGTCAAAGGCTGAACAGTGTGGTTTAGCAGATAATATGAAAGAACATAACCTCTTCGGTGCCTCTGCCAATCTCGCGCCCGCCACGCCACACACCCAGACAGCCATCCACACACACGGAGCAGGCTCTCGCCTCTCCTCGCCCCTGCCTCTCCTCCCTCCTCCCCGTCCCTCTCTCGCCAAATCAGCAGCCTCTCTCTGCAAGCCAACGGTACAGGACTGGGAGGAGGAGACAGCATCACATGGACTGGGCTTCCCTCCCCTCCCCGTTGTCTGGCTGGGGCCCATATGATAAATGACATATGTCATTCTGTCAGGAGGGAAGGGTGGGTCAGTGATGTATGACTCCGCTGAAAAGGAAATCGACTGTTTGGCATGGTGCAGCTCTTCTCCACCAGGATTTAGTTCCAGAACTCTGAAATGAATTCTCCGACGTTTCAAGTGCATACTTAGGGCAGGCTGATGGGAGGCCTGGGGAAATCGCATGTTATCCTCCCCCTGCCCTTCCAATGGCAAAAAAAAAAAAAAAAAAAGAAAGAAAGAAAGAAAAAAAAGAAAAAAAAACCCATCAAGGTTCTGCCACTGGATACCTGCAAAAGGCCACATGGGTGTCAAAGTCCACAGCAGTCACACACCATGGGTTATTAAAAATGTGACTTAGGGAAAAAAAAAAAAAAAAAGAAAAAAGAAATCAAGTGGAGAGTAAGGTTAGTCCTTTTATTTATTTATTTTTTAATGGCAAAGGGCTGACACAAAAGCAAGATAAAAATTAGCATGTTTGAAGTAATCGTCCCGCAGCTTGACATCTGCATAGTAAATTTTAAAGGAAAAAAATGTGTCAGACAGCCATGAGCCGCTTCGCCCTCCCCCCTTTCATTAGCTCACTGCCAGGGTGGCACTGCTGAACCTCATTACGGCAAGAGGATTTATGAAGCTGAACCCAATGGCAAAGAAAAGGCATCTGTCAATAATTGTAGGGAGCTGCACTCACAGCTTTGAAATCTCATTAAGTATGCAGTTATCAGGCATAAAGATCAAAAACATTACTCAACTCCGACAGAATCTTATGGAGGAACATTAATTAGCAACAGGCCTACAGTACAAAAAAAAAAAAAAAAAACGAAAAAAAAAAAAAAACACAGACTTCCTCTCACACCTGCCCAACCCACAAACCTAAAGCAACACTCCCCCTCCCGCCCGAAAAAAAATAATTCCAGGCATCTGAGACTGATCAAGAACATGAAACAGGAGAGACGCACAGAGAAAGAAGAGGGAGGGAAGGGGTGAGCGGCGGCAGGGAGGGAGGGAGGGAGGGAGGGGAGAGGGGGAGGGCGGGGAAATTCGGTTGAGAAAGGCTTGGCTGTGAGAAGAGAAAAGGAAGAAGCTGTCAAATTTGAGAAGGATGTCAGTGCTGGCCCTGATTACAGGGGCCTATGGAGTTCTCAGACCTTTTATCATCCTGGCCATCAAAACCAGCCCAGGCTCACCACAGGAGGGCTGGTGTCTGCCTGGCTGTAGCCCGGCCCTGGGCCCAGACCCGAGGACCCTCTCACCTGGCAGGCAGGGTGCCCTGGGCCCAGCGCCCAGGAGGCAGGCCCTGCCAGGCCTTCTGCAGCAGCACCCTGCTCTCCCCTGGCCTGGTCTGCGCCCAGCTGACCAGAGCCACGGCCAGACCAAGCTCTGCGGGCCCAGGGCACGGTCTAGGGACTCACGGCTGTCACTGTCCATCTGATGGCCATCTGAAAAACACCCTGAGCTTCCTCCAAAGAGACTCTGGCATCCCCTCCTCACACGTACACTCTCTCATTTGATTTCTGTGTATGACTGACTCCTGTGCTTTGGCACTTACAACTCACTGCAAAATAAAATGTAAGTGTGCAGGATCCCCATCCAGGCTGTAAAGCTGACTCTGGGTCATGAGGTTTCATGACCTCTTTGTAGCACACGGGACAGGGTGCATCTGGGGACGAGAGTCAAACCGATGTCCGCGCTAGCCTGACTCCAGGATAGCCACAGAGGAAAAAAAAAAAATCAAATGACAAGCTTCTTCAGCCACCACATTCTCCACCTCCTGCAAGCTGCCCTGGCAAAGAATAATTTACACATGTTTGGAAACATCCCACAAGGATTATGTGCATGGGGTCTCAGGCAAAGTTCTCTTCCGTCCTATGGTGGCCTGCATCCAGGGTAGGTGCACCAAGGCTTGGGGGCAGGTCTCAAATACCACCAAGGGTTCTGTCCAACAGGCAACATCAGCCAAACTCCAGTTAACCATGAGCACATGCTCTAGCGTGCTCTCGCACGCCCCCCCCACACACGTACACACATGCCATGCACGCGCACACGCGTGTACACACACACACACACACGGCACTTCCCATAATCCCACACCATGAGAAAACCTTCAGAACAGCACCTCTTCTGATCTGAAACCCCGGCTATCACTTCTCGGAGCATCTCTTCCCCTCCTATGCCACCCTCTTCTTACCTCGTTTCATGGCTGTTTCTGGAGCGCTTACCTCTCTCCTCTACAGAAAAGAATGGTCACCTTTTCTAATTAGCCACATCTTTAAGGAAAAGGGCATTAAGATTCCTAGGCAACCAGCTTGGAGATCTCTCCAAGACAAGGCCCATCCTTTCCAATAAATGACTCTCCTTTGGAATATCAATGAACACGGCTCGGATAAATTGTCACCTAGGACCAAAACTAGTTAAGAACACTTGTCTATAAACCAGACTTGATGAGGAGGAATTTTAGTAGTAGTTTTACAATAAGGTGTTTATATTTTTTATGTGCTTACCATATTACCTTTATTATGTGTAACATCAAAGTGATTATAGCAATTACATCTAACAGAATTAATTACAGAACTCCCCATCATTCCAGGATACATAATGCATTAGAGGTAAGCCAAAGAAAGAAAGCATCTTGATTGTAGTAACTATTGTTGGTATGTATTTTCCCCAGCAGCAAATGCCAAAGCGAAAGCAGCTTGCAGGAAGAACAGGGTAATGGAAACTCAGAGGTTTAATAGGAAATGAGGTATATTTTCTTTAAATTAAGTAACACCTTTGCCTAATAATATGTTGGTGCTATTGGACATATAAAATCAATTTAATTTTTTTAAGTGTAAATCTTTAAAAGGCGCAAGTTAATCCAACCAACCAATGTTACTACATAAAGGAGAACGCACATGGGTGAAAGACTTACAAGTCTTTACGTATGCAAAATAAATTCACTCAAGGCTTCATTAATATTAATTTAAATTCAAAACCCATTTACATTAAATTGTTCATTAAAAATTGCCTATTTTATGCAACATGCATTTCTCAAAGAACTCAGAGGAAACTGAATACATAGGACTAGATTTAATGATGGGAATGGAAAAATCAAAAGTAAATGAATTTGAGTCATTTCACGTATATTACCAAACAGCGCTGTGCCCTCCATTAAGGACGGGTTCCAGTTTGGGGAACAAACAAGCACTCAGAGTACTTTTGCTTTCTGTCACTACAGACTTGTGACCATGACCTTCTGGTCTACCGAAGAATAAGAAGAAAACAAGAGGCGCTGGTGGGATGAAGAGGGCAGCCCATCCAAACCTGGACTTGGGAAGGGACCAATTACCACCTTCAGAATCCCAGCCGAACTCACAGAAAATTGAGAGTTAGGCTTGCTTTTCAAAAAATGTACATTACTTAGCATTTGCCAGTGCCCGTCTTGGTCTAGAATGAACAGTCCCCCTCTCCCCTTCACTCAGCCCCTGCAGTGCTTCATTCCCAAAGGAAGGGGACCAAGAATATGATGACAAGGAGTTGGTAAGTTCTTTGCTTTGGCGCCCTCCCCCTGAAGACAATCTGAACTTACACTGTTTCCCCAACAGCTGTTCTGGATGAAGAAAACACAGTCATAATTAATAACATGTGTCCTGACAATATGAATTAATAATTTATCATTAAGCCCAAACAAATTGAAATTATTCTTCAAGAGCCACACCTTTGCACATCTAAGAAAACAAGGTAAGAAGATGGTCAAAAAGTCCAGGTAACGTGACCTCTGGAGAAATGCCTCCTCAGCCCCCCCCTCCCCCCCACCGATACATCTCTTGGGCCACTCTTGCTGAAATACTAAAATAATTTACAGAATTGAAAGTAATTAAACCCAAGAATCTAAGTGCTGATCAAATCAAGTGTATGTGCTCGAAATGTCTTCTTTTTTAAATGGGGCTTATAAAATATTCAATATTTGGTCAAGGACACTATGTAATCTTTCTAATAAAGATTCCTAAACCTAGAGTATGACAGTTGTTCAGGCAAGTGGTCATAAGCAGATTATGCTCTATTACTGTCTCTCCCTTTTTTTTCATTTCCAAAAATGCATAGCATTATTCTGGTTACAAACAGTAAACTGAATTTTTACATCCACATTTAATGTAATTGTTTACCAATGTTGAAAAACTAGAGAAAGCTACCAAGTCTATGTAGCCATTCCTTGCAATTCAGGTAAAAAAAAAAAAAAAAATCTAGAAGGAAAATAAAAAAAACATATTCATAGCCATTGTTTAGTAGGATTTAAAAATTAATTTAATGACTAACTGCAAATACTGGAAACTAGAATTAATCTGTCTGGATTTTTTTTAAAGGCTTACAGACATTTAAATGCATGTATCGGGACACTTTATCAACCTAACATAAAATTGTCATCTTATCTTATTATATGACTATTTTATGCATGTGTCAAAGAATTTAAAAATGACTGCCTGTCTATTGAGTCTAATTACAACTGCACATTATCTGTCTAGATGTACCAGTCCATATCATTGTTACCAAATACAATATATTGTATTCACCTTTCATTTTTAACTTCAGACAGAGAAACCACAATTTGGAGCATGACTAAAATACACACACACACACGCGCACACACACACACATACACGTGCCGCCGTGACACCTGAGAGGGTCTGGGGTAAGTGATGGCACCGCTATGTGCTGTCCTGTTTCCCTCCATGGGCTGTGGGAAAACGCTACAGGGGTGTTACGAGACAGCTTCTTTGAAAGAAAGGCCCATCTACCTAACTGGGCTGCACACTAACATAGAAGGGGGGACACACACCCTACTTCTTTTTTTTTTCTTTTTTCTTTCTTTTTTTTTTTAACTACCAGATTAAAGCTATTTTTATAGTTTGTCCAGTGACAGGCAGGAATAAAAATGGGCCAGCAGGAAAGCCTCACAAACTGCACTCAGAATAACTGTGACCTGCTCACGTCCCTGGATTAACATGGGTGTTGTACACCAGGATGGGGATTCCGCTCCTGTCCCTTCTGCTCCCCTGCCTATGACTGCAGCCCTCGCTTCAGCCTGGCTCGGCCACCACCGGTGTGAAAGGAGAAGCCCCCAACATGGTGGAGTCACTTTGCCCTCAAGAAGGTGATCCTTCTCCTTCCAGAAACCCCAGGAGTAGAAGTGGGGAGGGGAGGAAGTAAGGGCTTTAATTCTGGGACCTCACCTGGGCTTCCCCCGGCGTCCCCAGGGCCCTGAGCAGTCACCTTTTATTCTGATCGCTTTACAGAACAATCTTTGGTAAAAAGAGGGAAAAGGCAGACGGGTGAGACAATTTGGGGAAGAGCTGCTGATACGTCAGTTATTGACTATCGCTCGCTTATGAGCGCGCTCAAGGCAACGCTGAGAACAAAATGACAACATCCACCGCTCACAATCAAGTGTGGCCCTGGAGAGCACTGAAGCCCTAACTGACAGTTGTCAAGATAATGGGGGCACAGCAGCTGATTCTGGAAGATTCTCTTCCCTAGGTGGATGTCCAGGGGGATACCCTTGCCTCCTGCCCTCTTTGTTTCTCTCCTTCATCTTCTTGATTTTCCTTTTTAAAATGTGCATTGTTCCTCCACATTTTGTAGGAAAATGGGGGGCGGGGGGGGCGGATCACAGAGCAGCCCGAACCAGTCATCTTGTCACCTTGCTACAGGGCAGAATACCTGTCCAAAGGAGAAATGTGCGGCAAGCTTGAGAGCGAATACGTTCCCAGGGCTACTGCCCAAACGCCCTCCTGAATGCTCCACGTGCCTCCGACAGAGGAGAGGAGCTGCCCAGTGTGTGGATGGGCCTTACGAAGGCCCGGACCACAGTACATGGGCAGCACCAGGCGCACTACGTTTTAGGCATACCCAAATCCACTGGCACTGCGAACCCCCTCTGCTTTGCCACTGCAAGCCCATCCTGCCCCCCGGGGCCCCACAGTGATCTGGAACACCAGCAGAACCTAACAGATTCAAACCACTTTTACAAAAATCAAGATGCTTAAAGGTTCCCCCTCTTGATGTGACCACCCAAGAACTCCTTAGAAGATTATTCTCTTTCAACGAATAAGACTCAAAAGGTCAACAGCAAGTTGTTGTTCACTGAGGATTTTTTTTTTTTGCAAGTTGAGGCAATTTTTTTTTAAGACTGTACACTTCCCTCCCCCCAGAAAATGGATATGAATGGATAAAATGTTATTTGTTATGAAATACTGCTCTCATTTTTTTTTTTTCTGGTATCTTCAAAAAACACTCGTTTAAAAAAAAAAAATCACGCCCAGGTAAGAGTCCCATTTTGAGCAAGGGACAATGGTCATTTTGCCTGAAGGACACTGGCCTCTCCAACCCTCCTACTCTGAGGCAGCAACATCTGGCCAGCAAGAATGTATGGCCCTTTGAAATGACACGCCTGGAGAAAGGACACTCCTGCCCAGGTTTCTCTTCGGCAGGTGAAGAAACGTCTCTCTCCCTTTGAGAACAGACACGAAGCCATGCATAATTTCTATCAAAAAAAAAAAAAAAGAAAGAAAATCCTAAAGTACAGAAATACGTCTTTTCAGGGATTCTTGGAGGCTGCTCTGGCCTTCTGGAGAGCAATGTTACATTTGGCCTAGATATGAAGACTGTGTGCACCTGTCTGCTATGTCTGCAAGCTCTACCCAGCTCTCAGCCCTTTGTGGTTGTTATTCTACCCCAGACCATTAAAAGGGCCCTAATTCCTATGACATGATTATCCAGGTACCAAAGCCCATTTGTCACCTGCAGCAGAAAATTGAGTTAATGCACAACTAAAGGCAGCCAGGACTGTGTAATATCAACTTGATTACATCAAACTAGCTGCAAACCTAATTCTGCTGGATGACACTGCGTCGAGCTTGTCATCTCCAATCATTAAAGCTGTCAGGAATCCATCAGGTTTACAGCTAATTAGGTGAACACTAATGAAGCTGGCAAAACAACTTTTCTTTTTTTATGGCTGAGCGGACCTTTCAGTTTGGAGGGGAAAAAAAATTCTCGAGTATTCTCAAGGTTGCTGGGGACTGGATTTCCAGTTACCAATCAGCAGACATCTTTCTTTTTCCCACTCTCTCTATCAGTGCAAAGCAATCAATTTGTCATCACTCCCAGGATGCCACAAAAGCAGGCATGAACCTTATAACTTGCAGCTGTGAGAACTAAAAACAGGAGGGAAAAAAATGGGAAGTTTCTCGTGCACCCAAACCAACCAACAAACAAAAACCTCAGGCAGCTCACTTGCTGGCCTGGGAATACTTAGCACCGGCCTAAATGTGGAGGGTTCTTTTTTTTTTCTTCCTTTTTTTTTTTTTATCCCTCCCCTCTTCTTAAATAAGTAGCCCTTCAGACATTCTCCACCCCCTCCTCCACACGTCCATTAGGCAGAGGCATTCTGATAAAGTAAATCCAAAACCCGGGTATGGGAAAGAAAGAAAGCACTCACGCTGCCAACTTCTGATTGACCATTAAGCTATTGATGAATGTGCCTGTCAGGAGAGAGACAATTAAATCAAATATGAAACAAAGTCGTTTTGACGGGTCATTTTGATAGAGCAAAACCATTCTTCCATCTCCTATTAGCCGGGCAGTCAAGTTTTTATATAATGAATATTTCTTAACTGACCTGATATTTCCTGGCTGGCTTTTTAAAAGGTGCAAGAAGGTTAGTGAACAGGTTGCTTTAAAAATAAATAAATAAATAAAATCAACAGTACATTTCCCCCTTCGCTAATATTTTTAGCAGAAAGTTATCCTATAAGAGTCTCAGATTGGCAAGGTGGAGGAGAAAAGATGAAGCAACCGTAGAGAGAGTTCTAAACTAAATGTAAAGATGTAATCACATATGGTTCATTTGATTGAGGCACACAGATACCTTAAAATGTGCATCCAAAAAGGAAAGAAAAAATTTAAAAGACTGGAAGAAGCCCAAGACACTCCTACTGCCCAACTTTGTGAAGGAGTCCTCCAAACTTTTAGAGTTTATTTTGGGTAGATAAGCTCATTGCTTGAGCTTGGAATTTAAAGGAGAAAGTGGGATGGGCAAGAAGCATCAGCCAGGAGGTGACCTGAGTGGCAGCACCCTCCCTAGAACCACCGCTGGGATTTTCAAACTTCCTAAATTTGGGCAACACTGAGGACAGAGAGCAAAACCTGCATTATATGCCCCCAAACCACGTCCGTTCTCTTCGAGGATTTTCTTAAGACATGAACAAGAAAGTACATTTTCTGGAAGAAGAAAGAAGAGTGTTCCCTCTGTGTGACCCTGTGTAAGAAGACTCTGGTTCAGAGTGCACCCAATGTGTGAGCTCCACGGGCACTGCCCGCTCACATGATGGAAATGACCGTCACCGTCACCCCCAGGGCTGCCACAGGCACTCAGGGGCAGCATGGGCACAATGCCCTCATCCAAGAAGGGCGCCAGGCAATGCCCTGACCCTTCCCTCTGCTCTCCCTTCTTCCACCAAAAGAGAAGAACAGAAAAGAAAAGAAATGAACCTCCACTTAACGCTCCCGTTCAGGCAGCATCTGAACCTCTGCACATCTGAGTGTTACTCATATCAAAATACATCCCGTCCATATGTGGTCCTCTCAGCAATCCGTCCCAAAATCCCGAAGTTGCACTGACAGGGCCCTAGTGACGTCACAGAGCTTGGCCTCACCATTGCGAGTGATTTATTGATGTTTATTGGGAATGAATAGATCAAAGGCAGCAGCATGACGGGCGATCAATCAGTCATCAAATCAAGGGTGGCAAAGGGCCAGAAACCCTTCTTCCAGGCAACATGCCCCCAACTGACATTATTGCAAAATAATGTTATGTGTGTGGGTTTTGTTTTGTTTTCAATGATGCTTTTTCCAGAAAAGAGAAAAAAAATCGACTCAGTCTTAACAGGAGTTGACACTCCTGGCAAAAAAAAAAAAAAAAAAAAAAGGGGGGGGGAGTACATAGACACGTCCCAGAACTAAGTGCTAGGAGAAGATGAGGGTGGGAGAAGCAGTGGAAGGAGGGGGTGGGGGTAAGGGAAAACAAACACGGATAGAGAGAACGCCAGCATCTAACATTGACTTGACAGTCATCTGACAATACCCAGACCCTGTGCGCTCTGGCTTCCACCGCTTGCCCGCGTTGGGCCCAATAAATGAAGAATCAATCGGATTAGCAGTTAAGGTGGCCGAAGGGACCCGCTCGCTCACTCGCTGGCTCTCTTTCGCTCGGCAGACACCGGGGCTGTCCCCCGCCGGCCGGCCGCGGGAGGACACGGAAGGTGTCCCAGGGAACTCAGGTGACCCCGCCCGCCCCCCACAGAAAGAGACCGAAAAGGGCTCCTTCCCATCCCCTCCGCAGCCGGGGAGCTGAAGAGGCAGGGACCCAGCCGGCTCAGTTGGCCCCGAGCGCGCGCGGCTCCCGAAGTGGGTGCGAACCGGAGCAGGGCGAGCGCGGCGGGGCGTCCGGGGGGCGCCCGGGACGCGAGGCGGGCGCACGCACCCAGTGAGCAGAGCAGCGAGGGAGCCTGGCGCCCCGGAGTTACTCTGCGCGGGCAGAAGGAGAGAGGCGAGGAGTGGGGCGAAGAGCGGGGTGGCCGCCGGCCGGAGGCGCACCGCGGCGAGAGGAGGAAGAGGAGGAGGAGGAGAGGAGGAGGAAGGGGAAGCGGCTCGTACCTGCTGCGCGCCGGGGCGCCTGCTGCTTCCTCCTCGGCATGATGCTCCTCCGGCGACTGCCACTGCCGCCGCCGCCGCCGCCGCCGCTGCCGGGCTGAGGAGAGGGAGGGAGGGGCGGCGGGCCCGCGGGGGGGGCGAGGCGGGCCGGCTCTCAGCCTCCCCCCCGGAGAGCGGCCGCCCGCAGGATGCTGCTGCGCCCCGGCTCTCCGCGTCCCCCCCTCTCCGCGCTCCGCCGCGATCCCCGAACGTGCGGAGGGAAGAAGGAGGGCGGGCGAGGGAGGCGCGGGGAGGGAGGAGCGCGGGGGGGAGGAGGAGGCAGAGGAGGAGGAGGTGGTGAAGGAGGAGGAGGAGGAGGAGGAGGAGGATCGCGCTGCCGGCGGAATGGGAAGTTTGACAAATCGCTCCAGAGGCCCGAGGAGGAGGGGGCGGGGAGGAACGGCGGCCCTGCCCCCCCCCCGCCCCGTCCCCAGATGAGGTGCGCGGGGTTCGGGGCCGGGGGGCGGGGAGAGGGGGAGAAGGCGGGCAGAGGGGTGGGAGGAGGAGCGCGGGAGCGGCCCCGGCCGGTCCTGCCCCGGCCCCCGCCCCCGGGCAGGGGGTCAGGGCATCCGGGGGGGGCGCTCAGCCGCCGCCGCGGCCCGGGGCTCAGCGGTCCAGTCTTCTGCCCGCGGCTCGGCTGGAGCGGCGGCGTCGGCAACAGGCAAGCTTAAAGGAAAAGGAGATGATCGTGTCACTCGCCCGCCCGCGGGGGCGCGGCGCCCCCGCTCCCGGCCCCGGGCTTGTCTAGGACCCCCGCCCCGTCCGGGGAGGGGGTGCCGCCCCTCCGCCCCCGCCCAGTGCGCGCACGCAGGGGCGCGGCGCCGGCCCGGCCCAGCTCGTCCCGGGGCGCTCGCTTACCCCCGCCCGCCCGGCTTCCCCACCCGGCCTCGCCCCCTGGCCGCCCCCCGCTGCCCCGCCCGAGCCGCACTCCTCTCCACCCCGCCGTGTCCAAAGCCCCCAGCTCGCTCCCCGGGCCTGGGCCCGCGCCCCCCCGGGGATGCCAGGGCCCGCGGGCGGGCGCCGGCGCCCTCGAGGGAGGAGGCGGGCGCGGGCCGGAGTGGGTGGGGGCTACTCTCAGACCCCGCGCCACCCGGGCTCCTCCCCCGGGACCCGCCGCCGCCACTTCCCCCAATTTTTTTTTCCCGGGCAAACTTTCCCGGGCCCGTCCCGGGGGTCGGCGTGGGAGGGGGTGCCTCCAAGTTTCCTCTTCTGCCTGGGAAGATCGCGGTCCCTCCACCCCCACCCCGTCCCTCGCCCCTTAGGCGCCGGGCCGCGCCCCCCACCCCTAGGGCTGGCAGAACCGAGGGCGGGACGGGGGCGGGGGAAGGAACTCGGGCTCCCAAGCCCATCCCCCGCCCCGGGGCGCCCCGGAAAGGGGGCCACCGCGCCCAGCGCCGGGCTTGCCAGCAGTACTGGGCGAAAAGAATTGATTATTGATTGGGTGATTGGGGTCGCCGAGGCGCCGAGCGAGCCGCGAAGAGGGGGAGCTGGCGGGGCTGCCTTGGCGGCAGGCCGACGCGGGCTCACTTACGGGCGGCCGCGAGGGCGCGGGTGGGCCGGAGCTCATTGGGACGACCCCCGGGCGGCGGCGGCTGAGCGGGAGCCGGAGCGGCGCGGGCGGCGGCGCATCGATGCGCTGCGGGCTCGATTGCGTCTCCCTGGGCCAGCTCTTGGGCCGGGAATGGGGCGGCCGCGGCGGGGCTGGCTCCGGGCGCTGCCGGGCGGTGGTGGTGGGGGTGCGGGGGCGGCCGCCAGACCCACGGTCCCCGAGGTGGCGCTGCTCCTGGGCGCGCCGGCTGGGGCCCGGGGGCTCCCTTGGGCCCCGCGTCAGATAGTCCCGGCGAGGGCCAGAGCCCCGCGCCCTGGGACTGGCTGCCTGAGCGTTCCCGGAGCTGCAAACCCCGGCCTTCTTCCTTCCTTTTTTCCTTCCTTCCTTCTTTCCTTCCTTCCTTTTTTTTTTTTAATATTTCCTTTTCTTGTGCTTCTTTTCCCCTTTTCTTCTGCCCCCTCTCTATCTTTTTTCTTTGTGATTGTTTATGCAAGTTTGTTTTAAAAGTTCACAGGCATGCTTTCTTTTCTTTTAGACCAGGAGACCGTGATCTCACCCAGACGGTAAGATCAAAAGTCTCCGCTCGCCCCCAGCCTGCGGGCTTGGGCTCAGTCCAGACGCCTCCTTGAATGCAGATGTGCCGCTGCCGTCCTCCCGGGCTATAAAGCCGCCTCCAGCGCCTTCGCGCGCGCAGGAGCGCTCGGAGTTGCGGGGTGCGGACCCCGGGCGTTTGCGGGGGAGTCGGAGTCAGGCTGCGGCTGGGCTCCGGGGCTGGTCGTGTGTGTGGCGGACTCGGGGGCGGGGGCGCGGCGAGCAGTTGGTGCCTGCGGCCACAGAGGCTAGAGAGACTGCCCCTCCAGGCCCAGGAGACGCGGCCGTGGGGCGTGAAACGCTTCTTGCGAACGAGGAAACGGTGAGTTGGCAGACGCCGCCCGCGGCCTCTCGGTTCTGGTCGCGGCGCTGGGAGCCTCTTGCCTGGAGGAGGGTAGGCGCCGCGCGAGGTCAGCTCCTGCCTGCCCCCGGCTCACCTTCCCAAAGCGGAGCGCCCACTTAAGCGCGCCGGTAGTGATGGGTGCACAGCGCTGGGCGCCGCGCACGGAAGGTTGAGAGTTTCGCCCTGGCTTATGCTCCCCCTCCTCCTTTCCTTCCCCGCGCTGCTCTTCAAACCTCGTTCCCTCCACCCCCTCCCCCTGCGGGCCGCGGCCTGAGCTCGGGTCTCCGAGTCCCCCGCAGCCACCGCCGGATCGCTACCTCGCCCTCCCCCGCTCAGACGCCGCGCGCGGTGCGATCCGCCCTAACATCTGTCCGTCCAACCATTGGCGCATCCATCAGTGTCAATGAGCTGCACATCGTAGCGACAGCCCGTCACGCGCAACACGGGCTATGCGGAGTGCATACTGCGACCGCGCTGCCTTGCACGGACACTCAAACAGGGTTCTGGCCCGGCGTGGCACAGCCTGGAACCCTGATCTCTGCGGTGTTCTTTTAACCATACGCACCCCCTTTAATACCAAGACCTCAAAACGGGACTAGTCTTGCAGGTCGTCCTAGGTATGGGACAGATGGAGAGGGACACTCAACCTGGCCCTTGCAATTCCAAGTTCTCTTTGCCCCTTTTCTGTGGACTGGGTGTGGCGTAGGAGAAAAGGAAGGGAGGCTTCCCAAATCAGCACCAAGCACAGTATGTACCTGAATGCAGGGGCTTAAATACGCTTCAGCTGGGCCGAATCTGGGGCAGATCTTAGCCAGGAGGTCTAAAGCTAAAACTTTGCCAGGCCCCACCTGGCTGCTGCCTGACACGGACTGACAGCGAGGAGCCAGAGAGGGGGAAGAAAACGCGGATCCCAGGCAAAACCGGGGACTCGATTTAGGGAGAACTGATGTCCGCGTAGCAGCAAGTCTGTAATTCACATGTTATTTACAGAGGGAGAAAGGGCAGGGCCATATGTTTGAGAAGCCAGAGCTTTGCGGTGGTTCCCGGCGCCATTCTCCAAGAATGCTGACCTCCGCTGTGGTTGCAAGTTCCCCTGCCCACCCCTACTCCCCCACCCCACTGTCCAGAGGACAAATATCTTCATATATGTGCCTGATCAGTTTGGCCAGGCCAAAGGGTCTGTCTTGTCCCCCCCCTAAGAAGTTCAGGGGAAGGGCGCACGGAGGACCTACTGCTCGGACATCTGCGGGGTGGCTGTACCCGGCATTTTACCTGACTTTATTCCTACTGCAAATATTTCTGTCCGGGTGTCTGGTGAGTTCTGCCCCCTCAAGAGTCGACTACAGGAGCGGGTCAAAACCTGTGCTTGTCTTCGTTCCGCGATGCGCGAGTTAGAAGGGATTCAGGAGCCGCTCTCCGGCAAGCGCCGGGAGCCGAGGTCTGCGCGGTTCGGGAGGAGGCCGGAGAGACGGCCACAGCGGCGCACACAGGGGCTCCTTCCTGCGGGAAGGAGGGACCGCACTCCAGGGTGTGCGGCCGGACCGTATTCACGCTAGACTGAAGGGCGGAAAAGCTGGCGCCCAGCGGAGGAGCTAAAATTCTGCAGAAGGTAACACTGTAGAAATCTTTCTACCCCACTCTGAGGAGTTGCAGATACCTCTGAAAAGCAACAGCAAACTTCCGCTCCCTCGGAGGTACCTGGTTCACTTAGCCGAGTGAGTCACGCAAAAAAGTAACCCCCTAGGCCAGTTAGAGGCTCCCACTTTTGGGAGGTGCCGCTTTCCGGGGATTTTTTTAAATCTCTGAAAACAAAAGAAGGACAAGTGGGCTGAGGAGCAGTGGAGCGACACATCGAAATGCTCAATGGCCAACGCCCTTAGGAGAAACTGGGGGCTCCCACTGCGGCTAGGTGGCTCACCCGGCAGCGGGGTGGTCACGTTTACGAGCCCAGAAAATTCCCAGGGGCCATGAAGACAATTCCTGAGCCCCAAGATTGCGACTTGGGCCCAGTGTTACCCTACTTCTCCTCCGCAGCGGTGCGCTGAGCCCTGGTCAGTGCAAATCCTCCCAAGTGCCAGTTCTTCAGGTCAGGGGTTAGAAATGTGACTCCAACCTTTTGAGCTCTGAGAGCTGCAGGCCCTAGTCCCCGGGGCCTACCTGCTTGGGTCTGCCTGGCGGGGGGGCGGGGCGAGGGAGCATTCCTGCACTTGGCCAACCCGAGTCCCACCGGGTGGAGTTCAAAAAAAAAAAAAAGTCAAACGCAGGCCTGGCTGGGAACAAGTGTGTGGTGGAGGGGCAGGGAGCTGGCCTGAAACAAGCCTCTCAAGAGCAAGGAAGTAGGAGGTGGGGAAGCAGCAGCCTGGTTAGCGCTGCCGCCGGGAGGCAGCCGAGGTTGTGTTCAAGGTGCAATTGAGGCCAGTGGGTGACAGTCCCCCTGAACGGAGGAAGGCCAAGGTTTGTCCTCATTTGGGATGGCCACAGAGGGACATGCTACAGGAAAGAAGGCGTCCTTGAAGCTGCCAGTCCAGGGCGGATAGCCAGGGTAGGCCAAGGTCCCAGGAACTTAGGGGCCTAAACCCAGGCCATGAGAGGGGTTCTCTGTGCCCTTGGGGAAGAACAGGCTACTTGGAGGGACAAGGCACGCTGGGTGGAACCCACAGGAAGCCTGAACCCTCCCCCCATTTCGTGGTGTGAAGGCATCAGGCCCGGTGGAGGGCCTTTGGGGAGCCCACTGACTGCCCAGCAATGCCAAGAGAGGTGGAAGCAAGTGCTCTTCCTACCTATACCTCCCTGGAATGCTGGCCTCGGGGCTGCCCCCTTACACACTCTTCCTCACACTACTGTCTGGGCTAGGCAAAGGAAGTCCCCGTGATGCAGAGAAGCTGCCGGCCTCCACCTGCACACTTCAACCAGGATCTGAGCCCAGGACCTCAGCCCCTGCCTAAGCGCTAGAGATTTGCACCCTGGGGCCAGGCCCTCGCCAGGCGATAAACTGTTTGCTAAAAGTGCATTTACACAGCAGCGAAGTTTGTTTCCCTTTTTCTGGTAGCTTTGTTTTAACGAACCAGATGTTTTGTCTGTAAATTCTCCCAAGAACTTTTACAGTTTTGACGTGAAATAAACCTTTGAAAATCGGAGCAGTATATTAATGCCACTTCTGTGGGGCCTTGCGGGGGGGGAGGTGCATCAGGCATGCCTGGATGTGAGCTGGGGTGGATGGATATGAGGGGGGCAGATAAGCTTGGAAGAAAAGTAGGAGACAGCTGTCTCCCAAGGTCAAGAATTGGTGTTGGGGCATGAAGCACCCCCCCCAACACACACACAGGTGTACACATGCTCCTACCCCTTCCCCTCCTGGGCTTTACTACTTTGCAAATTTCTTGTAGCTGGGAGCAGACTGGTCTGGTCCAGTTTTCCCAACTATGCGCACTGTATCCCCACCATTCCCAGGAGGAACCACTGGACTGCAAGGCCTGTGGTCTTCTCTGGCCAGGCATGATGTCCCTGGTCTTTTGGGGAAGGGGCAGAGCAAGGGGGCCCCAGGCACACCCTGAACTGCCAGCTGACCGGACCTAGAGAACTCTGGATAGAAACTAACCTGGCCAAGCCACTTAGGAAGTGAGGGCCGGCAGGTCCCCCTCCTCAATGCCTCACTTTTATGGACTCGAAATTTCCAGGCAGTTATAAATGTGTTAAAACAAAAAAGAAAACTATATACCTAACAGGGAGGGAGGGAACACGGTTATCCGAGGGGATCAGGTCTTCCTACATACCCATCTCCTGGTTGGGTGATTCCTAGGGACCACTTTCTCCAGTTTCCTAAGAGGGGCTGGGAATCACACCCCCCCCCAGCTTGCCTGTGCTCTCAATCTAGCATCTTCAGATTTGGAGGGTTCAATGTGGACCTCACTCCCCTTTCTTCCGTAATTATTTTTCGAGCTCAATCATCTACGGAACTTTCAAAAACTTTTTTTTTTAGGAGACCTACGATTTAATAAAGAAAATATGTCTTTGTGTTTCGGTCTAAAGAGGACACATACACATCAAGTCTACTTCGGAGGAAGCAATTACTGACGAAATGCCCTTCGGTCCAATCTCACCCGCCTACTTTGACTTGCGCGGGGAATTTCCCGAATTACTCGCTGCGGAGTGGCATGGTTTTTTCCCACTCCGGATGAAATGGATTTTTGGAAACCATCTGGGTAGAGCTTTAAAAAAAACAGAAACAAAAAACTACCCTGGAGATGGGTGCAGCCGCAGTGGGGCTCACCTCTGGCTGGAAGAGAGCCGCACTTTGCTAGATGGGAAGCAGAAGTGCCCATCTCTTCCCGCCTATACAAGAGCTGCCCCGCAGGAGTCGTGTATCTAAATCAATGCCAGGGCAGCCCAATGCGAGGCTGTATTCAGGCTCCTATGCAGGAACCCTAGGAGGAGGAGGAGGAGGAGGAGGAGGAGGAGGTCTCAGATATCAAACCACCCGCTCTTCCCTCTTCGCAGACCAGACAGCCCAGCTTTGCATGCCTGGTGACCTCATTAACTAGCTGGAGAATTTGCAAGAGGAGGAAGAATCTCGTTTCCTTTTCTCTTTCCCTATATCGCTCTTCTTTTCTGTCATACACATTATGGTTTTGTGTTCCTCCCTGAATTTACAAACGGGAAAGACCGAGGGCAATTCTCAGTAGGACAGGTACAAGAGAGAGGGGCATTGTGCTGGGTCTTCGTTCTTTCTCATTTTTTTATTTCTTGAGGCTTGGTGCATATCTCCAGGATATCCAGCATAGGAGAGCTGGAGTTCTTTGGGATGAGGTTGTCAGGAGGGTCAGATTCTTTGTATGCAGGTAGTCTGACCTCAGAGGCTCTGACAGCTCCAAGATTTTCCCCCTCTGCAGAGCAGCTCTGAATTCTTCCTTCTGTCTTCCTCTTTCTGACACTTCTCTTTCCCCCCATCTCTTTCATCTTCTTTCTTCCTTCCTCCTCCTTTCTCCGGTTGTTTTTTTTGTGTTTCCTCTTCTATCAGTTCCTCCCCAACCCCCACAAGAATTCGCGAAAGTTCTCTATTTCAGGTCGACCGAGCGCTCACCCCAAAGAGGTCGAGTCCTCCTCTCTGTGGCACGGGCGGCCACCCGAGGCACAGTTCGCGAGGGAGCAAGGTAGTTTGTAGTCCCTGCAGCTTTTTAGGTGGGGGTGGGGGAGGTCAGAAATAGGTTGACACTTGGTTTAAAATAAAAGAACATGTTAAGAAGTTTCAAAGCTGCCAATAAAACCCTTTAAGTGGCTTGTGATTCAGTGCCTGGAGTTACGACGATGGCATTGGTAAATGACTCCGATGCCCAAAGAAAAATATTACAAATGCCGCTGTCTCCGCCACCAATCGGGCGCCGCTCTCCCGCGCGGGCGGTGGCTCCTCTCCGGCAAGGAGGGCACCCGCATTTGCATGATAAATTGACCAGACTGGCGGCAGCCAATGAAATATTCAAATTAGGCCGGGGGGTTAGGGGTGGAGTCCCTGAGGCTCCCCCTGGAGCCCGCCTCGGGAGCTCGCAGTACCACCTCTCCATCAGCGCCCTCTAGAGGTGGGCTATGGGGGGGGCGGTCGCTCCAGCCCCAGGGATGATGAGTAGGGAGGGAGTTGGGACAGGGAGGTTGCCGGTTCAGGGTGCTCTCAGGGCTGGCCTCCTGGACTAGGTGCACTGTGGTGTCCGTGTACATCTTGCACTTGGATGTGTTGGTGGATTGCAGAGGCAGGTGGTGACCCCCGAAGAAGGGGTTTAAGAAGAGCTCTACCCCTTCACCCCAACCCCCCTTTCCTAGGTTCTCCTAACCCAGCTAAAGTTAAAAGAGCATGGATGCTCCATTGACATAGTTTC
The DNA here is from genome assembly GCF_054177405.1 of Leptonychotes weddellii. NCBI lineage: Eukaryota > Metazoa > Chordata > Mammalia > Carnivora > Phocidae > Leptonychotes > Leptonychotes weddellii. The sequence continues at coordinate 34,775,530 of NC_138384.1, forward strand.
AAGACAAGACCCTTGCCCACCCAAGTCCTTGATACCTTCACCAAAGCCCTGCTATATTGAAATTCTGGAGCCAACAAGTTCAACTCGCCCTAAACAGAGAACTGTGTGCCCACGCAGGCCCCAAAGTCCAGGGCGCTGGACACTAGGACAAGGTTGGGGCACCGCAGAGCCTGTGCCCTGCCTGGGGCCTCAGACCTTTGCTAGGCTGTGGGAACCTGGCTCCTGGGAAGAGCTGGCCATGTTAGTATGCTGATGATAGTCCTCAGCAGGCAGAGCTCCTCCCCTGGGAAAACTCGTCCTGGAGAAAGTGCCCAGACCTCCAGGCAGGAGCTCCTATGAATGTGCAAAGGCATGCCTGAAGGGAGGTGTGCACAGCTTGTAGATGGCCAGCCGGAAGGGGTGTGGAAATCAGTGTGAGTGTGCAAGTGCACATAGAAGGCACGGGCTTGACCTCTGGCTGTGCAGGAGAACAGGACTCCACAGGCACCAGGTGAGCTGGCCTCCTGGCCTGGCTCCTCCTTGTGGCTCCAGACTTAGTAGGGGGCTTTGCACAAACTACTGGGTTGGCTTCTGCCAAGGACCAAGGGATATCTCTTGTCCCCGGAGCCTCTCTCCCCTTCCCCCCACCCCATAGCCCATCCTTTGCCAAGCACCGTGGGGCCTGACCACCCAACCCCTGCAACCTTATTTTTAAAATACAGAGTTTTTAGAAGTTCAGTTGTCTTTCCCTGGTGCGGCCTGGTGAGAATGTTGTTCTTTTTCCATCTTAACAGGACTTAGACTAGGTCCCAGCCAAAAACTGCTGGGCGGTGGTGTGTGTGTGGGGGGGGTGCTTGATCTCCACCCTTCCTCCCAACCAAAAGATGGTCAAGCTGAAGGGAAGTCTGAGTTCCTGCCCAAAGAGCCTTCTAGCTACCTCTCTAGAAGACACTCAGCTCAGGCAGTCATCTGTAGGGGGCGAGGGGCAAGGGAGATGATGGGGAGGTGGGGGCAGGTGGTGTTATCAGAGCCTGGCCCCAGGCTGGCCAACTAAGGTTTGTAAATGCACGTAGAAAAAAAAATAGTAGCTACTGAATACAAATTTGAGAGACACCAGATTTGACTTTTGATCACCTTAAAGATGTTACAAACACCTTCAAAATATATTGCCCAAATAGGGGCATTGAATTGTAAAGAAGCCTTTTTCATCATTTAAGGTTTTTTAGGAATGTTTTCGCTAAAGAGAAGGTGCTTGCTGGGAATGCACAGGAGAATAGCTGGTGATGGGCCGGGTTCAGGTATAAGAAGGACCTCCCTGCTTGGGAAAGAATCCTCAGTCCCAGCCCCCTTGAATGCCTGGGGTTAAGGTTCCCACTAGGAGAAAGCCTGTTGTCCCAAGGCAGTGAGGGCAGGCATAGGAAGGGAGCAGGCCGTCCTAGAGGTTTGGCTTACCTGGCAGGACGAGGAGGCCTCCCTTCTGAGCCCACAAACCCTCCTTACTCCTCCTCCGGCCTCACCTGTCGGCCAGGACAAATGAGACTTGAAAATGGGCCAGAGTCATTCTCCAACAGTGAAATTTGTCAAGGAGTCACTCCCGTCTCAAATGTCCAGAAATGCAAGCTGCTCCATCTTGAGGATGGCGCTATCTAGGGCACGTCGTTGAGAGTCAAGAAGGTAGACGGTAAAGGTTAGAAAGCGGAGAGTTGGCTCTCCAGCCCAGCACCTAGTCCTACCTGAAGCGGACGAGGCACAAGGAATGAGGGGGCAAAAGTTGGAAGAAATGAGGGAGAGCAACTAGCTGGTGTCTCTTAGGAGTGAAATAGCAGCGGGCAGCATAGAAGGGTCAAACACACGGTGGTGGGTATGAGGTGGGTGTGCACATGTGTACTTGGCAGGTGAATGTGACTTCTGATCTTGTGATGCAGGGCCGGGGCTCATGACCCAGGCAGATCCCCCCCCACCCCTCATTCAGCCTCACCTCTACATAGGGGCAGCTCTCTCCAGCTTAAGCAATGAGTAGGGACTCGGGGAGGAAAAATCCAATTAAAGTTGGAGATGCCCTTTGAAACCTTTTCCTCTTTGTGTACATACTGGGAGCTTTCAGGGTCAGACAGGGATTTGAAGGAGGAACGGGGTTACTAGCTGTGTGTGCCCGTGGGCAAGTCACAGTGGAGCCCACTGCCCAGGTACTAGTGAGGCTCACCTGGGCTGATGCATGTGGGTGCTTCGGTGAAGAGCTCAGCAGGAGGTAGTTGGACGACAGATGGCAGCCCCTCCTCCAGCCACTGTGCCAAGGGTAGCCCCAGGGTCAGACCTCCCTCAAGACAGGCTTATAAGTGGGGTGAGGTTGGATGCACCCCAGGATGCAAGCAGGTGCTTGGACTGGGGCGAAAAGAAAGGAAGAGGGGAGTTGCTGGAGATAGAGTGGTGGCCAGGCCTCCTGACTTTCTGGGAAGAGTGAGCATTTGCAGAGCAAATAAGGCAGATTCCTCCAGGTTTTTCCGGGAGCTAATTAAAGGAAGGGGTATGGTGAAGAGCCTCACTGATATTTCTGTTTTCCCTGTTAGTAGTGACTGGAATGGGCGCCATCCAGGTCAGATGGAAAATAGAAGCCTGGAAAATCTGACACTCTCATTGATTTGCTCTCTGCCACTGCTACTCGTGAGAGGAAGAAATGTGACTTCGAAATTGCAATTAGGAACCAGCTCACTAAGGGTTCCTTGCGTGAGCTCCTGCGCTCTGCCGATCACAGGCCTGCCTCTTCTCATTTCCTGAGGAAGTAGGTTCATTCATAGTTTTCAATGAAACAGGCAATGCAAATATATCATGCCTCCTCCTCCCAGTAGTGCTCATACCTGCCGGTCCCGGCACCTTCCTCTCCTTTTGGTCAGGTCTTTGAAAGCATGGCAATTTCCCCAATGTTTTAAAAGTATTAACTCCCTTTCAAACATTCTTTAACCTTTAATGTTATGTAACTTGATGAAAAGGTCATTTTGTTCTGAAGATGCAGCCGTTCCGTAATTGTTCAGCTATCAGAGTGAATTCCATCCAAATCCCAAATTCTTTAATGGGATCCAAACCACCACACACACGCCTTTGCACACATACCCATACACTCACAACAAAACATAGATTGGTACTTTCCAATAGATGTCTATGTATATGTACATATACATGTATATATTTAAATATTTATGTCTGTGCACACACATATACTCACAGGGACTTGGAATAGGATTACTATATTCCCCCCTTCTCCAAGGAGGATACGTTCCAAGACCCCCAATGGATGTCTGAAACTGAAAGGTAACAAACCCTGTATATCCTATGATTTTTCCTATACATGTACACTCATGATGTTTAATTTGTCAATTAGGTATAGTAAGAGATTAATGGCAATAACTAATAAAATAGAACAATTCTAACAATGTACTATCATACAAGTTATGTGAGTGTGGTCTCCCTCCCTCTCTCTCTCTCTCTCTCTCTCAAAGTGTCTGGTAGGGCTGCAGTCACCCTTCTTCTGGTGATGATGTAAGATGATAAAATGCCCCCATGATGAGATGAAGTGAGCTCAGTGATGTGGGCACTGTGACGTAGCATTAGCGACTAGGGGCCTCCTGTCCCTACATCAGCAGGATCATCTGCTTCTGGAACATGGTTGACTGCGAGTAACTGAAAACTACAGAAAGCAGAACCGTGGATAAGGGGGCTTCTGTAATGTCCCTAGTATTTTCGCAGATTGACTTCTCTGCAGGAAAATCTCTATAAAACTTACTTTTTTGGAAAGCGAAGGTGTGCTAAACATTCAATAGTAATCATTTGTTATGCACTGCACTTGTTACCGATTTCTTAAAAAAGACTTAGTCAATTTCTAATTTAACAATTCATTGCTGTCCCTGCAATAAATGCCCCCAGAGGCCTAGAAGAATTGAGATGTTTTTCCATCTGTCTTCTTATGCGGTGTCAGCTTCTCAGTGGTCCTGGGCTCTAGTAGCTCTTTCCTGCCTCTTCTCTCTTTCTAAGCTGATATATTCTTGGAAACAGAGTTCTGAGCTTGTTAAATTTACATTTAAAATGGAGTTAATAGACTCAAATAAGACTGGAAAGTATTTTCTTTTTTTTTTAAGATTTTTTTATTTTATTTATTTGAGAGAGAGAGAATGAGAGACAGAGAGCATGAGAGGGAGGAGGGTCAGAGGGAGAAGCAGACTCCCTGCCGAGCAGGGAGCCCGATGCGGGACTCGATCCTGGGACTCCAGGATCATGACCTGAGCCGAAGGCAGTCGCTTAACCAACTGAGCCACCCAGGCGCCCTGGAAAGTATTTTCTGCAAGGAAACTGTGTGTGGTTGATGCCTGGACCCTATAGTGTGTATTTTCCTGACTCAAGAGGTATTGGGCGTGGCCTCCTGCCCGTCCGCTTCTGATGGTTGAATTTCTAAGATGAAAGACCTCCAGGTAAATCAGAAGCCGTTGGATAGAACAGCTCGCCTTAAGTGTGTGTAGACTGGCGTTAAGGAACAGATCTGATCTAAAGTGTAAGAGCTCAGTAAGAGCACTCTATAAGATTCATACTCATATTAAACTTAAGAGAGGGGATTGATACTTGACAAAGAATACAATGTTTCCTTAAAAGCAAATACTTCTAAAAGGCCTCTGGCTGGGTAAATGGTAACGAAGTACAGCAAAGCTGAGGACCCTCTAGATAGTCTCTCCTTGGAGCCACTCCTCCAGAATTCCTCACTCAGAATCACTCATTCCGTAGTAATGGCACCAGACTGGTTTCTGGCATTTCTCTAGAATTTGAATTATTATTATTATTATTATTATTATTTTACTTCTTACGTTTCTGTGTGTGAGATATGTTACAAATGTAGAAGCATGTGTAAATCATGTGTATGGTTTAGATAATATTATAAAATCAACAACTGGGTAACCACCACTCTATCACCAGAAGCCCCCCCAACACCTCACAATTAGAACCCCCTTTTCCGGAGGCCACTACCATGTTGACTTCTATAGTGATCACTTTATTGCCTTGCTTTGTGGTTTTAGCACTCAGGTGCACATCACTGTGTTTTTCAGCTTTACACAGGTGAAATCATATTGAATGAATTATTTTGTGTCTTGTTTCTTTCACTCAGCATGATATCTGTGAGACTTAACTTGTGGATGCATGCAGTTGGTCATTTTCAAAGCCGTAGACCACAAATATAGTGCAATATAGTAGGGTTGTTTTTTGTGTTTTTTTTTGCAGTTGTTTAGCTATTATGAAAAATGCCACTGTGAACACACTTACTCATGTGTTGTGCACACGTGTGGAAGAGCCCATCTGTGATACATATATGTGAGGTAGCATTGCTTGGTCATCCGGGGTAGATCTACAACTCCCAATGGTTCTCCGAAGAGATGATGTCACTTTTCACTCCCAGAGCTATTTTTAAGTCTTTCCATTGTTGTATCTCCTTGTCAGCCTATGATATTATTAGTTTTATTTTTCCCTCGTTTTTCATGCTTCCTAATCTAGGGGTTGTGGTTGCTGTTTCCCTGTGTTTAGCTTGCGTTCCCATGAATGTTAAGGAGATTGAGCACTTTTTGGTATGTGTGTGGTCACTTGGATTTCCTTTTCCTGAGGGCCCTGTCCAAGTCCTTTTCCCATTTTCTGTTGGAGGTACGTGCCCTGTTGTTCCACAGACGTTGTTTCAAGTTGTTTCGGAACTTGAAATGGTTCGAGGAGATCCCTAAGTGCACTTCTGAGGATGCTTTAGCCTGCAAGTGATACAGCCCCTGACTCACACTGGCTTAAGGGAATTGTCTAGTGGTGAATCCTGACTTGATTATACAAACAGAAACCCGGTTTGCTCTGCCCTCTGATCGCTTAGCTCTGTGTTCTCAGCGTCAGCTCATCCTCAGTGGTCTCGTGATTTCAAGAGAACCTCAAATGGTGAGTAGAATGGCTTGCTTCCTAGTCCACATCCAACAGAAAAGAGAACCAGAAACTTTTCACTGACCCGTGTGATCTCCATCCTTCCCTTCAGTTTTCAGGGCCCCATTCTGTGGACCAGTTGCGGTCACCAGGGAATGCCATGCCTTGATTGGGTTAATGAGCATCCCTTGTAGGAGAAAATGAAAAAGGTTGGGGGAAGGATCAAACTCAAATGACCAACACATTGGCCACCAAGACTGCAGGTTTCTAAAACTCATTTTTTAATTTTCATAGAGTAATATTCGCTATTTTGGTATACAGGTCTCTGAGGGTTCTTTTTGTTTGTTTGTTTTTTTATGTTAGTCACCATACAGTACATCATTACTTTTTTTTTTATTCTTATGTTAATCCCCATACATTACATCATTAGTTTTAGATGAAGTGTTCCATGATTCATTGTTTGTGCATAACACCCAGTGCTCCATGCAGAATGTGCCCTCCTCAATACCCACCACCAGGCTAACCCATCCTCCCACCCCCCTCCCCTCTAGAACCCTGTTTGTTTTTCAGAGTCCATTGTCTCT
>NC_138384.1:34782520-34835657 GCF_054177405.1 Leptonychotes weddellii
ATACATGTCTTTCTCTGTTTGACTTATTTCGCTCAACATAATACCCTCCAGTTCCATCCACGTCATTGCAAATGGCAAGATCTCATTCCTTTTGATGGCTGCATAATATTCCATTGTATATATATACCACATCTTCTTTATCCATTCATCTGTCGATGGACATCTTGGCTCTTTCCACAGTTTGGCTATTGTGGCCATTGCTGCTATAAACATCGGGGTGCACGTACCCCTTCGGATCCCTACTTTTGTATCTTTGGGGTAAATACCCAGTAGTGCAATTGCTGGGTCGTATGGTAGCTCTATTTTCAACTTTTTGAGGAACCTCCATACTGTTTTCCAGAGTGGCTGCACCAGCTTGCATTCCCACCAACAGTGTAGGAGGGTTCCCCTTTCTCCGCATCCCTGCCAACATCTGTCGTTTCCTGACTTGTTAATTTTAGCCATTCTGACTGGTGTGAGGTGGTATCTCATTGAGGTTTTGATTTGGATTTCCCTGAGTACATCATTACTTTTTGATGTAGTGTTCCATGATTCATTATTTGCGTATGTATAACACCCAGTGCTCATTACAGCATGTGCCCTCCTTAATACCCATCACCCAGCTACCCCATCCCCCCAACCCCCTCCCGTCTGAAACCCTCAGATTCTTTCCCGGAGTCCATAGTCTCTCATGGATCATCTCCCCCTCTGGTGATTTGCCCCCCTTCAGTTTTCCCTTTATTCCCCCAATGTCTCTGAGTTTTGACAAATTTATAGAGTCATGGAACCACCACCACAACTAACATTTGGAATAGCTCCGTCAGCCCAAAACACGATCCTGCTGCTCTTTTGTAGTCTGAGGATCCTTCTGCCCTTCACTCCCACATTCCCCACACCTGGAAGCACTGATCCGTTCTTCATCCCTATAGTTTTGCCTTTTCCAAAATGTGATATAAGTGGAATTATACAGGATGTCACCTTTTGGGTCTGGCTTCTTTCACTTAATATAATGTATTTGAGATTGACCTGTGTGTGGAGTGTATCCATGTTTTGTATGGAGGTCCCACAGTTTGTTTATCCACACACAGCCAAAGGACAACTGGGTCATTTCTAGTTTTGGGGTGATAATGAATAAAACTGCCAGAAACATGGGCACATATGTTTTGTGTGAACGTAAGTGTCCGTTTCTCCTGGGTCTCAACACCCAGAAGTGGGATCACCGGGTGCTGGGTCGTATGTTAAGAGTATGTTTAACTTTATAAGAAGCTGCCAACCTGTTTTCCAAAGTGGCTGTATCATTTTGCATCCCCACCAGCAAGGAATGAGAGTTCTCTCGCTTCTAAAGAGGTTTCAATGGGTGTAGAAGTGTTTCATAGAGAGTGAGGGCATTACACGGGGCCCCAAAGTGGGGGGATTCAGAAGTGATACTTCGAAACCGTCAGCTCCTGTGGGCTCCTTGAGCATCCTGGTGCGTGCAAGACAGGGCATTTCTATTTCCAGGGAATTTGCTTCTCCGAAGGGAGACAGAAAAGCATCATTCTACCCATCTTACAAATGAGCACATAGCACGGCCTCTCTCTCTGTTGAGCCAGCCTGGCTTTCTCTAGTACCATCAGGAGCAAGATTCCATGGCCTCAGGTTTTATTCCAAAACCCACAAAGCAAAATGAAGTATGGGCATTTGGAGCACTGTGATGCTGTGTGGCAAGAACTAGGCAAAGGAACCCATCCTAAAGCACAACTGGAATGTCAGAGGTGGCAGGGGACAGGAGAAACTCTCACTTCAGATGCGGGAACCTGTCACACATCCATGTCCCCGGAAGCAGGGGACTCCACCTCCCAGATGCAGGGCAGGGTCCCACCGAAGGGGAGCTGGGATGGGCTTATCAATCGGGGTCCCTGTGCACTCAGAAGCAGAGATGAGCCTAACCTGCTGGTGCACTGTGGCCATAGCCCCGCTTACCTCCCCCACACCCCCTCTTCTTTCATCTGAGTGCCCATTTCTGAGGCACCTTCACATTTCAAACGTCCTGAGAATATGTTTAATTAGAACTTGGCCGTACAGCCTTTTAAAATAAAACAGAAGGGACCAGCTAATTATATCGCTCAGCATTCTGTGGCAAACATATATTTTTTTTAATAAAACACTTTCCTAACCAGAGTAATCCCTGGAGATGCAAATCCTCATTTATAAGAAGTTTCCCAAAGGGAGTTAAAGAGAAGATACCCTTATAAAGAAAAGAGACAAAGAGAGTGGGGAAGTGTCTTCAAAGAGCTTTTAAAAGATACACTCATTCTGAGGTTGAAGTAGAGCTATTTTAAAGATGCACATTTTTATTTCAAATGTCTTATAATTCTTCCCTGTATTTTTGATAATTTATATCCCTTACCCCCCTTTGGATTATTACCACAAATACCCATATTTCTCATTCTGGTATTTTTCGTAAGTACAATATTTAAATAAACAAATGATTTTCTCAAAATGCACTTTATCTCCTGCTGGTTCTCCCTTCCTCTCTCTCTCTGACTAACCCCCGACCCCTCATGCAGATGTCTCAGTGTAGTGCAGAGTGTGGGGTGGGGATGGTGTCCTTCACCACAGTCTCTGCAGCCCAGGAGGGGAGGGAAGGGCTTAGTCCCTCTAGCAGTGAGTCTCTGTAAGTGGTGGGCTGAGGGACATTGGCGCTCACAAGGCTGACAGCCCCAGTGGGTGATAGCAATAATAGTATATAGCTACGTGTACATAACGTGCGCTTGGGGGTTACTCCACGCCTGGCAACAAGCTAAGAAGTGTAGGTGTCCTATCTCATGGAACCTGCACAATACTGAAATGTAGGTGTTCTCACCCCATTTTGCAGATGGGGATGGTGAGACCAGGAGAGGTAAGGAACGTGCTAAGGACCTCATGGCCATTTGAAGGGGTAGGGGGGTATTGCTTGAACTTGAACTCAGGTCTGTGGGCCCCAGAGCTCAGCCCCTCCCCTCCACACACAAGGCTCCGGGACACCGCACCTCCTAGTTTGTGCTTTGTGCCCCTGTTCTCGGTGCACTGTGTGGCGCGGGCCCTGCATTTCCAACTGAGTCCTGTGTCAGTTCAGGGTCCTGACAGAAGAAACAGGGTGCACTCAAGTTAGGATTATCCAGAAGGATCTCCCAAAGAGGCTGTTGGCAAAGGTGAAGGGAAAGGTGAGCAAAGCACAAGAGAAGAGTCACCGAACTTGTGTAAACCCCAGGCCTGCAGGGCAGGGGTTCGCATTTGGAGGCTGGAGGCCAGGAGTGTGGCCAGGGGCATCTTTAGAGCCATGACCTTCAGAAGACCTACAGGGAGGTGACCAGGGGATGGCACCCTTGGACTGCCCTGTCTCCTCATCCATTTTCCCAGCAGGACTGCCCTTTGGATAAACCCATCAGAAGGTAGTTGGCAAAGGTCATGCAGCCACCCAGGCTGGCCTCCCGGGCACAGCACAGGGGAATCAGCCCAGTGCCGAGCGCTCCTGCAGAGCACCCACCGGCTCCGGCTCTGGGCTGGGATGGAGGACAGGGAGGCAGCTGTGGCCCTCCAGGTGGGATCTTAGGAGGAGGCCTTGACTTGGCTGAGAGGCTAAATGACCCACCAGGTCCAAGGTACAGAGGATGCACTTTCACGGAGAAGGCTTGGCATTTGCCTTGTGACCGTGTGTGCCTCGAAGGGCCCTTTTGCCTCGAGACACTATAGTTATAATTCTCTTTTATCAAAAGCTTATTAAATAAAATTTAGTTGGGAAAATGGAAAGAAGAAGAGAGAAGTCATTTATCATCTCGTTCTCCAAAGACGACAACTGTTAATGGTTGGGTAGACCCCCTCCACTTGCTTTCCTCTAAGCTTTTCCTCCCGACTTACAGTAATATCGCTTAAGCAGTTTTGATTTATGCATTTTTGACTGAGCGTTGTCACGGCCCTTTGCCATGTTATAATCAAATTTGGGGTAAACAGAGTTTTTGGTGGCTGTGTAATATTCCTTTTGTATGGATGTAACAGAGTTCAGAATACCATTCTTCTACCATTTAGCTGTGTACCACTGGGCTCTTTTCTATTTTTCATTCGTATTACATAATGCTATAATTAAGAACTTTGTGTATTGAGAATTTTTTTCACATTTCAGAGTATTATTTCAGGATGACATCCCCAAAATAAAATTACCAAATCAAAGGTATAAGCCTCTATTTAGGCAGTGAAGTACCTAACACAATACTATCTGCAGAATAGAACTCCTTCAGCCAGTTTGGTGACGAGCACTCAGGTGAAGCTCTTGACCAATGAATTACTCCAAGGACTTTTGTCTGGAACAGCGCTAGAATACAGAGCAGGCCAGACAGGCAATGCTTAATTTTGTTGTAGCCATATTTTAAAAAAAGCAAAAGAAACAGGTGAAATTACTTTTAATAATACATTTTATTTAACCAGTTATGTCTAAAAATTATTTCAGCACCGGAATCAATATAAACATTATTAATATTACATTTTACATTTTTTCACATAAACCTTTGAAATCTGGTGTGTATTTTACACGTATGGCACATGGCAGTTCAGACCAGTCACATTTCAAGCACACGGTAGCCTCACAGGGCGGCGAAGAGATACCTGTTTGGGACAATGCGGGTCTAGAGCAAGGAATCTACCAGAAATATTTGCCAGTGTTGGCATCTTCACCTTAGGCCCAAATCCAGCAATCACTTACTGCCTCCCTCAACCCCCTTCCTGGACTTTGGGATGAGGGTAGATCAGGTGGCCAGGTGTAATATGACTTCCACACCTGGGCATTTGTACCTGTTGTCCTCATTCCTGCCTTGCTGATAACAAATCACAGCATCCCCTGTGTCCCAGCTTGTTTTGGACTGATTGACTCAGAAATATTCATTAAGCGCTCCCTAGATATTAACCCCGTGCCCATCCCTAGGGATACAGGTGAACAAACAGACTTTTCTTGTGAATTCTTTACAGAACTTATCAGTGTTCTTAGGGTCTGGTGGGGAGACAGACTTTAATCAAATAATGCAATTACATTATTGTGCAATCAAATTGCACCAGTATGTGATTTCAAACTCTGGTAAGTGCTATGAAGGAAATATACATTTAAAAAATGCTAACCTGTGGGTCATGGCTTGATTGGCCTGTCCCTAGAGGTGTTTAATAGAGGTTGTCCAGTCCCTGGCCAGACTGTCTTGGTGAACATTGATTTGACAGATGAGAGTTCAGTGGGAGGATCTCAAGGTCCTTTCCGGTCCCAAGCATCCCAAAGCCACATTTGGAAACTTTCTGGGATGGATAGCAGCTCACCAGTCCTTAAGTCAGTGACCCAGCTCATCTGTTGTGTTTATCCTCTCCAAAAACATTTGAGGCTAGCTGGAACACCAACATTAATGAGGAAGCAGAAAGCCGTTCATTCATTCATTCTTTCATTCATGCATGCATCAATTCTTACCGAGTAATCGGGGGGAGGGGGGTGCTGGGGGAGGGATGTCAGGCACTGCTCTGGACATTCAGAAGAGCAAGGCCAGCATTCTCTCTGGCCACACTGTGCTGCCAACTGGACACACTTTCCCAGAGAAGATAACAATTTAAAAAAAGAGGAATAATCAATGCTAATAGAACTCCTTTTCTGGTTCCTAAAATGACATCGTCCACAGTTGCCGGGGCTTTGAGCCGGGGGCTGCACCGGGAAGTGTGAGCCGGTGGATGGATGCAATCTCGTGAGCTCTTCAAACCTGGGCAAATCAATAAATGAGAGGCAGAGATGAAGGCTGCTGGGTGGAGGGAAGCTGGGTTCAAGGGGCAAAGTGTACCATTCCTCTTCTACCCCCTGAAACGAGATGGGGATCCTCCCTTCAGCCCGAAGTCCCCAGGGACAGGGTAATTTCAGCTGCACTTGATGTAACCTATACATCACTGTCTTCTTGACCAGCTCTCAAATTAAACTCTGATGTATAAAGTTAAATAAAAATGAGATAAAAATTGGCAGAGGTTGAAGTGGGTCAAAGTAGTCAAAACACGAGGTGCACTATTGCTCCTTTTGATTTATGTTATTCTACACGCTTAGAAAAAAAATAAAATTATAAGTCTCCCTGAGACTTTCTCATTGAGAATGAGGCATTACTAATTTATTTTCAATAGACTCCCAGTTTTCCTCGCTGGGAGGAGTGCTGTAGGTATTGTTTTCAGGGGAAGATGCCACGGTTCAACCTCAAAAGGGCTCTGATGATGGGGAAGCTTCTTGCAAAAATTAGAGTCCTTTAACAGCAGCCTAACGGCGACAGACTGTGGGGTATGATGGCCTCATCTTCTTGTCTAATCCTGCAAAATCCTAAGGAGTGAAACACACGGAATAGATCACCCCTATGGCAGCGGAGGAAGGGAGCCCTATAGAAACCTCCTGTCTGAAATAAACAACAGCCTGCCTCCTAGGTGCCGGGACTCCGAGGCCAACAGGACGGAGGCCTCTCTTACTCGCCTTCCAGCGACAGAGAAAATCAGCAAGCGCAACGACTAAAAATAAAGTCTGCTTATGGGTAGACTGAGTTGCTGTGGAGAAAATGAAGTAGACGGGGGCCCGGGGGCTGGGGATATAGAAAGCCAGTAGCAGGTGTAAATGAGGGAAGTGACACAATCGGATTTACATTCTTAAAAGTTCCCAAAGGCAGCGGTGCAGAGAATTAACTTCAGGGTCAATGGCGAGATCAGGAGGCCGTGAGTAGGCAATGACAATTGTCCAGGCGACACGGGGTGGTGGCTTGGGCCATGGTGCTGGGGGGGTGGTGGGGGTTGGCCGTGGTGTGGGCTGAAGAGCCACGGTCTATCCTGAAGGCAGGGCATCTGAGAGGGATCCCTGTCTTCTACTCCAGGGCCCCTTCTGCAACAGAGCGCCACCTGCAGTCATATCCTGACACGGATGCATCCGAATCCTGAGCCAGCTACTTCTCTGGAGCCAATAAAGATGGGGTGCGGGCAGGGGTGGCGAGACAGCAGCAGCGGAAAGCAGGGGTCCTAACGGAGAGGGGGTACCTGGTCCAGGTGTGTGTGTGTGTGTGTGAGAGAGAGAGAGAGCTGTGATACAGTTTATCGCCTTCAGCCTTGTTTTTCCCAGTTAATGGGGAAAGGTCACTTGCAGCTCACTAATCTCTGTTCTTTGCTTAAGCAAAAGCCTGGTCTGGCTTTTGTCTCTGCGGCTCTACTAAAACTACTCTCTTCAAGGCCATTGTTGCCATGTCCTCCGCTCCCCCGCCCCCCGTAGGAGCTGCTCCAGGACAGATGGACCAGTTAGCAGCATCTCGGTAGGTGCTTGACGCTCACCCACCTGGCACCATGAGATGGATTTCCGCACAGATCGCCACCCCTGTGGGTGGAGGCCAGGATGATGTTTATGTGGATGGAAAGAGCAACCTCCGATGTGTTTTCTGAGGCAACCACAGCCGCTCCAGAGCCCGCCTCCTCTGAGAGGCTTGACACGTACAGGTGTGAGGGGGTCCCAGGTAGAGTTTAGGTAGAGCTGGCCAGTTTCCTCTATCCACAGAGATGTGTGAGGTTGGCCAAGCCCCGGGTGACCTCAGGCCAAGCTCACCGAGTCCTCGTGGAACATCTTCTGAAGGTCCCTCTCTGTGCTGGGCTCTGGAAGGAGTCAGGGGACCAGGGGGACAGAAGCGCTGATGGACCAAATTCATCCCCTTCTTGGGGACACAGGAGACAATACCTCTTATTCTCACTTGCAATTCGGTGTGACTGTTTAACTACTTTTTGTCAAATGGATTACGGGCATAAGTGCCTACCCGTATAAAGCACCCTGGGAGCCCTTTATGCTCTTTCTCCTTCCACTAGCTGGACGCAGATAGTGATGAGGAACCAGGGTAAGATAAAGTAGAGGCACCAACTAGAGGGAGCCTGGGTCCCTGGAGGACCATATGGATGGACACACCCCTCTGAAGACTGCCATGTGAGCAAGAAATAAACATCTGCTGTGTTGAACCTTTGCTTGTTGGTTCTGTTTGTTACACAGCTTAGCTTACCCTACGTAATCCAATTCCTGCTCTCAGGGAGTTTGCAAGCAAATGAGAAGACAAGCCTCAGTCACACGATACTGGAACATAGTAGGTGGCTTTCAAGAGGAGATGGGTAATATGGTTTGGGCTTTAGGTTCTGAAGTCATGGACTGCAGGCCCCCGGGCGGGTCACTTTCCCATCGAAGCCCTTTCCTGGAAAAGTGGAGAAGGGTCAGACAGTGGGGAGGCACTTCTGGCAGGAGAACATCCCAGTCAAGGGCTCACAGACAGGGCTTGAAGCAAATGGAGATGAGATGAATCATGTCGATTCTCCATAGGGAAGCAAAGCAGTCCCTGAGTACCTACTAACTTTGGCTGTCACGGGATGCGGTGATGATCAGAACTCTCTAGTTCCCTCTCTCTGACCTAACACACCTCTGAAGTTTTTGAGGAAGGGGAGCTCTCATCTCGGCGCCCCTTGTCCAGGCAGGCTAGGACCCCCACCTGTTGTCCAGGCATTAGGAGAGAAGTCCTCCCAGATCTGGATGCTTGATGAGAAGAGCACCTTTGTCCAGCTTTCTCCAGAGGCTCGTGAAAACAGGGATTTCATTCCATTTCTGAGCAGAGGATCGTGGCTTCCAAGGACCAGTGGAGATTCAGCTGTGGTCTTCAGAGTCCCAGTTCCCAGCTAGGCTGGGCAAGCTCAGCTTGGGTCTGTCTGTTCCCAACCAGCCCAGAAGCAGAGCACTTTACAACCGAGGATGCTGAGTCCAAGAGGCAAAGGCCCTGCCCATCAAATTGGACCCCCAGGGCTGCCAGAACCTCAAGGGTGTTCACAGTCGTTGCCCTCCTTGTTGGGAAAGAGAGACCCTTAGGCCGCTGGTTCTCTTGCTGCTGACACTCCCCCCACACACACTCCCTAACTGCGCCCAGTGAATGGTGCTGTTCTGGGCATCCCCACAGATGCGCAGCACAGCGCTGGTGTGTATGGACTTGGGTTCTAGACCTCTTTTTACTAGTGGTGTGACCTTGGCCTTCCTATTCCCCTCTCCTCTCCCCCCCACCCCGTTCTTTCATGACAGTTACATCACACGTTTGCGTTCAATGAGTACTCATTGTTCATTATGTCGGTATTGTTCACTGTTGAGTTGTGTCCCAAGGTGGTCTGGTGGTTTCCATTCTCACCTTGTTTTTCCTAGAACCAAACTTGATTTTCTTGGTGCAGGTGATTAAGGCTGCCCACACCTGCAGTCTCTCGGTACCCTTTCCCCAGGAGGTCAAACGTCTCAGGTCCCCTGCTATAGCAGTTTCGTCTTGCCCCTAGACGCATCCCCTCCGCAGCCCCCAGATGTCCAACCTGGCTCCTTACTTGGGTGATCACACAGGTGCCATCCGGGGCTTTCCTTCACCACTGACCTGCGGATTTCCTCCACTTCTTTCAGCCACTGGATCCGCTGCTTCCTGGAGCTTACGTCTTTTCTGTTCCTTTAATCTCTCCTTTTGTTGGTGCACCAGACCCACCAGCGTTCTGATATTGTAGTTACCGAGTCTGAGTTCAGCTAGCAGGACAAAGAAGTTTCTGCTGCCTTCTCTTCTAAGTACTCTTCCCCCAAACAAACAAACAACAAAAATAACAGCAAATAAATGAAAGAAGAAAAAGAAAGCCAAAGAAACACACAAGCTCCCTTTTTTGACGAAATGAGTCATGAGCAGGAATGAGTAAGCCAGGATGGCAAAGGATGAGCAGGGAGAGAAAGAGATCTTGTTCTGCTATGTGTCTGTGGCCGGAACCCCAAAGTAGATCAGAAGACATCACAAAGATGGGATAAAGTCTCCACAGGGAGTAGTTGGGGCCCCCAGATCCCCACTCATGAGCTTGTGACCACCTCCTTGTCCTTTTGCAAGATGGGAAGATTCACAACATGCAGAGATCATCAAAACAGACCCAGGTGACAGGTCTGCGAATGCAACCCAAATTTGGGTGGTTGGGGGAAGTCCGTCATTCAAACCCCAGCTCCTTCTCTTTTCAGGCTCACAGGGCAGATCGGGAGGCCACTTTTTCTTTATGCTGTATGATTTCTTTTTTTTTTTTTTAAAAGATTTTATTTATTTATTTGAGAGAGAGAGAATGAGAGACAGAGAGCATGAGAGGGAGGAGGGTCAGAGGGAGAAGCAGACTCCCCGCTGAGCAGGGAGCCCGATGCGGGACTCGATCCCGGGACTCCAGGATCATGACCTGAGCCGAAGGCAGTCGCTTAACCAACTGAGCCACCCAGGCGCCCTATGCTGTATGATTTCTGTGAATTTTAACACATGTGTAGATTCGTGTAACTACCACCACCATCAGGACATAGAACAGTTCCATTCCCGGCCTCACCAAAATACCCTCTTGTTTCCTCTTTATAGACAAACCCTCCCTCCACCACCAACACCTGGGGACCACTGATCTGTTCATCACTATATTGTGTCTCTCGCAGAATGCCATACATGTGGAATCATGTAGCATGTGACCTTTTGAGACTAACGTCTTTCACTTGGCACAATACCTTTGAGATTCATCCAAATTTTTGTATGTACCAGTATTTGCTTCTCTGTTGCTGAGTGGTGTTCCACTGTATGGATGTACCACAGCGTATGTATCCATTCTTCCTTTGAAGCCCATTTGGGTTGTTGACAGTGTTTTTCATATGGGCAGTTATGAAAAACACTGTCACAAACATTAGTATACAGTTTTTCGTGTGTGTGTGTAGAGATAGATTTTTATTTCACTTGCGTAAGCACCTAAGCATGGAAGTTTTGGGTCCTATGATAAGTGTATGTGTGACCTCATAGGAAACTACCTAACCCTTTTCTGGACGGACTATACCATTTCTTGCTCCCACCAGCAATGTAGGAAAGTTCCCATTGCTAGACCTTGCCAGAACTTGGTATGGATAGTATTTTTTTTTTTTTTTTGCATTAGCTGTTTTAATATGTACATGGTGGTATCTCACCATGGCTTTATGCCCTATTTTTCTAATGGCTAATTATGTTGGACATTATTCATGTCCTTATTTCCCATCCTTATATCCTTTGGTCAAGCATCTCTTGAAGTCTTTTTGCCATTTTGTAATTGTTTGTTCTGATACTACTGAGTTTTCAGAGTCCTTTATATATTAAAGATGCAAATTCTTTATTGTATTGAGCAGGTGATTTGCAAATATTTTCCCTTTTCATTCCCTTCATTGCCTTTTATAGAGCAAAAATGTTAAGTTGTACGGATGGAGACTATCTTTAAACTTATTCCCATCCCCATCAATATGCATTTATTGGACACCTATCGTATACAGATCCCTGTTAGGCATTGAGCTTTAGAAGACCAGTGGCACTTGGGCCTTAAAGAATCATCTGATGAGCTCGCTGCCTTTCCTGCAGGGAAGACAGTGTCTGGCCTAGACCCAGAGCCCTGGGAGGGGTTGGGGACTTCCTCAGATTTTGTGTCACCAACTCTTCTCAGTTCCAAACCTGTCCAGGAGAATGACACCCAGGCATCCCTGTCTCACCCACCCTCACAGAAGCCGGTTCCTCCCCCCAAGCACTGGCCTCCCGCTTCCCCACCTCGGTCAGCCTTGCTCGTCCTTCAAGGACCACGTGGATAATCCACCAGGCCTGAAGGCTTCTCTGATCTAAAACTTGTGTTTCTTTGTCTGTTGCCTTCTTTGATGACATCACCTTTTCTGCCACCCGTTTGGGTTTTAAGACTTAAATCTTCTATATGAAGCATATAGAAATGCCCAGCACAGAGCCTATTAGAAAATACGGTGTTCATGTGAGTTCCTGCAAAAGTAGACATGTCCCCACACCCTGAGAGCCCATGCACTTGAGGCTCTCCCCCATCCTTCCTTAGAAGCCGGGACCTAACAGAGGGCTCAGCAAGGTGCTTGCCATGAGAACAACCCAGTCCATGTGTACCACCCTCAGGCAACATCTCAGTACTGTTCCAGAACCTTCTGAAGACAGCATCCTCCTCCAAAGGATAGCCACTAAGGATGGGATGGCAGGTACCTTGGCAAACCAGTAGAAGGGACAGTTTCTGAGTAGGGGGCTTTTGGTTGCTCAAATGTCCTACCACAGAATCATAGGCCAGGCTCAGCTGCTAGTTCAGCGGAGTGCTCTAGGCTTCCTTTTCTAGAACGAGGCCAAACCGAAAGCCATCTGAGTTCTGGAGTCGGGTTTAGCAGGCCCCGTTCCCACATGTTGGTTCCTAACGGGCAACAGCTGCGGCTGTGGTTTCTCCTAGGCAAGTGATTCATGTCTTTGCTCAGAAACGATAAGCAGAACAAATGTTTACTTAGACGGATAACAGAGGGACAGTTGGAAAACAGGAGACTGGCAACTGGAAATATTTTGCTGCTATTTGATCCATGACAAGTAGTTGGAATTAGTCATATGGTGCAAACTGGCCAGGCCTCTGGGCCGGAGGCAGAGTGTGGGGCACGCAGATTGCCTCACGGGAAAAGCAGTGTTAGTGGTAACATGGATCGTGGGGAGGAAGACCAGAAAGTTTGCTCAGAGCATGTCAGAGTGACTCCTACCTCCCCGAGCGGCTTTCCCTCATCAGCTGCCTTATTTGCTGCCTGATCCTGTTCTCTTGCCCGGAGGAGCCAGAAAGAAGAGAAGAGGGAAAACTCTACACACACACACACACACACACACACACACACACACACACACGGCTGGAGCCTCTAAAATCCGTGAGAAGTGTTTTACACATTCAGAAATTAAAGAAAACATTTACTTTTCTGTGTGCGCACAGGGGAGAAAAGCTTTAAAAAATCCAAACACCCACAATAATAAATTTTAATCTTTGGGACGGTCGTATACGCCCTGATTCATCGAAGAAAGAAACATGTACCTTAAAAGTGGAAACCTGAAAATGGGGCCGTGGAGTAGGATTGTCAGTCTAATTATGTTTACATAACTTAAGGCTTGTATCCTATGTGATGTCCTCTACCAGTACGTCCTACTACAGTCGTCCTCGGATGCATTATTTAGTAGATAGATCATAAATATTTCTATGAAAAGGGAGAAAAGGCAGATATGTAATTCAATTTTTTGGTCAAAAAGAGAGAAATGCTGTTTTGTGGACAACTTCTGAGCAGGTCATGCTTTGCAAACACTCGGGAGAAAAAGCACAGGGTAAAGCCCCAAACGGACTCCCTTCTCGTCTGAGATCAGAATCTCTGATGTTTGAGACGGCAAGTGTGAGAGACTAATTAGAGTCCCAAGGGGCGGGGGGGTGTACCTTGTCAGAACAGCCAACACTGTGCAGAGCAGGGGACGGGGCTGGTTTTGGGGTTTTTGTTTTTGCTTGGTTTTTTAGATGTATTTATTTCTTTGAGAGAGAGAGAGAGAGCCCTCGGGAGCAGGGTGGAGGGGGAGGGGAAGCAGACTCCCCACTGAGCGTGGAGCCCAGTGCAGGGCTTATCCCACAGCCCCCAGATCATGACCCGAGTGAGAACTGGGAGTTGGACGCTCCACCAAGGGAGCCACCCAGGCGCCCCAGGACAGGGCTGTTTTAACGGCAAACATGAGCATGGAGGATGGAAAACTCAACTCTGCCTTCACAGGTGGATTTTTCTAAGCATGTTACAAAAAGTGTTCAGATGGGAGGATGTGCTCCCTTCTCCTTGTCCTCCAGCACTTCTTCGGGGAGGCTCCCTGTTGGTGCTAAAGCAGCTGGCTGGGGGACATGGGTGGAACCAGGAGCCTACCCATGGGTGTCCTGCCTACTGGACTCAGACAGATGTGGTTTTGATGGCTCGGCTCTTTTTCCTCCTTCTTCCACTGGTTTGCCTCAAAGGGAAGCACTTCTCCCATATTCTTCGTTCATGACATTTGGGTGGGGTGATAAAGCACCTCCCTTTCCCCCTCCGCTGGCCCCCAGTTCCAGAAGAGCCTTGGTCCAGCCGAATCAGCAAGCAGCATCCTCTGGCCAGGACCCTGAGGCTGGAGCCGGGAGGATTCCCTGCCCAGTCTGGGCCACGGAGAGTAGGGTGCAGGACTTGCACCTGAACCTCTGGGGAAGAGGATGCGCTTTCCGGTCGTGGCGGTGGATAGGAAGGTGTGGTCCTGGGGTCGCTGATGGGCGTGTGCTGGCCCCTAGGCCAGCCATGCTGTGAACGAGTCCTCGTGACATAGTTTAAGCCTCTGGCTAGAACTCCATTAGACTTCTGACTGGCACCATGGCTTGCCAGTTTGATGCTCCCGTTTGTCTTGCACGAGATCGTGCTTGCAGTTCTGAGAGCCGCCACATGTACTATCTTGGCCTAAGGCAGGGCAGGAGGACAGGCAGGCCACTGATGGCGGGATTCAGGTCTGGCTGACTCAGGCCTCCCGAGGGCATCCCCAGGCTCTCAGAGCAGAGGCTCCTCCAGGACCTGTTCCAGAGGTGGGGGCCCGTGTGACTTCCCCGGCTCCCAGCATTGCAGGTCCTGGCCCCGAGGCGCATAGTTTGCCCTCTTGAACCAGAAACTGTCCATCAGAGCTCTCTGTTCTCTGGAGCTGCCCTCCAGCCTCACCCCGAGCCCCACTCTGTCTGCACGAGGCAGCCTGAAGGACAGAAGGCAGACTCCTGGCTCTCCAGCTCATGTCCCCAGCCCCTTCTGCTGGGCCGCCAGCCAGTGGGGCCACAGAGGTCTCGGGCCCGAGTCCTCTGAACACGCCCCCTCAGAACTGGCACAGCTCAACTGGCCTGTCTGGGTGGGGGGAAGCATTTACTCACTCACTCATTCATTCATTCATTCATTCATTATATCGGGTGTTGGTTGTTAAATAGCACATGAGACATTTCCTGAGTGGGCAGCACCCCACTGGCCTCATACCTGCTCACAATTAACTGACTGTCTGTGACCCTCTGTGGTTCATGAGTCCAGGTCCATGTCCCTTGATGAGCACTGTGTTCTGAGCCTCTGGTGTACACACACACACACACACACACACACACACACACACAGTGGGCTCGCAGCAAATAAATGAATGTATCTGTCTCAGTTCTTATATGCAGTGTACTCTCCTGTCATTCCTGCCAAACCTTGCCCTTCCTGCCCTCAGATATGTGGCCATGACTCACATGCTCCTGGAAGCTGGTCCCAAATGACCTAAAAAAAAAAAAAGGTGGGAGGAACGGGTCATGAATTATCCAGAACAGGCACAGCATCCAGTTTGCACCCAATTTTTTATTAGTAAATATTTTGTAACAAAACTGAATTTATTATTTATCTTATCAATTCATTATAATTACTAATTTATGTTATTCTTAATTGTTATCAATTATTATGCATCTTGCTAAACAATGCCAAGAATGCTTTTGTATCATTATTCTCAGAAAGTATCCTTTTTCTGGTTGCATAGTATTCCACTATTTGGCTCTCTTACCATTCATTTAAGCAGTCCCCCAGCAGTGGAAATTTAAGGTGTTTTAATTATTTTGCAAAAAAAAAAAAAGTAGATACGAGAGAAAACATTCTTGTATATAAGTTTTTGTGAGTCTTTCTGATTATGTTCTTAGGAAAATCTCAAGAGCTCTGTTGGACCATTTGGGTAAAAGACTTTCTCCTGCTCAGATTGCTTGAATGATAGGATGTTAGCCTGGAGCGGCTGGGGGTCATCTCTGCTGATTTCTGGAGAAGGACACCACTGGGAAAGCAGAAAGGGGAGGAGTGATGGCTTTCTGATAATGTCACCGAACACCTGGATCCAGCTATACCTGAATCTGCAGTCCCTTTGTCTACCAATACATTTCATCTATTTTAATTTGAGTGGGGTATCTTTCGCTTGCCACTGAACCTGGTGTCAAACAAGGGATGAAGTGTACTGTCCCAGGGCTGGAAGAGGATGGGGGCTCTGCACCCCGTGCTTGATTCACTTCTACAACCGCAGCTGGCCATCAATCCTCTGATTAGCATTCTTCTAAGGTACCCTGAGACTCACTACCTTTGAAGTCAGTGTATTTCTTTGCTGAAAACTCAGTGTCGGAAAGCTCCCTTTCATATTAGCTAAAATGTATTTCCCTGTACCATTTCTCTGCCGATGAAGGTCTGAGAATGCAAGCATTCCTATTGAGGATGGTCAATGCTAGTGACTCACTCCATACTACCGATAACGGGTGAAGTTAACCCACAGTCACAGTGTGCGGCATCGGCCCTGTGTACCACCAGAACTAGCACACAGAGCCTCACGTTAATTCTTGAAGCAACGTCAGTTTCCTTCGAGGCCTCAGTTTTCCTTCCTTCGGAGTGGGCTGTGAGGGAGAGCTTATTCAGCATGAAACTGTCTTATCTACAGTTTAGCAAATGTCTGTGGAGTCTTTAAAGCAGTTTCTATCATAATAAAAATATTTTAACTTATAACCTCAGGAAGAGATAGGCATGGGAGTCTTTATAAAGCACAGAAATCCAGATGAGCATAATTTGAAGGTAATTTGAATCATAATGAGTATTTTTAACATAAACAGGCAGAAGGAAAAACTTGCTGGGTTCTGATGTAGAACACACACCCAAATATGTCTTTGGATGGAAATATCTGTGTCATGGGAATCCAAGATGGTGCAGACGTTCATGAATGCGATGAGAGACGGGGCATTTGCTATGGCTGGAGGTTGGAGGTTTCAGCCGGAAAAGAAAGGCAATCTTTGTGCTAGATGGTCTGTGGTCACTGAAGGTCTAGCCCCTGAATGGAAGTGAGGGACAAGAAGTGGCTGGTTGAAAACGGTGACCGGTTCTTAGAAAGCCTTGCAGAATGATGGGCTGGGAAGGTTCTCAGGGACAAGATGGCTCAGGTATCCCCAGGTAAGCACCAGGTGTCTGCTACTCTTCTCCACCTGACATCCACAGCTGGATTTACCAGCACATCTTTTCCATTTTCCCCATCCTTCATACTCACACACATTTATTTGGAAGGAGCCTTTGATATCACTACTATGAATGTAAGACCATGATCTCTTGCCTAGAATAAAACGGGAACAAGACGACATTGTTAAATGCTAGCTAGAAACTTTCGCTTACCTAGAGTTCTGAGCCTTATGTCTATTCCCTTGCGAAAAAGATGAGCAAACTGTGAGAACGATGTCAAAGGTGTCTTTGACCTTGATGTAAGCAGAGGGACAGAAAGAGAATTCAAGCACGGGCACGTTTCTCAACATGGTGTCTACTGTTATTTAATGGGCTGTCCGTGCACTGCCTCAAACCCTTACAACTCCCCCCAGTGCTGAGTGCCCAGGTTGATGGAGCCCCTTCTCCTCATTTCACAGTGGCTATGCTGAGGACCCCAGGAGGGGAAGAAGCCTTTTGGCTCCCGGTTTCAAGCTTTTCCTTTGTTTACCATCGTGACTTCTGCCATGCACCCCATCCGCTCTCACACAGATGTCAAGGGATCGCTGCATGTCCAGGGTAAATCAGGGCAGATGTGTAACCCTCCAGGCAGGAGAGGCAGAGTGAGGGTGGTCTCTGGGCAGAGGACATGCCCCGTCTCAGGAAAAAAACACTCAGCTAAAAGCACATGTTTTCTGGCCCCGAGTTTGGCCTCTAGAGTGGCAGTTGCTTCGACCCAAGCAAATGCCCCAAATCCATAATTTTCAGAAATAATTGCCAAACCTGAAAAAAAAAAAGACATGCTTATACCAAAATCTCTCAGGGTGTCCACCCTGTGTTCACTCAGTGCCTTGTTGCAATTTTCTCTACACTGCGTTTTCACGCTTCCTCCTGAACAATTGCTTTTGCTCCGGAGCATCAGCATATGCAAATGGATCCTGACTGATGTCCAGCTGGGCTCCTCCCCAAATGGAGCCAGATGATTTTGTGTTGTTTATCACTTCCACATTTTTAAACTCATGGCTACGCTTAAGCAGAGAGCCAACTTGCAACCTCAGGGGCAGGTCCACGGAAAGCTGAAAGGTTCGTTAATTCTATTTCAGGAATCTTTGTCAATGTCTCCTCCCATAGGTGGCCTTGGAACCAATGGCCCTTTGCCCTTGTTTCAGAACCTAATTAAAAACACAGCTTCCTGGGCCTTCCCCAGAGTTATAGAATCTGAAGGTTGAGACTCTTGTAATTCTACATTTTAAAATAAAGCTCACAGTCCTGTCCACCTGAAGTCAATGGGTAGATGTCCTTGCGAGGCAAATAAGTATCCACTCTTCACCTGGACGCTCGTCAATCAATTTGCATTCCCTTCTAGCTCTGAGACTGTGCACTTCATTCTGTATTTGCCACGGGTTTTGATGGCAGGTGAGAGACAGCTAGTTCCAATTGGATTAGATGAAACATATTGGTAGACAAATGGACAGCAAGTTCAGGTACAGCTGGATCCAGGTGTTTAGTCCGTCACCAGCTAATCAATCAGTGGATCGTCATTGGGCACCTGCTGAGTGCTAAGCCCTGTGCAGGTCTCTGCTGTGGGGCAGGACATCCCCGCCTTCAAGAGCCTTTAAGGCTTGCTGGGAAGGCAAGGCACATTTTGAAGAAGCCCATCAAAATGCAAAACAAATAGCAATATAATACGATGCTCTAAGATATCTGCCATCCGTGCGATAGACCCCATTCTATTAATTTACTAACCCACTTTTCATTAGCTGCTCACATGTGCTGATAATTCAAAATAACCAATTTTATGTCCATTTTTCTGTTCTAAGCCCTGGGCTGAGTTTTGGGCACACAGGGATGCACAGCATATGATCTTGGCCCTCCAGAAGAGAGTCAGGGAGCAAGACAGGTCTGAGTGTGCCCCCGCGCCCTGGAGCTTGGGAGTGCAGAGCCCCAGCCTGTGACCCTAGGAGCGGAGGCCATAAGCATTGGTTCTACTGGAGTTTGCTGTATTAGCTTCCTGGGGCTGTTGTCATAAATGGGCCAAACTGGGGGACTTAAAACAGACGTTTATTCTTTTTTTTTTTATTTTTTTTTTTATTTATTTATTCATGAGAGACAGACAGAGAGAGAGAGAGGCAGAGGGAGAAGCAGGCTCCCAAGGAGCAGGGAGCCCGATGCGGGACTCGATACCAGGACCCTGAGATCATGACCTGAGCCGAAGGCAGACGCTTAACCATCTGAGCCACCCAGGCGCCCCAGACGTTTATTCTTAAACAGATGTTTATTCTCTCACATTTCCAGAGGCCAGAGGCCCAACATCAGCATCCCCGGTCCCAAATCAAGGTGTTGGCATGGTCTTGCTTGCTCAGGAAGCTCTGGTGGAGAATCCACCCCTTGTCTCGTCTAGCTTTGGGGTGGCCGTCGACATTCTCCAGCTGGTGGCCGTGGCACTGCGACCTTCAATCCCAGCATCTTCAAACCTGTCTCTGCTCTCTGCATGGGCAAACCCCCTCCGCTTCCCTCCTATAAGGTCACCTGGGATGCATTTGGGGATCCCCGAGATAATCTCATCATCTCAGGATCCTTAACTCAATCACATCTGCAAAGACCCCTTTTCCTTCTGGTGTGACATTCATAGCTCCAGGGGTTAGGACCTGCTGTGGGCTAAATGCGAATGTTTCCCAAAATTCAGATGTTGAAATCCTACCCCTCACAGATGATGCTGCAAGGAGGTAGGGCCTTTGGGGGTGATTAGGTCATGGGGATCGCTTTCTCATGAATGGGATTAGTGCCTTATAACGCCTTCCATCATGTGAGGACACAGAGGGCAGGTGATGGCCAGGAACTGGGAAGAAGGCCTTTGCCAGAGCTCCACCTTGATCTTGGACTCCCAGCCTCCAGAACTGTGAGAAACAGTCTTCTGTTGTTTATAAGCCACCTCGTCTGTGGTACTTTGTGACACTAGCCCGGACGGACTAAGATAGAAGCTGACATTCTGGGGGGCTGTTGTGCCTAGAACACGTGCTTTCCTTGGTCACCAGGCAGAGGCCGGGTGTCTAGATGTTGGCTTGTTGGCTTCAGTATTCAGTCCACAAATGTGCAGTCCCTTTTCCCCTTTCGGCCACTTTTTGGCCAACTTCCCCAGGACACGTGTCCTCCTGGGTACGCAAGAGCCCGGGGTCACAGATCAGGTTGCGGCTTTGTGGCCTCCCCAGGAGACAGCCCGGTCCCACCCCCGCCCCTTGGCGAAGGTTTCCGAGAGCTAATCATCACCTTGTCGTCCCTGCGTGTGAATGCCTGCATTCTGCCGGCAGCAAAGGGGTCACAAGTCAGTGCACGCCTAGGGTCAGTGAGGAAACACAGGGAGGTTAAGGGGACAAAGAGAGGGCAGGGCAGGGCACATTCCCACTGGGAGTTAACCTAGCAGAACGGCAGCAAGACAGGCAGGCCGCCCCGGCGGGCCGCCCCGCCCCGCCCATGCCTGACTCTTCTCTGTATGAGAAGGAACACCAGGCCCACTCCCAGAGTTTCCCCGACCTGGCGTCCCAGGGGCTCAACTCCGCACCCACGGGTGAAAACTCTGCTTTCAAAACAAGAAGGCCAAAGGACCCTGCGTTGTGACCCTGATTTGTGCTGAAGCCTTGTGTCAGCATAATGATTTCCCTTCTCAAAGCACCTCTTGGGATGTTCACCGCCAGCAGGGGCTGGCCTTAGCATGCCCATTTTTGCAGACGAAGAGACAGGCCCAGAGAGCCTGACTGAGGACACAGGAAGGGGAAAGGCATGGATAAAGACCCCAGATAGTGGATACCATGCCCAGGCGTTTCTACTAAATAGCTGAGTTCTTAATCTAGGATAAACCAGTGTGCAGGCAGAGCCTGGCTGGGTGCAGAAGGGAGAGAAAAAGGGCAGCCCTCCAGTCTTTCTAGATGCGGCAAGCCTTGGCTTCTGCCCTGGCTTCTTCCAAGGCCTTGGGGGTTCTTGATGGTCCAAACGCTTAGATGGGTCCCACTGTCCAGAAGTCCCAAGATACATGTAACCTGACAAGACTCCCCAGGAGAGTTCTGTTGCCAACATGGGTCCAGAGGGAGGGTTCCTACAGATGCACAGTGAAGTTGTCCCCCAGACCCCAGCCCTTCATCCCCAGCCGCAAACCCCTCTTTATTACCTGCAAAATCAAATCACTGCAGAGAAACCAGGACCACAGAAGCCCACTGGGGCAGGGCCTGGCCAGGCTTGATCCCCCCCAGAGTAATCTATCCCATTGTAGAGCCCATGACCGGATGGGATGATGGGCATTGGTTGGGGTTTTTAGGCAGAAGGAGGGAATCTGCCCTACCCGCTGCCCCATGGTGCCCGAGAACAGACCCCAGTTGCCAACACTGATGCTCGGGGGCCATGTGGCCCTAGATGGCCTTCTCGCCATGGTCTTTGTGAAGTGAAACTAGAGTGGATGTCTGACCCACGCTGTGCCAGTCACCTCCTCCCTGCACAGTTAGGTAGGGAGGTTCCAGGAACCAGTCTCCTCCCATCGGCGTGCTGGTTATAGTCACTGGGGACCCTTGGATTTTTATCTTCTGTCCTAAAGAGGCCGGGACAGCTGGTCTGCTGAGGGAGACAGGGAAGCTGAGGGAGTGACCTGGGGCCTGGCTGCACATCCCAGAGGCAAGGCCGTCCTCCCGAGTCAGAGTTGACTTGGTTGTTTAAGACGGAATGAGTGAGCTTCAGTGACCTTTGAAGGTGGTCAGCGTTCCTGCAGGCAAAGGGAAGACCAAGGGCCAAGCGATTGTCTGTAATACATGGCTATTAGAGAGCGGTTGTTGGGAAGGGAGGAGGATTCCATCCCTGAGTGGCAGTGCCATTCCAGCTCTTGGTGACCTCCCCCTCACCTTGACATGTCCACACGTCTCAGAGTTTACGTGCACGTGAGATCACTCCCATATAAGTGAAGGAACCGGGAGTTGGAGCATCCATGAGCCTCCTGGGGCTGCCATAACATCACCACACACTGGCCAGCCCAATGCAACGGGCAAGCGTTCTCCCACCATTCTGGTAAACTGACAGGGGGCTGTCAGCAGCAGGCTGTGCTCCCCCCACAGGCTCCAGGGGAGAATCTGTCCCTTGGCTTTTCTGGGGCGTCCAGGTGTTCCTTGGCTTGTGGCCGCATCATGCCACTCTCTGCCTCCGTCTTGTCCTTGACTTCTCCTCTTCCATCTTGTGTAAGGACACTTATCATTGGATTTAGCTCTCGCCTCCCCCAGATAATCCAGGGTGAATTCATCAAAGAGCCTTAACTTCATTACATCTGCAAAGACCTTGTTTTAAACAAGGTCACAGTCGCAGATTCTGAGGGCTAGGATGTGGGCATAGTATTTTGGGGACCATTCAATCCCTGATACTAAGGTTGGCTGAGTTCCCATCGTGGTACTCCAGTAAGAGTCTGACTGCGCTGGTGTTTGCAGGGTCCTACACAGAGATAAGAGGGGAGCCTAAAGCGGGGACAGAGGAGCAGGATATGAGGGGAGAAAGCCACTCAGCTCTGGGTATTCCGGGTACACACTGGAAAAGCCAAATATGATTATATTTATTGTAGATCTCTTAGAGAAAAGCCAGTGTCGGGGCCCTGGGGTTCCCTCTACACCTCTCTCCTTTTGCCCCCACAAATGTTTCTGTGGGAACCATCGTTCCATCTTAGGAGACACCCTGCAGATCCCAGCAACAGCACGAGAAATTGGAGCACTTGAGGGAGCCCCCAAAGGTGAAGGTGTTGATTGGTCCAGGATGAGAGTTTTCTCCGGGGATGTGTCAGGGGAAGGGGGAAGGACCAGGAGCAGAATGGAGTGGAATTCCTTCTACTGGGTGCTGGGAGAGAAGAAGCGGTCCGAAGCGGTCCCTCCTATTTCGGGCTGCAAGGAAAGGCACCACCAGGAGGTCTGATGACCGAGTCTGGGTGGCACTTGGGCAACAGCAGCCTGTGAAAGGGAAGGGGGCTGCAAAGAACCCTACCCTCCACCCCGCACTTGCCTTGCCCAGAACAGAGTGCTTCGTCAGATTCTGTGTGCGGTGCTCTGAGGTGCCAGGCACCCAGCCTATCGGCCTCTGTAGGACAAAACAGGAACTTTATGGAGGATGCGTCCCCACACCTACCACACACACACACACACACACACACACACACACACACACAGGCTTCTATGTGAGGAGTCCAAGAGGGCCCTCCCAGGCCTTCCACACCCACTGCCCTATGCTCCTCGTTCACTTTCTCCCTGGCCCCCCATCCACTCCCCATCCTCCCCCTCGGTGTGAGAACCAGCAAAATGCACACTTTCACCCAGACCCGAGTAAATCACTAAGTGACATAGAAAGTTAAGTTCAACACTAGAGAAAATTGAATTTATCTTGGAAATGCTTTATTCTTCCAAAAGTTCACTTTGGCAAAGTCTAATGTACAGAAAAGCATGAAATACTACGGCTACAGATGGAGCAAGTTCTTCCACTGAGCATTAAGCCTCGGGGTCCAAATCCGGACTCTCTCCCCGTCAACCACTCTCTTTAACTCATATGTCCATCAATGTCCCTGCTAAATGGGAGTCTTACGCACATCTCATCTCACTATAATGTCACAAAACCCATAGAATTACAAATCAGGTTTAAGGCAGAAACCATGACAGCCAAATCTAAGTACACAAGTACATTAAGTATCTGTCTTCATTTACCCTTCCCATCCCCACCTACCTCTCCGCTCAGACCCACTCCATGCAGTGCTCAGCTTGAGGTAGCCTAAGATCCATTTTAGAGTGGGCTGAAATATACATGACAGTTCACGCTGCACATGAACATAGACAACTGTATAAAATATTTAAATAAAGACAGGAAAGAACAGAGGATTGCAGCAAAGCCTTTGGCAGACCCAGCCTTGGGGAATTTAGCAGCTTGAGATTCATTACAAATTTCATCTTTAATGTTATTTTTAGTTCAATATTTTGTAGCACTCAGAAGTAAATCTTGGTACGCTGTCTCCTCTCCCCTGGCTTCCTCTCTTCCGGTGTCTGATCCTTCGGTTTTACTGAAACCTAATACGTTTTCAATAAAATTGATTTGTGACGTCGTAATGCTGTTTGTTACCATCTCCCATTCCTTGATGTAATGGGGAGAGAAGGATTGCATGATTTGGCAAAGTGAGGCGGATTGCTCTTATTGTGGAATAAATTGGCATGAACTTGAAAACCGCCCTGCTACAACACGAAAACTCTCCTCTTCTTCTTCCCTCTCGTCCTCTGCCATTTTGAAGTTCTGGCCTCACATCACAATCCTGAGAGCACAGCGTTCACCGCCCTCCCTAGAGAGAGTCATCGTCTCAGATACTGATGCAAAAGAGAGAAAGAGACCTGGGCTTTAAATAATTGCTGCTCAGTTGCTCTCTTGATATGCCTTTCTACCTGGCAACCTCCAGCTAGTTTGTTGCCTTGAAATGAAATTCTAAAAAGAGGCATCTGTCCCCAAGTGAGGGATAGGAAAGGACAGGTTGACCAGAAGCTCCGTCCCGGAGTTGTTGCATACACTTTCCGCCTGCTAGGGAGATGCAGGGAGAATTAGATAAAGCTTTGTCCGAGAGACAGCCGGCAAGATCAGAGGGAAGACAGCAAAAGCTGACTCGCTGCCCAACCAGCCCCTGAAATGTACGAACTTGAAGAAGCCCCTGAGAAAAGGACAGAACCCAGAGAATTCCTGATGACTTTGACCAAAGTGGGATGGGCCACATTGGACTCATTGGTCGCATTAGGGCAGGGCTTGACTTCTGATCCAAGGAAGTGAAGGCGTGGTGGGTAAGGCTCAGCCTGAAGCCCAAAGCAGCTCGGCAGAAAAGGATACTCAACCCAAATACCAGGTGAGCTGTGACATTTGCTAGATGGAGATTTCATGAACAAGTCCTCCTATCTGCAACTTGGTGTTTCCATATCAAAAATTGGTCTGATGACCTTTGCCTCCTATTCTAATAGGGTATCTGAGGATGAAGGAACAAAGAACTTTCAGCATTAAGGGTCTGTTTATAAATGCAAAGGCAAAAGGAGAGGACTGCGTGGTTTTTTGGGTAATTGATAACTGAGTAAAGCCCGATGGTTTTTAAGTAAAGATACTCAGAAATTTTGATGCTGGAACAAAGCGTACCTAGAGAATTCAAGCCAAGGATTTATGGAAGAAGTGGTCTCCTAGGGAACCTGTGGGTTGGTGGGGAGGAGGTGGAGGAGGAAGGGGAGTAAGCCCAGCAATGGTACCATACAGTTCAGCTGGAGTCTATCCTCAGTCCCATTGGGAAGAAGCTCTGGAGTGTCAATGGCACGAAGAGCTGCCTCGCCTTGAGGCAAGGGGTTTGGGCCGTTTCAGTCAGCCATTGATTGAGGCCACCTCAAGGGGAAAGGGGGTCACTTCCCAGGTATTTCCAGGTGAGGTGACTCCCAAGGGTTGAGGACAATTCTTGGGAGATGTGCGTACTTGTTACCACCCGGCACTCACAGCAGCCAGAGATGAGCATCACAACCTGCTACAGGCAGGCCTGCCGGGCCCCCCTTAGCACCTGCTCCAGGTGGGCATGACTATCCAGTGAAATATCACTCTATCATTTTTCCCGCTGAGCTAAGATCTACACTCCAGATCATGAAGGCAAGAAGACTCACTGTGCTCCAGTAAGTTCTTGAACATCTCAGAAGATAAGCATGCTAACTAACCATGGTGCAGGTGGAAAGAAGAGCTGATGTCTGGCAACATACATCTAGGAGAGGAAGTGTCGGGCTGAAAGCAGCAGAGGGACCATTTTTGCCTTTATCCCAGGACATGACGCTGTTCTACTCAATTCCATCGAGCCCTGAGGTTCAATGAGAAAAGACATTTTACACCATGTCTGGCACGTAGTAACCACTCACTAAATGTTAGCCTGTTGTTATAATCATATTTCCAAATGGTGTGGTCAAACCAATCAGCTGGGTTTTTTCTTTTTAATGATAATCATTGTGAGGTGGAGAGGCTTTGACTCCCCTGCTAACTGGGATGATTAAGATGTACCTGATGACACAGGGGCGAAGGCAGTATAGAGATTTTCTTCCATGCAAACTCCAATGGTGTAGTGGTGGTCACCATTGTTAGGAAGGACTCTGAGGCCAGATCCAGACTGGGTTGAGGGAGTTCACTGATTAATTAATTGTGTCCACCACACACACCAGAGAAGAAGTGCGAGCATGTGCAATCCAGCTCTGTCCTTTGGAATAACCAGAACTCATGGCTTTTATTAATCATGAAGCTCTAAGAAAGCAGAATGTAAGGGCACTTAGCTTCTTAGCAGGGAGTGTCAGACTTGGGGCTTTCTGCTTTGTAGAGGTGAGATGGGGAAAACGTCCCCAGAAGGTGCCAGATGTAAAGATATTTCCTAGGCAGTACTTGGATGCTCCCAAGTAGAAAAATGAGAAAGTAGGAGGAAGAGAATTTCGAGAAGGAGAAATAGCCTTCATGACTTGAAACACTTAAGGTAACTAAGAGCACTAGTATCCAAAATATATGTGTGTCAATATATAGATAACTACAAATGAAGAATAAAAGACCAACATCTCAATAGAAAGATGGGCAAATGATAGGACTTCTCAGATAAAATCCAATGGCCCCAAACCCAAAGCTGCTCAGTTTCACCAGCTGTCTGTGACAGGTAGAAGAAAACAGCATCACATGCTCCAAATTGGCAGAACTTTGGAATCTGACAATATAAAGCACTGTGGAGTGGGGAAGGGGGGGCAGGAGACTGAGTGGGGCTGCACATATTGCAAACCCTTAGGGGAACAGATTAGTAATGCCTAGTATGACTGAAAAGGTGCAGATCTTCTGCTCTTACCGAATTCTCTCTCTAAATGTATACACTAGAACAATATTGCCCAAGGAGTCACACGGAAGGATGCTTACATTAGTATGGTGCAGCCGTAGTGATGTCCAAAATTAACCAAACTGCCCATCACTAAGGAAAGGAGAAAACAGCGAACAGATATAAGATGTACAGCTCACCTCTGAGAAGCGAAGCAGCATCCGAGTTGTATTTACGTAGACGACAAGAACAGCAAGGACAACCACAACCCACCCCACCAATGCTTTACATTTCCTATCTAAATACAAGGGAAGTGTCTGGAGGGCTGCACACCCCAGTGGTAATGTATGGGGACTGGAACAGGGAAGGCCACAGAAGATTCACTTTTAATTTCTACAGTAAGAACATATTCATGAATTTTTTGAGTAATTAAGTTAATTTTACAAGAGCCCCAGCTGGCTCTGGGGCTGTACACAGTACAGGAGGGTGGCAGGGTGGAAGTCAGCCAGACAGATGTGCCAGAGGTCCCTATACCCACGGCAACCTTGGGGCTGCCTTCCCTTGGTGTTCACTGACCACATTCACTACTGAGCTCCTGGTGAAGCTGATTACACAGGAAGGGCAGCCGGTAGCTTTCTTGCTAGACATTGCTTTGAATCATGTTCAGGGAGACTGAGATGTGGGGTGGGCAGGGGACAGAATTATAGCACCCCCAACGCTCAGCCCTTCGAAGCCTTCTGGGCAGGTTCCTGCCATCGCCAGTAACTGAGAGCAGAACAGGGGAAGAAATTTGTCCTGGACAGCCTGTTCTCCTTGTCCGTGGTGCTGGATGGTGAGTCTCTCAGTATCGCTACCTCCATGGCATCAAGAGCAGGTGGCCAATAAATTGCTCAGAGGGGTTTCTTCCCCAGCCTCTGGGTCTTTCCAGACTCTGAAAACATTCTAGGCAGAGAGATTTCCTACAAATCCCTCGGGTGCTCTGTCTGTTGTGTGGACTGCTCAGACCTTTCTCATTTTCCTCATCCACCATTGCTGCATTAAAAATGGCAGCCTGTCATCTCTGGGTGTTGTAGGCTGTCACTCACCAGGCCAGGATCCCCCACTGCTGTCTAGTCCTCTCCCTGGTCTCTCCTCCAGGCCAGCCCTGCACCAGCTCTGGGACTATCATGCAGGCTTTATCTTCACTGGGGAAAAAGCTTCTCCATGTCCTTTCTCAAGGCCAAGATGAGAGGTCTCGGAACAGCGGCACGTTCTTGAGGCAGTCTTATGAGATTTAGGACTGGAGGTGCTGACGTGTGCAGGTAGTCTCTGTGGCCTTCCATGACCTTGCCTTGCCCCTTGCCCCTTCCCTTAATTCACAACCCCCTTGTCTGTGTTGCGTCAAGCCCCTGAAGAGGCTTGCTCTCCACCAGCAGCGCCCCCTTCCGCCAGATCTCTGCAGTCGGGAGCACTTCTTTCAGGGAGACATGCTAATACAGAGTGCCCATGATTGTCATTGTGAATTATTAAATACTTACTGAACATAGGACACAAAGCCCGTCAAGACAACGCTGGTAAGCTCGCCCTTAACTGCCAAGCTGTCCATCGTGTGGCTGTCAGGAAGAGGTCAGACATGAGTGTGGTCTTTGAAGGAAGGACCCCCAGGTTGGAGTCATATGGAGGGGGGGCTCTGTGGTCCGGGCAGCCTCAGTGGCTCCGGGTCAGCCCATCTGGGTTCAGTTCTCCACCCAACTACCTACATCTTGAGGTGATTGAGTGGATGTCCCAAGTAGCTGAGCCTAGCCTGAACCCAGCTGTCTGTTTCCTCCTGTGAGTAAGTGGCATTATAATCATGTCTGTCTCGCCATCCCATGGACCCTCTGAGGGTGGAGTGGAGTCATGCACGAGGAAGGATTTTTGTAGATGCTGGGGCTACCCCTGCGCAGATGTGTTCCTCCATCGCCCCTCGTCCAGGTTCATTGGTCAAGTCATCTGATCAGCAGAGATTTACTGAGAACCCATCATGTGCCAGGAATTCTTCTAGACTTGAGGGATGCAAAGACACAACCTAGTCTTCCAGTGGTTTCCAGTCTAGGAGGAGGGGATAGAAATAGAAATCCAAGAGCACAGAATGGCAGGTATTGTACAGGGCAGAGAGGAAAGATGCTCTGGGCACAAAACAGGTCATTTAGTGTGGGGGAGAGGCTCCTTAGCTGAGCCCATCCCTGTCAGAGTGAGCAGCTTGTACAACAATCATGAAGGAGTATGGCACCTTCTTTCTCAAGAAGACTCATTTTGGAGAGGTTGCCCTCTCCTACAGGAGTGGAGCTCAAGGAATAGTTGTGTGGTGTAGCCAATGCAGCAGGTCCTCACCTGTATCGTACCTGCGCCCTCATGGGTGCTCCCAAGTGACCGGCTCCTGGGGCAGGCTCCTCCGGCCACAGAAGCCTGCCCACCTGCGGGTGAGGCAGCCCAGACTGCCAGGAAGGTAACACCCCTGGGAGCATCCTTTCCCCATAATAGCTTCCGCCACATGGGGGAGGTGGTGGGGGAGACCAGCCTGTGGCCCCTTCTGCACAGTGTCCCCGTGAGTCTCAGCAGGCCTGAGTTCTGGTGGCCCACAGCCGTAGCCAGCTCCCTGGCACCTCCTGCATTACCTGCCTTCCCTTGCCCGTCTCCCTTTCCTGCTTCCCCATTGATGCTTTCTGGGATTACCTGCCCACAAATGCTAACACTGGTGTCCTCGTCTAAGGGTTGGCTCCTGGAAGAACCCAACCTGAGACAAGACAGATTGGGAAAAGCCTATTTGTTCCCCAGCTCACCCTTTGTATGTGTTCCAGTGGGCTGTCCCACTCAGGAGAAGTCTCTGCATTTCCATGGGGTTCCGCTGTTAGTCTGTTTCCGCTCTCCCTGCTGACGGGACGATGGCACAAATGCCAACCTCACTCCGGCCTGGTAGGCCCTGCCCCTCCCTCCCCTCCTTCCAGTCTCCCCATCAAACCCACACCCCTTGTTTACCAAATGTTCAATTTTGGTTATGTTACTATAAAAATCAAGCAGCTGGCAATTCTAGCTTGATTAGCAGGTCTCCAGTTTTGATTAGTAAATTACTGTGGTAATCAAGGTTAATTCTCATTGCAGCGCTCAGCAATAGATTTTATAGTTTGCAGGGAAATGGTTTTCCTTCCTGGGATGGAGACCATTTCATTAAAGGAACCCAGAGATCGGAAGGGAGGGAAGTGAACCCCAGCAGAACTGAGAACACTTCGTGCAAGACTCCTCTCTCTCTCTGGTCCACCTTCAGAAGGGCCCTTTCCTAGGATAAAGCACAGGACCTCCTGAAAAATACCAGTTTTCAACCTCAGGGCTTTCTGAGCATCTTTGAGGAAGCAGGGAAACACTCCTTGCTGAACTGGAACCAAAGTGCTGGGGGCCTGGGGTCAGGGCTCAGGACCAGAGATGCCTTTGGGCAGATGGATGTCTTTAGACATCCCTAGGGGATGTGAAGGAAGGCAGGCTGCTGTCCCAGCTGGTTGGAAGCAGCCTCTCCACTCCCCGCCTGTGGGGAAGCCTCTCTCTCCAGAGAATGAATGGTATCTGTAGACGGGATCAGGACTCTGAGAGACACGCAGGTTGAGAGAAAGCCCTTGAGATGGTGGAGCCTTGCAGCGGAATTTCATTTCTGACTTTGACCTGGGGCCAATGTGTGGACTGTGGACTCTGGGTGAGTTGAGATTAAGGTGTCCTGTCCCACAATCAAGAAATAGGACAAAAGAGAGACGAAGCTGGCCCCAGCCCACACAGGATTTCTCTGTGAGCTCACCCCCTACCTCTTCCTCCCCGTACTGTAATCACTAAATGTCAACAATGGAGGCTTTGCCTCCTGTAGGTGACATTTGTTTTCAGAATCTCTTTGGGGGATGGACCCTGTCAATCCATAGATTTCATGTAAAACTTTGATAGCAAGAAAGAAGTATGGCGGTAAGGTTAGCTGGCCCCGTCCTGCCTTCTAAGTCAGCAGGCAGCTCACAGGGCACTCCGACCCCCAGCCCACCCTGCAGGCAGTCGCTCACTCACACACCTAAAAGTGCCTGCTCTCTGCACAGCTGGTCTGAGCTCTACCTCAACGTAAGTGAAGCAAGTGACCCCTTCTGGCCCTACTCCTATTCCATCCTCCAGACAGCAGGAAATCGTGTGTGCCCTGCTGTAGGTCCTGTGTGTGGATCTTTCCCCCGGACCCTGCTGGTGGGGACAGCAGCAAGTTAAAACCCAGACCTTGCCCTTGACTGGGCCACCCTGTATTCTGGGGGTCTTGGGAAGGGACTTCCTTCTTGGCGTCTCATATTTCCATGTAGCCCCTCCCAATTTCTGGAGTCCTCAAAGCTTATGAGCACCTTTACTCATAAGTGGGGTAAGATGAAATGGGGCTTTGGACCGGGAGGAGCTAGAGCAAACACTCCTGTTTGGGGTGTGGTTGACAGGTCTCAATATTCGGTGTCCCTATGGACCACACTTCTATGAGCAGATGTCTGCTCTGGAGGAGGCCAGGATGTGCCCAAACCTCATTTCAGTGTGTTCCATTAGGTGGAAGGTGAAAAACTTCTCTGGACCCTACAAAATCTTCAGACCCCTCAGGACTCTCAGGCAAGAGCTCTCAGATTTTCAACTCTGTGTCTTTTGTGGGCACATAAACTCATCCCATCCTTAATGTTCTTGTATCACCGATGTCCTGATGTGTTCTTTTGGAGCAGTATGAGTGAGGCCCCATGCAAGGAGAGAGGACCCTCTGGGGAAATAATCAAAGGCCAGAAACTGATAAAACTCTTCCAGTTTTCCTTGCCTAAAAGCAATTAAGTTTCACACTTATTTGGGTGGTGGAGGCAGGGCGATGGTCTGGTGGGGTGGCGGCGGGGGGTGATTGCAACTTAGGAGGGAAACACCGAGTTCACTTCTCTCTCAACCAGAGCGGCAGCTGGCCTCAGACCCCATCCAGCCTTGTCTACATCCGGCCCATCACCTGCCGGCTGTGTGACCTTGGGCAAGGCACTCCCTTCTTTGGACCCCTTTACCTTGGCTTCTTCATCTGTGAAATGGGCGTTTTAAGGGTAACTAAGTCAGAGCGCTGCGTAAGGATGCGTGAGATAATACATCTAAAAGGTTTTAACCTTTTCAGAGAAGCGGTGCTTGAATGTTCTCTAGTCCTGTGATTTCACAAGTGACAGTGCTCCAACAGGGCAGCTCCAAGGTACCATCCTGTGTTTGCTTCCTGTTTGTGGATGAGCTGTAAGCGAAAGCAGGGAACGTGGCCCAGCCCAGAATCTATTGGGAGAGTGTGGACACTGGGAGATATGACTCATGGCAGCCATTGAAGGAAAAATGAGGCACACATGCCTTTCTTATCCCACTGCTCATGTTGATATCGATTACTGGCTTAGAAGAGATATTCTTTACTGTAATACGTGAGCACTTTCTTGTTTCACTCAGGGATGGAAGTACGTCCCTAAGTTAGCATTTTACCCATAACTCCGTTAAACTCCTTTGGCTAGCTCCGTACCCAAATGACTGTTAAATTCATGCGTGCTTGTGAATTTTCTTTGTCCAATCTTGCCAGCAGTTATGGACCAGGTCTGAGCCTCCATGTCTTTGTCTCTTTGTCCCTCACCTCCTGTGTCCATTCTTCCTTCTCTTCTCCCCACACCTTTGGTTTGGTGTAAAACACCAGCAGGAGAGGAGGGGCACGGGAAAGCGAATTGCCTTGGGGAAGAAGAGATTTCAGGGTCAATGGAGAATCTGCGGACCACACCCTTCTCTGTAGGCTGTTAGATATGGGCAAAAAGTAGTTCTACTGAAGTGGGTTTTCCCAGACTAAATTTTACAAACTTACTTTGTATTATGCAGATTTCCGTCAACAGAGAAAAATGTCATTGTGTCGATGCCCTGTTGATACTGGTAACCATATCAGCCTGCAGTAAGACTACTGAGTCAGAACCCAAGAACAATGGCTTTTGGCATCACCTTCCTGCTAGTGACTGCAGTCGATTCCATTTTGCCAAATAAAATTTTAAGCAAAATGGATGTTTTGGGTCACAGTGCGGCAAGGAATATATAGCTGCATTTCCTTCAATAAATCTGCCCTCTTCTGCCCAAAGACATACAACCTATAGTGATTGACGTTTTCACCACTAAATTATACTATGTCTGTTTCTAGAAG
This sequence comes from Leptonychotes weddellii, assembly GCF_054177405.1. Lineage (NCBI taxonomy): Eukaryota > Metazoa > Chordata > Mammalia > Carnivora > Phocidae > Leptonychotes > Leptonychotes weddellii. The sequence goes on from NC_138384.1 coordinate 34,815,386, forward strand.
AAATGTCTCCATTCCAAAATTAGCTAACCATCAACATAACATAAAATAACTTGAACACGGTGTCATTTCACAAAGATATTGATTCATGCAGACTTATTGGATTAATAACTGGTTTCCCATAAAAGGAGTAGTCACTATGTCTTTGGTAGACAGAAAAAATATACACTGTAGAACAATATATATTGGTACATTTAAGCCTGATTGCTGAGCTCAAATAAACAAAACAGTTTTCAAAGGCAACATTACAAATGAAAAGAGAGGTGACACAATGCAACTTACAAATGGATCTGGGGGTGATGGAAAGCTAATAAAAAAAGACAACAATTTATTTATTTGGGGCATTTGATTTTACTCTATTGGATTACACAAAGCTCTAATTTTTCACTGCAGTCAATCTGTGTGAGAAAGTTCAACTGATGGAAGCATATATTTAATTCCCAAATGCCTTTTCTTTCAACCCCTACTTCTTCAGAGTTGGACAACCTTTGGTGTCCTGAGTAGCAAAGAGGTTTGCTTACATTGGAGCAATCAGACCAGCGGAGATATTTAAAGGCAATAGGTGATTTACTCAGTTCCTAACGACAGCCAGTCCACTCTTTCTCCCTGAGGACCGATTTTGCCAATAGGTTGAGAAAATATGTTTCTTTGCGTTTTTGTTTTGGTTTTTTGGTTTTTGAGTGTGATTTCCTCAGTGAAGTTCCATGGTAATAAAGTAATTGAAACTAACCTTCCTGGTTACTCATCTAACAAATCATCCCATGGCGTGAAGAATAAAATTGGAGCATCTTATCATTGCTTTGGCATGATTTGACTCAGCTGGCTTTTCTAAACTCATCTTTTTCCTCCCTTCCCCTTGCCACGTCCGGGGCTGGCCCTGTTTGTCCCTTGAGTTTGTCATGTTCACATGCACCATTGTCTGTCTATTTGGACTTATCTGTCAGTTCTCCACGTTGCCGTATCCTTCTTTTTATTGGACGCCTTCTCTTGACCATCCGATTTGCTAGAAAAAAAATAGCCATCTCTTCATTATCCTGTTTTATTTCATTATGGCATCTTATTACTGTCCTCTCCTGCCACTGGGGTATAGTCTCCCTGCGGGCAGGCTGGGGCTCTCCTGGTCTTGTTGATGGCTATATCCACGTGGGCCAGCGCAGTGGTGGAAGAAGCTAGAAGGTGCTCAAGAACTGAATGGATACAGCTCTGGGAGGAAGACTCAGAAATGGAAAGTTTTCATCTTAATTTGATTCCAACTTTCTGGCATGTCACGGTAGACTACTTACCTTCTTTGCATCTTAGTTTTTCTTCCTTTAAATAAGAGTGGTGTTCATTTGCTGTCCAGAAATGTTGCACGGATTAACTCATTGCACAAAGAAACAGAACAAAATATATTTATTTACTGACTTGCTTCAAAGGTGCTTTTCTGCTTATTCACAATGGGGTTAAGAGGTAGGAAGGAGTTCATTAATATGGAAAGCCAACCAACTAAGGCAGTGAGGCCCCGTCTTATCTGGGGATTAAAGCAGATCCAGCCTGTGAGGCATCCCTTTGGAAATGGCCACATGAGCTTTCAGGATTCCCACAACTGGTTTTCCAATTTATCTTCGGGTGTTGAAACAGATCACTGTTTCTGCCGTGGAACACTAGATTAAGTAGTTGTATTAAAAATGAATATTTTAAAGCGTTAGAATCACACACCGTGAGATGACCACCCAAGGAGAGACATGTGGGAATGAGACCCAGAAGGGACTGCAGATTCATGGTTCAATTTTATGCTTATTTCCGGGCAAAAGCTGATTGAGTGAGCTGGCAGGTAGAGCAGGGGCCACCACTTCAAGCAATGTTTTTCTTTCTCTGGCCCCCACTTCCCCCAAGTGGGTATGCGTTCGCATTAATCCAACAGTGGGAACTCCCCTGTAGCTTCAGGCTGCTCCAGATTATTTGTAGCTTGATTTATCGCTTCTCTAGAGACTGGCGCAGACAGCCTATGAACTTCCAAATCCCTGGGAGGACTCGCTAGCTGTGTTCCCATCTGGAGGCAGTGGGGGGACGGCTCACTTGGATCCCTCTCTCTAGGTAAGAGAGGTAGCCCTCTGACAAGGTCTTGGGGCTTTAGGAACGGTCTCGAATTCCCTCTGCCTGCCAAAGCTGGGAGGCCCTTGCCCATCTGCCTTGTGGCCTGTGAGGCATCAAAGGCAGCAGTCCAGCTGTATTTAGGGTCTTTTTAAATTGAACCTGGAAATAATACTGCAAAACTGATACCAAAGAGCCCTGTTGCCGCCGACTTAGGATCTTAGAAATGTGCGCTCCAGCAGTGTTCGGTGGACTCCCTAAATTCTGCCCTTGCCTTGCAGGTCCAGAGTGGCTCTGCAAGTCTCTCCAGACAAAAGACCCGGAACTAGCACCTCCGGCCGCCACTGCCCTTTGCACGGCTTTCCTCTGGGGTCTATCCTGGGACAATGAATCAAAGTGTGATTGGCAAATGAAGATTTTTTTTCTCCAGACGACTGGATACCTGCTGAATCTCATTTGCAATTGGAAAAGTGCAAAACTATTTTAATCCAGCACTTTGATGCACGAATGAGAGAAAGGAGAGAGGAGAAAGCGCTTCGGGAGGAAAAGGGCAGGGAGGGTAACCTCAGCCAGCACACCTTGCCACCCACCCCTGGAGCTGCCTCAGGAACCACCTCTGGGATTCCTTGACCCCTGCTTCCGTGTTTGTCCCAGCCCCCCACCCCCGCACTGATTTGGTAATTTCCATCCCATCCTTCCCGAAGATAAAAGACACCATGGGCGGGATCCATGAATAAAAGTCGTTATTTATCGATGCCAGTTTTGGGGAACATTTTTCCTTCTGATTCATGAACCACATTTCTACATTCGAAAAGCAGTTCATAAATCGTTCAGAGCCGGCAGAAATTAATAATAATGAATCCATTTACATAAAATAGTCTCATCCTGCCAGGTGCTGATAATATTGGAAGCTAGAACCTCTTTGGGAAGCCGGCTGGCGTGTGTGTGTGTGTGTGTGTGTGTTTGCACACTTCAGACCTCATGCCTTCTATCTGTGAGCTTAACCCAAAGTTTAATTATCTAGTGTCCAGTCTTGATCACTGGTAGATGCTATTTGAAAAAAATGGAACAAGAGGAAAATAAGAGAAATAATTCAGCATCCTGAGAAGACAAGTCACAAGCCATGTAAGAGTGTATATCCAGCCAAATTAACCCTTTGAGCAGTTCTGAGAAAAGCACCAATCCATAGAATCATTAATTCCCAGGAGAGACCACCACCATTCATTTGTACACGCACACACACACTCACACAAGCATAAACACACAACGAGCTCCTGGGGCAATGAAGTGAATGCAAAGCCAGCAAGTTGATTTATCGTAACCTATGTTTTCCAACGCACATGCCAACAAACACAGATCTCAGTAGATCTTATGTGGAACGAGAGTCCTGGGGTCAAATAAGCTGGTGCAGCCCCCGGTTAAGCCAAATTCAAGGAGTTCACACACGACAAAACTGATTGACGGGTTAGGCAAAACCTTCTGTTTCGGTTTGTTTGAGTTTTTCCCCTCAGAGACAGAGGGTTCAATTCTCCTACTCCTCAGCTCTTAGGACTCGATTATCTTTTGTCTGTACGTGGCTCCTCTCTTGAGTTGTATATTTATCCCCTTTGCCCCTCACGTCACTCCTATTCCTATAGGAAATGTGTGAATTTTGCTTAGCATGCATTTTTGTTTTGTTTGCATGTATCTTTAACTTATGTAAATGCTACCGTGCTATTTATCTCACTGCCTGTCTTTCCTGTTTCTCCAGGGCACCGTGATTGTCCCGTGGATGCACGTTGCCCTACAAACACACCGTGTGATGCTTCTGGTCCCACAAGATGTTCCATGATGCCCACCCGTTCTCCCAGGAGAGGGCACCCATGTCGTAACCAGGTTGCAATGCTGCAAGGAGCATGCTTTGGGATGAGAGCAAGGGTTTCTTTGGGACATGTGTCCAGCGGCAGAATTGCTGGGTCATGGCATCTACATCTATTAAACTTGACTAGGTGGCGCAGCTGCTCCCGGGGTGTCTGCCTCGGTCTGCACTCCCACCAGCAGTGATGAAAGCCCCACATGCCTGCCAACACGTGGCACTCTCCGGCTGTCTGTTTTGCCAGCCTAAACGGTGTGAAGTGCTATCTTGTTCTAATGGCATTTTTCTAATTACTAATAAATGTGAGCATCTCTTTATGTGCTTATTAATTAGCCTTTTGAATCTCTTCTGTAAATTGACTATTTATAGCCTTTGTACATTTTTTTTTTCCCCCTTCTGGGTTTGCTGTCTTCTTCTCATGGATTTATAGGAGTTTCTTGTTGGTTTTGGACCTCACAGTTACCTCGACCCGTTCCATCATTGTTTACTCACTGTCCAGTGTCTTCAGAAATTCTCCCCTTTTTCTAGAGTTCTGTGGTAGGAAGACTTCTCAGGTAGCCCCCAGTGAGCCCTGCCTGGTGGTATTCCCGTGGTGGTGAAACCTCCTCTCCAGGGTGGGCCCAAGTGAGGGACCAACTTCTGAGCTAGGGGGTGCGGCCAAGAAGAGAAGAGGTTCCTCTGTGATTAGATCACAGCAGATTGTGACCTTCACTCTGTTAGCAGGGGCAATGGAGGAAGGAAGCTGCCATGTGGGAGCCCCGGGGAGCCAGGAACTGAGAGGGGCCTCGGGCCCACAGTCTGTGGGGAACCCAGCTTGGAAGCGGGTGGTTCCCCAGGTCGACTGGACCTGCCCACACCTCGGCTGGGGTGTGTGACAGATCCCCGGGGTAGAAGCCCCCACTGAGGCCCGCCCAGGGTTCCGAGCTTCGACCACACTGGTGTGCACTGCTGGAAGGCTCTGGGCCTTGAGGTCAGCCATTACCCAGCCGCAGATACCCCACTCCCATTCCGGGTCGCATCCCCATAGGTAAGTCTTTAACCCATCTCAATTTCAGCCTCGTTTGCGGTGTTAGGAAGAGATCCAGCTTTATTTTTCCATGGAACTGTGGTGAATTTCAGACCTGCCGCTTCCGGCCTCTCTCAGGAGAGAGGGAGGTGAAGGAATGCGGGGGAAAATGGCTTCCGGCACGGCTCCCTTACAGAGAGTACTTAGCGAAAGACAAGCTTCAGATGCAGTTGTTTGCCGTGCGCGGCCTCCGGGAGGGGCCGTTGGAGGTGAGGTTTTCCCACACTGGTGTGATGGTGGGCCCTTTCCTGGCCCCCATTTCCGGTGGAACAAGAACCGTTGAGAAGGTGGGTAGTTCCAGAAGCCTCCTTGGAGATACAGGTCCCTTCGTGGGGGAACAAAACCACTTTGGGGGAATAATTCTGTGTTCTACATCGGCCTTTCCTACTGACTGGCTGTGCCCCCTTGAGGGGGTTCACTTCCTTCTGGCCTCAGTTTCCCCATCTGGTGAATGAAGCACATGCACGGGGTGATTTCTTTCCATCTTTATAGCTAAATGGAATGGAGCCATCCTTGTTCCCAAGGAAGAATAGGAAGGTCTCAGAGAGTAAGGATTTTCACAGTCTGGAGGAAGAGGAAAGTGCCCATTGGAACTCACCTTAGCAAGTCCAGGCCAGTGCTGATGGATCGCTGTTTCCTCTGGCTACAAGAATTGCCTCTGCCAGACCTGCCTGGTGTTCAGTACCCCCATCTCCTACAGGAGACCTCCAGCTCCCCTGGATGAGATCAGATCTGTTACAACAGCTCCAGTATTCTACACTGGCCTCTTGTCTCCTATCACAGCCACAGTGTATTCTGACAAAGATTCCTGCCTTTAATTTTCAAGTCTATGTTAGGGAGAGAAATGAGATGTGTGTGAATCTGACTCACGTTAATGTTGCTCGGAGAAGTCTCTCCCAGGCGGCCTTTTGTAATCATTCCTCCCAAAGAGGGAGTCCCACTGCTCATCTGATCCGCAGAGACAGACGAGGAGGTACCCACACACCAAAGTCCTTCCGGATGGGCTTGGGACTTTGCAAAACACCAGGCAAGGGTGTAAGTTCCAGTGTGAGCAGCCTACAGTAAATATGAACTGCCTTTGGGGATCATGTGCTTTTGTGATAGAGCCTCAGGAAACATATGTGCTGTACAGGTTGTCTGGATATGGTGAAGTCCTCACCACCCAAGGCTGCTGATTGAAAAGGACCAAAGGTGGTTCTGGTTAGAGAGAGAGAATGTGACCGATTGATGTGGCATCTGATTAGCTTCTGCTTCATTTACCCTATAGCTTCAGTTGTCATTGAGGAACCCATAAAGTCCCATGAAAAGACCACCAACTACCAATATTACCAATACCATGACTACTACAAACACTGCTTATTGAGCTCTGCTATGTGAATTTGATGCGCCATCTTGTTGAATCCTCAAAACCGCCATGTGAAGTAAATGCCCCTATTATCTGCATTTTACAAGAGGGTAAGCAAAGGTGTGCTCTAGGGTCACCAAAGAGGTGACAGTAACTAAAGATCAATTTGTCATAATTAAAGAAACTGTGAACACAACTGAGATACAAATAACAGATTGGGAAAAGATATTTGTAATTTCTTTGACCAACATGGGGTCATATTAAAAAGAATGCTAGCAAATGTAGAAGAAAGGAACAACTTAAAAAAAGAGACGAAGGATGTGAAGTAATTTATAAAAGAAGAAATCCAAAATATTAATGCATAAAGATGCTCAGACCTATTAGAAATCAGAGAAATGCGAATTAAAACAATGAGAAGATGCTCCTTTGTATCTATTGTATCTAGTGGATTGGCACAAATCAGACAGCTGCATGAGGTTAACCACTGGCAGGATGTGGGGTTACAGGAACTTTCACATGGAGCTAGATGAGGTATAGACTGATGCAAGCATTCTGGAAAAGGGTAAGGCACAGGAGAGTCAAAATGATGCTCCTCCTCCTCTCTGGTGGGGCAGTTCTGCTCCCCAGTACACATCTCTAAGAAATTCTCACACAGGTCCCCAGAAGGACCTGAGCAAAGGCGCTCATTGCAGCCTTGCCCATGGTGATGGGGGGCTGGAAGCAGCATGGGCATCCATCCCTGGGTGAGCAAAGGGCTATGTCATCTGGTGGATCCCCACCTCAGGGTATCATGTAGCAGTAGAAGCTGCAGACTATGTCATCACTTGGCAACAGGTATGGGCATAAAAACACCACGCTCTGTGAAAACAGTAAGGAACAGAATAAGGTAATTAATGCACTGCCATTTGCACAAATTAAAAACAAAACAAAACAAAACACCTGCACGAGAAACGTCCAATCACACTTTGAAAGAAACATCGAAAGGGAATGGGAGTGGGGATGGCAAAGACTTTAAAGGTGAGAGAAGTAGCTGGAGGAGGTGAGGACTTGGGGACAGTATTTCCCATTAATTTATATGGGAGAGAAAGGTTTTGAACTTGCTCAAAGTCTGACAGGGAGAAGTCAGTGAAGGACAGGGGTGAAGAGGCAGAGGAGAGACGGGTGAGGGACAGGGAGGGGGCCTGATGAGAAAGGAGGAGATGAAATCCCAGGCACAGGTGTGGAGTGTGTGATCTGGACAGGTAGAGGGGGGGAAAAAGATAAACAGGGTTAACTCTTGAGGATGGGGTTAAGGAAATTGAAGGGGCTCTCATTTGATCACCTTATGAGAATAAAGAAATGGATGGCATGGTAAGAGTTTCAGGAGAGTAGAGAAAGTGGAAACGAGCTAGGAAAAGGATCAGGGGGCAGGCAGAGGGCTCCGTGAGGTGGTGACCACTATGGGAACAGAGTGGGTAAACAGGGGCTGATTCTGGGCTGGTCCTGATGGGCAGGAGGGCTGGGGGACAAAGTGGTGAGTGAGTGAGGGGATGGGCCCTGGAATGGAAAGAAGGGAAGAAACATGAAAAATAATAGGAGGAGTTTGAGGGCTGAGAGGCACATGAGGCCAAGAATACCAGCACTGGGTCCACTGAGCAAAAGCCAGAGAGAGAGGTGATCGTGGTCATGGCATGCACTATGGGCATTTTGAAATGCCAGCGTGGAGCAGTTCTGTGAAGGCCAAGGCCAATGGTTGGCTATGGAAAGGATTGCTTTTTCCGAGGAAAAGAAACTGAAAAGTGAAGTTGCTCAAAATAATGGCAAGATTTGTGCTAGTGGGAGCATCTCTTGGCTACCTCCAAACCCTCAACTCCTGGAGATTTGAGTCACAAGTTTCCCAAAGGAAAAGGGAACAAGATGCCAGAGAAGACAGACTGACGTGTGGTGGCCAGCACCCCTTCACAAGGTCATATATGCCCTTCCCTACAGCTCTGACCTTAACCCTCAGCTCCAGAAGGGCAGGGGTGAAGATGCAGAGGAGAGATGAGTGAGGGATAGGGAGGGGGCCTGATGAGAAAGTAGGAGATGAAATCCCAGGCCTCCCTTCTTCAGTGACCTGGTAAAGAGGTTGTAGCAGCAGAAATGTTCAGAGAAAGAAATGGAGGTAGAGTCTAAGCTAATGAGTTTCGAAATAGCACAGCAAATTGTTTGAAAGTAAAAGGTTTTGAGATTCCAAGAACATTGATTTTGTCATAGGCAAACATTTTGGAAGAGCAAAGATGAGCATATTCCAGATCCAGCCAAGACCCTAAGAGAAGGGAAGGGTGAGGAGAACCATGTGGGTAAGTCTGCAGTGATGGCAGAAGCAGAGGACCAAAGTCATCCCACTTCCCAGCATGACTGACTGTGCATGGAGCCACAGTTACTCTCAGCCCTGTCCTGGTGGAGCATGGCGAGGACAGTGACCAACCTGATGCCTGCTGATTATCCTGCAGGTGAGGGTTGTCTGTTCCCCAAGGTCAGGTTCAAGGATGCGTTGACCCATCTGGTGTGGCCACTTGAGAACATAGGCCACTCCTAAACTTTACTTCCTGAGAGTTGGACAGGGTGGTTTGTATCTCTGGGGACAGAGGTGGAGTATGGAAGGGAAAACCTTTCTCCCTTTCCAAGGGATACCACCCAAATACTTAACAATGTTTGTTGTACAAGCAAAATGGGAGGAGCTTATTGGAACCTGCCAATCATACGTCCTATAGCCCTTGGGTTGTGGAAGGTCCTAGGGCCTCAGGGAGGGCCGGGATGGCCAGGATGCGGAGGATCTTCAAGGCTCGGGAGACTGGCTTTTGTCAACCAGGACAATATATTTCAATATTTTAGCGGCGGATGCAGCTGTGCTGGTGCATTTTGACCCTTGAGTGGACCTGCTGAGCACCACACTTCCGGGAAGAACTCAGTGGTAGGGTTGGGAATACACTCCTGTTTCTTGTAGGGAAACAAATCAGACAGTGGAGTAATGGTGTCAGGTCCCAAGGGCGCACCAGACTTGAGGGCATGGACAGGAATGACAAGGTCGGGGGATACATCTGGACATGCAGAAGGGGCTTTTCCAGAAAACGCCCGGAGTCAAGGGAGCAAATCTGGATAAAAATTCAGACACTTTGAAGACCCTGGGGCTGCAATTACTTGTGCGTAGTGGAAGGCCTCCTCGAATTCTCCAAGATACAACAGTACATGTGCATCTAGCTACTGACCTCTGTGGAGGTCCACGTGGTGAGAACAAGCCTGACTCCGGCCACCGAGTCTGTCTGGGATGGCTGTCCTTCCTGCTTGGACAACCTCACTCCTGAAGTGCGCATCTGTAGCTGCCAGGCAGGCAGGTGCCAGATGCAAAATTGTGATTCAGGGTAACCGATTTGGAGGTGCGGGCCAGTGCTGTTGAGTTAGGGGCCCAGCCAGGCTGATGAGCCATGAGCTCCGTAAAGATGGCTGGCACCTTCTGTGGCTGGGGAGGGAGCCCCTGAAGTGAGGGCCTGGATCAGACACAGAGATGCATCTGTTTTTGCTCACTCTGAGATGACAGGGACATATCGATCCTATGGTTCACTGGCTCACAAAGGGCTAGGGGCAAAATCAAGGCAATCGCCAACATTAGGTGGAATGGAGTCTACAGCATTTGGCCTGTCATGGAGGCAGGACCCTGTGGGGGAAATCTGGGCACGTTCCAAACACAATCAAATCCTGCAGGCATTAGGAGCGTTCCCGAATCCACATTGCTCCATGCCAGGATGCTGAAACACTGAAGGACCATTACCCCCTGGCCCTTCTATTTCTGTCTGCTGTGAGCGTTCCTTTGGAAATGGTGGGGAATTTGCATTTATCAGAAAATTGCTTACTTACTCTAACCAGCTATTTTTAAGGTTTTATTTTAGCTAGATAATGAATAAGACTAAATTGATGTCAGGCATGAAGTAATTTTAACCAATACCTTCAAAAGTCTATAATACCAAATATTGGAAAATTATATGTAGGGTAATCTAAATAATGAGATGTTAAAATTTCTTGGATCCCGGGAACTCTTCTATTCATTTTGTTCCCCTCTCTCTTTCAACCTCACTGTGGGAGGCTCCGTCGCTGACATCTTTATATATGATGTTCTCATTTCAAAATGCCACTGAACCTTCAAATGAACACTTGCGTATGATCCTTGAATACAAAAATACTTAAATCAAGATTTTATGTTTTGGTGCAGTCAGCCAGAATGCACAGAGAGAAATGGGAAGGCTTGGCTCAGGACCCTACCCCAGGAAGGCAGGAAAGGTCCTTCTAAGGAAGGGAGGCCACTTGTGAGGGAGGCACGTGACGTAGATGCATCCAGAATCACTGAAAGATGAAGCATGGAAGAGCATCCTCCCTCCATAAGCAAATCACAAGACGAATGCCTCTCCTTACACCAAGGACCTGACCACACGCTCCGAGAGGAAAGAGCGCAATGCAATGAGCACTCCGCCCAGCACAGGTGGCTTCTTTTGTGTCCAGAGGGTTCTAAGCGAGGTCTACATGAAGACCTGGCAGGTCCCTGGCCACTACCTGCTAATTGTCTTCATGATTCTAGTCTCACACCAAAAAGATTGGGCATCCACTGTGTCCCAGAACTGGGCTAGATACTTTCCTGATGTGACCGAACTTGATATTACAGTAAGCTGTATGTCTGCTGTTTATGGATGAGGACATGGAAGCGTGCAGGTGTGACCAGCTTGCACAAGCATATGTAGAGGGAGGGGCGGAGCCAGAGCACAGACCCAGATCCACCTGGTTCTGGAACCCACACCCTCAAGAGGGTTGTCAGAGATTGGGGAAGACTCCTGCCTAAGTGATTGAGCCACGGATCCAATTGAGGGGGTGACCTCTGAAGGTTTAGTAAGGAGTTTCATTTTGCCCCAGTTGGCCAAATGTTTTAAAGTTTAAAATTGTGAGACAAAGAGAGGAAAAACTTTCCTGTGGAGAAAGACCTTAGTTTACTCTGGCACTGAGCCCGCCTGGGTTTTGTGGGGGAAGCTCTGGTCCTCCCCAGGCTTGAGGTCTGTTGGGCCAGCGATCTGTCAACACTGCTGAGAACCACAAGGATCTCAGGCGGTGAGGGGGGCGGGAAGCAAGGCTGCTGTCGGACCAGACACATAACATGGAGAAAGATCCCCCGGGCTGGAAAACCACATGGCGTACTTTCAGCTAGGGTTTGTTTGTTCCTTTGGATGGGGAACAGGAATACTCCTACTCAACCTTCAAAACTCAGCTCAGATGTTACCTGCTCCAAAACCCTCCCCAGATGTCAGGATGTAGGGCTAGAAGCCCTGTTAGGCACCGCCCCCCCACTTGATGTGTGGCATCCTGTGGTGCTCTTTCTGCTGCCCCTCTCTGCTCGGCTGTGAGCTTGGAGAGAGAGGAGCCTGGTCGAGTGCCATGGCTGTGGAAGGTCACAGAGATGAAGTGGGTGCCCACACAGGAAGCCGTGATGGACGAGGGCAAAGCAGGTGGCAGCTTAGACCAGCAGTCCCCAGAGAGACGGGCCTCCAGACTGCTGGCTACCCACATACCCCAAAACAGAGTACGTGGCCTGCAAAGCAGACTCCTTGGGACCCCCACCTGGGTGGGTGCACGGGGCTGGTGGGCTGTGCTGGTCAACGGAAGGGCAAGGCTGCTCCGTGTGTCATCTATTTGGTCAGCACACTGGCAAGAAATTCCGTCCTGCATTACCAACACCCGAAATGGCTGAAGGATGCAAGTAGTGACCTCACTTCCCACCTGACTGGCCCACTATTTTTTTTTTTTTTTAAGGAAACTCTACCCCCAATGTGGGGCTCGAACTCACAACGCCGAGATCAAGAGTCACACGCTCCACCGACTATTGCCCGGACCTCTGGAGCTCCACTGCTGGGCTTGGAAAGGTCTTATTCTTCTTCTCTCAAGTCTTCCCGACCCTCATGGGAAGGAGAAAGACAGTGAGACAGAGACACAGAGGAAGCAAAGGGAGAGGAAGAGGCAGAGAGAGACAGCAGGAAAGAGAGAGAGCCGTGAAGCTGAAGGAGATTCACACAGGCGAGGGAAGCAGCACGAGAAGCACCTGTTATGCACGCGGGTCCACCTCCAGCCCAACTGCCAGGACCGAGAGTGTCCTGTCTCACCCTGCTCTCTTCTCCCACCCACAGAGAAATTTAAAAACATATTTTACTCTTTTGTCTGATACTCAGTTCCCCTGAGGAATATTTTTGTTTGGCTTTGTTTTGTTGGGTTTTTTTAAGGAAAAATGTTCACCGAAGGTTATAAAACACATATAATTTACTCACGGTAATTGCCCACATGTTATTTATGTGCGGAGCTGGCAGTGAAACAGAGAAGAACGACTTGATCAATGCATTAGTCTAATCACGGGGTTCCTGCTCTTAATTTCTTTTGTTGGTAATTTCCATACTCGGGCAGCAATGCGTAGAATTATCTCGATTTACAGATCTTGAGACCCTGGGGAAAATCTCTTTGGAGCCATTTCTGTCTCCTGGGGAATTTGATATTTATTCAACACAGAGTTTGAAAGCCCTATAATACAGATTCAACAACTCCAAATAACTCCTCAGAAATTTAGTGGGTCTCTCGGACATTTTCCCTTTTTTTAATTGGCAATTTTGGGGGGCTGAGAAATAGATCACAGAACGTGAGTGAGAACAACTTTTAGTCAAGGGGAAGCCATGATTTGGCAGACTTGGCGTTTGTCAGGAAACAAACCCACACAAACAAAAACACTACTCTTTTTTTCTTTCTAAATACATGGAAGTCCTTTGCTTTGCCCAGAGTTTGTAATACAATATTCTACGGTGAAGTACTTATGGTAAGCCTATTGGAGACTGTGGGAGAAGTTTCCTGTAATTTCAATTTGCCTTGACAGAAGGAGACACAGCCCATGCTGTCAGCCAGGCCTGCGGACCAGCGCCTTCCCCTCCCAGCTTCCAGGGGGCAGAGAGGAGGGGATGAGCAGAACTTCCTTCTCTTCGGTCAGCACCTGGGTTTCTTCCAACAGGAACAGGTTGCCGTCCCTCAAACTGCCAAGTAGATGTGGGAAACCACAGTCCTTCCATTGAGCAAAGCCCTTCAGAGGGGCCCACACTGAAATCCCACAGACATTCCGAACTTCCAAGGACATGGCTAAGGGACCAGAGAGAGATGAGTGGGCAGCTGTCAGGGGACAGTCCCAGAAGGTCTGGGGCTTCAGGTCGGCATTCTGATATCGGGAACACTTACCGGAGGATGATAACGATGACCCTTCCTGGGCCTGGCACCTCATGGTTAGCTTCTCATATCACCTCCACCTGGGGGGGTAAGTGACAGAGAGAGCATTTAAACCCAGATTCTGTTTGATCCCACAAATGCGTTTCCGACCTTAGCAGGGGACTTGTCACTTCTCAGAAACAACCCGCAAACACGCAGATCCCTCTCAGGCAGCAGGGTGACCCACGTCCCGGGGTTGGTGGAGACTGAGAAATTCCCAGGACATGAGACTTTCAATGCTCGAACTTGGGAAAGTTCTGGACAAACTGGGACATGCTGGTTTCCTTCTCTGGAGGTGAAAATAGAGCCTAAGCTCTTCAAGGAGGGTTAAGACTCAAAACCGTGAGAACAAAAACAAGGGGCAAGAGCAGTGATTTGACGATGGCAGGCAACCTTCTTGTGAGTTTTATCTGACATGCATGGTGCTCCTAAAGCATTTTAAATAGAATGTGTTTGAAATTCAGGACATTTCACATAGGAAGCTGAATCTCGAAATAGAAAGATCGGGTCTCAGAGGGCTGCAGGACCAGCAAATCCAGTTGCAGCCCAGCTCACCTCACAGATGAGGTCACTGGCCTGGCTTTTATAGACGGTTGAGTCTGGTGTCTGGTAGAGGGAGCGTTACGCCGTGGTGACTGGGAACCAAATTGCAATAGGTCCCCAAATAGCAAATCTGGTTGTAAGTTCTTTCTCTCTAGGCCTTTGCAGCCTTTCCAGGTTGAATATTCCAGGGTCCCAGGCGAAACAGAACACATTCTTGTTAAGCCAGAATCTCAAATAAATCTCAGGCACTCAGGAAGTTTACAAGCCCTAATCGCTGCTCGCAGTGAGAGCTGGAGGCTCGTGGGGTGGGGAAGTGTCTTCTAATTCCCACGGGAAAACGAACATAGTCCTGCAAGGCTTTTCAGAAAGAAGATAGTCCCCAAGTTTTAGTGTTTGAAATTCGCCACCCCACGGCATGGATGCATGGCTGACGGTGGCATAAGAGCTCCGAGCTTAGAAAGCACGTTTGCATATATTATTCCATTTCCTGCTCACGTCAAGCGTGTGAGCTGGGCTGATGTCATGCTCGTTTGATGGATGAAGCCCACAGAGGTTGAACTGCCCTAGCCAGGCACTTCTAACTCCCAGTTTCATTCTTCCTCAGCACCAGGTGGGAAATCTTTATTGACCAGAATGCCCGATTAACCAGAACATGGCCTTTGTCTTGGAGATCATTCCAGACTGATTTTCTTTATAGGAAACTCCCAGGGAGCTGCAGACTTTCTTGCTCCTCTTCTGATTAGCCGGAGGTCTTCCTGCCAGCCCAGGGAGGCCCGCGTTTCAGAGCCTGGGTTGCAGGGCATATTGCTACGAGCCAGGCGGGCTGTGGGCTGACGCCTGAGACTCCCACATCTCCCTGGTGGACAGGCGGCCTCAGTAGCTCTCCTCTGAAGTGCAGCCACCCAGGGTCCTGACAAAGACAACAACCCTGGGTCATCCCTATTCTCCACGGCCAAGCCGGAGGAAACCTTTCAGATGCTCCTGTTCCGCACCCCGACCTTGCGGTCTTACCCTTCTGGCTGAACAAGAGACAAACAGCTCCTCTCCACTTGGCTGTGTGCAGCTTAACGAATGCGTATGAAGACCATATAAATAATTCACATCACTCAAGAGGTGGTGAGCCGAACAAGTCCCTTCTGGTTACATTTATTTAAAGATAAGGTGAAACTAAGTGAGTGATGGCCCAGTTACAAAGGCCAGGGTCCAAAGGGGATTGGGACACTCTAAGTTACACCACCAGAGTGATTTGTGCAGAATTATGTCAACTTAGAGATCCTGGCACCTTGGGGGAAAAAGAAATGTCTTATCTCTAAGAAAAGTGATACGCGATGAGTATTTTCCAAGTACAGCCTATGAGCTAATTCTACAGAATTCAATTTGGCTCTGGCAGGAACAAAATTTCTATTTCAATCTAAAAGGACCTCTGAATTAGTAACCTTGCAAATGTTATCTTCACTCGGAGGTGTCACTCGGGGACTCATCGGCCACGTGCCCCGTCTCCCTGGTTGTGGGTCCTCCTGGTCCAGGGGTCTGTTCTTCCCAGAAAGGAGCACCGGCGAGGTTCCAAAGGGACTAGAGGGCCTTTGGCTGGAATCAACTGAGGAGGAAAATGTTGCTTCGGAGCTCGAGCGAGGGCAGTGTTCACGATCAAAAGCTGGACGAGCAAAGGTTATGAAGGGACCGTAGACCTGGACACCCACCCCTGCCTGGCAAGGTGACGAGAAACGCTTTCTCCTGTCCTGGTTTTTACCTTTCCTGTACTCTAGCCACACGTTTTCATCACAACCCCCACCCCTTTTCCCACAGTGCCCCCTAAATATTTCCACGGAAGACTTTTAGAACTTTGTAATAAGGAGATTGTATCGCCAGCTGACAATAAAATTTACGAAGCAAAGAATGCTTCTGTTAATACTTTCTGAACGTCTTTGTTTTTGAATGACCAAGATGCTGAGAATATTCCAATTCAGTAACCCTGCCTCCAACAGGCAGTGAAACAGTTAGCGGGGTTGACAGATAGATACAGCCACGATGCAATAATCCTTGCTGCATTGAACTTTGTATTTAAACACTTATTTTATGTTTAATTAATTTCTCCAAAGTGGAAAACTTCCAGGCTGCCTTTGAAGCAGACTGTTTGTTTAAAATATTTTGTTTTAAGAATAAGGCAGAGAAAAGAAGGATGGAAATTGGGGAAAAAAGGGTTTATGTTTTTCCTGTTGTTTTTTCAAATATGATGTGACATCGTGAAAAAGCCTCCTGAAAGCACAATTCTTTGTGTGATGGAACAGAGATGCACCTACGAGTCTCACTTCATCAAAGAAACAGACGTGTATCTATAATTTATGCTTTGCTTTAAGCTTCTGCTGATCTGATGTGGCTTTTTTAAGACAACACAGGCAGCCCTGGCATCACTTGTCAATCACTGGGGCATGCTCAAATCGGAGACCATTAGTAGAGGAGATGGCAGAGTTTCTTTAATGACGCTTTTATATGTGCGGTGCTGGCAGTGAAACGGAGAGGGTCTGACTTGATCAATGCATTAGTCTAATCACAGCATTCCTGCTCTTAATTTCTTTTGTCGGCAATTTCCATACCCGGGCTGTGCTCGGGATCCTGGCAAAGACCCGTTCGGAGCCCCGCGTGACAGGTGTAGTCACCTCGGCCAGAGGCGGCTCTGCAGGAAGTGATGCTTGCGAAAGAGAGAGAGAGAGAGAGGCGAGGCCGGCTGGACGGTTGCCTTCACGTCCCGTCTTGCGGTGAACACAGGGAAAGCCCACCCCGCGGCGATGGCTGGCAGCCCAGTGGCAGCCCTTGGCCCCGCTGATCCTGGCCCCCTCGGTGGTTCTGCTGCAGCGAGCGTTCGCCAAAAGCAGAATCCGTGTATAATGAACAAGTTTCATGTTCAACATCTTAAGTGTCTATTTATGAGTCCTGATAATTAGCCCTTTGTCTGCAATTCCAGCACATGATTAGAGTTCCATCTCACGCTATTAGTGTCGCTCCCCAAACTCGTCCTCCTCGCCTGGAGGATCACAAGATGGGGGCACCTGCAAGGCAAGGCAATGGGCCACTGGGGGAGCCGGGCTCCCTTCCCTGACCTGGCCTCCAGGACCCCTCCTTTCTCTGCTGCACTTCTCCTCTGGCTTCTTCTGATTTCACTCTTCCTGGCTTTTGTTCTTCACTTGTTTTCTGCTCACTCCCGTGGTGAGCATTTTTTACATAATACCCTACACATGATACTTGTACCTTTTGCAAAATCTTGTCAGGATGCTATGAGGCTTAAGATACTTTCCAAACGAATCATTCCCAGAATCAAAATATTATGAGGGAGGCCAAATTATCTCTAATTATAACCTCCAGAAAACGAGAGAGAACCTTCTCAACAAACAGAACAGGGGGACGCAACCGACAGAAATATTTGCAGGAAAAGTAATATTCTTTTTTTTTTTTTAAAGCGATCAAATCATGTAAGCATACAAATAAATGTATTTTAATAAGGGTAAAATTACTAGTTAATGAGTTTGCTTTGGGGTTTTGTATCTTCGGTGTAAAAATATATAAATGCTTTTATTAAGGTTGTACCTATTATTTTCCAAATGAACACAAACACAAAATCTAATCCATTTAGCGATATTGTATTTTAACATATCACTTACTCCCTCCGCCACTTCTTATTAGTGTACACTCCAGAAAACTGAATAATAACCCCTACCACACAGACTCGCAGAGTCCTTTACGACTGTAAAAGGAATTCGAATTTTTTATGATATCACGGCAATGTAAACAGAAAATTAAAAAGCCAGGGCCAGCCATGGGTCATAAAAGCAAGGGAGGGGGGTCCTCGCGGTCTTGTCCCGGCCCCTGTGTCCCCCAAGCCGAGTGGTTCCTGCAGCCCCCCTCCCCCCCACCAGCCGGGCCAGGACTCCCGGGGAGGCAGATGGAGTGAGTGTTGAAGTCCCAAGTTCATCCCTCTGCAGAGACAAGAAGCTCCAGGCCTCCAGGAAGCTCTGGTTGGTGGATGATAAGTGGGCCCAGGCAAGGCGATGATTGGCCAGTCATGAAAAGCAGCCTGGCTCACAACTTCTTGTTGAAAAATAAAGGAGACTAGCTGTGAAGGCAAACAAATATGGGAGAGAAAAGGCCACAGCGCTTTTTCCTGAAGTCGGAAAAACACTTGGGTGTTTCTTCCTTCTGTCCTTATCTTGGTCCATGACTACTGCCTGCGTGTGGGTGTCTCTGCTTCAGTGGGCTAATTGAGGATCTAAACAAACCAATTAATCACTGAAATTCATACAAGACGGACAGGTCTGGAGAGGTGATGTTCATCAAACCCCTCAATTTGTTTTTTAATCCTTGCAGCAATTTATTTGCTGAATGTGCACATTTCTTCCTTGAGATTTCCTAGCCGTGGCCAAGGTTAACTGTATACAGACTCATTCAGTATTTATGATTTTGCATAGTGGAGAAGTTTTTTTTCTTCTTCAGAGTCAGAGAATCTGGGTGCATTAATCAAAAATAATGAATAAAATGATCCGTCTGACAATTCTCATAGCTGCCTAGGTTTCAGGAGAATAACGAACTAACTTTATTAATCAACAGTTCCTGATTAATTGTTACAAAGTGTCATCCATAAATTTCCCTTCATTTTAATAATACTTGCTGAACGCTAACAATATCCCCAGTGATTTCAGATTTATGGCGGCCTGGGCACCACGAGGAGTGTGGCACTCCAGCCTCCCCGGCTCCCCGGAGCCTGGAGCTGCTCTTCCATCGCAGCCTGACCCCCGCTCCTCGGCTCCCCTCCTCACGCTGCCCCTTCCCCTCCGCCCCTCCCGCCGCTCCCCTGCCCCAGCCTGCCAGGCAGAGAAGCCACCCGTCCGGGGTGGGGGCGGGGCGTGCGCACGGGGACCTGGCACCCCAGCCCCGCCCCGCCTCCCAGCCCCTCTCCACCTCTTCGGGCCGGGTTTCAGGAAGGAGAAGGTGGAGAGCAGCGTTGCAACCCATTAACTATGACAGTTTCACTTTTCTCTCCTAATTACTCGTTCCTGCCTATTTGGCATTTTCTTAGAAAAATTTGTTGAATAATGACCAGCATTAAAATGGAGGCTCTTAAGAATTTATACGCAGAGCTTAATTTATCATGTACTTTCCTTATCTTGCAGCCGAATTTATTTCTAAGTGTCTTTGCTATGCCTGTGACAGTGCAGTCATTTTCTTAAGGGCACAGCATGTATCGGTAACACATTTAAAAATGCAACACTATTTAATCAGAAGAAGCTCAGGCTGGTTTCTTTGTGAATTGTGTTTGTTTACTGCAACTGCCGGCTTGACATAAGGCAATTAGTACTAATTGTTTAACCCAGCTGCCTTGCTGAGAGCAACCAAGAACTTTTGTACTTTATCTTGTTTTCTCTGGTTGCTCTCTGCTACGCAATTCCTGCCATATTTGCTCTTGTTTCCAATGTTTTAAGCAGGGTGCAGTTTTGCCTTTGTGGAAGGGAGGCCTCGCTGCAGGCTGGGCAGGAGGCTGTTTCCAGAGGAACACAGGTTCCCGAAGATGCTCTTCGACAAACTTCAGCCGGCCAGCTTTTCTTGCTCGGTGCTGTGAGGTCTTTGAGAGCCGGCAAGAAGCCGAGGTCAAAATGCACAATAGAAACCCCCGAGACTGTCCAGGAGCCTGGAGAGATACTCTCCCTACCTTCCACATTAGCCAAACTTCTGCAAAAACGGGGAGGGGGGGGAGGTCTCTGATCTCAACGGTTTTAAAGTTATGAGGGGAAGTTGTACCTTCAGGCTACCATCTGTCTGCCTCAAATATTTTACTTCTTGCTTATTCTTTGTCAAAGTCTGCATCTATAGGAGGCCATTGGGAGTAGGAGGAAAATTCACGATTTATCATATGTTTTGATTTGCTTCTAATGTTTTAAATATGCTTCCACTGCGTCTCAGAAAGTGCATCTAAAAGGAGAGGATTGTGTGGGCACGAAGTCTCCCCGTGGAGTGGCGGGGTGCTGCAGACGAGCTCTGGCCACTGCTGAGTCAGGCAGACGCCCTGTCGTGGCCATGCAGCCACCAGGACACACGACTGGTCCCGCTGCTT
>NC_138384.1:34836157-34884125 GCF_054177405.1 Leptonychotes weddellii
ACTGAATTCCTGTATGAGTTCTAGCAGTTTTGAGGTGGAGTCTTTTGGGTTTTCCACATAAAGTATCATATCATGGTGATACTCTCTTTTAATCCATTTTCTCCAAATTTCCTGTTTTCTTTATTATTTTTTTTAAAGATTTTATTTATTTATTTGAGAGAGAGAGAATGAGAGACAGAGAGCATGAGAGGGAGGAGGGTCAGAGGGAGAAGCAGACTCCCTACCGAGCAGGGAGCCCAATGCGGGACTGGATCCCGGGACTCCAGGATCATGACCCAAGCCGAAGGCAGTCACCCAAACAACTGAGCCACCCAGGCACCCAAATTTCCTGTTTTCTTGATCATATTAATCTTATTAGATTAAAAGACAGGAAATTACTATTATTCTACCAGTTTTCATCAACAAAAATGTCAATATCATACAGTCCAAACTGTTACTTTAATTCCATTACCTGAGTAGTCTGTGAGACTCTTCCTATAGTCTATTTGTTGGCTTTTGGTCATGTGGTACTAAATTTTGATATGTAGGGTTGTTGTTGTTTATGATGTTTAATTGCATTGAGTACAGCACACAAATCCTAATGTGTAACAATGCATTTTCATATACATATAAACCTATATAATTTCTACTTAGATCAAAATATGGAGCATTTTTAGCAATATAGTAAATTTACTCATGTTCTTCTCCACTCATTATCTCCCCAAGTATAGCTGGGGAAGTTATGCCTGTTTTACACAGTGTGATTTTTTTCCACTTAACTTCATGTCTCTGAGTTCATGCATGTTGCTGTATCTGTCACAACTTTTTTTTTCTTTTTCACTGTTGAGTAGTATTCCATTGCATAAATATACCATAATTTATGTATTCATTCTACCTTTTATGGATACTCCCTCTTGATGTTTTTCCATTTGAGTGTTTTTATGAAGTGTGCTGTTATAAATATTGTGGTACATGTCTTTTGGTGGACATAGCCATTCACTTTGGGGCAAGAATATATAAGTGATAAGGGCAAGTCCTGGGCCATAGGACATATGTATATTTTGTTTTAGTAGGTATTGCTGAATAGTTTTTAAAGTGATTACACCAATTTATAGTCTAACAATTTAAGAGAATCCCACCTATTCTATATTATCCCTGGAACCTGGTGATGTGAATCTTTTAATCTTAGCCTTTCTGGTGAGTCTTGCAACAATGTTTTGTTGAGTTTTAATTTGTATTCTTCTAATGATTAATGACAAATACTTTAAATATGTTTATTGGTTATTTTAAAATCCTCTTAAAAGAGGATTTAAAAGTGTCTATTCAGATTTCTTTCTTAATTTTCTACTGGGTTATCAGAATTGTTCTTATTGATTTATAGGAGTTCTTTTTATATTCTGAGTTTGAGTTCATTGTTGGATATTTGTATTGGAAATGTCTTTTCCAAGTCTGTGGTCTTGCTTTTTTATTGTCTTAATGGTGTCTTTTAATGAATGTGGATTCTTAATTTTAATGAAGTCTAATATACTCATCTTTTCTTTTACAGTTAGTAAGATAAAGTCTTCCATTTCTTCTTCCAGAAACCTTCTTTGTTTTAATTACCATATTTAGTTCAATGATTCATATTGAATTAATTTTTGTGTATTGTGTGAGGTAGGAGTTGTATTAGTCAGGGTTCTCCTGAGAAACAGAAGCAGTAGGATATCTATCTATCTATCTATCTATCTATCTATCTATCTATCTATCCATCCATCCATCCATCCATATAATATGAAATTTTATCACATGATTATGGAGGCTGAGAAGTCCCAAGATCTGCATTTGACAAGTTGGAGGCTCAGGGGAGCTGATGGGGTAAGTTTCAGTTTGAAAACCAGCAGGCTCAAGACCCAAGAAGAGTCAGTGTTTCAGTTCAAGTCCAAAGGCAGGAAAAGATGGATGTCTCAGTTCACGGTAGTCAGTCAGGGGGAATTCTATATTATTTGTGGGAAGGTCAGTCTTTTTATTCTCTTCAGACCTTCAATGATTGGATCAGGCCCACATTGGGGAGGGCAATCTGTCTTACTCAGTCTTCTGATTCAAATGTTAATCGTATCCCAAAACACTATCACAGACACAGAATGTTTGACCAAATATCTGGGTACCCAATGGCCTAGTGAAGCTGACACATAAAATTAACCATTACAGGAGTCAAGGTTCATTTTTATCTGTTATCTATCTATCATCTATCTATCTATCTATCTATCTATCTATCTATCTATCTAATCTATCTCATCTCCATTTGACCTATCACCATTTTTTAAAATGACCATCTTATTTCCACTAAATTGTGTTAAACCTTGGTCATCAATCATGTGCTTGGAAAAGGGTGGTTACTAACACAATTGACAAAGCTGATCATAAATATAGCTATATATATATATATACTTATATATTTTTATAACTATTTAAAAATATCTTGTATTTTTACCAAGGTAATAAATATGTATAGTTTAAAAATGAAGTGGTATTAAAAGGCTGGGCTGCAGCCCTTTCCCTGTTCCTATTCCTGCTTTCTGGAAGCAACAGCTTTTCATGATTTTACCCATTTCTAATTAATGCTTATATTGCTATTTCTTGGTTTATGAGTGTTGCATATTATATGCTGATTTCTTGTTTTATGAATTACTTTTTTTGCTTTCCCACATCCACTCCCCATTTCTCCTACTCCATCTATTCAATAGATCTACATCACAACTTGTGGTTAAATCACTAGTTAATGTTTATATTAATATGACCATATTGTTTTCTGACTTTCCAAGCAGCAGACAATAATTGTTTTGTCCAAATTTTTGGTTTTGGGGGCATTGACAATTGTTTTATTTCCTAATTACTTAGTGTTCTATTCATGGAGAGACACATTTCTCTCTAAATGCTCCAAAAGACCTGTTAAATATCTGTCAGTATTTTTTCAAGTCTTCAGACATGTTTCCAAGCACTTATATGTTCTTTAACCACCAGAGACTTCCCTCCTGAAGTCCACCTCGCTTATAATGTTACGGTGGGGAAGAAGAATTTTAATCTCATTTCTTATTGCTTTATTGCTTTGTATGTAGCCATTCCCCTCTCCCTACCCAAGCTCTTAGGATCTACTCTTTATCTCTAGTTTACTGAAAGTTTGTAATAATGTGGTTGGCATAGGTCTTTTGTCATTGTTGTTGTTCATTCTGCCGACCCATCTATCTCGCAATTTCTCTTACTATTTTTTTGTTGATATTCTTCCCAGAATTTTCTCATACTGGTCAGATATGGGAATCCCTGGATAGACTCAACACCGTATTGTGCTACTATTTGTTTTATTCTCTTCCACCTATTGTCCTTTCCTCTAAGTTCTTTTCAGTTTGCTTATTTGCTTTTATTTTTTTTATCCTTCCTTGTCTTTTTTTCTTTTTTTTTTTTTTAAAGATTATATTTATTTATTTGACACAGAGAGACACAGCGAGAGAGGAAACACAAACAGGGGGAGTGAGAGAGGGAGAAGCAGGCTCCTGGCTGAGCAGGGAGCCCGATGCGGGACTCGATCCCAGGACCCTGGGATCATGACCTGAGCTGAAGGCAGATGCTTAACGACTGAGCCACCCAGGCGCCCTATCCTTCCTTGTCTTAGTCTGTGTCTTTCATGTTGAGTCTTCTCTCATGTATTGTGATTTTTGGCTCTCTATTCATACTTAAGTGCAAGACTCTAAACTCATTGGAACCTCCATGTGTCCCCATTGCATTACCCCTGTGCACCTCCACTGTGGTGCAGTCAAGCTGCCAGCTTTTCTTGTGTTTCTGTTGTAAAGCCCCCTAATGGTAGACCTTGTAAGGGTCTTTATTACCTTGTAAGGATTCTATTTGTGCCTATTTGGTTTTCCCAGAAAATAATCCTTTAATATCCTATCTGGTGGTTTGGGTTATACAAGTTGCTGACATCCTGGGAATAGGGCAAAGGAAGAGATGTGGGATGTGACCATTCTGGATTTGGATTTATTTGTTCCTTTTGTTTTCAATTTCGCACCTTCTCTCCCAACTCTGTCTGGTTTCCCCACATCTGGAGCCTCTCAATTCTAAACATAATAAAACTCCCGTTTCCTGTAGAGATGGAAATGGGATATATCCTTGGCTACACATGGAAGACCGAGAGATTGGAAAAGGCATGGGGGGTGGCATCTGACTGCTCAGTACAGAAGCACAACCTTGGTGACTGGTCCCGCCAGATCCCAAGCCTTCCCAGAGCCCTGTGGGGAAAATTACTTTGTTTTTCACTGCCATCCCCTCTGTTGCCACAAAGGTTTCCTTTTTGTAGGCTCTTCTGACTCATTTACCCCTGCTCAGTTTGTTACCTTCAAAGTATTTCATTTATATCCACGAGCACTCTTGGTTCTTCATCTATTCTCTTTATGTCTATGGGTCATTATTATTTCAATTATTTTGCTGTTGTACCAAGAAAGTTTGGAGAGAATAAAGAGAATAAAGAAATAAATGTGGGAGAAATTTAATCTAACCCTCTTTCTTTATACCCAAACAAAATTATGCCCCAAATTAAGCAGAGGATGCTTATTTTGAAATACATCTTATACTTTCATAAAGACTAACACAAAGAAAATCAACAAATTACAAAATGTCTAAAGACAGGTCCATATTCTGTGACTAAAAACAGTGAAATGTATAACCAAATAGTAGAAACCCTAACATCTTGTCAATAAGACTAACCCCTCTACTACTACTACTACTACTACTATTAATTTTATTATTGCTACTAGAAATAATTCCTGGAATAAAGAAGTCCAAATAAATTACACTCTCTTTAAAAATGAATGCCAGTGAAAACACTCTGTGAGTACTCACATGAATATGTGTAGTCTTAAGGGCGCCTGGGTGGCTCAGTCGTTAAGCGTCTGCCTTCGGCTCAGGTCATGATCCCAAGGTCCTGGAATTGAGCCCCACATCGGGCTCTATGCTCAGCAGGAAGCCTGCTTTTCCCTCTCCCACTCCCCTGCTTGTGTTCCCCCCCTCGCTGTCTCTCTCTCTCTGTCAAAATAAATAAATAAAATCTTTAAAAAAAATGTGTAGTCTTAAATGCACATAGTAGAAAATGAAAAGTAAAAGAAGTAAACCTAAAAATGCAAGAAGGTAGATAATGGATGAAAAGTAAACCAAAATTCTATGAGAGTATTTAATAAAGATAATGAGAATGTTTACTAAAACGGAAATTTAAACAATGCAATCCAAAAAGCTTGCTTAAAAAGATTTTTAAAAAATCAAGAAAAAAAGAGGCAAAAATAAGCAGAAGAAAAATGGAACAGATGCATGGATACTGAGAATATTATGAAAAGTTATGAGTAAACCATATACTGTTTAATGCCAATAAATGTAAACATTAAATCAAAATTTTAAGGGTAACGTAAGTGGTGAAATTCAACTCAAGATGAGATGAAACACCTGAATATACTAAGGACCATAGAATAAAATAAGAGAAAGTTATGTATTAATCCCTAAAATTATATGAGGCTCAGCTGGCTTTATGGGTAAGTTCTACCAAACTTTACTGAATAAGAATGGCAACATAGCATATGAACTGGTCGAGAACATAAAAATAAAAATTTAAAGTTCCTCATCTGATTCTGTGATCCTAGCTTAACTTCACACCCAAACCAAATAAAGAGACTTAACACAATCAACAAATCAATGAAAAGAAAAGATAAAAGGATCAGCTAATCTTACTTATGAACCTAAACTCCAAGGTCCTCGAAGAACTTATTCTAGTAATTATATAAAGACACAGTATGCTTTGACCAACCATGGTTTACTCAGGAGACTGATGCAATTTTAGAAATCTATATTGTAATTAACTGACTTAAAAGATTAAGCAACAACAACAAAACCTATCATTTCAAGAGGTGATATATTTAATGCCTATTCTATAAGAAGTACTGGTAAGCTAGGTGTAATAGGGAATATCTTTGTTACAGTAGCAATCAGGAGTTACAGCAAATATTTTTTAATACTAAACTATCAGGAGTATTTCCATTTAAGTAGAGACAAGAACGTTTGTACTCACTGCTACTTTTCATGTTGTTCTGAAGGTTCTAGCCAGACAATGAAAAGTAAGACATACACAGCTGAAAAGGAAAAGACAAAATGGACTCTAAATAATAGACTTAATAAGGAGTAAAATATGAGATCAAAGAAAAAAGATCACCATACCAATCGCATTCCTCTCCTCCAGCCATCATGAAATAGAAAAGGTCATGAGCGAAAGATGCTCTTCTCAAAGGGACCCAAAAGATAATTCCCAACATTCCTAGGAAAGCTACCTCTTTCTTTTCAAAGTTTTCTTGGCGGACCTTGAGTGTCAGGCTAATTTGCTGAAATATTTATTTGTGTGTGTGTCTGTGTGTGTGTTTGTGTGCATATATTTCTCGTCTATTCATCCCTCCGCCATCCCATGAAAGTGGACTTTTTTTTTGACACTATCTCCAGGGAGGTAGATGGTCCATTCAAAAGGAAAGCTGTCTGCTTGCCCTTCTTCCCCACTTTCTCAGGAGCTGGCTCATGAGATCATGCTAAGCATTAGTGTTGGGCACTGATAAAGAGACAGAAGGAAGAGGATGTGTCTTCTACTTTCCCAAAGGAGAGTTCAGACCATAAAAATAAATATTTAAAGCCGCTTGATGGCAAAAGCACTTGACAGCAACACCTGGAGGGGGACGAGGTCTCGGGAGGATGGCTCATGACACAACTATGCAGGTTGCACCCTGAGTTTCTGGGTTCTCAGCTTCAACAGAAGCTTGTCATGGGCACAAGAGTCTTCTGACTTCTTGGGCTGTTAAGGGTTTGGGAATGAACATGGTTGGGGTGATTTGATGATCCTAAGGGTCAGAGGCCCTTCATTGGTTTCCTTTGGACACTAAAGTTGGAGGACAGCTGCCCTGAATCTGAAGTCAGCCAGCCACAGGTTCAGATGAGTGTAGCAGGACATGAGGAGGAGCCCATGCCCTTGTAGACGGCTTAAAGTCCCCACAACACCAGCGCTGGACCAACAAGTGAACAAAAGGAAGTTTCAGCTTTGCTTTAGCTCTGTTATTTTTCTCCTGTGCCATGTAGCTTAATCCAACCCTACTTGATACACTCTGGGAGTGTCAATTTCCTGACCGTAAACTGCAGACAAGCCTCATAGCCTCCCCGTGAAGAAGGCGTTCAGTGGGTCTGGCACAGATTTCAGTGTATCTTAAATACCTCATTCATGTTAGGTATTATTATTGTTGCCATCATGAATAACATTGAATCAAAATATATACTGAGAAGCTATTAGACAATATAAAGATAAATGTAGAGAAACACAATGTTAGTGATAGATTATAGCTCTGTTTTTCTGATTTGGTAACATTTTATTCTTTGATCACTTAATATATCAAAGTCAGGGAAGTCTCTTGATAAAGTTTATTTAATAGTAATATATCACACACTGCAGAGATACTGCTTTATTTTCTAGTGCTCATGGAATATTTACGGTAATAATTACATGGCCTCCAAAATATCCTAATAAATTCTTTAAAAAATTTTTTTAATTTAAATTCAATTGAGTTAACATATGGTGTATTATTAGTTTCAGGGGTAGAATTTAGTGATTTATCAATTGCATATAACACCCAGTGCTTATTACACCAAGTGCCCTCCTTAATGCCTCAGCACCCAATTGCTCCATCCCCCCCCACCTCCCCTCCAGCAACCCCCACTTTGTTCCCTGTAATTAGGAGTCTCTTGTGATTTGCCTCCATCTCTGTTTTTATCCTCTTTTATTTTTCCTTCCCCTCCCCTATGTTCATCTATTTTGCTTCTTAAATGCCATATATGAGTGAAATCATATGGTACTTATCTTTCTCTGACTGGCTTATTTTGCTTAACATAATACCCTCTAGTTCCATCCTTGTCTTTGCAAATAGCAAGATTTCATTCTGTTGATGGCTGAGTAATATTCCATTGTATATACCGCATACTTTATCCATTTATCTGTTGAAGGACATCTGGGCTCTTTCTGTATTTCTGTATTGTTAAATAAACTATCACTAACATTGTGTTCTATATTGTGGACACTGAATAAATTCTTAAAGAGGCTGTCACAGTCATATTCTCTGATTACAACACAAATGGACTATATATAAATTATATATATGACCCTTGAACAACATGCATTTAAAGTGTGTGGGTCAACATATATCCAGAGTTTTTTGATAAATATAGTACAGTACTGTAAATGTATTTTCTCTTCCTTATGATTTTCTTAATAACATTTTCTTTTCTCTAGCTTACTTTATTATAAGAATATAATACAGAATACATATTAACACACAAAATATGTGTTAATCGACTATTTGTATTATCAGTAAGGCTTCTGGTCAACATTAAGCTATTAGTAGTTAAGTTTCCAGGGAACCACAAGTTATATGTAGAAATACAACATTGTATGTTAACTATACTTGAATAAAAAATAAATAAACACATAAATACATAAAAGCTATATGTGGATTTTCAACCACATGGCAGGGGGGGTACACGCCTCTAACCCCCATGTTGTTCAAGGGTCAACTGTACTTGAAATTTAATAAACATATTGCTATGTAACTCAGTAAAAGATAAGCCATAACTACAAATACAGACTATTTGAAAAATACTGAGCTAACAACATAAGAAAATTTATGGGTTGCAGCCAAAGCTGTACTTATTATTGCAGTAATAATCTTAGATATTTGTCTTATTAAGCAAGACAAAAATAAAAACAAATAGTCTGACTGTTAAACTTGACAAGTCAGCAAAAATACAAGAAAGCGTAAGAAAAGTAAGAGGGAAAAATTAACAGAAATAACCAGCATAAATATGCAGTCAGCAGAATTGCTAAATAAATGAGATTGGGTTCTCTGAACTGACGAATAAAATATTCAAAACCAAGAAGTCTAATCAAGGAAAAATGAGACCAAAATAGGATTGAGAATAAAGACATAATCACAAATAGGAAGGGGATTTATAGACGTTTAAAAGATTTCTATGAACGACTCTGCTAAATATGGAAACTGCATACAATTCATAATGTTCAGGGAAAACACATTTAAACTGGCTTAAGAAAATCTAGAAAATACAAGTAAGCCAGAGACCCTTAAAAAAATAGAAAAGTATTGTCAAAGAACTAGCTTTATAAAGATGTTGGGACCAGAAGGTTTGACAGGCAAGATTCATCAATCCTTTAAAGGGACAGATAATTTTACTGTAATTTAACTGTTCCAGAGAATGGAAAAAGAAAGTCACTTTCTCTATCTCTCCCTCTCTCATACACGCACACACCCCAACACACATGCACACACAGAAAAGAGGAAATAAGATTTTTAAAATATATTCTTGCTTGTAATATGGCTACCTACCTCGAAAAGCCCACAGAATCAACTAAAAAGCTATTGAAATTAATGGGAACTGAGTAAAGTGGCACATTACGTAATAAAATATAAATATAATCACCGTCTATTTTGTCAGGAATAACCAGTTGATGTCACAGAAAACGATCCCCATTTATTACAACATTCCCAAACATAAAATATCCAGAAATAAATTTAACGAGAAGTGTGCAGGACCTATAGGGTGGGGAAAAAAATCCTACAAAAATTTACGGAGGGCTATCAAAGCAAAGCTGCATAGGTAAACACCCCTGGGAAGGGGGAAGAGTCCTACCCTCTAGGAGAGAGAAACTGACACACAACAGCGGGTGGTCACGTGGAGATCAAAGCATAGGAAATACGGGGTTTTTTTTAATCTCTGAGAGTTATTTTACAAAGACATTAGCGAGCAATTCTTCTCTGCACTCACAGAAACCTGAAGAGAGGTGAATGAGGTGTGGCTGAGGCAGAGCCTACCGCGCCAAGGAAGATGTCTTGGCCTCTGGCAGAGACTGGTTGATAGAATAGTGGGTGGAGGTAAGATCACCTGCCGAAGATGCCAGCAAGCAGGGCAAGTGGGTCTTCACTCTTTGGGGTCACAGACACCAAAAGTAAAGCAAGTTCTCTTGGTAACAGGAGTGTGGACACGCACTCGCTTCAAGCTGATCTCAGTGTGGTGGCAGACCCTGTTTCAGACCTTCTGCACTGACCCCTTCTGACATGTGTCACCCTCCCGAGTCCCAGACTCGGGGAGTCATCTTCCCGGGTCAAGAGAGCTAATGGCTGTGTGTTGCCATGGGGACCCTGGTTGGTGCATAGGGATGGCTCCTGAGCATCTGTCCCACTGCCATCAGCGTGTCCCCAGGCTTACAGTTAGAGAAGGAGCAGGGTAGCTTTTCCATTTGTCCAGGATTTCAAAAGACAGTCAGTCCAGCTGACTCAGTTCCAGCGGTCCAGACGGACTGATTCACTGGGTAATTTCCAAACCCTCACCACACTTTTCTACAGAACCGTGGGGTACTTTTGCAGTCATGCCAAGACGGGCTGGGGGAGCTCCAGTCTTCGTCTTTATCAGCCTCCTTCCTGACCCCACCCACAGGCCACCTTAAGTGCAGACGTTAAGTACTAACTGTACATTGGCCATAAAGGCACACCTTCCCGAGAAAGGCCCTGTCCCCACTTCCAGCCAGATTCCTGTCCTAAATGCCTCCTACGGAGAAATTCCAGGGTCTTCCGTGCTTCTTCCCTGTGCTGCTCACACGTGGTCCTCTTTGCTGTCGGGTGTATCCTGTTTATCACGGTTGGTGGAGCCATGCTCCGTGCCCTCCAAAGGCAATGCACCTCCTAACCATCAATGCACAATCCCAACCCAACGCTGAAGCTGGGATGTGGAAAAGGCAAACACTAGGATTCTTTTCTAGCTCTTGTCGATTAACCCGTGAAGTTAGTTATTTAATTTTATATACTAGCTCAAAGTCACAGCCAGGGTCTGAAGGGCCTGAGGGGTTTCTTGGAACCTTCCTAATTTTGTGCAACCAGCACTCCTGGCTTTCATCTGCACCGAGGTGGGCAGTCAAGATGAATGAGTGAATAGAAATATGACACAGGAGGGCCCTGAATAGACTCAGTGGTCAGGAGACATTAATCTTGAGGTGTGCGATACACTTTCTCCGAGAAGCGAACATCGCCCTTTCTGACCACCACACTTCATTTGTCTGGTTAATCTCCCATAACCCGGGCCTTGTGATTAACCCTGTAAGTAAGTTCTGCTCTGGTGGTGTTTGCCCCTCTGAGTTTTCAGGATGGCACAGAGCACTGAAATCCTTTCTCTGGTCCGTTCATAAACGTCAGCCCTCCCAGAACCCACCTGGGGTCACCTCTCCCCTTAGTGACTTTGACCTTAAACAGCTCAGTCCTATAAATGCCACAACTGAGGTCAATGCCATGTATAAAAGGCATGATCTAGCAAGTGTTCCCTGAGCACCTACTGGGTGCTCGGCCCTGAGTAATGCACTGTTGGGATTGTACAGACGAGTCAAACGTGGCCACTAGCCTCCCGGAGTTTATGCTCAGTTAAGGGAAACCTTAAGTCTCACCTGGCAGAGTGCATTCTACACTTGAGGAACGTGTTGAGGATGTACAGAGATGGGTGTCTGCTGCCGCTCTTGGAGGGAGAGGCGCTGAGCTGCATTGGGCAGGGGGTAGGTGAGCAGTAGTCAGGTGGGAGGAGCAAGCGTGGGCGGAAGAGCATGAGGGGGACCACAAGACCGACGTGACTCAGGCTTTAGATGTGAGAGGGCAAGAGAATGCAGCAAGTTGTTTCAGGCTATTAGATGGGCTTTTCCTCTCTCAGGACTGGATAAAGCATGCAGTGGGCGCCGCATTTGCCATCTCGTGAAAATCTCAAATGAAGTGTTTGATAATTGGTTATTTGATTCTTGAAGCCCTCAACCACATTGAGGCTATAAACAGGATTAAGAGAGAGATGGGGATGGATAAAGAAGATGTGGTATACATATGCACAAGGAATATCATTCAGCCATAAAAAAGAATGAAATCCAGGGTGCCAGGGTGACTCAGTGGGTTAGGCATTGGACTCCTGGTTTCCGTGCAGGTCATGGTCTCAGGATCCTGAGATCAAGCCCCTGCATTGGGCTCTAAGCTCAGTGGGGAGTCTGCTTGAGATTCTCTGTCTCCCCCTCTGCCCCTCCCCATGCTCCCTCCCTCTCTCTCTCTCTCAAATAAATGAATGAATCTTAAAAAACAAAAAGAAAGAAAGAAATCCTGCCATTTGCAACAACGTGGATGGAGCTAGAGAGTATTATACTAAGCAAAATAAGCCAGTCAGAGAAAGACATATGCCATATACATTCACTCATATGTGGAATTTAAGAAACAAAACAACCAAACAAAGAAAAAATAAGAGACAAACCAAGAAACAGACTCTTAACTATAGAGAACAAACTGATGGTTAGCAGAGGGGAGGTGGGTGGAGGGATGGGGGAAAGAGGTGATGGGGATGAAGAGTACACTTATCATGATGAGCACTGAGAAATGTATAGAATTGTTGAATCATCATATTGTGCACCTGAAACTAATTAAACATTGTATGTTAACTACACTGGAATTAAAATGAGAGTGTGAGGGTGAGAGAGAGAGAGAGAGCTTTCTGCCAGCCAAGTAAGAGCTTCCCTGGACCCTAGGCTCTCCCTCTCCCTCCTCCAAGTGCACAGGACCAAGACAAGTGGGTTTACAAGGGAGAAGCGAGGTGAGCGAAGGCGGGGCTTACCTGTCAGCCCACCTGCGGGAGCTTGGGGGACAGTTGGGAGCTGGTGAATGTGAGAAGTCAGATCTGTAGAAAAATATTCAAAACCGATCATACATGGGACTATCTTCTTGAGTTACCATATTGAAACTGTTTTGTGAGTGAAGGCTATTGTAAGATACTTTTCTATGTGTAGGAGTGACTTCCTGTGTCTGCATGCAGGGGCAGGGGAAGGAACAGCCCAGCACGCAGGCTTCCAGGGACAGAAGGAAAGAGACAACAGTCAAGCTCTCTGTCACCTCTTCTACTTGTCCAGGGTACCAAGTATAGCAACTAGTTAGACCTTGAGCGGGGGGCGGTCCTGAAATGCCAGGGAGAGCCATGCACACTTTTGGGGGGTGTCTAAATTCAAGGTTTGCAAAACCAAGAGCACTCCAATGCACCAAAGACACATTTCACCCTATTTGTGTAAAACAGGATAAATCAACTTCCAAATCTCCTGCGTTCTTGTAAAAGTGGTAGAAACTTATGGGAACGGAGAAGCCATTTTTCAATGTTGTTACACAGTTTTCTAAATTCTAATGACTGCATTATAGTCTACTTAACCAATTCCTGTTGGATGGACAAGAGGTTGTTTCCAATTTTTCACCATTACAAATAATGCTGTGATGAATATCCATGTGCATAAATCTTTGTGGTTACCTCTGATTATGCTCTCCGGTGAAAGCAGCAGAAGTGGGATTACTGAATGAATGAAGAAAGGTAAGGTTTTTGATACAAAATGCCAGTTTCCCCAAATCTTGTACCAATCTATAGCCCCACGTATAATTCACCTTACTCCTACCCTGCCAAGCTGCGGACATAAGATATTTTAAAATCTTTTCGAATATGAGAAAAGATAAATGGTATGTCAAGGTCTTAATTTGTATTCCCTTGAAATCTAGTGAGAATAAATAACTTTTTATGCTGACCCCATGTTTTTCCTCTTTTAAGACTTTTCCTGTGTTACTTGTTGTTTTTATGTTTTGGGGGTCTTGGTCTTTTTCCTATCAGTTCCTGTTCATACTTTGCATAATAAAAACATTCATTCCTG
The DNA here is from genome assembly GCF_054177405.1 of Leptonychotes weddellii. Taxonomy (NCBI): domain Eukaryota; kingdom Metazoa; phylum Chordata; class Mammalia; order Carnivora; family Phocidae; genus Leptonychotes; species Leptonychotes weddellii. The sequence goes on from NC_138384.1 coordinate 34,849,941, forward strand.
GTCTTACTTAATGCAAATTTCTTTCTTTTTTTCTTTCTTTTGATGCAAATTTCATCTACAGTTAATTGTTTAGTAGTAACTTTTTCATAGTAACTTTTGGATCCTTGAATGTCTCAACTGTTTTTGTCTCTTATTCCCCTTTGGACACACTAAAATCCCAAAGGTTCACCCAATAGCCACAAACCCAGGAGCCTCCGGTTTCAGCTGATCCCGGTGTCAGCTGATCAGATCCTCACCCAAGCTCCCCACTCCCTGGAGAAGGGCATCCTGACCCATCCTGGGCACAGGGTTTCTCCTCAGATTCAGAGCCAGTGATATAAGTTTAGTCTGGGTATGCCCTGCAGGTGTTCTGCTCTGGGGTAGGAGCCCCTCTGATCATCTCATCTCTTTCCCAAGGAGATCAGGCCTTTGGAAAACAAGTCAGGAAAGGAGTCTGCCTTTAGGAAAACTCAAGTAGGAATATAAGTGCCCCTAATCAGGATTTGTGGCATCTGCTCAAGTGCCTCACATCCTCCTTCCCTGTTCCCCTGAGGCCTTTGCACCTGATATGCCCTCCAACTTCTGGGTGCTCCCAAACACATTCACACTCCCTGCCCCGAATACTCCCCTTCCACTGACTTCTCCTTGCCTGAGCACCTCCTACTCCATCCCAAACTCCATTCAAAAGAATCATCTCCCCAGGGAAGCCTTCCGTTGCCCCTGGGCCTTGGTCAGCACCTGTCCCCTGTTCCCTTTGCACCCAGCCCTGGGCCATCCAGAGAATCCATCCCAGGGTGTGAAATGCCTGCTCACTTACTTACTGGTGTCCTTCTCTAGACTGGAAGCTCCATGAGGCATCAGTCATGTCTGGAATGCAGCAAGCACTCAAGAAATGGATGAATGAATAGAGTCACCTGTTTCTCTGCTTCCTGGCATCCACTGGCAGCCTTGCCCCTGGGTGATGTTGGGACTGTAGGAGTTTTCCTTTGTATATGTTGTCATTCTACTCATTTGACACCATGGAATCCAGATGTCAGTTTCCATGTCTGAATCCCCAGCTGACCCATGGGCTGCTGGAAGGACAGGAGTCCTTAGCTCTCTAGTGCACAGCCCAGTACACACACACACACATGCTCACACGCTCAAACACACACACACACACGCTCACACGAGTTTCCTTTTTCCTTTGTTTCAATTTTTAAATCTTTTGTAAGTTGCCTACTCTTTCCAAATGAACAAAAGGTTCAGTCACAGTGTCAGTGTGTATGTAGGCATAAATATGGACACAGATATATAGTTGTAGATATGTAGATTTACTTAGAGATATAGATTTAGGTGTAGATCTAGATTAGCAAAATGGTTATGAGATTCATTTGAAGAATAAAGTAAGGACAGCTAAATATTTTTTTACAGAGAGGAGGGACTTGCAGTAACAGATATTGAAATGCATTGTAGAGCCACAATACTTAGAACAATGTGGTATTGACAAAAAGAATGAACAGATCAATGGATGAGAATTGATAGCCTAGAAAGAAACATTCCCTAGTGTATGCAGGCATTTAATTTGTGATAGAACAAGCAACTCGCCAAAAGGAAAAGATGGATAATTCAATAAGTGACTTTGGGAATTACTAGCTCATTAGGAAAAACATTGAAGTTCTATCCATATATCCCATTCTATGGCAAAACCAATTTTTGATGAATTAACTAGTTAAATGCCAAAAATTTGCTGAAAATATAACAGCAATTAAGTTGAGGGAGAACTTCCAAACCTAAAATTACTGTAAGATAAGAAAAGAGGGAAGATTGATAGAAGTCTGTGAACACTATTGGCATTTTATGTAGGAATACATCACCATTAAAAACAAACAAAAAACAGGCATTTTTAAAAACACTATAGATAAGGAATTAATTTCCTTCATGTTTTGAAAGTTACTTAAAAATCAATGATAAAAAAAAAACTAGTTATCTACCAGCAAGAAAAAAATCAATTAGTGATTCTTCTTGGTTGTGGGAATACTAGCAACCTTTATTTTTAATGTTTCTCTGTATTTTCTTATATTTTGCAGTAAGCATGCATTATTTTATAAGCAGATTGCAGACCACAATACTTTAAAGCACACGTTTACCCCAACAGGGTGGGTTGGGGAGAGGGTTGCAAAGAATGTAGTAATTTATAGAATATTAATGCAAACGGGTAATAAGCATATAAAATGATCACACTCAGGAGAAATTAAAGAAATAGCAATGTGATACTAATTCTAATTTATTAAAATGGCAACATTTTTTAAAAGCATGTAAGATTCACTGTGGTGAATGTGTGGAGAAATGGTATTCTCAGGCACCGGCTGGTCGTCACGAGGATCAGTAAAACCCTTCTGGGGTGCAATATGGCAATATATATCAAGAATGCAAAATATGACCATACACTTTGATCTAGTCAGATACGTAGGTCTGAATCTTCAAAAGCAAATTAGGTAGGTCCACAGCCATGTATGCACATGGCAGGGTGACACAGAGCCTAGCTTGGGATATTGGTGACCCCTACTCCTGCCACCAGTGGGAAGTTGCTCCCTACTTCTGGAACTGGATAGTTTCTTTACCTTCCATGACAACCCACCTGAATCCTAGCATCTGGAATGTCCTCACCTCTCAGTCTGCACCTAATGAGTACCCTCAAATCTCTAGAAAAGCCACTGCCCACGATGAGCCAGCCATATCTCTTGTGCTTCACTGCACTAGTCTCTGGCATGTCTTTTCTCTACAGCGCCCTCCCCAAATGGGCAGAGTCCAGATGTCCTAGGGATGGTGATTCGTAAAGTCATTTGAAGAGCTGGAGGAAATCCTTAGTGTAGTTTTTGCTCTATGTGATCTTAGGCAGGCCCCTTCTTCCTTAACTCAACAAGCATGTATTGACCATCTGCTATGTGCCGGGCCCTGGGCCAGGTTATATGCTTGTGAACAAGCCACCTGGGATGAAACTTGCATAGTTGGTTTCTTGATCTTTAAACAATGATGCTAATGTGCTTATGCACCCTCCCACTCGCACCTTCCACGAGGTGCAGAAGAAATGATGATATCAATCTGCTACGCAGCCTATGAAGGAAGCTCTGTAAACCTGAAAGCCATTTTTTTTTTTTTTTAGGGTCTCTCAAGTTATGCTATGAGCACTGCAGACATCAAGACCATGAAATCTTTTTCTTTCGCAGCAAAGCATCGTGGAAGGTCCGAGTATTCAGAGAGCAGGCCTGGCTTAGGTCAGGGACCTACCACAGTCACACTGTGGGACATCGATGAAGGCTCTTCTGGTACAGCGCTGACCATTTTCGAAGACAGAATCCTAAGCATCATTTGAGAAACCTCCTTGTTGATCAATCCTTCCCCATCACCATATCTGAACCATCACCAAGTCCTATTGATTCTTACCTGCCTACTTCCCTCCAGCTCATTTTGGAATACTGTGTAAAATTCTTGAAGTCTTCCATTTGCTTTTAGGATAAAGACCTAATTTTCTTAAAGGCAGGAATATGCCAACCCTTGCCTACCTTAACACTGGATCTCACACTAGTGCTCTTCAGCCTGACATCAAGGGTACCACATTGTCCTGCCCCAAGGCCTTTGCACAGCATGCTTCTCTGACTGCATCCTTCTTGTTCATGCCCTTTTCTTATAGACTAGGTTTTTTTTTTAAGATTTTGTTTATTTATCTGAGAGAGAGAGACAGAGATAGTGAGAGAGAGAGCATGAGCAGGGAGGAGAGGGAGAAGCAGGGTCCCCACTGAGCAGCGAGCCTGACATGGGGCTCAATCCCAGGACCCTGGGACTATGACCTGAGCCAAAAGCAGATGCCCAACCGACTGAGCCACTCACGTGCCCTACAAACTAGTTTTTGTTTTCTACTAATCTTAGAGGACCCCCAAGGTTAGACATGGTTCCTTTATTATGTCCCTGCCATATATACACAACTTTTCTGTCATGGGTTAAGTATGTCCTAATTTCTATGATTCTATGCCCCTCTTGTGGGATATTTGATTTTAGACTTCTATGCTGTCAAGTTTTTCTTTAGAAGGTAAGCTCTGTGAGGGCAGATTCCAATTGACTAAATGAACAAACAAGAACAAGAAGGAGCTTGACCCTCCCCACTGAAGACTAGCTCTAGACCCTGGAATATCCAAATGGTATCCAAACTGAGCAGAGAACTGAGGGACGCGGCCTGCCCAGGGCCCGGGTGGAGAATGCCTCATATGTGTGATCTGAACACATTTCCTCAGCTTGTGGACATAGCGAAGAGAACACTGTGGGCATCTGGAGAAAGATTTTGGGGAAGAAGTAGGAAATAAAAGGAAACACAATTCTTACACTCATGGCAAGTGTGTGGTCTGTCTCCCTATTGAAACTGTTTTATGCTTCTCTTTACTGCCTTCCCTCTTCCCCTGTGCTTTTCCTTCCCTAGTTAGCACTCTGTATTCTAAACGTTATAATGAGCCCAGTGGCCCTGACTGCTCTCATCTTTAACCAGAAACGTAATTGCCTCGTTAACCTTTGGGGGGAGGTTTGGCTCTGCCCCTCAAGGGTTAGAGGCCCGAATTTCTGGGCGTGCCCATGACCTCTGCTCAGTTGGTAGTCTAGGATTGATGGGAGAGCAGAGTGTTGGGGCTAAGCTCTCATTTGCTGGGTGGGGGAGCAGGCGTTATTGACTTCCAAGGCAAAAACGTGCTGGCTCCTTTGTGTTTGGGGCTTTTATTTAAATGGTTGTGCCCTTTCTCCCTCTGTCTGGTGGGAAAAACCCAGGGACCCAGGAAATTTGATTCACAGTTTGTGAAGGGCTGCGGTGGTTCCTTGTGATATGCCCCTGGTTTAACACTCACCCAGTGGGAAAAAATAAAATAAAGGGAAAAATCAGGCAGTTGGTCTATTGGCTACCATTTTGGTAACAAGAAGTGGGAGCTGTTTTTGCAGCATCCACAGCAAACAAAGTTGGATTTCCTTCCTCTACCCACTGAAATCTGAGCAGAGGATCAGTTGGCCAAATCCTCCTGGTGAGTAAGTTGGTCTAACACCAGCAAAATTTCCTAGATGATGTGAGAGTTCTCAAAACTCTTGGAAGGGGGTTGAAACCATCCGGTTGGAGCCATGAGGTGTCTGACTCTCTGTGGAATGATTTACATATATTATCTCATATAATCCTCACACCAAGCTTTTAAGGCAGACGTGGTGAGTCAGTTGCGACTCAAAGAGATAAAGCAACTCCCCCAAGGTAGGGCAGCTGGTAAGTGGGATGCCGCAGACATAAAACAGTCCTATTGACTTAAAAGTCTGCTCTGATTCTTGCTGTTACCACATGATGTAGATCTGCCACCGCTGTCCTTGTGAAACTGGTGGAAACCATGGACACACCACAGCTGAGCCTTCCCAATTATAAAACAAGCATAAAAACAGCTCCGGGAAGACGGAATTTTCTGGAACTCCTTCCACCGTCTGTCTGATGGACCTTAGAAAATACTGAGTAGAATGAGAAAGCATTTTCAACAGCAAGGGTCAAATGCAGACATCTAAATTATATCATAAAGCTTTCCAAATCTTCTTAGCTTCTATTCTAAGCTCTTCTTCCTGTGCTCAGGCCAAGAGAATCCCATCTTGGCCATGGTGCCTCGGCACCATTGATGTAAACAGGCAGGCTGGCATTCATTCAACAGATGTTTCCTGAGCGCTTCTTATCAAGACACAGGGGCATTAGCTGCCAGTCTTGCCCTTATGTTCCTCCATGCATGCAAACGTGCCCGTCAAGAAAGCGTGAAAGGCTTGCTGGTGTGTGAACCATGTACTCTGAGAGCCCAGTGGAGGGGGCCCTGGCCTTGCTTTGGCAGAACGTGCAGTTTTTCTCAGAAGACTGTGTGAATAGAAGGCTTTGTGCCTGCACTCTGGGCTCCAATTGCTCCTCCACCAGACACTGCTCCCCGACTTCACTGCAGGGCCCTCTTCTGGATCCCAGGGCACTGTGGAAGGCCGGGGGCATGCCCTTGGGTATGGGGACTTCTGCTGGGATAGACAGGGCAATGCCTTGGCTGTGGCACCAACTCTGACTCCTCGCCCAGCCATGGGCATCCCGGTGTCCGAGAAATTTTCACCAGTGCTGACCATCGAGACCCATGATTGCCACCGTCAAATATCTGGTCGTGTAGCTCAAAACCCAGGAGGTTTTAGGGTATTTTTAAATTTTTTTTTCAGGATCTTAGCCACAGAGGGTTGAGTCACTACTACTCCTCAGTTTAGGTCATGAACTCATGGTTGCTTCGTGCAAGGCTCTCTGTCGTTTTTATTTTCAGCCTCCCCCCCAGCATTTTATACAGCAAAGTTGAAAGATGTACCCGGTGAACACCTGAACACCTACCTCCTCAATTCTGCCTTAACATATGACTGTTGATTCTCGATCGTGTATCTGCCCATTGACGCAAACTCCTACCCATCAATTAATCCACTTCTGGGATGCATTTCAAAGGAAATTGCAGATTTCAGTACAATTCCCTGTAAATACTTCTATTTTTACTTCAGTATTTGTTTTCAGTTCTTTTTCACTTCTGTTGTACAATTTACATACAATGAAATGTATAATTATCAAGTGTACTGATTGTGGAGGTATAACAAATACACCAGTATCACCCTAACCCTTGTCAAGACACAGAACATAATCACCACCCAGAAAGTTCCCTAACGTGCTTTTCCAATCCATCCTCTGCACTGCTCCTCAGAGGCAACCACTGTTCTGATTCTTTTCCACCAGAAAGTCACTTTCTCTGCTCTGGACCTTCCCATGAATGGAGTCATAGAACATACATTATTTTGTGTAGGGCTCCTTTCACCCATCTATAAAGTTTCAAAGTCCTATTGGTGTCATTCTTTGTATTAATCGTTTGCATAGTTCCCAGCAATTGCTGGGTAGAATTCCATTACATTATTTGGTAGTGTTAGATTTAAACTGAGGCATTCTGGCAGATGGTAAGTGATAACTTACCGTAGCTTTATTTTTTTTATTTTTTTAAAGATTTATTTATTTATAGGGACTCCTGGGTGGCTCAGTCGGTTAAGCGTCTGCCTTTGGCTCAGGTCATGATCCTGAGGTCCTGGGATCGAGTCCCACATCGGGCTCCCTGCTCAGCAGGGAGTCTGCTTCTCTGTCTGCCCCTCCCCCTGCTCATGCTCTCTCTTGCTCTCTCTCTCAAATAAATAAATACAATCTTTAAATTATTTATTTATTTGAGAGAGAGAGAGAGAGAGTGGGGAGATGGGCAGAGGGAGGGGGAGAGAGAGAATCTTGAACAGACTTCCCCCCGTTAAGCCTGATGTAGGGCTTGATCTCAGCACCTTGAGATCATGACCTGAGCCAAAACTGAGTCACTTAACCCACTGAGCCATCCAGGCGCCCCTTATTGCAGTTTTAATATGCATGTCTCTAAGATCTAACGATGCTGAGCTCTGTTTCACGTATTTATTGACCATCTGTTTATCTTCTTTTGCAAAGCATCTGTTTAAATATTTTGTCCATTTTTTAATTAGTTATTTGTCCTTTCATTATTGAATTGTGGGAATTCTTCATATATCCTTCACACCAATCTTTGTGAGATATATGTTTTACATGTGTTTTTTTCTGTCTGTGGTTTGTCTTTCACTTATCTATATTTGTGTGGGGGGTTTCCTTTGATGAGCAAAGGTTTATAATTCTGATGAAATGTAAATTAGCATGCGTCTCTTTTATGGTTATTGTTCATTGTGCCTTATTAAAGAAATTTTTGCCTACCCTCTGTTCACAAAAATATTCTCTGGTGTTTTCCTCTAAAAAGCTTTATGATTTTAGCTTGAATATTTTGGCTTATGATCCATCTTGAATTATTTTTGTATATAGTGTGAGGTAGGAACTGAGGTCCATTTTTGTCCATATGGATATCCAGTTATTCAAGCGCCATTTGTTGAAAAGACTTCTCTTTCCCCCATTATATTGTTTTGGCATCTGTGTCAAAAATCAAATAACTTGGGATGCCTGGCTGGCTCAGTTAGTAGAGCATGTGACTCTTGATCTCAGGGTTGTGAGTTCAAGCCCCATGTTGGGTGTAGAGATTACTTAAAAATAGAGTCTCAAAAAAAATCAAATGACTCAGTGTGAGTCTATTTCTGGGTTCACCCTAATTCCCTTTTTAAAAAAGATTTTATTTATTTATTTGACAGAGAGAGAGAGACAGGGAGAGAGAGAACACAAGCAGGGGGGTGGGAGAGGGAGAAGCAGGCTTCCCGCTGAGCAGAGAGCCAGACGTGGGGCTCAATCCCAGGATCCCGGGATCATGACCTGAGTCGAAGGCAGATGCTTAATGACTGAGCCACTCAGGCTCCCCACCCTAATTCCTTTTTATTCTTATTACCCACTCTAATTTTCTTTCCCCAAACATGAGATGTCAGTGCAATGTGTTCAAAGTATACATTTCATCATATCATATATATTATGTATATATTATATAATATATTATGTATATAATATAAATAATAACAAATAATTATATATAATATATAAATATATATTACTATGAGTGCTATATATAATATATATGATATATATAATATACATACATGTTGTGAGTATATAATATATTGTCATATATTATAATAATATTATATATAATATAATATATTACCTCCAACTTCCTGCCACCCAAATCCATGCCACAGTAACATTACCATGCATCTCCTGTGGACCTAAATGAGAATTCCTCTGTGGTTGAGAAAATCGCTTTTTCTAAAAATGACCAACACAATGCATCCCATCCCCACACTCTTCTTACAGTATGATGTTGACACTCCTCCCTTTTAGAGGAGGAGTCCATTGTCCTCTTTCCCTTGATCCTGAGTGGACCTTTGCAACTTCCTTAAACCCTACTGTATAGTAGAAATAAAGTTCTGTGAGTCCTGAGGCAAGGTCATGGAAATGCCATGCATCTCTTCCTTGATTCCTGGGGCCATTGGCTCTTGGGAACCAGCTACCATGCTGAATGGAAGTCAAGTAGCCATGTGGAGAGGTCACACATGGTCGTTCTGCCCAACAGTATCAACCAGGATTCTAGTCAATGGCCAGCATCAATTGCCAGACAAGGGAGTGAGTTTCTGAAGGTTCTGGTCCTCAGCTTTCAAGTTACCCCCAGCCTCTGACCACCCCAGATGACGCCACAAGAAGCAGAGATGTGCTTTCCTCCCCAAGCCCTGCCCAAACTGAAGATGGTGGAACAAAACAATGATTGTTGTTATAAGTCATTTGGTATGCAATGGCTTCTTACGCAGCAAGACTCACCTGGAACATATGGGCTCCATGTATGTATCTTGATTAAATATTATAGGTAGCCCCCCCTGGATGGCCACAGGGCCCACTCTCCCCCTGTCAGTACTCAAGGCCTCTCTGTCCTCACGTTCCTCCTTCTACTTAGCATTACCTCTCACTAATTTTTGCCTCATAATTGCCTAATAACAGCTTATTGATTGAATTTGTATTTCTCTGATTATTAATGATTTTGAACGTTTCATCATATGCTGATGAGCTTTTTGGGTTCCCCTTCTATAAATTTCCTCTTCATATGCTTTCCTCATTTTTCTGTTAGGTTGCAATTTCTCTGTTTTGTGGTCTTGGTATAAATCCCCTGTCAATTTTAGACATTTCAAATATCTTCTTGTATTCAGTCATCTGTCTATTAGCTGTGACAGTTATGTTCTAGATATCGCAAACAGATGACAGAACGAAAGATTCCCTCAGAGAGGAACCCCATCTGTGCCTCAGTTTCTCTAAGCACTGTAACATCAATAACATCTCACATTTTCGCCCAATGTTTTCCAGTTTGAAAAATATGTGCATATGTGAGTTTATTTAATCATTAAGACAATCCTGAAAGATAGCTATTATCACTCTCCTCACCCATCTTATAGCTTGGTAAATGAGGGTCCAGCTAGTTGGAGTGACTTGCCCAAGGTCATGCAGCTCTCCTATGCCCCCAGAAAAGATATGGGCTTGATGCTCCAGGGGTGCAGTGGAGGAGGCTGGGGGCAGAGAAGGAACTTTCAAGATGACTCAGCATCATAAGAGAGCATCAGAGTGATTCAGCCTGAGACCCGGGCAGTCCAGGGGCTGTCCTACTGTGATGACCAGATCAGTGTGTTAGATAAGTAAGTTCTTGGTTTAGAAGATTTTTTTCTTACTCATAGAATGAACCCAATAATAATAATGACAGTGACCATCTCAAATGACTCATGAGGGTTCAAAGCTGTAATGAATGTAAACCGGGAAGTATTTTTATGGTAAAAATCTAGGGACTCAGTTCATCTGGGGAGGATTTCAAGCTCTGTTCAAGACCTGAAAGCCTGTGTGGACTGGAGAAAACCCCTTCACCTCTCTGGGTCTCAGGCTGCTTCCTAAAGGCTCTTCCAGCCTGGGGATCATGTTGAACCTCACATAGGGTCAGAAGCTTTATCTAAGAAAAGGGTTGGTGTGTGTGTATGTGTGTGTATGTGTGTGTTTTGTGTATGTGCATACATCTGTACATGCATGCGCTTGTGTGTGAACGTCAGTGAACGTGTTTGTGCACTTGCATATGGCTGCATGTGCGTGAGTGTGTGCACATGTGGCTTGAGCATACGTGTGCACACGAGCACGCAGGTATGTTTCCCGTGTGTGTGTGCATGCACACATGCAGGTGTGTACGGGTGTGTGAAGAGGATGTTTCATGTGTGACAAAATACTATTTCTGAGAATTAATAGATGCGTGTCCTTTTCCTGAATTTCCCTGATTACACTCCAGAGCCCTTCCCTCCCAGCCCGGACAATGAGAAATGTGTTGTTTACTGCTCTGGGAGCTGGAGGAAGATGCATAGGGCAGTTTGTAGGGACCAGTACAATAGAAGAGGCCAGGGCAGAGTGGAAAGATCGGGCCACACTTTCGCATCCTTGAGTTTTCAATCCCTTAGGACAGTCTGAGGATCCTAGTTTGGGCCCATGGAAGATGGAGAAGGGGGCAGGAGGGCAGGAGCAAACAGAGCCCAGAGCAGAAGTGCTTGAGCCTGGAGAGCTGACCTGAAGCTGACCTTCTTGGCCTCTTGTTAACCTCCTGTGAGCATAGTCCCAGGAGCGGCCACCAATCACCCACCGCACGTCCAGCCACAGAGGCCACCCAGGGGTGTGTTGGGTGTGTGAGTGTGTGTGTGTGTGTGTGTGTACGCGCACGTGTGTGTCTGGGGGGTGTGGGGCTGGGCATGACTGTCTTTGCTGCACAGCAAGGGTAAGGGTGAGGGCTGCGAGGCTGCGAAGCCCGGGTCTAGCGGAAGCCAGCCTCTGATAGACAGGCAGCCATCACTCCCTTCTCCTGCCCCCAGGTTTCTGCCTCAGAGCCTGCTGCCGCAACCTTCAGAGTCACCTGGGCCTGGCAGTTTGTCACCACGAAAAGCCTCATATCCTGGCTCCCCCTGCACTGTTAATCTCAGAAAAACGCATTGTCAAACCTAATGAAAAAGGGGAAGCCACCAAGGAGAAGGTGTCCACACCTCATGGTGACAGTTGTCAGGCAGGCTGGCAGCGACGTCGGGCTGGGGACAGAGCTGGATGAACAGAAGCAGTGGGAAGTGCCCGGGGAGCTGGGCAGTGGGAACTCAGGACCTGGGGCGTGGGGTGAGCTAGTGCCTGCTGACGGCAGGGGGCCGCGTTGTGTGGCAGGAAAGAGGACAGAGGACAGGAGGCCTGGGGCCTGGAGGGGACATTTGCAGGGACATGGGGCGGCAGGACACTCCCAAGGAGAAGCACCTCCTAACCGAAGCATCTCACTCTGGCTGAAATGTTCTGGAAAAGTGAGCCTTTGGCAGCTGACAGCCGAATCCCTGACCCTGCCCTTCCCTCTGGTCCCTGCGACAGCACGCTGAGGCTCTGGACTGAGCTCGAACCAGAGGCCACACACACCGGCAAGCCTCAGTCCTAACCTAATCCATGAAAAGCGCTCACTCGGTCCAGAGAGTGTTTACAATTTTTTTGAATGAGTCACAGAACTTGAAATTGGGATATTCCACGTGAAGAACCAGATTTGCAATGTCTCTTGAAACATTTGGGGCAGATTTCCACAAGGGGACAGTCAGCCACAGCTGCAGGGTCCCAGGTGGTGGGCATGAGCTCGCCAGGGACCTGGGAACCAGCATTTCTAGCCAGAGGTCCGTCACATCGCTGCCACGTGCCAGTGTCCCCTGTGGCCAGGGCAGGTCTTATTCATCATCATTATTATTCATGGGCAAGTCTTCCCAACCCTGCAGCCTCCTGTTGTTCTTTCTGTGCTCAGCATCACAGTGACGCCTCCGGGCCATCTGGGGTGATGTTAAAGTGAAATCTAACGGAACATCTTTCACCCTTCCTGTCTCCGCTCTCCCCCCCATCCCTTCCCCCGCACCCCTAGAGCTGACCCTCTTCTTCAGTCAGCATTCCCCTCCAAAGGTTCCCATGCAGGCAGGACGCTGAGGGCTCAGAGCATGTCCAGTCGTTGGTCAGTAGATCCTGTTGGCAAATGGTTCTGAGCATCCCTCACCCCAGCCCTGCATGCCCAGATGTGCCCTCGAGGAGAAAGGCAGCACCCAGTGCCCACAGCAAGGTAGGCTGGGAGAGAGTGATCTAACCCAGAGACATGTGGAGGAAGCAAGGGTCAATCGGGAAGGCTTCCTGCAGGAAGAAGAGCTTCAGCAGGGCCGGCAGGTATGTGGTGCGGTGGTTAAGAGAGTGAGTGTGCTGGATTTGATCTTTCAGTTACCAGCCATGTGACCTTCGGCATGTCATTTAGATTTTGTCAGAAACAAGGATGCTAATGGTGTCTGCATCCTTCCCAGCCAGTAACCACCCCCACCTGCTACAGCGCACTACCATGCTGTCTTTAACCCCTTTTGTGTCCTGACTTGCCGGAATGAGTCCTTCCCCGGGCCCCTCGGGACCAGTCCTCACTGTTCTGTGCGCCAGTGGTTTTCAGTCTTTGGGACTCAGTATGAGCCACATGGGAGGTGACCAAGAAATTATTTTTGTTCGGCTGAAAATGGGGGAGACACTGTAGGCGTTAGTGTGGCATCCAAGCCCATTTCTAAGTTCATGAACCAACAAGGTGTTAGCTACAGGCTGAAAAGGAAAATATTCAGCCAAAGGCACTTCGTAACATTCCTTCTACTTCTCTGTGTCCCCAAACCTTTCCCCTACATTTAGGAGGGAGACCTCTGGTGCCAGGGGCATAAGAACTAGAGAGGGTTCAACCAGCCGTGTATCAGGCGAAAGCAGACCCTCAACAGAAGAAAGCAGGGCAATAGAAAGTGTGCTAAGGGTCAGAGTGGCCCCCAAGCTGAGCAAGAATCAGCAAAACTGTACCATGATTCGAAATGTATGTATGTCATATAAAAGCAAATGTTAGCCTCATTGTTGGTCTCATATCCTTGGGCCTCTGAGGATTCGGGGTCCTCCCCCTCCACTCCCGTGTCCTCTGCTGTCACCCAGGAGGAGGGCCAATGACAGTGAGCAGTGGGAAGTGCATCCTCTAGTCCAAGGGGTCACAGGTGGGGTTTGTCTCGGGGTGTCTTAGGGTCTTGCACATGGCTGGGAGGGGCCCATTATCCTCACAGGAATGAGGGCGGGGCCAAGGGAAAAGACACCACTTCAGTCCCTGCCTGGGTTCTGGGTAGCATCAACCACACGGTCTCCTCTGAAGGTCTGGGCAGTCCTCAGGCGCAGGCACACGCATTTAACATCCAGAGGTGAACTCGCTCGTGTCATTTCCCCAGCTTCTCCGAGACTGCCCTTTCCACCGGGTGCAGAGGAGTCTTCCATTTCAGTGACCTTCTCCACCCGTAATTCATGACTCATGACCACATCTCCACCTCCAACCTCCACAGTACCTCTACTACAAGCTCTTTGCACCTGTCAAGTGAGTCGGGGGCTGATCAGACAGAAAAGACTGTGACACGATGAATCACTTTCTCCTCATCCCCTGGAGGATGCTCAGGGAGGCCCCAGACTGAGGGCCCTATTCTGCGAGATTTCTTCTACCAGGCAACGTTTCCTCAAGAGCCTTTACTTTGCCTTCTTAGGGAATTTCTTGCAAGGAGCCTGACGATCTCATTGTTTGGTGCTGATGCATGCCTGGAGGAGGCCACAAGCCATCCATGTGCATACCACCCCCAGAGCCCCGGAACAGAGGTGGCACAGAGATGGAGTTTGGTGGTAGCTTGCCAAAGGGACGCGTAAGTTGCAGAGATACCCCTAGACCTATGACACACGTGGGTTTGAATAATGGGCATTTTCATGGAGGTCATAGTTGGGAGGAGGTGGGAGTGTGATGTACAGAGAACTCGCCAGCACTTGGGCGACCTCGAGTCTCTATATCACATTCAGCTGGGCTGTAATTTCCCTACTTGAGTGTTTCACTCTACTAGGACTGGGAGGCATAGGGAGGGAAGGAAGGAAGGAAGGAAGGAAGGAAGGAAGGAAGGAAGGAAGGAAGGAATAAAGAAAGGGAGGAAGAAAGAAAAAGCTTCTTTTGAATAAGAAAGATAGAAAGCCAAGCAGACTATGAAATCCAAATATATATTTTAAAAAGCAGAAAAAAGAAAAAAAAATCATAGGTTTGCAAGCAAGTCGGCTGTTCCATTCCAGCTCCATCTCTCATGTCCGTCGTCCTGAAGTCAAGATGCCCTGGCCAGGAGCAGCCTAGGAGAAACCTGAGCTCTGCGGCAGTCACTACAAGAGCCTTGGGAAGGTGCGTTGGCAAAAATCAGCCTTTTGTGCCCTATTTTTTGCAGCAGAGGAACGTGGACACCTCCGGCTAATCCTGGGATATGAATCATAGGGCCTAGGTCTCAAATTCTCTCTCCTCCCCGGCCTATGTCGCCTCCCAGCATTGAAAATCCCTCCGGACAGCACCACCGTGGTAGGGTGTGGCCGTCTGTCATTTTTATGGGTCTCACACATTGTTGTCCTCAGCTGTTCCGGGGAGGACTGTGCTGCACAAGAGGACTCCGAAGAACCGTGTGAGGCATGTGTAGACAAAGGCGGCGTGGTGGTTTCCTTAGTAACCTGAGCTCAGGGAGGCCGAGGAGCTGGGAAAGTAGGGCTTGCACATGGCTGGCTTGGGCCGGCCTCTTCACCTGGAGAGTGGGACTGGCCAGGACTGGCCACTGGCCTGACCCCGCTCAGGAAAATCTCACGGAGCACGGAATCGATGTGACACCCACATCATCTCCGTGGACAGGGGGCCAGCCTCACCCTGTGTCTGCCGCCACACGGGCTCTTTCCCAAAACATTGGCCCTACCCCAGGGCTTTTGATTCAAGACATCTGGGGAGGCCTGAGGATTTGTGTTTCTTCTTCTTCTTCTTTTTTTTTTTTTTTTGGTTTTATTAAAATTCAAGTTAGTTAACATATAGTGTATTATTAATTTCTGGGTAAAATTTAGTGATTCATTGGTTGCATATAACACCCAAAGCTCATTACATCAAGTGCCCTCCTTAAAGCCCATCCCCCAGTTACCCCATCCCCCCCACCTTCCCTCCAGCAACCCTCAGTTTGTTTCCTAGAGTTCAAGTCTCATAGTTTGCCTCCCTCTCTGTTTTTATCCTATTTTATTTTTCCTTCCCTTCCTGTATATTCATCAGTTTTATTTCTTAAATTCCACCTATGAATGAGATCATATGGTATTTGTCTTTCTCTGACTGACTTATTTCACTTAGCATAATACTCTCTAGTTCTATTCACATCATTGCAAACAGCAAGACTTCATTCTTTTTGATGACTGAGTAGTATTCCATTGTATGTATACCACATCTTCTTTATCCATTCATCCATTGATACACCCAGTTGTCCATCAAGAATTTGCATTTCTAACATGGGCCCAGATGAGGCTGATGCCGCTGATTGGGGCTCTGTAGTCACCATGGCCTGCGATACGTGGTCTAGTAGAAACTCATGAATTCTGGGCCAGGCCAGACATTCCCATGCTTGTGCCTCTCCACCTGCTTTTCCTCCTCTCCCAGAGTCCGGCAGAGAGAACAGATGCCTTTTGGGAGGATGGATATCGCACACACTTCCCCCTGTCCTCTGTTTGCTCCTTCTCTCTCTTCATCGCCATTGAGACTCTTTGGCTGTTGGATTTCCTTTTGTTTCTTGGTCTCTCTTTGAATCAGTGTGCCTATTCGGGAGCTGGCATGTACTTTCCACAGACTCTTTTATCGAAGTATAGTTGACGCACAATGTTACTTTAGTTTCAGGTGTACAACATAGTGATTTGACAACTTTATACCTTATGCTCTGCTCATAAGTGTAGCTATTATCTGTCACCAGACAACAATATTACAGTACCATTGACCATCTTCCCTATGCTGTACTTTTCATCCCTATGACTTATCATCCCATAACTGGAAGCTGGTACCGCCCCTTCCCCTTCACCCATTCTGCCCATCCCCCCACCCCCTCCTCTCTGGCCCCCGTCAGTTTGTTCTTATATTTATGGGTCTGTTTCTGCTTTTGTTTGCTTGTTTGTTTGTTTTGTTTTTTAGATTCCACATATAAGTGAAATCATACGGTATTCGTCTTTCTCCATCCGAGTTATTTTACTTGGCATAATATACTCTAGCTCCATCCATGTTGCTGCAAATGGCAAAAATCTCATTCTTTTTGATGGCTGAGTATTAATGAGTAATATTCCATTGCATATTATGCCACATCTTCTTTATCCATTCATCAGTCAGTGGATACTCGTGTTGCTTCCATACCTTGGCTATTATAAATAACACTGCAATAAACATAGAAGTGCATATATCTTTTTTTGAATTCATGTTTTCATTTCCTTTGGGTAAATACCCAACAGTGCAATTGCGGGATCATATTCAGGAACCTGCATACTGTTTTCCACAGTGACCCTGACAGTTTGCATCCCCACCAACAGTGCACAAGGGTCTCCTTTTCTCTACATCTTCACCAACACTTGTTTTTCCTTGTCTTTCTGATACTAGCCATTCACAGACTTCTTCTCTTGACTCCCCTGTCTAAGGAGGTCTTGAGGGGGCTGATTGAAAAGGGTTTGGATGATTCCAAAGAAGGCAGTTGGATAAATCACCCTGGTCACTTGGAGAAGGACAATGGGGTAAAACTGAGAGAGAGGCCCTCAGATGCGGGAAAATCACCAACGGTCAAAATCACCACTGCACAATCTCTTAAGATCCGCCAGGTTGGCACTAGAGGAGACTTAAGAATCATTTGGCCTACAGCAGGCCTGCTCTGAGACATAGATTCCATCACCAGAACAGTGGACAGGGTCATCCAAATTTATCTTCTTTCTTGTACATTGTATGGATAGTATACATCTTTTCTTGCACAGGATACAACTCCACCAAATTTAGCTTTGGGGAGGGGATCACATGATTTATTGTGCAAACCTAGCATTTTTGAGAGTGAAAGGGAGCACAGTTAGTAACGACAGGACAATAGGCAAGACTGGGTCTGTGCCAGGTCAGGCAGGACTTTTGGTCATGGAACCAGTCGGAGCAGATGGTGATCAGAGAGAGCCATGGAAAGTGCCATTCAAGTCCTTCAAAAGGTGATGAAGAGGGGCAGGAACTGGGGCTGCCCACCACTGCTGAGGAGCTTTCCTGGGCAGGGCATATGGTGCAAAGCAAGACCTGACATCCCCAAACACTAGACTGAGAAGGGCCCGAGGCTGCCACCTCTGAGGCTGATTTCACTCCTGCAAAGTTCGGGTGTCCCAGATTTTCTTACCATTTCTACTAGAAACTTGCTCTATGACTTTGGCAACTCACCTCACCTCTCTGGGATCAGTCTCCTCATCCACAAAATGGGAGTGTTAGTTTCTAGTATCTTGGAGGTGTTAGGAGAATTACACTCAAGTGCTGGAATCTAATATGCAACAGTGGTTTGATGCGGAAAAGGGCTGGCATGCTGCCTCCTGAGGTCAAATGTGGCCCACCGCTTGTCTTTGTAAGTAAAGTTTTATCGGAACACACTCATACTCTTTAGCTTATGCATTGTCTGTGGTTGCTTCTGGGCTTATAAGGGCAGAGCTCAGCAGTTGCAACAGACACCCTAGGGCACGTAGAACCTAAAACATTTATAATCTGGCCCATTGCAGAAAAAAAATTGCCAACTTTTGCTTTAGAAGAAAGACAGACAATGACAAAACAGAGTGTAAAGGATTTAAGATTCAAGAAGGTCCACACTAGAATATGACACTGACTCAATCCCAATGACCCTCTCTGGCATTTTTCCTGATGACAAAAAAAAAAAATACATATTTGGAATTTTTTAGAGATTTCTCTTTTGCTAACTTCCTTAGGAAAAGTAAAATATCAACCATTTTACCCCCGAGAGATTTCCACTGTCAACACTTTGACACCTTTCCATTAAGTCTTTGTTCTATGCATTTTTTTAAATGAAATTGAGATTAGGAAATTTTGTATCTTGCTTTTTACATTTTAAATAATGAAAATGTTTTCCTTTGATTGAAGTATCTTCTGAACCAGCAAGATCGATACCTATATAATATTCCATTTTGTGGGCTTATTATGTTTTATCTAGTCATCTCCATGTTGTTGAACATTGCCTTTTATTTTTCTACTTGCTGTTTGTGGAGGTGGAGAATGTCGTTGTGCAGACTTCTCTATGCTCATAACCGGTTCTTTCTTTAGGAGACATTCTGGGAATGACAAAACCAAGCCAATGAAATGACTCTCTTTGAAACCTAAATGGGGCCATGTCACCTCATGCTTCAGCTTCCTGAAGAGGAAAAATCAAGAAGCAGACATCACCCTGTGAGTCCTGCGAACTTCTCATGCTGGGAACCGGCAGCCCAGAGGGTAGCGAGCCCCAGGGGTGGAGTGGGAGGCCCTGTTTCCTGTTCAGCATGGCCGTGGTTGCCCTGGGAGCTGGACAGAAAACGCTGGTGTTTATCAAGAATGGCCTGAAACATCAAGGCTGCCCTCTGAGCCCACATGCTGGGATGTCAGAGAACTGGAAGCCCGTGGTGGCCCATCCTGACCGATTGCCCCGTCTTGGAGAATGTGGGTCTTCTGCTTGCTTTCCTCCTGCCTGCCCCGGAGTCAGAGGGTGCCCATCCTTAACCGATGGGGTAAATGCTTATTATACTACGAGCTCATTTGCAGCATAAGGCACCTACTACAATCCCACTCCTCATGCAAAATTGCCAATTTATGGCAATATTCCTTGTTTAGAAAACAAGGCTATCCAAACACTCTAATTACAACGTGCACCAGCAGCCGAGAGTTCCCTGCATTAATGCACAGGCTCCAGATACATTCGTCAAATAGAGTTTTTTTTTCTCTTTGCTTCTTCTCTGGGTACTTTTAAGTTCAGGGACAGAGAACATGTCTTCATTAGAAACATTAACATTCACAGGCTGTAGTAAATTTTGACAGTGAAAAGGTCTCTGTAACCTTTAGTTGTGCAGAAATTTACTTCCCAAGAAAATTACATCTGGCACTGTCTTAATTAATGCTAGCTTTCTTTTCTGAAAATTGTGGGCTTGTCAGTAAAAAAGGCAGAAAAACCTGAATTTAAAAGGCTGGACACAAAAGACGCCGGGAAATAAAGCTCTGTGAGATTTCATAATATTGCTCTGTTTTTGTTCTACAGTAAGGAGATGAAAAGATCTCATTTGATTTTGCCAAATGCAGCAACATACATGTAATGTAGAATTGATTTGCATTTTCTCTCTTTTGTCTCTGAGTTTTATCATGTAAAGCGTGCTTGGGAAGGTATTCTATTTTAAAAGCAATAGGTCAAATAAAATCTATACCTACAAGGGAAAAAAAATAACGTATGACTTCATTATTTTAGCTTCTCTCTCACCGCTCGTATTAATCGCAGCTAACAGTAAGAACTGTAGCTGTGTTTTCTCACGTGAATTTTGATTATCTGACATTCTCTTTTCCTGGTTTGAAATGGGTCCTAAGTATGATGGGAGAGCTTGGCTTCACGTTTGGGTATTTCTATTTTACATGGCTCAGACTTCTATTTTGACAGCAAGATGCTTTTGCTTTCCTTGGGGTTGAGAGATTCGTTTAGGTTCATTTTTCTGCCCTTATTTGGCTTTGCATCTTGATTACCCAGCATTACCTTCCTGCAGTTCGAGGGAGAAACCTCACACACGCAGTCCCAGGTAGTTTCTCCCAACAACACATGCTTTGCATCACAGTGACATGAAAAACACTTGAAAAAATGTCTTCGTGTTGTCGCGTGTGGAGGAGGGAAGTGTGGAGCTGGGAGGAGGCATTCAGTCTTAGAGAAGGTGTGTCGCGGCCCAGATGATTCTGGGTTTTGATGACGGGGCAGAGAAGGTGATGTGCCCCGAGTCACACAGCAGAGCTGGAGTTCCCATCCAAGCCTCCTGGGCTCAGCCCTCACCCCTGCACAGGGCGCGCTCCACCAACATTCCCAAAGGAGAGCGCTTACCTGTTAACCTGTAATGTGGTGACTGGGAGAATAGCGTTGTGATCATTTTCCTTGATTTGGGTCCAGCGCCTCCAAAACCATGGTTCAGGACCACTGTGGGAGCATGAGGCAGCTTTAGTGGTGCCCAGCCAAGGTTAAATCACAACAGACTGGCCAATGAGGAAGGGGGCCCCTCTGGATGCTCTCAATCTCCCGAGGTCAGGGCAGAAGGCTCTCTCTGGCCCCGGCACGTCTTGAATGCCTCTGTAACACTGGATAATCCCCCCTTTTAACAGAGAGAGCAGGCCCCAGACTTCCTCAAACCTTCATATTGAGCTAGAATTTAATTACATGATTTTGTTTCCATTATAAGTTCTTTTTTTATGGTTATTTCATATTTATGGTAAGTGCTATTAGTTTTCTATTCATGGTAATGATAGAGAGCTTCCTTTAAAAATTAAATCTATTTAAGTAAAAAAAAGAATGAATATAAATTAAATAAAAATATGAAGTAAAACAGAGTAGCAGGGATTCCCGGGTGTGGCCAAAAATGGTGGCAGATGAGCCTCCGAAGTTCAAGCCTAGCAGACTTGCTTTAGGAGACAGAATGCCATGGAAGAAGCTTGTTTGAGCAAGTTCTGCTCTGGACCCCAGAATTTTCCTCGACTTTCTGGCTCTTTGCATGAAGGTGCCCATTATACATAATTTACTTGCGTTTATCAAATGATTAGTTGGCGTCTCTCTCTCCTTTCATAATTCACCGAAGAGTGTGTTGCAGGGATGCCCCTCCTCTCTACACTTAACAGATTCTCCTGCTGCTCCCTGACAGCCTGATAGGAGGCAATATTTTAAGATAAAAGGATTATTAAAATAGTGCATATGCTGGAGTAACACTCCAATGTGCTTCTTTATCTGAGTTGTTGTCGAGTGCCATATAATTTAATAAAGTATAACATATTTATAAATAACACCTCGGGTTAATGTCCTCACACTTTTTCACAACTTAGCATCACACACCGAGCGAGTGGGCACATCGGGGAGAAGGGGTCTGAAAGGCAAAGAGAAAAGGAAGGGCGCTCCAGAGCTCTGGCTAGGAGTGAGTTTCCTCCCCAAAAGGACAGCGACTTGTCCAGGGTCGCCTATGTGCAGTGGGGAAGGAAGGGTGGGGGCCTAAGTGGCCCGTGAGGAGGACTGTGGGGGTCCCTTGTGGTGCTGGAGGAACATGAAGGCTGTGGGGTCAGTGGGGGCCAGTGGGGGTCCACGTGGACCCATGGGGTCATGAGGCTGTGGGGAGCAGTAGAAGACTGGTGGGAACTATAAGGGTGGATGGGACAGTGGGGGTCTGTACAAGGCTGTGAGGGCAGAGGGCCATGGAGCCGTGGGAGGAGAGACTGTGCCAAGCTCCCAGACAGCACGTCCACACTGCCTGTAGGTGCCCGGCTGAGGATGTGCAGAGGTCTCGCGTGCCCTGCGTGTCCCTGGGACCTCCGGCCACCAGCTCACCAACCATCCCTTCACGCCCTACCTGCCCAGCTTGTAACTGCAGAGAAAATTAAACACTGTCAATTTGAAGAATTAGAGATAAAGCCAGAAGAGCGAAAATCTAAAGACCTGAGATGAGCCAATTACTAATGTCAGACAAGACTCTGAGTGTCCTCAAAGAGAGGGCGAGAGAGGGGACTTCAGAGCAGCACCTCCCCAGCTCGCAGCGTGCAGGTCAGCTGCGCTCTGTGCAGATGCACATGGTGATTCCGGAGGGCTGGGGAGGGGTTCAGACACTGCATCTTTGAGAGGAACGACTTCACGTAACTCAGGGCTTGTGGCCTGCAAAGGGGAGCTGGCAAACCCACAGGCAGAAATCAGCTTTGTCCTGGAAAGAAAGAAACCTTCTGCTGCAGGGAACCCAAGCACTGATTTTCACACCAAGTAGGGGCTTGGTGGCGCGAGGCCACGTACAAAGATGCTGCAAGCTCCCCCTCCCCCTCCCCCGCCCCTACCCGGGGCCTCAGTTTCCCTACAAGGAGCTTGGGCGAGAGGCTCTTAGAGCTATTCTGAGATTCTAGTTTCCCATAATAGACAGAACCTTTAGCAGTTATGTTTAGATGTCTCAGGCTTGGTGTGAATTGAGGGAACTCCTATCCCAAAATACCTTCCCCGCTTCTTGCCAAGTTGCCTGAAATGCCACCATTAATATGGCATCCCTCTGGGGACAGAGGGGCTCCCCTACACTGCATGCCCGTGCCTTGTCTCGTAGATGGTCTCCCTCACAGCAGGGCAGGGGGCAGGGGGCAGGGTGAGGCTGCAGGGGTGGGCGATCGGGCCCCAAGCTGCTCCCTGTGAGCCCTGCTCGGCAAAGATGAAGGCCTCCAGCTCGGTCCCCTGGCAGGGACAGTGTTGCTCCTCCGGGGTGAGGAAAACCCACGAGAGATGCAGGGTGGAGGTGGGAGGTCAGCGCCGCCGCAGCATCCGGGAAGCCCACGGGCCTGTGGGCAAGGGCCCTCCAAGCAGTGTCCCGTGGTTCCTTTGCAGATACTGTCATTTCTGTGGGACAATGCCCTCCTGGGGCTCCCTGGCCCCTCTGGATCTTCACAGCCTCCAGAGGCAGAGAGGGTCCTGGGAATCGTGGGCACCCACCATGGGCTTCCTGGGGCCGTGGATTTGTGCCTTGACCACGGGAGCTCCCTCCCTTCTCTGGCCTTCCCTGAGGGCTACTGAGCAGATGGTGGATGGAACCCAGGCCAGAAAATGCATCCAGCAGAGGGCCCTATGGATGCTTCTAGGAATGGGGGACCCTGAATTCCAGCCCTCTTTACATCACGCTGACTGCAGGCTTTTTGCTTGAGACCCGTGGACCGCCAGGCATTGGCCGGATGAATCTGAAGGGGCATGGTGGGCCCACGACACTGACAGGAAATACTGTGAGCACCCATGCATTTCCATTTTCATGACATTCGCAAAAGGCTTTTGATGCTGAAACAAATAAAACAAATAAAGCCCCTTTACCTTGCAGAGCCATAAACTGACAACTGAAGAGGGATTGGACTTGTCTAGGCTCATATGGCAGGGCTCTTTGGAGCCCTTCTCCAGGCCAACTTCACCCTCAAGCCCCATTTCAGACACACACACTTGTCTGACAAAAGGGACGTGAGTCGGGTTCTTCCTTGGGAATCTGGGGCTCCTGAGGGAGGCAGCCACCCCAGCACGGAGCAGACCTGCCCCCATCCCCGCTCTCCATCCCTACCCACCATGCCCCATGAGTAGAGGATCCTGGACTCCTCCACACTGAGCCCAGCTTTCCCATCTCCGGCCTGGCTTTGGGCTGCCTTCCCCCATTGCGGCTCCAGGTACCCCAGACTCAACTGATTCTGGGCCACTGGTCCTGGGGCGGCCCTCAGCCCCCCACGCCCCACGCAGGCGCGTTCCAGCTGATCACACACACGTGGTGCACATCATTTCTGCCCTGCGCTGAGCTGCGCCGAGGGCCGGAGGGGAACAATATATTACCACGTTCTTTGCCTAACAATTGGTAACACATGACACTTGTATTTGCCCCAAGATAATGTACAAATATGTTTTACAGGGTTTCCTAATGATAATCATGATATTTCATTCTTCTTGCCCTTCTAATAACGATAACAGTCTAGCATTATTATTTTTTTTAACTGTTCTCAGCGAGTGTGACATTCAGTTCAGAGAATCGAATGTCAGCAAGAAATCCATATGCACTCTCCGAAGCTGGGAGAAGGCCCTTCCATTTATTTTTAGGTTGTGAGAGAACGAAGTGATCTCACCTTATTATTTCTTTTCCTCCTTCAAAAGGTGTTTGGCATTCAGCGCTGCTTCGATGTTTACATCCTGGGCCTGAGTTTCTGTAATCAAGACCTTTTTGCGAGCCATCCTAATCAGAGGGCGGCCTCCTGATAGACCAAGGGCCGCTCTCATTTCCGGGTGGGGGTTTTGGGGGCAGACAGCTCCCCACTCAGAAAAAGTGCTCCTTTCAAAGCAGGCTTTACATGCAGGTGAGGAATGGCCCAGACCCTCAGCGAAAGAATCACCTAATTAGTAGGTAAAGCAAACATTTTAAAGTTTCATGTAGACACTAGGTAGAAAACATTTTTTTTTTTTTTTTGGTGCCAATGTGTTTGTTCATACATATCCTCCACCATCACGGAGGCTTAACTTCAGGGATAAATACCAAAGAAGCAGTATATACATTTTATTAGTAAATAGCCACTGCAAGCCTGCTTTATTCCACATTTGAGCTGTTCATCAGAAACGAGGCATAAGCAATGAAGATTGATCAAAAACCAGAAAAGGAGAATAGAGACATAACCACGATTGAAGTGGATATGATACAGGCTTAAGTTTAGGAGAGCATTCTCAACTCCATCCTCAAATTTCTTAGTTGTTTTTTATTATTTTTTTAAAATAGTTTTATTTTTTTTATTTTTATTTTTTAAAGATTTTATTTATTTATTTATTTGACACAGGGAGAGAGAACACAAGCAGGGGTAGTGGCAGGCAGAGGGAGAGGAAGAAGCAGGCCCCCGGAGGAGCAGGGAGCCCATCTTGGGGCTCGATCCCAGGACCCCGGGATCATGACCTGAGCCGAAGGCAGATGCTCAAACGACTGAGCCATCCAGGCACCCCAAATTTCTTAGTTTTAAACTAAAGCATAATTGTTCAAATTAAACCGTTTTGATATATTCACTTGTTTCCTTTATCTTTTCTTTTTTTTTTTTTCCGAGTCACCAAACTCTAGGTAAAGTGTTCTTTTGGTCAAGATTCTAGCATGCACTATGGTCCTCGGAGGCAGCCCAGCAGCCGGGCTAAGGGCGGTGGGTGGCCGCTCTCCCAGCCCACGCTGAAGTCTGCGATCAGATTATTTAGGGAGCCAAGTATTTTTGTTGATGAGCAAAATGAAATCCTCTGAGAGAAAAATCAATCTTTTGCGGAGACCCCAGAGCATTGATCCTGGTGCACATTGACAGTCTCGGGCTGTTTAGCTATTTGGAATGACCGCACAAAATGAGCAAGTTGTTACAGTTTTAGAGTTTTGGTGTTTATTGGCAACCCCTGCACTCCTATGATTAATCACACATTCGAAATGTGTGCGCCGTGGAAATTGACTGCAACGCAGCAGAAAAAAAGTTTTCAGTTATCCTGGGATAATAAATTGAAGCTATATCCCTAAGCAGAATTGTCTTCAAGATTCCAATTTGCCTTGTTCAAAGTGTTGTTTATACAGTAGTTAGCAAAAACGCGGGTAATTATGTACGGAATTCATTCTAAGCAATTCTTTATTTCTTCCCCTCCCCTCACTCTTTATTAGTTTTCCATCTTCATTACCCAATATTTCGGTCGATCTCAGCAGAACCTGACTTGGGAGATGTGGTGAGGACATGAGGCCTTGGTGATGCCCCAGCGTGTGGTCAAGGGGACGCGAGGCCAGCCAGCTGGAGGCCTTCTGCCGGCTCCAGGGCAGTTTACACGGACGAGGCGGGAACGGCTTCTGTGTTGTATTTCATTTCATAAAATAATATTTACCTCTGGAGAAGGTTTCTATTTATTTATTTATTTTGGGGCCAGAGCACAGTCTCGGATACATGGAGGGTGTAGCCAGCCACATCTGTTTTGGTGGTTGCAACCAGCCGAGAGCTTTATTTCATAAATACCCTGTGAGTCCGGAATACAGCTTTTGGAATGCAAATTATGTTTAAGTGAGTAAACATTTTAGTGGCCTGTGCAGCCAGCCGGAGCAGAGGAAGGGAGAGGGGCAGCGGGGAGTGGGCGCAACTAGTCTGCCAAGAACCTGGTCTAGGTCCAGGTGGAGGGTGGGCCAGCCAGCCGGAAGGTTCCAGCTGGAGAGGGAACGGAATGAGAGCGGAGCCAAGGGGAAACCCTCCCGGCAAACCCCCAGCTTCCCAGAGGCTCCTGCTCGCTCTCCCCGGAACGGAGACCTCATCCATATCTATCAGGAGAGGCCTAATTATAGAGCTCGGAGATTTTAATGGCACGGGGAAATTTAAATGCGGTGGAAAATATGAATATTCCTAAGCCAGCAGTCAAAATACGAAATGATTGGCTTCAGAATCAGTGAATTATAATTTCAGAGCTCGTCCTCAAAGGTGGAGCCTCGCCTTCCCAGGAAGAGTTTTGTGCACGCGGGTGTGTTTTAATGAACTCCACTTGTATGTTTTGCTCGGCAGGGCTGCCTCGGCCAGCGCCCAGGCACTCAGGCCGACTACAGGGGACAATCGGGATGGTCGTGGGATCCTGGTGGGCAGGCAGTGGGGCAGCACCCGGCAGGTGCCCTGGGATGCCCACTCCAGCTTCCCTGGTGCTGGCTCAGCTGGGGACCAGATGCTGGGGGAGCATGCTATTTATTCATCTGCACCCTCCCCTCGGAAAGCCGCCTTCCTCCCCTGCACCCGGACCCCCGTCTCAAAGCCACACTGTCCTCTTAACTGAAGTCTTTTCCAGCAGGCCCTGCCAGCGGGTCCGTTGGGGGACTCGCCCTCCTCGGCTCAGACACCCCGCGGTCCACTGGGCATCTTTTGCTCCCGAGAGCATCCCTATATCTTTACCTGTGGAGGAGATACGGATGTGCCCCAGCTGCTGTCCATGCAGCCCTCAAACTGGAGAGTCATCCCATAAATCCTGTTTTATTTTATGGACAAATAAATGCTGAGGTAAAATATTCCAGGATCGTAGCTTGAATACTTGGGCACAGCAGCGGCGCTGTAATAACCACAGTGACATTAATTTACTGCATTGTGCCCTGGGAAGAAGGAGGAAGGAGGGAGAGGGGCATTAAAAGAGAAAAATGACTTTCCTTCGAATTTATTGGGATTGGCCTCCCTCATTTTCCGCCATCATTAGTTGATTAGGGCCTGATGGCCGCGTGGACGGTTGGGCTGGAAGAGTTGGCCGGAGACGCCCTCGAGGTACGCTGTTAATTGAGATGATGTCCGTCTCGCACTTACTGAACAGACTGCGGCCGGTGGACTTGGTGGGTACGCGGCGGAACGGAACCGGCCAGGCGGTGGCCGGGGCGCTGTGCGCCCCTCCCACGGGATCTCTGCAACTGGAGCCGTGGTCACTTTGTCTCTATTCCGAGCACTGCTGATGGACCTGTCAGGAGGGGGTAAAGTGAGCTTTCCTTTATCCCAGGAGCGCTCACCAGAGGCTGCTGAGCAGCCACCACCAGGAAAGTCCCTTGTCACGCTGGGCTTGGAAGATCAAGGCTGAGTCTGCCCCTCTTTCCTCCTCCCGGGCCCTGCCCTGGCTCCTGGCCCTGCTCCTAGCCCTGCCCCTGCTCCTGCAGAGCTCCTGCCCCTGCCCCTGCTTCTGTCCCTTCCCCAGCCCCTGCCCCAGCCCTTCCCTCGTCTTTGGTGATGGATGAAGTCTGGCAGGTGTAATCCCACAGGGCTCCCAAACCAGAGCTAAAAGCGGGACCTCTTTCCTAGGCACTCAGGCCTTTCTACCGTTGATGTGGTAGACATTCTTTCCTTACTGGTATGGACAGGGGGGTTCCCCCAGCATCAGTAGCCATGGAGTGTCCACACAGGGGTCCCAGACTGGGCAGAGCAAGGGCCTCTAAACCCCTTGATGGAGGCTGAATTTCACATTCACGAGGTCTTGCCATGGCTCATCAGCAAGAAGGACCGTTCCGTCGATGTGACCTCTGCTGGAACATTTTCAGAGACCTGCACTGCCCCCGGGGCTGGAGAATTGCCTGCCAAAGGTGTGCAGGGAAGGGGATGGAACCTGATGGTTTTTTTGTTGTTGTTTGAGTGATTTAGTAAGGGCCGCATACTCTCCAAGGCACATGACATCCATTATCACATGTGATCTTCTCATACCCCATTTAACTCCATTTAGGGTGCAGGAAGCCAAAGCTCAGAGAATGCACCTGCCCAGGGTCCCACAGCCGGCCTGAGATGGTGGTTGCGGGGGCTTCTGGGTCAGGCTGCCTGGCCCAGAGTCTGGTGGCGCCTCCGACTTCCCTGCGATCTTGGACGGTTTGTCCCCCTCTCTCAGCCTTGCTTCATTCGCCAAAACCAGAACTGAGTACAGCAGACGGTGCTGTGGGCTCAGTACCTGTTAGTAACTCTTACTGCTATAGTCATGGTTGCTATAAAGGCTCTGTGAGCTATCCTTCTTCAAGCCCACGTCCCAAGGAGCAGGAGGGAACACAAGACTTCTCCAGCTCCTGGTCACACAAGAGAAAGCACTTACTTGCCCCTCCTTCCCGGCGCCTGTCATGTCTGGACAACCAGACAGATGCTCAGGCCCGAAGGGTGACAAATCCACTCACAAGATGCAGCTTGCTAAGTGGCAGTGGCCTTTTATTCCCTGACATCTTTCCAGACCCTTGAAGGGATTAGAACTGGATTAGTCTGAGATGAGCCCGGCTCTGCCCTTATCACCTGTTTATAGGATAATGACATTATCTAGGTTGGCCTATAAGGGCCTCCTTACATGGGAGCTTTGTTCTCTTTGATCTTGAGGGTCGCGGGCAACATATCTTTAAATCTAAACAAACCCACTGAAGCCTCCAGATAAGTGGTTAAAACATCCAGTGGGAAGAGAGGAGATCTTCCCTTTCTTCCCTTCTGCTCAATGCCAACAGTAATTTGAAGATTGTGCGCCCTGACTTCGAACCTAAAACTCAGCTTGCCATTTTCAACGCCGGTCTCTCCACTCTCCTTTCACATAGGCACAGCACTTCAAAGTTTGCAGAGCCTTTTTTTTTTTTTTGGCCACTTGTTAACTCAGTTGACGGCACCACTGGGAGTGGGGCAGGGTGGACTCAGTGCCCACGATGCAGGCGAGGACCTGAAACACAGGTTCAGGAGAGTCCAGGTGCTTGCCAGCACTCACGTCATTTTTAAGACTGCATCATCTGAAGCCATCGAAGACCTGCCCTCTCTGCCCAAACAGGGCTTTCTGCAAAGCCCATCCTCGATATTCCTCACAGCAAAGATCTGTTTCATCAGAGGTTCCAGCAGGTCCTGGGCCCAAGTCCCCTCCCAAAGCTCCCCTAACGTCGCATACGAGGGACTTTTTGTAACCATCTTCATAGAGGTGCAAGTCACACGGTGCAATTCACACGCGGTGTGACCAGTGTTAATCGTGCCAGCCATCTGCTGGGTCTTGGAAAATGCACACAGTTGTGTAACCACCACCACAACCAGGATTTAGACCATTCCCATCACTCCCCAGATGCCTTCAGCTCCCCTGCGTCCGATCTCTGATCTTTGGACTCCTTCCCCAGGCCCTGACGACCTCTGATCTTTCCATCACTGTAGTTTTGCCTTTCCTGGAATTTCACCTGAAGGGAATCACACCCTACATACTCTGTTGTATCTGGCTTCTTTTACTGAGCACACCGCTTTGAGTTTGGGCCACTTTGTTGTGTGTTTGATTTGTTTGTTCCCTTTTATGGCAGAGGGGCATTGCACTGTAGGGATGTATCGGATTTTCTGTACCCCAGTGATAGACATGTGAGTAGTTTCCGGATCAAGGCCATTATGAATAGAGCTACTGTGTTATGCTGTGTTTTTATTTATCTTGGGTAAATATCGAGCAGCAGGTCCCTTGATAAATATATAGTAACTTTATAAGAAACTGCTTTTTCTCCAAAATGGCTGTATTCCCCCGAGTAAGGGATGGGAGTACCAGCACTCTCCACCTCCAAACATTTGGTATTGCCAGTCTTTCTAATTTTACCATTCTGGGGTGCATATAGTATTATCTCATTTCCCTAAAGACTAATGATGTTGCGCAACTGCCCGTATGCTAAATATTTGAATCCGTATCACTTCTTTGGTGAAGGGTCTGTTCAAACCGTTTGCCCCTTTTTATTTTTATTTTTTTGAAGATTTTGTTTATTTATTTGAGAGTGAGATCATGAGCAGAGGGGAAGTGTAGAGGGAGAAGCAGACTCCTCACTGAGCAGGGAGCCTGACGTGGGACTCAATCCCAGGACCCTGGGATCATGACCTGAGCCAGAGGCAGATGCTTAACTGACTGAGCCACCCAGGTGCCCCTCTTTTGCCCCTTTTTAAATTGGGTTGCTTGTCTTCTGAATATTTGAGTTGTACCAATTCTTTATATATTCTGGATACAAGTCCTTTTTCAGATATCTTTAGTAAATATTTTCTCTCAGTCCGTGGCTTATCTTTTCATTTTCTTAACTGTGTTTTTCAAGGAGTAAAAGTTTTTGATTTGGGTATGTCCCATTGATCAGTTTTATGATTTGTGCTTTTTGTGGCTTATCTAAGAAATTTTGGCCTTGCCCAAGGTCAGAGATTTTTTTTTTCTATTTTCTTCCAGAAGTGTTAATTTTTGTACAGTCTGAGATAAGAGAAGAGGTTTATTTTTTCCATATGGATATATAGTTATTTCGGCAGGATTTATTGTAAAGATTCTTTCCCCCATTGAACAACCTTGGTACTTTGTGAAAACCCAATTCACTATATATGTATAACTCCATTTCTGAACTTTCTATTCTATTCCACTGATGTACATGTTTACATCAATACCATTTTGTCTCGATTACTGTGGCTTTATTGTATTCTTAAAATGTAATAGTTTAAGGGGTGTCTAGGTGGTGTCCGACTCTTGGTTTCGGCTCAGGTCATGATCTCAGGGTCCTGGGATCGAGTCCTGGGATTGAGCTGCATTAGGCTCCACACTCAGCAGGGGGTCTGCTTGTCTCCCTCTCCCTCTGCCCTGACCCCTGAGAGCAGGTCTCCCTCTCTCTCAAATAAATAAATAAATATATTTTTTTAAATGTAATACTTTAAGTTCTCCAAACTTGGCTCTTTTTCAGAATTATTTTTACTTTTACAGGGATTTTGCATACCCATATGAATTTTAGGTTCATCTTGTTAAGTTTCACATTATGCTTGAAGGAATTTTGATTGGAATTCTATTGAATCTATAGATCAATTTGAGGAGAAGTGAGATATTCATAATATTGAGTTTTCCAATCCTTAAACATCGTATATCCTTCAATTTATGTGTCTTTTCTACTTTAGCTCAGCAATAATTTATAGTTTTTAGCATATAAATCTTGCACATTGTTTATTTATTCCTGATTAATTAACATTGTTGACCAAACCATTATGAATGGTATTTTAAAATTTTTACTTTATTAATTTTTTTATATTTTTATATATGGACTTTATTTCCTGCCCATCACTAAACTCATTTATTAATTCTCTCTTATTTTGTAAATTTTGTGGGTTTTCTTCATATTTTATCTTGTTACCTGTATGTATTTTATTTCTTTTCTTGACTTATTGTACTGATGGGACCTCTAGTATAAATATGAATAAAATTGAAAGGAGATATCATTGCCTTCTTCCAAACCTTAGGGGAAGCATTCCATCTTTTATCATTAAGTTTGATATAGAATTTTCATAGATCATAGATGCTTTTAATCTAGTTAAGGAAGTTCCCTTATATTTTTCATTTGCTTAGTTTTTATCATTAGTTGGTACTGAATTTTGGCAAATACTCTTTCTGCATCTGTTGAGATGTTTGTAGTTAATTCTGTTACAACAACAACACGTGTTTCTAAAAAGCTCCATGCTCTTCAAAATCTTGCAAGGAAAACCACAGTGCTTATGGGGAGCCTGGGGGCACAATATCCCAAAACCTCATCAGAGATACATCCAAAAAGATGGGAACTTAATGCAAACATACTGTTACCAGGTTAAGGAATGCATAAATACTACAGTGAATATGGCACTTGACCTTGAAAAAGACCTAAAGTTTGCTTGTGAAAGTGGCTATCAGAAGAGTTGCAGCTTATGAGTTAATGAGAAGTTGGGGCGAGGGGGAGCAGGGCAGGGCAGGAAGTTTCCTTGAAATTGAAGGAGGAGGAGGACTGTGAGTATGGCTCATAGCACATGTGGTAAACTATAGTAGTCAGTAGACGTTTGAGGTGTGTGTCTGGTGCTTTTTGTGTATTCCTATACGGCTCATTTCAGCTGGAGGCGGTTTTGTGCATTCACTTAGTGTTTCTCACAAACAAAATTGTGCATAAGCAAACATGAAATTCACATTATGCTCAAGTTACTAGGGAACCCACTGTGTTAACTGTATTGAAACAAATTGAAATTTCCAAACAATTGTTATAGGAGAACTATGTATGGTTTTTTCTTTAGTTTGTTAAAAAGGTGAATTGCACTCATTAATTTGTGAATGTCAAATTAGTCTACCATTCCTTGGATAAGCACCAGTTAGTCATGATGCATTATTGTATTTGTATTTTGCTGGATTTGATTTGCTAAAATTTTGTTAAGGGCTTTTTCATGCATATTTATGGGGTGTATTAATGTATAGTTCTCTTTTATGGTAATATCTTTGTCTGGCTTTGATACCAAGTTAATGCTGGCCACACAAAACAATTCTGGATGTGTTCCTTCTCTTGTTTCTTCAGGAGTGCCTGTCTAGAATTGATATGACTTCTTCTGTAAATGGATGGTAGAATTCATCACCGAGATCACCTGGGCCTGAGGTTTTCTTTGTCAGAAATGTTTAAATTATCAATTCTAGTATTTTATTTTGTTTTTGATTTTTTTTTATTTATTTATTTGAGAGAGAGAATGAGATAGAGAGAGCATGAGAGGGGGGAGGGTCAGAGGGAGAAGCAGACTCCCTGCCGAGCAAGGAGCCCGATGCGGGACTCGATCCTGGGACTCCAGGATCATGACCTGAGCCGAAGGCAGTCGCTTAACCAACTGAGCCACCCAGGCGCCCTCAATTCTAGTATTTTAATAGATATAGGGCTATTCCAGTTATCTCTTTCTTTTTGAGTGTGCTCTGGTAGCTTGTATCTTTCAAGGAATTTGTCAATTTCACATAAGTGGTTGAATTTATTGGCAGAAAGTTATTCATAAATTCCCCCTCATTTTCCCTTTTTAATACCTGTAGCAATTATATAGCCATGTCCCTTCTTTAACTCCTATCATTGGTAATTTATGTATCTCTTTTTTTGTTGATTGATCAATCTGTCTAGAGCCTTATCCATTTTACTGATCCTTTAAAAAACAGATTTTGTCTTCATAGGTTTCCTCGATTGTTTGTCTGTTTCTATGTCATTCATGTCCAATCTTTATTATTTCTTTTCTTTCTGCCTTCCTTGGGTTTCAGTGGCTCCTATTTTTCTAATCTCTTCATGTAAAGATTAAATTATTGATTATAGTCCTTCTTTTTCAAATACAAGCATTCAATGTCACAAACTTCCCTGAATCATGGTGTGAGTTGTAACCCACATATTTTTTTGGTAGTTTTTAATTTTATTATGTTATGTTAGTCACCATACAATACATCATTAGTTTTTGATGTAGTGATCCACGATCCATTGTTTTCGTATAACACCCAGTGCTCCGTGCAGTACATGCCCTCCTTAATACCCATCACTGGGCTAACCAATACCCCCGCCCCCCTCCCCTCTAAAACCCTGTTTGTTTCTCAGGTCCATCGTCTCTCATGGTTCATCTCTCCCTCCAATTCCCCCCGCCCATTTTTCCCTTCCTTCTCTTAATGTTCTCCATGTTATTCCTTATGTTCCACAAATAAGTGAAACCATATGATAATTGACTTTCTCTGCTTGACTTATTTCACTTAGCATAATCTCCTCCAGTCCCATCCATGTTGATGTAAAAGTTGGGTATTCATCCTTCCTGATGGCTGAGT
>NC_138384.1:34884625-34940689 GCF_054177405.1 Leptonychotes weddellii
TTGAATCTCAGATCTGTACCTCTGAAACAAATAATGCAATATATGTTAAGAAAAAAAAAGAAGAAGAAGAAGGTAGCGGGTGGGGAAGAATGAAGCGTGGAAATCGGAGGGGTAGACGAACCATGAGAGACGATGGACTCTGAAAAACAAACTGAGGGTTCTAGAGGGGAGGGGGGTGGAAGGATGGGTTAGCCTGGTGGTGGGTATTGAGGAGGGCACGTTCTGCATGGAGCACTGGGTGTTATGCACAAACAATGAATCATGGAACACTACATCTAAAACTAATGATGTAATGTATGGGGATTAACATAAGAATTAAAAAATAAAATTAAAAAAAAAAAAAAAAAAATAAATAAATAAATAAATAAATAAAAAGAAAGCATCCTGATGAGAGGTTGGTGTTACCTCCTTTTGATGTTCACCTAGACTAAAAGAACTGAAATGTGACCAAATGCTCTGCCTCCTGCCCTTGCACCTCTCCCTTCATAAAAAACCCTCCTGGCAGCTGAGTCACCAGAACTGAAATGAACACCAGTGCAACCAGAGCTGACTGGTCTGGGGTTTGTTTCAGTGCTGGGACAGGACTTGCTGTTTTCTGGATCCATGAGGGCTTGGAGGATAATGAGCCTGAGCACCCAGCTCAGATACTCCTGCTCATTCAGCTGCTCCCCGCTCCAGCCACGGCACTTCTTTAGAGGAGTTAAAGCTATCAGGTCACTGCAAGCCTCCGAGGTTATCCTTTTAAGAGCTCACACAGGTGCAGTGCCTGGCAGGAACCCACAAGAGCTCAGTTTGCTCATCTGCGAAATGAGAAGAATCCTCTCTATGCACCTGCCGTATCAATGAAAGGGCTTTGCCTCCTTTACAACAGAAGACTGTGCATGTTTATATTTCTCCACCTACATGTTTAGCCTGTAGGTCCCTGGTCTGACCTGTTCTTGCTGTTTAATCTTACAGAGAACATCCTCAGGATTCCTGCTATCTTGACGTGTCTTTCAAGAGCAGCCACTCCATCATCTGAAAGCTTTGTAGCAACCTAGCACCTCTCATCTGAGGCTGCTTCCCTAACACGAACGCTTCCCAGAGCTGTGCTGATAACGCTTGGCAGTGCAGGGAGAGAGGGAGCTGATAAGGCCCCATGCACATCAGAGAATTATGCCTCCTCAACCCAACAGCCGCCTTATCCTGGAGCCAAATCAAAGCGCTGGGGAACATCTACAGGTACATATAAAGGGGGAGATAAAAGAAAAAGTACCTTGAAAGTCTTTGGATGGACAAGAGGAAGCCAGACAAGAAGGATGTGGTCTTCTTGCATGGACTCCATCAGGGTGCCCAAATTGCCACCCAGGCCACCACGTCTGAAGGGTTGTCTTCCTTGGCCAATGGGCATGAACACAGGCATGGGTGTGAATGGAAAGATGAGGCCAAGAGGAGGGAGGGAGCTGACCCAGCCCTTGGGGTGGTCAGACCCTAAACGTTACTTCCGCCTCGCCCATTTGGAAACCTGCTAGTTTAGGGTCCGTTTCCTTTGGGGCTTTCCTCACCACCACTCAGATTGCCTCAACCCCTGAGGCTAAGTAAAGTCCATCAGAGATGAAAGAATCAGGACTGGTCACAACAGAAGAGAGGTAAAGCAGTGAGGTAGTGAGGAGGAGGGAAGACAAAGGTAGATGGTGTGGAGAAAGCAGAGATGGGACGGAAGAGGGGAGAGGGTGGGGATCCAGGAACTAGGGAGGGCATCCCTCAAAATCCTTGCCCAGAACTCTGGGGGAGTTTTGGACCCCCAACTGGGAGTAGGGTGTCTGACTACAGACAGTGGAATGGAGCGCTTAGCAAACGTTCTGGATTATCAGGCCCCCAAACCACAGCCCCCAGGGTCTCACATCTGGTCCTCTTCCACATCCCTATCCATCCCTGTCCCAGATTTTCAGCCCAGTAAGGCATTATTGCTTTCCTCAAAACCAGAATTCCCATCATATTTTGGTCAAGTGTCTTTGCCATCCTTCTGGACGTCTCATGCCTTTTTGGTTGCAATCTCAAGTCCATCCCCCCTGCCCTCATCTTCAGTTACAACTGTCTTGATGCCCTCTGGGACTACAGCTGGCTGTCTGCTGCTCCCAGCATCCTAGGGAACTCAGCCCAGTTCACGGTCTCCTTCCCATACCAGAAACCCTGCTCTGCTGGCAAGGTCTCCCTCACAGGGTAAGGTCTGCTCAGAGCCCCTGGGGTTGACGAGGTAGAAACCATCCATCCTGGAGGTGACTTCTTGTCCCCAAGGCCAGTACAGTCCTCCCCTGGGCTGTGGCATTCTTTTGGAGAACATCTTGATGCAGATGAAGGGCACTACATGAATCAATAAATCATAAGTGTGTTGGACGGCACTTAGAAAGGTAAATGCATGTGTGTGATTCACTAGGAGAACCTTCCTAAAAAAGATAATACACTCAATATCTCACCGTGCTGACATATTTCAACTCAATTGATAATGGGTCAGGATTGAGCAAAGCTTAGAGAGTGAATTACCTTTTAGCCATCGCTTCAAGTTTAGGGTTGCAGTCACCAACAAAATCAATGTCGAAGGATTCCTGTTTCTCAGGCAATTCCTACAGTGACTCCTAATGAAATAAACTACTGAAGCTTTTTAATCAGAGCACCTGCCTGAAAGGAGGAAGCCATCGGGAGGAGGCTGGGGCCCTGGGGACCTGTTTTCCCCTTACCGGGCAACGCATGAGTGATTCTTTAATTGTAGTAATGATGCGCTTACCCTGGACCTAGCTGCTCGGGCAGCAGGAGGCTGCAATTCTCCCAGGCATGGAGCTGGTATGACCTCAGGTGGGGTTGCACAGATCCCTGAGCAGGGCTGGATCACCAGGTGCCATGACAGTGCTTCCAGCTTAGGGTTTTTTTTACTCGCAGACAAGTGATGAATCTCTATTGAAAGACAGCCCTGCAATAAACAAGGTCCTGTTGGGTATCTGAATCCCAGGGTCAGTGCTGCAAAAGTGGTCGCTGAAAACATGAGGGTTCATGGGAAGAAGCCCATGCTCTTCCCTCTTCCCCACCTGCATCTCTCTCAAATGTTAGTTCACATCACTTCAAGTATTTCTAAATATTGGGAAACTCAAGGAAATTCAGAAACATCAAGGTTGACCTAGAAGCTCTCTGTAAAGGCTTTCTTTTGTGCCCATTTGTCCACAGCGGAGCGTGTTTGGGGCTTGCCTCTCTAGCATTCACTCCTCCTTCTTTGGGGATCTTTCCTGATTTTCTTTGGAAACCTACCCTTCTCTCACTCCTGTATCTGAGTGCACTCTTCTCTCAGCTCCATGCTGGGCATAGGATCCATGCCTGAGCAAGTTGGCACAGCCTGCCCTAACAAACCCATCTTCTCAACCAAGACTTTGGGGGCAAGTGATGAAGATAGGCCTGGTTCCCCATTTGCAGTCAAACCTGGACCTATCGGATGTGTCTTTGCTTATTCATCGTCAGAAGGAAAGCCCATCTGAAAATGTGACCCAAAGAAAACTGGGCCAAGAGGCTGAGGCAGTGATGCCAAGCCCTCTGCTCACTATCTGAGGCTCTGTGTCCAGCCGCCCCTAAGCAAGAGCTTTTTGGATTTTTCAGTTTGTGAGTCCAGAAGTTTCCTGTTCACTTTGGCCACGTAGGTTGGGCTTCTCTCTTCCTTCCTTCCTTCCTTCCTTTCTTCCTTCCTTCCTTCCTTCCTTCCTTCCTTCCTTCCTTCCTTCCTTCCTTCCTTCTTCCTTCCCTCCTTCCTTCCCTTCTTCCTTTCCTTTTTTTCCTTCTTTCTATCACAGGCAATCAAAGAATCCCCATGGATTTCTCCCCCTTACAAGGAAATAAACCCTGAACATTGGGAGATATGGCTTCTATCTGAGGAGGAAGCCCTTCCAGGGAATCCACAAGGGAAGGGCCCCAAAGTGACCATGACATCAGTCCATGAGGCTGTTGGTTTCTGAGAACTAAAACATAAATTTTACAAAGAACCTTTAAATAAGCCCTACAATAGACTTTAGGAAAGAGATGGGAAAGGACTTGCTTTTCTTGGAAAACAATATGAAAAAAATGCCACCCCTGTAGCTGGTCATGCTCAGAGGCACCTAATCTCTCAAAGTCCCATTTTTCTGATGGACCATAATGATTGATACAGAGAGGAGCTTCAGCTGTGGATAGCTTGGCTGCAGCCCTGGTGTGCTTAGAATGGCCAAGAATGAGTCTCCCATCCGCCAGTACCTGCTAACTCTTCCTGTGAAAGACCCTTAGAGTAGAGGTCCTTAGAGTAGATCTGCTCATGTACTGGATAATTGGATCAATGGGGAATGATAAATAAAGTAACTGGGGACAAGCAAGACGGAATGTTGGAAGGAGCCAAAGTCAAGCAGATAATGTCTGAATTCTCCCTTCCCTTGGGTCTGCATGGAGGTCACCTTGACATCTAAGCATGATAACCCCAGTGACCCCCTACCCCAGACCCTCTCTTTTGGGGCCAATGCCAGTAGGACCACATAGCTCAATGGGGGCACAGCCACAGACCACATGCATTCAGCTTGATCCCTGAGCGGAAAGCAGGTAGGCGCCCACCGCCCTTTGTCTGCCATGGTGATGTATGGCTGTTGACACGACTAAACAAAGGTATTATTAGTAGATTACGTCTGAGAGGCTGGACTCGTGCAGAAAGAGGGCAACAAGCGCCCTGGGCCTCGCTCGGCTCCCAATTACTCCACAAAAGCCTAAACCACCAGGTCAGGGATAAAAGTGAATAAATGTTTCTAAATTCTTATCTTAAACACACTTAAGCTTAAAGCTATTTAACTGGGGCTTTAAAAGCATGTGAGCTTCGTGGAGCCCAGCTACCTGCCTCATTCTCTTGCTCTTATTTTTGCTTTTATCCTTTTAGTCTTGAAGAAGCCTAATTAGAAGCTTGAACAGGGCTCTCTCTCCCTGCCCTTAAATCAGTAATTGGCTTCAGTGCAGAGACTGTCAGGAAATTAACACATCACAACATGACAGCTGTTAATTTTTTCTCCTTATTTGTCATATGAATCACCGCTGATTTGCCGGAGTGCATAACAAATTAGTGGGCTGTAATCAGCGGCCTCTCTTCTGTGAGCTGCACCTTCTCTTTTTTTTTTCCTTTTTTCCCCCTCTCTCTCTTTTTCTCTCTCCCCCTAAAGTCCATTACTTCACTGCCTCAGCAGAGATGACTGTTCCTAGGTGTGTCATTGTCAATAAATCAGAATAAGCAAATGCTAAAAGCGCAAGAAGCTCTTTAAACTTTGATGAAGGCTTTTAGTTACATTTTTAAACTTACACTCATAACTGGAATTTTTTTTTTAAATTGTCACTCCCTGGTAGTGATAGACTGTCAGGTTTCTAGTCATTTCCTCATCCAACGTGCCAGGGAAGGTGGAGTTCCAAGTGTCATTTGCACAAGTTCTGGCTGACGGAGGAGGTGGAGGAGGTGTTAGGGAAGGCATGGTGGGGGGGCGGGGATCAGAGATTCTGACAGGGTCAGATCAGGGGTCCTTCCTTTCTCAATGAGGGATTTGGGGAAAGAGGCGAATGGAAGGAAGGGGAGGTGAGCAGGCAGAACAGGAGGAAGAGAAATGGATTCTGGAACTTTATCGTCCTCAACCTTTCTAACTTGACTCATTGTCCACAGTGTATCAGCCATCTGAAAAAGGGTGTGAGCTTTTGTTCAATGCCTTTGTAGTGGCAGCCCAGTGATGGGTTCTGGAACTTTATTCCTTCCTCAGCACCTTAGATGGTTCTTAAACCTAATACCTACGGTGTTTGGGAGGAAGGGAGTATAAGAAGGGTGATAGCAATGAGGTGGCTTCACAGTGTGGGATTCTGTCCCAGACTCTGAGATTTGGCAGACAAAACTGGGTTCTCTGCATCTACACTGTGGATGCAGAGGGAGAAGGAGCTTCTTCTCAGCCTGGACATTTCTGGACTGACAAATCCTCATCTTTACAACTTGAGTTCAGTAGGGAGTCAGTGGGAATTTTGCTGGGGGCACAGGCTCTTAAGGCTCTGTCAGCAGGTGCTCATGTGTATTATAGACTGACATTGAACTGAAGGTGAAAAGATATCAGGGTAAATTTCTCCCTTCCTTTCTTCTCTCATCTACTCTCTCTCTGTGTGCCTGTCTTCCTTCCTTCCTTCCTTCCTTCCTTCCTTCCCTCCTTCCTTCCTTCCACCCACTCACCCTTTCATTCATTCTTCCATCCATCCATCCATCTACACATCCATTCATCCATTTGCCCATTCATGTATCCACACACCCATCCATTTGTATCCATATTTCCATCCATCCATCCATCCATCCATCCATCCATCCATCCATCCTTGCATCCATTCATCCATCCATGATCCATCCATCCTTGCATCCATCCATCCATCCATCCTTGCATCCTTGCACCCTTGCTTCCGTCCATCCATCCATCCATCCTACATCCTTACATCCATCCATCCATTCATGTATCCATCCACTGTGCTTTTCACATGACCCAGAATGTGAACAGTGGGAGAGAGTAGAGGATGGGTCTATCTCAAGATAGGACAAAGGTAGGAAACTCACAGCCTTAGAAAAGTAAAATCATTAGACCCAGCCCTGCTGCTGCCACTCCATTATGCCACCTCAGGTAGGTCATGGAGGAAGAGTGGAAGGACCTTACTCCCTTAGCCATCACATCAGCAAATGGGTTATTCTGTCCACCATATTGATCTTACTCATCTCTTTCTTAAGAATTAGTCTAATGTGACTTTCTTATGCTGAATTCTACTTTGGTCATTTGAAAGTTGGATTTAGTTCAGTTTATCAAAGACTTTGCTGGAACTATCATGCACTGAACTCTAGGAACCAGAAATTCAATAAATTAGGGTTTAGGGTTTTAGAACATGTGTACCTCTTAGAAAAACAAGAAGCACTGTGATAATTTTTAAAGTTTTTTTTTTTTTAATCTCAATACCCGGGGTTTGGAATATATGTCCTACCTGCTATTATGTCCTTCTCCTGAGAGCTGAGATGCCCCATCCTAAGAGACACAAACCTGTCATCCAAACATTAGGATGAGGTCTTGCTGTGAAAGTCATTGAAGTCATTTAGATCTTTTGGAAATAAAACAACTGTCCTTTTTTCCCTTTTTACTCGTGATAATTTATACACATTGAATATGTTTAAATACAGTTCAATATGCTACATCTTATAAAAATCTCTGCTGAGAAAATTTCTCTCTAATGTCATTTTATAAGCTTGAAGAAAGGGTTTTTATGCAAAATACCAATTTTACAATGACTCTGTCAAATCCTAATTTAAGAAAAAAAATCATTTACCCATCATATGACGTGGAGCGAGTTTCCTGATAGAGACTTGGATTGATAGTAGTGAAGTTCAAGCTTCACAGAAGCAGCAGTTGTGGGAGTTCAGCCACTCCATGACAACCCAGGCCCACCATGGCCCAACTTAGCACCCGGCTGGTCTCAGGAAGCTGCCACAGGAGTAGGACTCATGGGCACTGGGCTCCACAGGCTGGATGCCCCTGGATGCAGTGGAGTGTTTCCAACATTTAGTGAGAATCCAATGAACTGTTGAGTCCCACTCTCTGCTAACTGGATCTCACGGACAAGCACTCTTTTCCTGGCTCATGGGCAACTCTAGGGTGCATACTAACTATACCACGCCTCCATCCTTGCTATCCCTGACCTCTGGTCCTCTAGACTCCAGGTTCCTCCATTCCCATGCATTATGCCTACTTTTCCTTGACTGCATCACTGGTGTCCATCTCCCTTCCAAATTTATATGGAAACCCTGTTCCTTAATAAACAAACCCCCTTAAATCTCCCTTATCTCTTCAAAGTCTTTGTTCTATAATTGAAGCTGTGGTCTTAATGATACACTCTAGGGACAAGCTTCATTTGCAGTCCTCTATGGTGGCAACTGTTCATTGCACCCAGTGTACAGTAGGATCAGGAGTCACCCTTGAAGATAAGCACCATATGGGTGTGTTCCCCTATACCTCTTGGAATCCCTGGCATTTACCAGTCCCCTGGACATTTTTCTCATTCATCAGCACCATGAGAACTGAGTTAGTGTCTTCCCCTACCACCTACCCATTGTTGTCATTGGGGATGACCTCAGCCTTAACATGGATGACCCATCACCCATCACTGATTCCTCACAGTTGACTAATCCACCTGCTAGTTTCCAGTTACCTGCATGTCACACACTTCAGCCATCCAGATGAATGGCCACGTCCAGGTGGACTATACCCTTGCCCAGAAACTCTGACTCTCTCAAATCTTAAATGCTGGAGGTATCACATCCTCAGACCCAGAGTCCTGTCCTCTTGCACATTTCCTCTTTTACACATTTTTTTTCCTATTTTACTGGGATTTCTGGGCCCTGGATGCCAATACTATCTTCCTTCCTAGCAATTCCTTCTGCTTTGTTTTTTCATCCATTCTTCATGTTCTTTTGTTTCAACCATTTTCCTATGATTGTCCTCCATGTCACCTCTCTTTTCATTGTCCATATCCCACCCTCACAGAATCCCATTCTTGAGTTAATCCATTTTCCTCCCTTTACTCCCACTCTGGGTTTATGGGCAATGCTGGAGAAAAATCACACTCCGCTGCAAGTTGGAGGCCCTACAGACACAAGGTCTCCAGGCTCAGCTGAAACTTCCACACTGTGTACCCCTCCTCTATGTTTTCTCACCCAGCTTTCTCTCCAGAACAAGAAATTATCCCAATTGAGTATTTTAAAACTTCTTTACGGTTTTCCAAAATCTCTTCCCCTCCACCTTTCTCTCCCATCACAGTGGCAAAGCCTTCCTTCTTGTATGGGAGACTGATCTTCCCACTTTTCCTCTGTTCCACTTTCATTTCTTTCACTCCCACTCCCCAAGCATGGTTTCATAGATTCATTCCTTTCTACCCCTTCCTTTCAATGTTTAAACATGTTAGATCTCCCCCAACTTATTAAGAAAATTCCCCTATATCCCCAAGCACCTTCTTGCCCTCATAACCAGTCAAGTTTCTAGAATAAGAGTCTACACTTGCTGTCCCCACTTCCCCCTCCATTCACTCTTTAACTCATTGCAGATGGGCTTCTGCTCCCTCCCTCTCAAGGAAACCCTCTCACCAAAATTGTCCAAATACTTGCAGAAAAAGGAAAATTGTCAGTTCTTGGCTCACTTGATTTTCTTCCTCCAGCATGAAGGCATAGTTACTTCTTAGTTTGGCTTTCGAGATAATCATATCCTCTTGGGGTTTTGCAATCTCTCTGGCCATCCTTTTTTGGATTCCTTCATAGACTTATTTCTCATGATTTTTACATGAAATATGTATTTTATTTGAGATTTCTTTTTTTTCTTTTTTCACTTTACATACTCTGTTAGCAAGCTTGACCTCTCCTTTGGCTTCAAATATGACCTCAAATCTGAATTATCTGGGCATCTATTTTGGATATCTTTTGAGTATCTGCAAGGTTAACCTGCCACCTCTCTCCCCATCTTCAGCTGCCTTGGGTTCTTTGTCTAGAGATCAATGACCAGAGGCCATCCTGGATTCCTTGCTCTCCAGTACAGCGATTGTCTGGCCAATCGCCAGATTGTATGGATTCCCACATCTATCTATTCTGGCCATTTCCACTGCCATGACCCCAGTTTTTACCACCATTTCCTCTCACTTGATCAATATAAAGCATCCATATTGCTAGCTTCCAATATATCTAATATGCCTTCTACACTGTAGCCAGAATCACCTTTCCTGATGCAAATTTGACCTTGCAGCTCTCATGCTTAGTAACTGCTGCAGAGTCCCACCATCCTTAACATGTTTTCAAGAGACCTTCATGATGGGACTCACCTGCTCCCTAGGGTGACATCAATCACCACCTATACCACATATTATATTCCAGAAATACTGAAGTCATTCCATTTTCTAAAAATAATAAATTTTATCTTATCTCCAGGCCTTTGCTCATGCTGTCTCCTCTGCCTAGGATGGCTTTGTCTGCGTACTTACCCTCAGGTTTAAGTGCTAGTGTTGCTTCTCTGTGCAGTGCTCCCTAACGCCTGTCCCCTGCTTCCCAACCTCACCCCAGAGACTGGGGCCAGGGAGCATAGCAGCCTGACGTGGCAGCTCACAT
Source organism: Leptonychotes weddellii (assembly GCF_054177405.1). Lineage (NCBI taxonomy): Eukaryota > Metazoa > Chordata > Mammalia > Carnivora > Phocidae > Leptonychotes > Leptonychotes weddellii. The sequence continues at coordinate 34,894,797 of NC_138384.1, forward strand.
CCCATGGCCTTTTTGGTGCATCTGTTGCCACACCTGGTACCACTGTCAGGTAGACAATACACTGTATCAGGGCAGAACCCATGTGCCCAGTGCTGGAGCCCAGCACCAAGCACAGCGCCTTGCACTGGCAGGTTCTCTGGGCACATTGGTCAAATGTCTTGGCGTTCCATGTCCACGGTGATACACCTGAGTGGACCTCTCTACTTCCTAAAAGTCAGTCGATATACTGAGATCCAGAGTTTGGAATTAAATTTATTATCCGAACATCTTTCAGTTTTTATCAAATTTTGTACGACAGCTGGGTAAATGGAAGGCTCTCTGTACTCCCAAATAAAACTTTGTAAGTACCTAGGGTTATTTCTCTCTGCATGAAACTAACCAGCTGGTGGTTTCCATCTCTAAGCAGATGTTTGGCCCTGCGTAGACCCAGCAGGGCTGAGCCCCAGGGCTACACCCCTCACGCACACCCCCGCCCTGGTGTTCTGGAGAAGGCCTCTCAGTTAGGATTCTTTGCAATTTGGCTGTTGCTGAAAACTTGAAGTCCATGGAGGGAAAAGCCGAGAAATGATTTCCAGACCAGAGCAAAGTGAACTGAGGCTGGTAGGAGAAAGAAAGTCAGCCGCTGGGCAACATTAAAAATCAGCCTGTGCTGTTAAGGCAAAAATAAACAAAAGCACACAAAAACCAAACAAGACAAAAATGCTCATTAGCTGGGCCGACCTGACCCAGGCCACCCACTTTGCAGAATTCACCAAATCCTTGCAGATTCACCCCACCAGGGCCCGCCCTTCCCCGTGCTCCCCAGGGGCAGGCAGGGCATCAGGGTAGAGGAGAGACCAGTGCAGACCAGGGTCACCCTTCCCAAGCCACTCAGTGAGGAGCATCAGCAGCAAGGCCAGCTAGAGGTCAGGAGAGGGCAGTTCCCTGACAGCTGCCTCAGTTTGCCCTTGGAGAGAGCAACACATATTTCCTTGGCACATTTACCCTCATGAGTGTCAAATGGAGGTTGGGGCAGATCAGTGACTATGGGAAGGGCAGCATTCTTTGAAAAGGCATATTCAGGATAAACTATCCCTTTATAATTAAAAACAAACAATTGCTTTCCTATTAAATTTTAGAGTAAGTGAAGTCCATTGGAAGCATCTGGCCTCGTTGCGGGGGGCAGAAAGACAGGGTCCTCATTAGCCCCTGTAGAGACCTCTCAGGGTAGGAGATGGGGGGACAAGGGTACTTCACCTATTTGTTTACTGAGTTTTCTGTCTTCTGCACCGGAATGGAAGGGTGGAGACCTGCACATTTCGTTCATCACTGTATCCCCAACACCTAGACTGGGACATAGAGTGTATTTGTTAAATGAAATAGAGAATGAATGAATGTAAGCCCCACTGGGGGTCAGGGACTATGCTTGAAGTACCTTGCCAGACACAGGGTAGATGCACACTAAATATTTGTTGTGCATTGTTTATTGAAACAGAACATAAATGAAAAGGAAAAAAAAACTTTTTGAGGAAGTTTTTCTAGAACAAGGCTCAGGTTTCCCAGTTGAGACACTGAGGCCCAGGGAGGGAGGGTTTGCTTGCAGTCTGTGAGCTGTCAGACGCTCTTGTGGCCATGCCAAGGTATCTGAGCCCAGGTGAAGGCCCAGCTCAGGGTTTCTCAGTGCTGGGAGCCTCAGGAGGCCTGAGCCCTGTGGCCACTGGGGAAGCAGGCCTGGTGCTAGAGTCCTAAGACCAGGCCTTCCAGGCTGCCCACCAGAGACCTCTCCTCCAGAACGCTCCACCTCATCTCAGCAGATGCCACACATCCATTCTCCTCTGTAGCCCCTGTTGTTCACCTGCTCACTTGTTTTCTGGACTGGGGACAAAAGGAACCCCAGGCAGGTGTCACATGAATGGCCACGGCACAAACACAAGAAGAACCGCCTGGAGGGGCCCCACCAGCGGGCCTTGGTTTTCAGCACTTGGAGGAGCTGAGGAGGCTTTCAGCAGCTTAAGGAAAAGGGTGAACTCTCAGATAGTAAACCTCTTCCTTGGAGGCTGGGCTCGGATCCGTCTCTTCCAGGAAGCCTTTGTGGTCCCCCAGGTCTCCAGACACTTTTCCAGTTCCTTCCTTCTGCAGCGGGTTCGTCTCCTCTGCCTAGGGCCGTGTGTGCTTCATGACTAGGACATGTTCTGTGCTCCACTGACCCTCCTGTGTCCAGCACAGTATCTGGCTCCAAGGAAATATTCATGACAAGTGGATAAGGCCTCTCAGTATCTTCAGGACCAGGGAAGCAAAAAAAAAAAAAAAAAAGACAAAGATACTCTCTAAGAGGCTCGGGGACCACAGGGTGAAAGACAGGGAAGGTAAAGGACAAGGCTCTCAACGAGGAGCAAGCATGCCAGTTTTGTCCTTAGTCCTCAGGACCCAGAGGCCACTGGACACAGTGAGGTGGGCTCCGTGCCCTCCCCACATTGTGTCTCCTTGGTAGGTCAGACCTCATATTCCGTATTAGATGAAAAGGAGTGAAAAGATCAGATGTGAACAAGGTGCATAAGATGAATGTAAACCTTTGCTCAAAATGCTGCGTGCCTGATAAAAGTAAAGGCCAGTTAGTCTACCTCTTGCTTGCCCCAGGAGTGTGGGACTTGTTCATCTGGACACAGTCGAGGAGAGGACTCATGCTGGCAGGGCTGGTCTGAGTCAGGTCTCAGGATGCCAGAGGTGAGGATAGGGAGACAGGACAAGGCCAAAGGGTCTGGTTTCTCTTCCCTTCCCCGTCTCTCTCCTCCTTACAAGCCGCTGTACGGTGCATGGGTTGGGGTCCCTGGGAAGTCGATTCTTGAGGAGGAACTGGCTACTGAGTGCTGTTGGGACCCCCATGTGTGGCAAGGAAGCAGGACCGGGCAGAGGAGGGGGCCAGGCTGTGATGCTGTCTCGGAGGAAGGCCTCCGCTAACCTCACCAAGGGTTCCGAAGACAGGAGGACACTCCAGGGCATCCAGCTCTGGGGCGAGAGTACTGGGCCTCTAGATACTCTGGCCCCCAGCCTGTCAAGCCTGGATGACCTCACCTGGGAAAGGCATGAACCTTGGGCAAGGCTCTGTTCTTCAGCCCAGAGAATCCTGAAAGGAGCTGACAGCTGAGGCTGGGTGCTCGGGCCTCTCCCAGCAGCTGGGTAAATATGTCCTCTACTCCTGAAGGGGCCTCTGGGCAGCCCATCCCAACACCCCCCACATAGGGTAATCAGGAGACATATCGGGCTTGACAGGAAGAGGTGGCAAGGAATGCAAATGGAAAACCAGTGGTAATTCTTCCTTATCTGTCCCTTCTTACCCCCAACACACTCAGCATGCCTAACTTAGGGAGGAGGGGAGTCAAGTGTCAAGGTTACGACTGTTGAACTTGAATGACACACGTATGACAAACACAGACTTCTGATCTGGAAGCCCTGCCTTATTGTTCAAAAAGGGAGTTGAGGCCTGAAGAGTAGCTCAGGGTCACATGGCAAATCGTGTGTAACTGGGAGGAGAGCCCAGTGATTGTCTCCCATACCAGGGTTGAGTTAAGACCATCTTTCTGGCCTAAGCCTCATGGAGGATGATGTTCCTCCCCACCCAACACTGCACATGTAGACCCAACCCTGTGACCTTTTTGCAATTTCACAAAACAATGCAAATCAATGAGCTTTTATTGAGTTCATATTGAATGCTCAATATTGTCTTCAGGCCACAGGAAAGGAAGAGAAAGAGGAGTCAGGGCTGTTTTTGGTCCAGCAAACAAGAGGTATGGCCAACTAGCAATGGGAAAGCATCACTGGGCAGACCAGAAGAAAACACCCACATGAATATATGCACACCGCAGGGTCAAGTCCAAGCAACTCAGGGTGGGCCAGAAGGGAGGAAGTGGATGAGGCTTAGAAGTGGGCTTGTGTGAGGGTTTCAAGAAAGATGTAAGGACAGAAGAATCAGGGCAGCCAGGCCCTTCTGCCCTTCACCTCTCAGCAGAACTTGAGTTGGGTGGAGAAGTCGTGTCCAGGGAAGAAAGGCTTTGGTCTGATGGTCACTGAGGAGGGCTCCAGCCCTGCCTGGGGAAAGGCCACTCTGTCTGGAGTCCAACCAATGAACAGTCTAACTGGAGGGCAGAGGCTCCTTGATGCTCCCATGGCACCCAGAGGTCTGCAGAGGACCCCAGAGATAGAGGGGTAAAACCCATGCAGAAGCCACTCACCCTGAGCTGCAGAAAGAGACTTGGGGACACAGACATCTCCAGTAGAAGGGACGTCCACACAGTAAACATCACAGTGGCTGCAGCCTTGTGTGCCTGGGGTAGTGAAAGCTACAAGGGAGTTGAGTCCATGACAGCAAGGGAGAATCTGGGGCCTCTCTGGGAACATTTGGGCCATCCATCCCTAGACTCTCCATGGAAGCAGGAAGGTCTGGCATTTACCATTGTCAGGTTTACCCACTATAGGCAAATGCCTTCCCCAGGCTGCTGTGGGGATGGACAGCATACTGGTGCTTATGAGCAGGGAACAGGGTCATGTCCAAGTCCAAACCTTGCATTGAGTGAGATCCCCAAAAACTGCATTTCTTAAAGCTCTATCCCAACTTTTTTGGAAAAGTTAAGAGCAACAACTGCAATCTCTACTACCACATTAGCAATCAAACCCAAAAGCTAGATTAGTCTTGTTTTGGGGGAAGTGATTCTAACTGAGTGAGCATCAGAATGTGGAGTCCATGATTTTGAGAACACCAGGGACAATTCCTAGGTCCCTGGGCCCTCCCTCAACTAGCAGGTGCCCTAGGTGATAATCATTAGTGCTAACAGCAAATGTTTCTGAGAAAAGACAAGAATGTGTGACTTCCTTTGTCACTGAAATGTGATGGAAGTTCCCTGGGTTGTCCCTCCCAGGACAGATACCTTTAAAAGACAGTGGGTGATTTGCTCTCTGTCCTTCTTCATGACACGGGACTAGCAGTGTTCCAGATGGTGGGTTGTCTGTTAACCTGGGACTGCTAATGAGCATGGTGAAGGGCAGATTCCCCTCTGATGACTTCAGATGTACATGTAGCCCAAGGGAGAACTTATTTCAAGTTTGTAAAAGTTTAGAGTTGTCCATTACTTCAGCACAACACGTCCCATCGTGACTGATACACCTTGTACCTTAAAGCTCTCCAGTGGTTTCCTTCCCAATGATGACACTATACCAAATCCTTACCATGATCAATAATGTTCTACATTATCTGGTTTCTGCCTCCTTCCAAACTCGTTTTCTACTGGTCCTGCCTTGCTCACTTTCTTCCCCAGCCACGACGGTCTTCTTTCTGTTCCTCCGACATGCCAAATTCATCCCTCCCTGAAAGGCTTGGCACTTGCTGTTATCTCTGCCTGGAATAATCTTCTCCCAGAGTGTCACCCCTGAGTGGATTCAGATCTACTCAGATGCCATCTCCTTGGAAGGACCTCTGTCGAAAGAAACCCAGTCCCTCTCTATTATATGAAACTCTTTTTATTTTCTTCTGAGCATTTATTACTTTCTGAAATTATTTAGTCTTTTGTTTATGTTTGTCCTCTCCCTGAAAGTATGAGACAAGAATGTTTTCTGATTACAGTACCTAGAATAGGGCCTGGTACATAGTAAGAGTTCAGTAAACATTTAATCAGTGAGCAAATGAATATGCAAACCAATGAAATTCATCACCTCATGGCTAGGATCCAAAAGAGAAGCTCAATGAATGGCATTCAATTTTACAAACGGATAACAACTCAGCCCAGAAATCCAACAGTGCTAGCTGTACTCGGTTTCTGGCAGAGAGACCCAGCTCCGATTTGGAGCACTGACCATTTCCTCCCAGATTTAGGCACTGGATTCACTGTGATAAATGGCCTGAGCTCCTCATTGCATTTAATGGCAAGCCCTGATCCAAGTGGAACTGCAGCCGGGTGGCCCATGGGAGCCTTGGAATATGACTTCCAGATAGACCACAAAACCTGGAGAAGCTAACACTGTTCCAGATACATTAACTCATAATCCCCAGGAAGCCCACACTTCTGGTGAGAGAAGGGGAAGCTCCCCTCTCCACAAGCACTAATAGCCTCAGTTAATCCTCATCCCAGTGAAAGATTCTTGCCCATGCGTCTGGAGAAGCTTCATCAACGTCAGCACAAGGGTCCAATGCAGAGAGAGACAATTGCCCAGAGAGTATCCGCTCAGCAGCCTTCTCGGGTTATGGATTGTGTAGGTCTTTGCCGGGATTGCCCTGGAGCAGCTGGGGACCAGCGTTGCCCCCATGGCCATCCAGCTTAGCTCATCGGCCTCTTCTCTGTATGCAGAGAAAGACGATGGTCACGATGGTCACTGTACCTGGAACATCAGCCTTTATTCTCAGTAGGGACAGAGGAGGTTGGGTTTCTGCCTCCAAACATGAAAAGAATGGGGCTCCAGTCCAAGATGCCCATCAAGCAAATAAATGGGCTGTTCTAGCCTTCCAGTGCATCCTCTTTCCAGTGCTTGTGCCCTCCCCACCCCGCCCCTGCTGCTCCTTTTGTCTCCTGCTCTCTTTCTTCCTCAAGCCTTTGACTTGAGACCTTCCTCCACGTCTTAGAACTCAGCCTCTGCTTTTCGTCCTGCTGTCTCTCTCAGCTGTTCATGTCCCTCCATGCTCACAAATGCACCATCTCCCCTCTTGTGGCTACTTGTAATCCACCTGGGTCTTTTCCTCTTGGCTACTTTTGGAGGGCCTGAGCAGTGGTCCTCAAACAGCAGTCCACGGACGGATGTCCATCATGGGGAAAAAAATGAAATAAAAATAAATGCTAAGGGGTAACTTTTTGATGAAATTTTTATTTGACAAAATTATTCACTTGAAAGCGCTGCCTATTATATGTCTTTATTTGGGAAGATGTTTTTTCTCCAACAAAATAGAGATGGTGGCTATTTATTTATTTTCCTGTAATCATCTGGCCAAATAAAAAGTTGGCGACCTCAAATTGGAGACCAAATTGGTCGCACAGTTGTTATAATGTTTACTGTCTCATAAAGTGCAGAATCCTGAGAACAGGCAAGCCATAGGACAACCCCCCCCTAGCCTGTCCAGTCTCTGCCTGGGTACATGATGCTGAAATCCTCCTCCTCCTCCTTCCCAGGTCCCAGATCCACAAATGAGCCCTCTGCTCTCAACTCTCAGGTTCTGTCTCATCAAAGGCACCACCACGCTCTTGACCTTGGAATCTCCAGCTACAGCCATCTTGGGTTCTCCCCTCATTCAATGGACTGCACCCATTGGTTGTTTTTCCTCCGCTTCTTTGAGGTCCCCCTCTTTCTCTCCGTGTCACTGCCATGCCCATGATTCAGGGACCTGTCACATCATACAATTAGAGCATAGCCTCCACCTGTTCCCAAGAATCAGTATGTTTCCTGACCCACCCTAGTCCGCCTCAGTCTAGAAGTCACAAACTGCAGGTCAGGGCACTGTGCCCAACAAGGACACATATTAGATACAGAACGGTGAGGATTTTTTCTTCTCTCTTTTTTTCTTTCTTTCTTTTTCTTTTCTTTCCTTTTTTTTTTTTGGTCGGCATATATTTATGAAGAGCTGGCCCTGCTGAGTTTGCATTCTTGCATGCCAACATATCTCTGAAGCTGGAGCAAGGGTCCCTTCTGGGTGGCTGCCCACTCCAGTTTTCCCAGGCTGTTACTACCTGCAACTTAACACCTGCCCTCTCCATTCACTAATGTCACCTACCCATTGTCTGAAGCCACTTGTACCCCAGCCCTAGATGTCTCCCATTGCCCTCCTCTTCAAGCAACTTGAGCTCATGCATTGCACACAGAACCGAAGAAAAACTGCTAAGCTAGGAGCCATGACTAGCCCCCCAACCTTGGTTTCCCTTTCTGTGCAATGGGGACATGATCTTTGGCTCCGGAATGAGATGAGACAAAATGAAGTGCATTTTTTTTTTTTTTAATGCTTTGAGCTCCTTGGAGAGCAGGTAACATAAAAATTCAAGGTGTTATTATTAGAGAGTAAGAAATTTTGTTCTATGCTAATTAAACTCACACCTTACCACTTTACACACAGGCAAGAGGCAGCATGACAGTGTGACATGCTACCGAGCAGGAGAAACACTGCCTGCGCGCACGAGACAGGCCAGTTCTGCCGCCACACTGGCCGTGATGTGTGTGTAAATCTGCCTCCCGCTCCCCACCTCTCTTCCAGCCCGGCCTCCGACATCTGAGGGAGAGGCTGATGGAGCTCTCGGCTCTGCCCAAAGCAGTGACCATTCTCTGCGCGTGCTAGGGAGTTGTCAAGCTGAGGTCAGGCCGGTGAAGATTTAGTAAGGCAGCCAACAAAGTTTCCCCGCCACTGGGTTGCCACCTCTCAGGGATATGCCTACAGGACACACGCGAGAAAACAGATATTTCTCCTGTGATGGCTTTAGCGCTCCTCTGGGGACGCGGACTCTGTCTTCCTCCACCACCGGGAGGCTGGGGGCAGGCCCCAGGACCCGGGGAGGGCCTGCGAGGGAGAGTGGGCGCCAGTCCTATTGATCCGATTGCCCTACCGTAAGGGACAATTGTGAGAGAAACACTATTGCCCCCCTGCTTTTTCCAGGGCCAAGGAAGAGACTATCTAGGGGAGGTGATGGAGCTGTCACCAAGAAGAGAGAAGTGGAAATTCACGGTTCTCTTGTGAGGCAAAGACATCTGTGTTATTGTACCCTATGCCAATAGTTTTTAAAACAAAGTCATAAAACAAGCTACTGTACGTAAGAGGGGTGAAAGCTATGCGGGGCTCCCCTCCCTCCGTGTGGGTTTCAGAAAAGAAGCAAACCTTAGAAAAAAACGAAGAGCAGGATGACAGTGACTGACCACAGGACGTGACCCCGGGAACGGAGGTCGAGGCCGTGGAGCACCTTGGCTTCCCTCCAGAAGAAGATCCCTGTTTGCACTCAGGACAGAGAGGCCAAGCCACGCGTGAGAGAAGGCTGGAGTGACACAGACCAATGGGGGATGGAAGTACGTGGACTTTGACTCAAGCCCGGGAGAGGGTCACCACACACCCAGAGCCGTGCGCCCCCCGCTCCCCACCACACACGCCCGTGCTGGGCATCTGCGCAGGCCCGGCTTTCCCAAGAACCGACCCACTCGAGCTCCTAAATCACCCAAGAAGCAGGCCGGGCGGAGTCACCGTCTTCGTTTTATGGATGAAGAAAAGCAGCTCGGAGGGGTCTCTTGGCTTACCAATGTCACAGCACAGACCTTCTGACCTCACGTCTGAGGCTTTTGTTTCTTATAGCACCTTTCTCCATCTTCTCTGTCAAGATAAGATGGTCTGTTTGTCCCTCTGTAATGCCCTCTGGTGCACAGTGACCCCCACCAGGTGATTGGAGCCCGTCCTGTGGAAAACCGTGTGAGGCACTGACCCACGTCGTCCATTAGCCAGAGCCTGCTAAGATCTTGTCCGCAGCCGCTGGCAAATGGTTATGTAGAAGGCTTGACTAGGAGGACTTCAGCGAATGGACCGACCATCCAGACGGTGAGTTGTCCTCTTTGTTTCTGAGGGGAATAGTTTGGGCCTTAGAGTTGGAAGGAGTCTCACTGCAAACTCCCAGAAGTACGAGGATCTGCTCCCCACTCCCTGACAGGTGACAGTTCGGGCTTGTCACTAGGGAGGGTGTGGGGCCTGCCCTAACACAGAGCCCAGGAAGAGCCCCCACCCCAGTCCAGGCCATAGTTCACGGGGTCCGGATGAATACCCAAATGCCACCTTCCATAGACTGGCCAGTGACTTGTGACCCAGCATCAAAAGAAGAGCTGAGCCAGCACTCTGTCAGCATTGAGAATTGGGAAAATGGGGGCCAGGGGCAGGGACTGCCAGTGAGCAGGCTGGTTTTAGGTAACTAGTTCTGGTTAGAGCCGGAACCATAATGACAAACCAAAAACCACTGCAAGCTGGTTTTGAGGAACAGAAGGAAAAGAGGGTAGTTGGATGCCGGGTAGCACGCACTGTGGTTTGGTCCGACCCCAGCGCAAGTCTGTATCAGCAGAGTTAGGGTGGCTGCGTACAGTTGCACAGGTCGTGCACTGCATACACAGTGGTATGGGCCCCTCTACTGCTGGTGGCTCTGACGGAGCTTCTGCCTGGTTTCCAGGACCTTGGCTACATGCTGGCGGGTTGTTTGAACCCCAGCTCTGCCTCTAACTGGATGACTTTTGCTGCAGCCTGGTCCCTCTTAGGACTCAATGCTCCCCATCTATGAAATGGGATAGCAGTGCTAATCCTATCTATCTCAATACGGTCAGGAAGAACAGAGGACATTGTAGATGAGCGGGGGTTTTCAAAGAATTTTTTTAAAAATGCAAATAGAAGAGGCATCATTCTTTAAAAAAAAAAAACCACAACTCTGTGATGGCAGTTCAGACAGGAAATGAGGGGAATGAGTCACATAGGCCAGGGTGGGCCCAGCCCATAGGAGACAAGCTTCTTCTTCTTTTTTTTTTTTTAAAGATTTTATTTATTTATTTGAGAGAGAGAGAATGAGAGAGAAAGAGCACATGAGAGGGGGGAGGGTCAGAGGGAGAAGCAGGCTCCCCGCCGAGCAGGGAGCCCGATGCGGGACTCGATCCAGGGACTCCAGGATCATGACCTGAGCCGAAGGCAGTCGCTTAACCAACTGAGCCACCCAGGCGCCCGACAAGCTTCTTCTCTGGCATGCAGACAAGTGGTGTGGCAGACACGGTGGAGCCCCGTGCAGATATCCCTCAGCAGCTGGTGGCCCATCCCCCCAGAGCAGCGTGTGGGTACTGGACCCGGCTGCCCCTTCTCTGGAGCACTGCCCTCTGCCATGGGCCCTCCCACTCTGGAAAGCTTGCCCCCTGCCCTCCGTCATTGGGATAGCCCACGGTCAATGACTGCCTGATCTTAAAGGCCAGGCGCTTGGCCTCCAGTTGTGGTTTATGTGGTTGTGTGATACCCCGGCCGCACTGGCTGGTAGTCTGCAACATGTCCAGGCCATTCTGCGCCCCCCGCCACCCCAGCCTGGGGAACCCACCTGCTTGTATATACACTAAAGGGATGCTAAGAAGTGAGTAACCAGTCTTTCTCAGTTCCGTGGCAATGGACTTTCTTTTTTTTTTTTTCATTATTTTCCTCATTTTCCCCATGCAGGAGCTTCTTGTGCACCCATTCATACAGGGGACTCTGAAGGAGTGTGAGGGGAAAAAAAGAATCTTTGCAATGTATATTAGTAACATTTAATTAGCCTTGGATTACTTATTAAGTGACGATTATCCCTATTATATCTGTCACAGATGAGCGACTACATACTGTCTCTGGTTTATGGGCCTAAAGTTCTCCATCGAGTGTCACAAATTCCCATCATGTCCCCAGCACTGGGCTTTCCATTTAGAGGCAAATCATCCCCTCTGCACAGCTAGACATTTCCCCGTTGACCTGGTAATGGAGGAGGGGTGGATCAGCCTTACCTCCAGTAAATGCAGAGGACTCATTAGCGACACTCCTGAGGGGTGGCCCAACCGGTGAGAGGGAGCCAAGCTACTGTACCCGGGCACAATCCCTCCAAGGGCATCGTCCTCGGGGGTGCTTGCAGTCAATCCAGGTCTTGTGGGTGTCACACGGGATCACAGTCTTCAACCCTTTCATTTTCTCCTTGGGAAAACAGACTTCCAGGGCTATATAGCCTGAAACTTCTGGTTATGGAGGAGACTTGCTGAGGTACAGAAGGCAGGACACTCATGCTACAGAAAGACCCTTTTTACTCAGATGTCCCCTAGGTCTCTGTCCCTGTCCCTGACCCGCCCCCCCAACGATGCCCTTGGCATAGAAGCTGGACCTCTCAGAAATATGTTGCCTGCCCCCCATGCCAGGTTATGATCTCCCCCTTCGCTACCGCCCTGAAGGTCAAGGCGATGATACTTGGACAGGTAGACGTCAGATTCTTTAAGTGGCTGAAAACTCATCTTCAGATTTTTGTCTTTTAAGTTTATCATGCTTTCTAAAAAATGCATAGCACCCAACACAAGCTGTCACCTTTTTAGCATAAATGATCTTTCCAATCCCCTCGATTTAATGTATTTTAAAACACTAAGCTAAGATGTACTGAGGGTGAGATACAAGGTGGGGAGTGGGGTCCAGAGCCTGTCTTAGAGGAACACTGGGTGAAGGGGGAGGACTTGCAGGCCACAAAGGATGGAAGAGGTGAGAACGGGGGTGAGCCGCTGCAGACGACACGGCCCCAGCGGCACAAGGAGGAAGGATGTGGGAGCTGGGGAAGCACCTGGGATACTTCTACCCATCTCCTCATTTCCTGCAACTCAAAACTCAGAGCTTTTGTACAACTGCAACCAAAGCAAAAATGTGCACCTTAAATTTAAATAGACCCACAAAACTAATTAAATTTAAATAAAAAATATGAAAAGACAACAAAACTTACATCAATAATATGAATCTAGCGTGACTGATTTGTCCTGCTCTAAAGTAAAAGGCCATTCGTGGTGTTCAGGTGACAGTAAGTGCCACCGAGCGTGTGTATTGGGGTCGGCAAGCCCACCTTGTCATGGGCACGGGGACCATCCCCCTCCCACCCAACACAGCAAGACCTGCATGCATAAAATGCACCACATGCCCTGTGGCCCATCCTTAGGGACCTATCAGGTCTCCCTTATTAGTCTGCAGTGACTGTGTTACTTTGGAAAACTGATCAAACCATATAATCAAACATGGGCTCTGACATCCCAGAGTGCACTCAGAATGCTCTTACATAATTGGTGTGATACACTTGTTACGCATTCGTACATAATAGGTGCTTGTGACCTACCAGCTGAGATGCAAAAGGTAAGTCTGAAGCTTCCTTGATCACCATCCTTGATCTCTTCCCAACTAAGCCATACCTTGTCAGCACAGGAAGCAGAGTGGAGACTTATACGCATGGAGTCTAGAGCCCAGTGGCCCGGCCCTGAGTCCTCATTCTTCCGCTTTTGCTGTGTGAGCTCGGGCCAGTGACTTCACCTCTCTGTGCTTTAATTTCCCCCTTTATCAAATGAAAATCAGAATGGTAACTGCCCCATAGGATTGTTGTGAACATTGGAGACATGTTAATATATGTAAAATATTTAGAACAGTGCCTGGCATGATGTTAGCGCTGTATAATATTAACACCCATTATTCTTAGGTTGATGTGGCTCTTTCTAGATCATTTGTACATATTTATTCATGTACAAATATATTCAGGATGTTTTGCTGGGTTAAAAAATATTAAGATGAAACCATCCTCTATGAATCATTCTGCAACTAGCTTTTCCTCTAAATAATCCATGAGCTTCAATACTCCCTCCCCTGCACATCCCCTACACACTGGCCAACAGGATCCTCCATGGCGTTTACAGACCCATCGAGTGGGGAGTAAAGGCGTCACTGGCTCACCCCTCTGTTCTGTTGGCCCGCTCTGGTCCAGCCTTCAGAGCACGATGCTGCAGAAGCCCCATACACTGATTCGGTCCTGTTCAGGCCACCAGTTCCTTCTTACGTCGAAAAATGGCTCTGGCAGCCACAGGCACTGAAATCTCCTCAACTGAAGTCCTTTTTAAATGCACTAAGCCACAGAACAATCCGGAGGAGACTTAGCCCATTGGTGTGTGTGTGCGTGCATGTCCACGTGTGTGCGTGCATGCACGCGTGCATGCAAAGAATCACACTGGGGCGGTTCCTGCTCCTGCATTAGGGCGCGTGTGGACGGCGTGCGTGGGAGCAGAGCCACCTGCAGGGGTCACCGCTCTAGTTTTCGATATAAAAACACCCCTGGTTATTGGCAGTCAGGCACCATCTCTGCCATGCCACGCCTCTTGCCCTCGGCTCCTCACCTCACCTGATGACGCGATAGGTCCACAGACAAAACGTTTGAGGACTGGCAGGGGCTGAAGATACCACGATCGGAGCACCCCGCCCGCAGCCCCGCGTCGCTCCCAGGAAGATGGAACAGGAAGGATGGCGGTGAGCATTTAACTCTGCACTTAGCTCTTGTCATTAACTAGCTCTCTGGTGCAAGTCTTCACAGCAACTCTCTGGCTCCGGAGGCTTTGTCATCCCACCCACGGCAACCTCTGTTAGTCAATAATAACAGCTTATTTAAAAATAGCAGCATCAACTTGTTTGCACTGTTATTATAGGTGCCTGGCTTCTATCCCCAGAAGACTCGGGAAAGGTGTGAGACCTGCTTCCTCCCGAGCTTCTCTCGCTGAACCTGTTTCCAGATCTGGGGGAAAGACAGGCACGTCTTTAGCAAACACTCACAATGTAATTGCTAGGCAGTTAGGGTCTGCGACAGTAAAATACAGCAGTTGGTGGCACGGTAGGTTCATTAGTCAATAAAGCATTGCCACGCATTGTATTGAATTGTAACCCTATTTTGCCCTGATGAGGACCTTGTGGAGCTTCTACCTCCGTATAAATCTGAGTGATTCATTTAGCATTCAAAGTCGGGTAAAAGGAGGATTTGGTCCCATTCCAATGCAACCCTACTCCATTAGCTATCTTTATTATTATCTGCCTCTGCCCCCCTCTTGTCGGTGGGGACGTTTTGATAAAAGCTCATGTCAGAAATAAATCAGGGAGTGAGGGGCAGGTTGTGCGTGCCCAAGACAGCTCTCCTACAGGCCACCCCACCCGTTTATGTAGAAACGGATTCTGCCCTCACAGTGGCCCCGGAAGGGCCCACGCCTGGTGAGGAGGCCAAGTGGGCAATGTCCCAGCTGCCCTGTGTCCACTCAGCCAACTGGCAAATGTATCGAAGCTTCTCCTTTTTCCAACGTCAGACTCGAAATAAATTTGACATGATCTAATTAATGCTAGAACGCTGTGAGAAGCGTTTCCTTGTTGAGACTGTTTATTTAGGGACTGAAATTTAGCCTTATCCCTAAAATTCCCACCCCAAAAGTCAGCTGGATGCTAAGAGGAAAAAATAATAATAGGGTATACATTGATTTCATTCATTCCATATTTGTTCAAAGCATCACAAATATTTGTTTGTAAGCAACATTCCCATATGGTTGGGTCTGGGATAATCTAAGCAAGAAGGTTGATTTAAAAATCATAAGGAGTGAGAAATAGAAAAGCCCCTTATGAAATATTGTGAAATTATGGATAGTAATGAAAAACATATCTTTTGCTTTTAGGAACCGTTATTTTTAAAGTGTAGGGAATGTGAAACTTATTACCTGGACCTGGGGGTCCAGGACCTACTAGTTTTTAAATAACTGGCAGAAAATACTAAAAATCAAGGCACACCCAAAATAGAATAAGACAGGAAGATGGAGGGTGTTCAAACACCCAGCATCGAGTGCACACTTCAACCTGCCCAGACAAGTGGAGGGACACCGATCATACCCTCCTCCCCATCCCTGGTCAGAGCCCTGGGGCGTCCGGTTATTTCCAGGACTGTGACACAGAGCCCCACTACCACATTTTGGGGCACTGTTTGGCTTTCGGACTACAGTAACGCCCTGCCTGCTCCCTCAGCGTGGCCTTCCGGCTGGCGCTCCAGCTCAGCACGGTGCCCTCTGCAGAAGCAGCCACAGAAGCATCCGTGGGAAAGCACCACCAGCAAAGGGCGCCACAGATGTACTGCTGGTTTTCGACGGCTCTCCTCTTCTCCCGACAGCTGACAGTTCAGCAAGGTGAATTTGAATAGGAGCACTCGTGGGCAGGAAGAGAAGAGATTTTTTTTCTAGCCATCAAGCGCTGTAAGAAAAGTCTGTTTCAGTAGCCGGAGGAGCCTGCCAGAGTGAGGCTGTGGGTTTAAGGAGGTCCAAACAAAGCTGGCATGGTCGGACAGACCCGAGGCACGGGCCCATAAAGTGATGTGGACTGTTCCACGGTTCCAGGTGTCGATTTCCAGGAAGTGGTCCCTGGTGTCCTGGGCCAGACCCCAGGAAGCAAGCCCTGCCTGCTGGCATCCCTGGCAGGAGCACTTCCTTTCCTTGCTCTCTTTTTCTCTGCTTCTGCCACATGCAGCCCTGATGCCCATAACTAAAAGAACAAGTTCATAATTTAATTTGGGGGGATCGGTTGGCAAATGCTCATTAAACAATTGGGTCTTTGGAAATGCTATCTTTAGGTTTTTTTTTTTTCTAATTGACCTATTATTTTGCTGGCTCCAGCTGCCAGAACCCCCACCACAAACAAGGAGATGCTCACTACCTGGACTTTCTTTGATGAATAGTTTTAATTAAAAAATTCTGTACCGTAAGTATTTTAATGTTACCAACATACCGAAGGTATGCAGTCATAAATTTAAAAACACATTTAAATTAATCTATAAATATGCTACAAAATTGACAGGGTATATTTAAGCAGGGGGATGTGGCATAGATAGCTAATGATGACAATTAAGAATCGTGTAAAATAAATGAAAATCAATACTCAGAACAGTTTGGAAAAAAGGGAGAAAGAGAAGAACTAAAACAACACGTAGTTTTTCTATTAGGCGAAAAATCAGTGGCTGCTCAGAGTCTTGAAATGTCTGCGGCATGGGAAGAAGAGTTGCTGGAGGCATTCTTTGCACATTGTCATGGATCATAAAAACTCATGGGGACCCCCTCGCTGGGGTGACCGGAGGGGCCAGCTTGGGCCTGGTGGCCTGGGAGGAGGATGGGTCAGGATGGGAATTTGGTTAATTCCTTAAACAAAATCCACACCTTGCCAGTTACAGATCTGAAAGGAAACCATCAAATGTTCCTGAGCTCCGTGCCTAGACACTGGCACGCGATACTTACATTTTTTTTTTTTTTGCACTTAATGGTCTGTTTTCTGCATTTTTAGCACCATGACAGGTGGTGCAGGTGCCCATGTCCCAGGAGGCAGGGGGCTCCCGGGGCCAAGATGACCAGCTAGCTACCTCTGCTGTGGGTACTTAGGTGCCCTCCACTCAACGGGGCACAGAACGCTCTGCGTGCCGCCTTGTAGAAAGCACCATCTGCAAGGAGATGTATGTGCCACTCCCACTAATCCGCAGAGTGCTTTGCTAAGCCGAACCAGGAGCTGTGCTCTAACCTTTATTACTACATTCATATTAACAGACAACTCTGCATCTTTCAATCATGTATTTGCCTCTAATTAAGGCATATTCACTTTTTTCCCCCCCTAATTAGGTATTCTTTGTTGCATAATGTTTGCTCTAATCTTTCGGAATCTTTCTCGATATCCAGTCATTACAGGCTCCCCTCCAATCCAACCAAAGCATGTTATTTTTTCTGCTAATTATATCCTCATTTACAGATTGGCGCCTCTTCTGATTGGCCCTGTGCATCAGTTGCTATGACTTCATTAGCCGCGTCTCCTGACCCTGTTATTTCTTGTGACAGGACTCGCCCCTCATGTCCTATGGCTCCAGATCCCTGGGTCACTTCTCGCCAGGGTTGAAATCGTGTCAAACACGCGGGGGTTTAGGGTGCGAGAATCACTGCTTCGGTGGCTAATTACTACACACAGCCACGGTACAAATTACCGCCGTTGGGTGGGCCTTCCTCTTCTCCTTTTTTTTTTTTTTTTTTAAATGAGTGTTTTAAAGGTGTCATTAGCCGGTTAGTTTCATTTAAAGAAAATGTGCCTGATTTAAAAACAAAAAAAAAGCTAAATGTGTCTCCCTGCTATAACTCATAGAGAAGCCACCTTTCAAGCACAAACCCTCAAAACCTTTAGTTTCGTATGGGGTTGCTGCTGCTGCAGGAGCAGAGAACACTCCAGCTCAACTCAATTATGATCAATCTCAAAAAAGTCTGATTTTTAAAATCTCGGAAGTGGTGCCAGTAGAATTTTCTAATTCCGGGCACATACAAAATAATGAAAAAAAAACGAGCAAATTTAAAAAACAACACCAACTGTATAAAACTACAACACACTAACACAGATTGTGGTTGTTAAGAAATAGCAAGAGGAAGCTCTCTGGACAACCAAATTAACAAAAAAAGAGTTTAACTGATTAGACAAGATCTGTATATTAAGAGATAATTAAAATGAATGAATTACATTTGCATGCCAATGCAATCTCTTTAATAAGCAGAGCAGAGTAATGGGTTGTGAACATTTGGGGGTACCCGGGGAGGACCGTCGTGTTGTGATCCCCACTTTCAGATTCTAGGCCATCGGGATAACCCAGTTTCCTAGGAATCAGAGACCTGGGAAGAATCAAGCCGGCGGAGCTTAAATGCAAGTTAGTTAATATGAAAAATGCTGTATCTAGTTGTTTGCAAAATTACTTTTGTTGATTAAAAGGCTCTTCAGAACTTCCGGCTGGTGAAAGGGTTTTAAATTGTCTAATGCTGATTGTGATTGCTATGCAGAAAAAAAGGCAATGCAAAGCAAACCATTATATCACTGAATCTTTGTTAAGCAGGCCTTGAAAGTGTCTGACAGCATAATTAATCTTCTGATATGAACAAAGAAACCAACTCAATAGTATTGAAGATGCTTATTAAAAATACTAAATACCTTTTTCCACTTAAAAACCTTTTGAAACAGTGTGGGAAGTGGCATTACCTTTTTGTTTCTGCAGCATTTTCAACTAAAATTGATACCAGGGTCTACAGCGCTGCAGCAAACTGTGAAGTGGACAACAATAAGAATTAGCTTAGAAAAAAAAAAAAAAAAAAGCCTGGGCCCCGACAGAGAGCGCAGGCTGGGCTCACCAACCTGGCAGCCGCGGGTGCTGCCAACTTGCTCCTGGCAGGAATTCGGCTTGCCCACATTGAGGCAGAGTGAACGATTGACAATCCTCCTTCAGTAAACAGAACCTACAAAATCTGGGCCCTTCCTTGAAGTTGCTCTTTCCACTTGGGCATCTCAAGTGAGAGCTGTGCATACAACCATTTAGGATTCCCAGGAGCTTCAGAGGCACAAGGCACATTCAGATTCTTTGGGGGGTTCCTTTTAGTTAGGGGAGGGTCTGAGTTCCCTGGGGAACTGAGCCATGTCTATACCCTGAGAAAATGATTGAAGCCCCAAGGAGCCACCAGCATGATTTTTTTTTTCTCTTTTTCTTGAAGTATAGTTGACACACGTTCCATTAGTTTCGGGTGTGCGACATGGTGATTGGGCAAGTCTACACATTGTGCTGCTCTCATCACAAGTGTAGCTACCATCTGTCACCATACAACGCTGTTACAATACCATTGACTATGTTCCCCACGCTGCGCCTTTCATCCCAGTGACTTACTCATTCCATACCTAGAAGCCCCACCTCCCCCTCCCCTTTGCCTGTTTTGCCCATCCCCCCACCCCATCCCCTTTGGCCACCATCAGTTTGTTCTCAAGTTTATGGGTCTGTTTCTGCTTTTCTTTATTGTTCGTTTGCCTTGTTTTTTAGATTCCACATGTAAGTGAAATCATATGGCATTTGTCTTTCTCTATCTGACTTACCCCTTAGCATAATACCCCATAATTCCTGTCGCAAATGGCAAGATCTCATTCTTTCTAATAGCTGAGTAATATTCCATCGTAATATATACCACATCTTTATCCGTCCATCCATCAGTGGACATTTAGTTTGCTCCCATATCTTGGCTATTGTAAATAATGCTGCAATAAACACAGGGGTTCATATATCTTTTCAAATTGGTGTTTTCACTTCCTTTGGGTAAATACACAGCAGTGGAATTACTGGATCATAAGGTAGTTCTATGTTTAATTTTTTAAGGGAACTCCATACTGTCTTCTGGAGTGGCTGCACCAGCTTGCATTCCCACCAATGGTGCACGAGGGATTCTTTTTCTCCACATCCTCTCCAACCCTTGTTATGTTTTGTCTTTTTGATTCCAGCCATCCCAACACGTGTGAGGTGGTATCTCATCATGGGTTTGATGTGCATCTCCCTGATGCTGAGTGCTATTGAGCATCAGCACTGTTTCTAACCTGCGCTGACCCACGGTCCTACAGTCCAGAACACTGCAGGGAGCGGGAGGGACAGTGTCTTACAAGTGGGGGAGGGCTCTCCCCGTATGGGCTTGGATTTTTATCCAGGATGGTGGCCAAAGAGAATGCGGATATGTGACACATTTGCAGTTGGCAATTGCTGAGTAACTACAAACCACATAATTTCAGTGCATATGTCAATAAGCATTCATTTAGCTCACACATCTGTGGAATGACCTGGGGGGTTGGCTGATCTTGACGGGGCAGTTCCACTGATCTTGGCTGGGCTCACTCCTGCAAGTCAGCTGGACTCGTCTGACCTCTGCTGGACCTAACTGGGCAACTCGGCTTCACGAATTCCTCATCCTCACTGGCCCAGGCACGTTCTTCTGGTGGCGGTGACAGAATTCAAGAGAGCAAGTGGAAAGAGCGGAGGGGGCCTAAGGCCTAGGCTCATAACTGGAGGTTAGTGCTATGGAGTGACCAGGGAATAGTCACTGGAACAGAAACCTTTGCAGAGAAAGTCAGAAAAGGAACTGAAAGGGACCAATTCGTACATTTGTATTGGACATGCTTACGTCCAATACTTTTTGATTAAAGAGGGGTTTAACATCTCGTTATAACTCAGAGCCTTCTGCAAAAGACTGAAAGGCAATTTCTTTACCTTGGTGTTGAGGAAAATAACTTCAAATGAACTATTGGTTTTCCAGGATGCCGGTAATCAGATGAGAGGTAAGTCAGGAAAGTATGGATTTGAAAGGGGATGGCTTGAACCATCATTATTTGCAGTTGATATGTCCATCAACCAAACAAACACACAGAAAGGAAAATCCAAAATCAACAGAAAACATGTTTCCATTAATAAGAAAGTTCAGCAAGATGGCTGGATAGAACATCAAACCACAAAAATCAATAGCATTTCTTTTCAACAACTACGACCAACCAGGAAATACGATGAAAAAATAAGACCTCATTCATTACGGCAACAACACATAAAGTATACAGAAATAATACCTTTAAAACTCTAATGATAACACTATAAACATGTCAATTCTACCGTACTTAATCTATAAATTTAATTCAATACAAATAAAAATTCAAAAAATCCAAATTGGGTTTTTAACAAAATTCACAAATGTACTCTACCATTTAAATTCAGTCTAAAATTACTTTAAAATTAGATGAAGTAAATATAAAAATAGTTCGTTCAATAAATAAAAATATCAAAGAGGAAAGAATTCTTGTACCAAAGATAAAGTCATATTACAAAGTCATAGCAATAAAAACAGTATAAAAATGGCAAAGAATAAATAGACCAGTAGACCAGTAGCACCACAGATCTAAGGAGAAAAGCCAAATGTATCAATAGGCATTTTTGAGAAAACTAGATCACTCAATAGAAAAATATGAAACAAGATCTCTATTCATCCTCACATTCAAGTGGACTCTAAGTGAATTGAAATGTGAAAATGTGAGGTGTAAATATGAATGAGGAAAATATGTAATTGTTGGAAGAAATTAGAATATTACTGACTTGGGGAGAGAAAGTACTTTCTAAACAAAACTTTAAAAACTTAAATGATAAGCAAAAATATCTGACATCAAAATGAGGGCTTCTGGTTCACTGAAAATACCTTGGGTAAGTTAATAGACCAAAGACAGAATGGGAGAAGATTTTGCAATATTTTAAACTGAGAAAGTGTTAATACCTAGACAGTAACCCCAAAAAGAAAGTGGGCAAATTATGTGTTCAGGCAATTTACAGAAACGGAAACTCTAAAAGCTGGCAAATATAAAAGGAGAGGCTGAAAATCATTAGTAATCAGAGAAAGGCAAATTAAAATGAAAAGATACCATTTTCTACCTAACGCATTTGCAACTATTGGCTGCTAGAAAATCCCCAGTGTTTGCAGGGATGAGGGAATATAAGATTCTTATATTGTGATGGTGCATCCGTGGCCACTTGGTCATGTTAAATGCACGCACTGTCTGTGACTCAGGTGGGTTCCCTGGCAAATGGATGCTGAGTGTGAGCGGTGCAGGCAGGAAGTTTACCGGGGCACATGCCCAGAGTCAATAGTCAGGAGGGTGAAATTGGTAGGAGAAGCTGAACTGGAGCTCTGTCACTGTGAGAGCCTCAGCTGTGACACTATCCCACAAGGAGCTCTGCAGCTGGGATGGCCTTTCAGAGACAATGGGGCTGAGCCCAGGACCCCAGGAAGCAGCTCTCTTAATTCCCTGGAGGGTGACGCAGTTGAGAACCATCGGCAGCCAACTCCTGCAGCAGCTGGGGCTCCTGTGGTCTGGAAGAGGGCCCCCCACCGCAACCATTATGACCCTAGGATCCAGGAATGCTGCCACTGGACCCACTTCCCAAAGAAGTAACCTTAGACAGTCAGAAGGGATACACGCATGTCGGTCACAGCATTAATTGTGAAGGCAGGAGTTGGGGGCCTGTATGTGTAGCGCTGGGAAGACAAGTAAAATGCAAAAACATATAGTGATGCAAAGCAATGGATTATACGTACACATAGCAATATGGATCTTAACATATATAAATGAAAAATACGTCCCCACTAACAGCAACATGCACCTGTCCAGAACATAGACTAATGAAGAGATAGACTACCATACAGCTGTGGTTGCCAATCAGAGTAAGGGAATGGAGTTAAGAGAGAACAAACAGACAAAGCGAAAATGGGGTCTTCCATAGATCGAGGATTATGAGGACTTCAACCCTTTGAACCTGAGTTCCAGAAGAATAAAAGAGGCCATAGTAGTGTCAGAAATTTCTAACCAGAATTTAAGCCAACCTCTAGGTAGTTCCTCATACCATATTTTTTCCCCATCTAACCCACACAGGGTCCTCATAGAGTTGTGGTCCTGCTGGTATATCTATTTTCCAGGGAAGCAGGACAAGGAATTATTTTCCAGATGTTTGGGCTTATGTTTTCCAGTTTGAATCTAATTAAGGGCTTGTAAAGGACATAAAGAAAGAGGTTTAAGTTCTTTCTTCCTACTTTGAAGTTGGTGTGGAGAGAATAAGTTCAAGCATCGAGTTTGAGAAGATGCTGCCATTGGAAAGTAGACACAGAAAAAAATCAGGAAAATTGAGAGAGGGAGGAAGAGAGTAGTGCGTTGCTCCAACAGGGAGAGGAGGCATTCCTGGAGGAAGCACAAAGTGAAAAATGCAGTTTTACAATGAGGAGAAACAACATTAAAGAGATACTCAAGTATTTTTAAACTGTGAAACTGCCAAAGAGAATTTGAGGCAGAATGTATACAGTGCACGTGGGGAAATTTTTTTTATAGAAAAACCCAGTTTCTAAGATATTCTTATCACAGAGTTGGGAGTCAGGGAATAGATTCAGAACAATGGCTTTGTTGAACTCCTAATGTCAAGAAAGTCCAGCCTCTGTCTAAAAGTCTGGGCTCTTGAAAGTAAGAACATATACATGAGAAGGTGTATTAATAAGCAGTCTGATTTCTAGTACTGATGGTCACATACAGCTTCTGTTACCTCTGATGAGTCCTGCTCCTCTTTGGGCCCCAGCTTGTCCATCTGTAAAAGGAAAAGGTCTGATTTTTTGTCTGAGTTTCTATGACTTGATGTTAGAGAGTTATGTAAGAAAGTTGATAAAATCTCTGCTCAGGGAGTTGCAGCAAAACAGCCAGGTCTCATCATATAAGCAACAAACCGATGGGGTTCTTAGCCTAGGAGGAAGAAGGAAGGGGTTGGGCTGGGAGATGGTGCAGGAGGAGAAAGAAAAATAACCATTTAAGTGGAGCATCCACCAGGATTTGTCATACCCTCAGTTAGTTGTAGTGTGAGCATCTCACCACCTTGAAATAAACCTAGGGTTTAAAAATAAGCATATATAAAAAAATTTTAATAATAAATACATACATACATACATACATACATACATACATAAAAGCGTATGTATATATTTAAATATTGTATGGCTCCTTTTGGAGATTTTAAAAATTTATTATTGAAGTATAATTGACACACAATGCCATAATACATGGCCTCTCAATGCAATCCTGTTACATCTTTGGCTGTTCAACTCGAACTAGCAAGAATTTCTTCCAGCCATGGGGGAAAACCCAGCATTGTTGGCCTTCTGGAAAACTTGCATATCTGCACATAGGCATACAACTGGATGATTTAAGGGACTTTAAGGGTAATTTTGATCAGATTTTTTTGAATTTATATGCATTGTTGGGCCTATGATTGTACAACTGCTCCAGCATCTGTATATGTGAGCACTTCCCCCTTTTATGAGACAGAGTCCACCTGCCTCCACAGAGGTTGAAATGATGAAATATTTTCCCAGTTTCCTTTGCAAATAGGGCACAGGGATATGAGTCATTGGATTAATCTTTAATGAAACAATGAAAGGGGACTGTATGGACTCCATTCTGCAGATGGTGATGGCAGCCAGTATCCATATCTTATTTCCTGAGGTACCAATGGCATAGCGACAACACAAGGGATGGATGTGTAGGGTCTGTGGTGTTGGCGGTAGTGGCCATAATATATGGGCTCAGCAGTTGTGACCACAGTGCCTCTGTGGAATGACTGGGTCATCTCTTCTAGTCACACAATTCCTAAATCTGGCTCTACAGCCCTTCTGGATGTAAAGGTTACTCAAAATCCCTTTTAGGATTTTTTTTTTTTTTTGGTCTTAAATTAGCTTGCTTTGATTTCTGATGGTTGGAGCTAAAAATCCTGATGTAAACACATACAAATATGAGACATTAACTCCCATGCACAATACAACACTACTTTTTTAAATGTGTGATTTAATTTACCAGTTAAGCCATCTGGCTTTGTAGCTGTCATTGTAAGAAGTTTTTTCATTTTTTTCATATATAGGGCTATTTAAATTTTTTACTTCCTCTTGTGTCAGTTTTGGTAATTTATATCTTTAATTTTTCATTTCTTCTAAGTTATTGAAACTATTTACATTACATTACTCATAATATTCCCTTATTATGTTTTAAATGTCTATAGGATCTGTGTGACATCCCCTTTTTTTTCTACTATTGTTCATCTATGCCTTCTCTTTTATTTTGCTCAGTCTACCTAGAGGTTTATTGATTTTATTCATCTAGTTAAAGAATAATTTGGGGTTCATTGATTTTTTTCCTATAGTTTGTATATTTCCATTTTTATAATTTTTTCTCTTTATTATATCTTTTCTTCTACTTATTTGGATTTAATCTGCTTTTCCTCTTCTAGCTTCATAAGGTATAGGATTAGACCTTTGCTTTAGACCTTTTTTTTTTTCCTGAAATGAACATTTTGAGCTAGGCATACATTTTTCTCTAAAGAATTGCTTTAACTACATCTGACAAATGTGGTATGTTGTGTTTTCATATTCATTCAACTCAAACTATTTTGGATTTTCTCTTGTGATTTCTCTTTTGGTCCACGAATTTCTCAGGAATATTTTCCCCAAATGTTTGGGGATTTTTCTGATATCTTTTACTATTGACTTCTATCATATTAAAAACCTATCCCATGATTCCAGTCCTTTTAAAGGTATTCACACTATTTTAATGGTTCTGCATGTCGTCCATTTTGGTAAATTTTCTATGTGCAATCACAAAGAAAACATATTTTGTTGCTATTCACTAAAGCATTCAAAAAATGTCAATTAAGTCCCACTGACTGATAGTGTTACTAAAGATTTCTGTAAAGTTATAAATTTTATACTTGTTCTATTAATTACTGAGAGAGGAGTCCTGAAATCTTCAACTATATTTTGTATTTGTCTTTTTTCCTTTTATTTCTACCCATATTTTGTGTACTTTGAAGATCTAGTTTCAGTTACATACATGTTTATCTGATGTGGCTTTTTCAGTCTCCTTATCATTAGTTTTTGCATTTATATACCTTTTACTGTCTTTTTGTTTTAAGTTACTTGTGTTATTTTTTTTTAAGGTTTTATTTATTTATTTGAGACAGAGAGAATGAGAGACAGAGAGCATGAGAGGGAGGAGGATCAGAGGGAGAAGCAGACTCCCTGCCGAGCAGGGAGCCCGATGCGGGACTCGATCCTGGGACTCCAGGATCATGACCTGAGCCGAAGGCAGTCGCCTAACCAACTGAGCCACCCAGGCGCCCAACTTGTGTTATTTTTAAAGTAGATTTTTTTCATAAAGAGATAATCTTTGGTATTCAGTAACAAAAAAGTACAATCCCAAGGAATCCTTTATATCCTAAAAAAGTAGTTATCTTTTTTAAAAATAACTTTAAAAAGGGACACCTGGGTGGCTCAGTCGGTTAAGCATCTGCCTTTGGCTCAGATCATGATCCCAGGGTCCTGGGATTGAGTCCCACATCAGGTTCCTTGCTCAGTGGGGAGCCTGCTTCTCCCTCTCCCTCTGCCTGCTGCTCCCCTTGCTTGTGCTCTCTCTCTCTCTCTGTGTCAAATAAATAAATAAAATCTTTAAAAATAACTTTAAAAAGAGTATTGTATAATTACTCATCAGTTACCATTTCTGACTCTCCTCATCTCTTTTTAGAGACCTGATTTTCAACTTGGTGTTTTATTCCTTCTACCCAACAAAACTGTCTTTAATATTTCATGTAGCTTTTGTGTATGGTGTTGTTTTTGCACAAAATGCTCTTCCCCAAACACCTGCCTGGCCAGTTCCCTCACCCCTTTATGTCTTTTGCTCAAATGTCACAGTCTATCTGAAGTCTCTTTAGTCATCTATTTAAAATTATAATATCCTGCTCCATGGACACTCTATATAACCCCTTTTTGTTTTATTTTTCTTACAACACTTAACACCATCTGACCTGCCTGGCAATTTGTTTTTGGTATGTCTCCCTGCACGTAGCATGTAAGCTCCATGAGAACAGGGAATTTTATGTATTTCTTCCCTGGTGCACCTATATACTAGTGCTTAGTGATATTAATACTAGTACAAACCTATCATTAGTGCCTATAACTGGGCCTTGCATGTAGTAGATGACCAAGTTATTTATTCAATGAAAGAATGAAGCTTCTTTCTTGTCCCTACAAAGAGCAGAGATGTCCTTCTCAACTCTTAGTCTGAATCTACCCCCCAAATGTATATAAGACTAGTCAACTTGTTCTATCCAGGCAGTTAACTTATTTAGTGCTCCATCCAATACTGTGACTTGATCCAATAATTAGACCTGTACTGAATGTTCTCTTTCAGCTCAGTCCAACATTTACCGAAAACTATCTCAAAGCCAGTGCTTTTCCAGGCACTGGAAATACAGAAGGAAGAGGGTACAGATACTGTCTCAGGCTTCCCATGGACCTCTATCAGGGAATCTGGTAAACTGACCCATGAGCACAAGGTCAGGTGATGCCACAGAGGTATGAACAAGAGATGGGGCTAGTATTCATGGGGATGTGATCAGCAGCAGGGTTGTCCTGGGAAGGCTTTACAGAGGAGGTGACAAGTAAACTGGGTGTGACAAAAATAAAATACTAATTTATCTGCATATGAGTACCTATCTAAAGTGGAATAGTTTGACAGTTAAAACAAAAAACAAAAGACCAAAAAAACAAAACAAAACAAAACAAAAGACCCATGTGGTCCCAGGTTAATGCTTGCTGGCCAGAATACAGTTCAGAGCCTTCCGGGGACTGTAAAATTTATTCAAGCCACGACAGACACCATCCCATGCTCTGCTTAAAGGTGCTTGAACCAGATGATTTCCTGCATCTTCAGGACCTGTCCCGGCTCTGCAGGTGGCAGGAAAAGCCCCAGAGAGGAAAACCCTTCTCTGTTGGTGAAAGGAGCTCGCCTGGCTCCTGCAGTGGATGAGCAGCTCAGAGCAAGCATAATAAACTCCCTTAGACAACATATGATTTCCAACAGCTGTACAACTTCTGAGGCTCTGTGCTCTCAGCACGGCCACCACTAACATGACGTGCTCAGGGTTTTAATGTTTGGGACCAGAGATGCTCTTGCCAGGGCTCTTGATGTAATCAAGATGAGGCTGTCATGGACTCGTACGACTTTAGGGTCTGGGAAAAGAAGGCTCATCTAGCTCCACTTTGGGACTCTACCTCTTGCAGGAAAACAGTCCTATATCTGACTTTGAAACCAGTGTCTTGGGTTAGTTCCCGCCTTTGTGTATACCAAACAACAACCCCCCCAACTTCGCCCTCTTCCACCCATCCCCACAGACTTGTACCCTAATGCCCTTAATTTGTCCCTAATCCAGTAAACAAAGCCTCAGTAACATATAAACATGATTTATGAAAACAAATCTTTCCCCAAATCTGCCTGGAAAAGCAGCGTCACAGAGCTGTAAGAAAAGATGAAAGATCACGCTTAACAGGACCTACATCTTCACAAGGAAGGATGCAACTTGGGTCTCTGCCAGCCTCTATCTCAGAGTTGGTACTCCAGATTGATAATAAAACTAAAGGCCAGTCTGTACCCAGTGCTTCCTGTGCGAAGTGCTTCCCATTGACTGGATCTCACCGATGTCCACAACCATCCGAGGGCATGGGGAACTATTTCATCTGTATGTTATGGGTGAGGAGACAGAGATTTAGAAAGGTTAAGTAACTTATACAAGCTCACAGAGCTAGTGCCTGGAAGAGCTGGGACATGGGCAGCACAAGTGGAAAGAAAAATGTTGACTTGGGTCCCTAAGATCCACATAGATGGACAGATATAAACAAAGATTTAGAAAGACAAAATCAAACCTGGGCCTGATTTGTTTAATTAGGGTGTCTCCATTGTTCTAGTTGTTTGGATTGTTGTTAGTTCTCCACTGTACTGTGTCCTGCGTAGGTGGTACCAGATGGTGATGTGGATGGAACCTGGCATACACCACACAAGATCAATGAGAACAACTGGGAAACTTTTGGGGTAGGGAGAGGAGGGAGATGCAGAATCCCAGTGAACCCCAGTAGGAGAGATTGTTCTGTGTGTAAGGCTGTAAAGGCCCTGGACACACACATCTTCCCCACACAGGTCCCATACCATCCTGGGTAGAATATGGTTCCCTGCCTCTTGGCTCTGAGACTGGCTACATTTAGCCAATGGCATGTGGATAGAAATGACAGTGGACCAGTTCTGAGACTTGGCATTAAGAGGCCCACAGGTTTCTATTGATCCTCGGATATCAGCATGAGGAGATCATGCCCCAGTTAACTCTCTGGGCCAACAAGATGAAAGATGAAAAGAGCCATGCCAGCACCCCAGCAACCCCAACTCAGAGCAGAGCTGCCTAGTTAAGCTTATTCCGGATCAGTCAAACCCCAGGTACACCCTCCGCATGGTTGATAGTACATAACTGTTGTTCAAGTCCATGAGTTTTGGAGTTGTGTGTTATGTAGCAATAGCTAACTAATATATGCATAACTTGTTTATTCATTCTGAATCCCTGAAATAGTGTAGCTGCTCAATAATTGCCTGTTGTTTGAATTAATGGATGCAATTGCCTTTTTCTTTTAACCAACTCATCGTCATGTCTCACTAATAACTGGTGTACACTGTGATATTCAAACACATGATTTTGGAGGACTAAAAATGAACTAGGCAAGACAACACTCTTTCTTGATATGGGTCACTAAGGCCCTAGGACTCAGGGCCTGGTATCAGCAGCGCCCTCTGGCACTGCCAGGAGGCAGAGGATTCATCACACACCATGGTATGATGAAGCTACCTCCTTCATCTCCTACTGCATTCCAGTGGAATGAAATGAACCAGCCAATATGATGAGGCGTTGATTTGGATTCCATGCTGACTCTGGATGCATGGCCACCTCTACCCTGGGGCATGTGAGTCTGGCCAGAGGTTGCTGGTGTAAAGTCAGATCCACCTTTCCTCCTAGTTATTCAAAGGCAATTTTCCAGTACATCTGAGGGAACGCATGCCTTCCCAGGCTGGCCTAACAGTTTCCCAAGAGCAGCATTCTGGAAGGTGGACCATCAGGTGGAAGAAGTATTCTTCGGAGAGTTGCATTCCCATGGGAATGGTGACAGCTTGAGCTTGACGGGGAGTCCTGCTGTATTCTGAGGTGTGAAGGGAAGGCATGAACTGTGCATATGCTATACCATACAGTTTTGCCTACTGCTGTTTGTAGCTTCATTGTAGCTGTGAATGCTCCGTTCCTCTCCTTTTCACCCTTGAAGATTCGCGAACATACAGGATTGGGCTGTGTGAGGCAGAGCATCCCCCGCGTGGTAGGCAGGGGAGAATGTGGGTCTGACAGCTCTCCCCACTGGGGCCGATGGGCATGTGTTAGGGAATCTCAGAGCTTGTGGCTAAACAGCCTGCCCTCCCACAGACAGTCTTCCTACCATTGCAGTGTTGAGGTTTTTGGTTTCGTTAAGGTTTTTATGGGTACAGATTTTACAAAGGGAAAACAGGAATGAAGACTATCCAATCAGAGGCTGCGTAAATTGAGACACGGATGGAGCTAAAGGAAACACAGATTGATGGCCCATGTGCATGCGCCACAGTTTTAAGGCTGTGCCTAGGTGGATGTAAAAACTGTAGCCTAAAAGCTACGGATGTGCTTCCATCTTTGTCAGATAGGACAAGGGATCCTTAGAGACTCCTTCCTGCCTGTGAGGGGGGAGAGAAAGACAGAAGGGGGGAGCGGGAGAGGGGAGGAGAACCAAAGAGAAGGAGGAGGAGGAGGAGGGAGAGCAGGGAGAGAAGGAGAAACTCTTGTCAAAATCTTTTTAGTGCACAGAACTAATTCTGTTCATTTTGGATTTGGTGAGCTGGATAATATTCTGTGCATGGCTCCTAAATGAATTATTAAATGTCAACTCAAGATGGCTTAACTAAAATATCCAATTTAATAACCAAAAGTATCTAAGGTAACAATAACAATTTTACAGGTAGAATGTAGAGTTGTCAAGTCAAACCATTATAGACAAGCTTTTGGGGTTTCCACATAATCTCCCTCTACATCTCATCTCCTGTCACTAAATACCCACTCTGGAGAGCATGTTCTGTTTCAATAAAGATCATCCCTCCAGTGCAAGCTTCGCTATTCAGATGGAGCCAGCAAACCTTTTTTTTTTCCCCTAAAATATAAAGCTAAACAAGATCTCAGTCACAACCACCAAATCTTTATTAATGCATTCCTTGTGCTACTTCTGAATATTAATAAAAATTAATAATTAATTTTGCCTTTGGCATTGCAAGATATACTAGTTTTAATTAGTGTACTGTACTCCTATACAATTAAAAAATAATTGATGTCCATGCTTGTTGGCGGTGTCTGTGATCTTCTTTTCTGTTGTTGTCAACAAATGCCTTAAAAAACAAGTTCAAGAATGTTGTGCTGTCCGCTTGATTTACACACCCAAAGTAACGGGCAAATCTTTTATGATGAAACAGAACAGTTTTCTGTTTAAATTATACACAAGTATATTAACTAGAAAGAGAAAATTAAAAGCTGATGGCTACAAGGAATAATGGAAAGTCTATAAAAATGTTTTATCTATCAACAAATTTGCCTGGAAAATATCAATGGTCGGCACCATCTCTCAGCTGAAACATGGAGAGGCCATCTTGGATTTGTTATGTCAATTCCATCAAGCATTTAATTCTGATGTCCTCCTTAATCAGCTTTAGTTATTTAAATTCAGCATATCATGTTACTGTTCTACTACATCATTTTAATTGTGCCATGAACTTCTTTATTATAGAATGCTAAAGTATCTCCCTGTGTCTCCCTCTTCCTCTTTCTTTCTTAACGATGCAGACTGGAGAACTCAAGAGAGAATGCCCATGGGTAAAGGAGGGAAGTAGCTTCCTTCGAAAACAGTTGTAAAAGGAATCTTGAACAGATATAAGATGGGTGTTGTTTTGGAAGGAAATAATGTAAATCCCGTTGCACATGTGTTTCTTGGATTTATTTCTCAGAGCCAGGATTCTTATTTTTAAGAGATCTCCATTGCACAACCATGAATACACTTATGATACCAAGAGGTGAGAGATACCCTAAGAGGAAGCCGACTTAGTAAAGCACAGGGCAAAGAAGAAAGGGGCAGTACGAGGGCACCTGTCCTCTGACTCACTGGTTAGTGAGTACATTTTAAGGCAGAAAATCACAAATCGATGCAAAGGATTCTTTTATCAGGTTAATGATCTTAATAGCAATCTTAAGTCAAAAAAATAAACTATACCAAAGTATCTGTCTTAAAGAATGGAACTTTGGTTTATTTTCCAGAACAGCATCGCCTTCATGGAACTTATCACAATCTAAAATTATCTTGCTCATGCATCTGATTACTTGTTCATGATCTGTGTCTCTGAGCAGAATCTCAATGCCATGGAGGCAGGCACTCTATCATTTTATCCACAGCTGTGTTCATGGTGCCTAGCACAATGCCCAACATAGAGCTGACATTTAGCAAACATCTGCAGAATGAATTTATTAGTTCTGATTAAGAATACTTTTTTTTTTCTTCTTTGAGTCTTTTGAATTTTCTTTCTCCATGCCCAGCAAAAGGTGAATGGAAAAACAAGCTGTGGTATAACTGTATAATGGTCTGTTACTCAGCAATAAAAAAATAAACTACTAATACACACAATACCATGAATGAATCTCAAAACAATAGGCTGAGCAATATAAGCCAGTTACCAAAGAGTACACACTGCATGATTTAAGGCATATGGAGTTCTGGAGCAGGGAAAGCTAGTCTTTGGTGAGAGAAATCAGAACAGAGCATCAGTTGCCTCTGGAGGGGATTCACTGGAAAGGGGTATCAGAGAATGTCCTGGAGTCCTGGAAATGTAGATCTTGATTGGGCTGGTAGTTGCAATAATGTATACATTTTGTCAAAACTCATCACACTGTACACTTAAAATCTGTGCATTTATGGTATGTAATTTTGCCTTAATTCTTAAAAATCTTAAGAATATATATTTCCTTTTTCTAGTCCACTGGCAAGTGAAGGAGGAAACTCAGAAAATGTATACAGTTGAGAGCCTCTGGAATTCTTTTCTGCATGTCACCACCTCCTTCCACAGGTTCCTAGAAGTGCTCCCAGGCAGCGGAGTTGACAGACATTACAGCCTCTCCCTCCTGCTGGTGCATTTTCTTATCTGGTTTCACTCTGACCTGGGGGGTCACAACTTGCCTCTCTGGTCTAATGCCCAGGTAATGAAAGCAGGGGTTTCTCTGTCACAAGATTAGGTTTTGGATGCAGAAAAGTGCCCAGCTCCTCTGCCAGAAGCTGTGAATAACACTCTTAACAGTCCATGCAAATGCTGTGGTCTATGTCTGCATGCCCAGCTGGTCTGCTGATCAATTTTTACTTCTCAAATTGGGTCAGTGAAAAAGGATGGAGCTTTCCATTCCTGCGATCTAAATGCTCAATGTGATCTAAATTCTATTAACACTGAGAAACCTGGAAATTCCAAGGCCAAGCCTCCGGCTTCACTGGGACCCCCTCCCCTTCAGAAAGGCCCATTGACCTATTTTCTTTTTAGACTGTCTTTCTTTTAATTAAAAGGCCCAAATTTCCTGGGTGTTAATTGAGGATTAACTTGAGAATTAAGATGCTCTGCATCACACAGAGAACAAGCAAGTGAAATGATGAGCTATACCCCTCTTCTAATCAGAACATAACCACAACGGAAGGGTCTTCTTATCCAAAAAATCACCATGCAATGTCCTCAGTCTGTAAGAAAGACCAAGATTGGTGAGAGCTGCCAGACACCACACCCTGGTAGGGGATGGGTGGGGGATTTGGGTGCCTTTGGGTGTCCGGGGCTTCCTCTAAGAACTGCATCTTTCCCTCTTACTCCACTGAAAGGTCCTGATGGTTTCATCCTGACTTTGCTTTCCTATTTTCATTGAGTTGCGGGTGATGAGTGTGCATTCGGGGCTTGCTTTGCATCTCTTTCTTCACTATTTGTGGGTTGGCCTTTTGGGTGCCCAGGGACTAGTGGGTGTCTGAGCTGCACCCAGGGACCTGGGGTCCCTGAAGCGAGTTCTTCACCTGACCTGAAGCTTTGGCTTGTCCAGAGCCATTTCTTAGACAAACCTCTATTTGGTGTTCCTTGTGTGAGAACACATTTTTCTTTGGTGTTCCCAATCCAGGCCATGTCCAAAGGATGTTGAGGGGCACACAACAGAATCCGTCACGCAACGCCAGCACCTGAGCGTGCATGTGAGGACCACTAACAGGGGAAGCAGGATGCTGTGTTGGGCCAGAGGAAGAAGGTGCTTCAGGCAGCTGGGACAATCGGAGAGCATCTTGGAGGAGTGAAACTCAGGCTTCATCTTCAAGGAGGGGACAAGTTCAGGTGAAGGAGGACACTCTGGGCTCAACAAGCAAAGGAATGTTGTCTGGTGAGAGAACGAGCCTGTTTTTGTTAAAAGCAGGATCTTTTCCTGAAATTCAGATATTCCCACCTCAGTTCCACCAGCTTTGGGATACCACATACCCACTGACCATGTATGGTCACCCAAGAGGGACAAAGAAACAAAGAGACAAGAGCTAGGGGTGACAATAACCACCACACAGATCAGGAAAGCATCAGGGGCGCTGGTTTGAAGCCTGGGTCTGCTGAAAACTTCCCCTCTCTGTGCCCCGCCTATAAAACAACGTCTATGGCGCTGGAATGAACGAGAATGTTAATGAAGCACTTGGCATGTAGTCCTTCAGTATGGGGGAGCTATTGTTAACATTTTTAACATTTTTGTTACTTAACATTATTGGGTTTTTTTGTTGTTATTTGCCCTATTTGTTAATGTTATATTGTTATATAACATTATTGTTATATTTAACATTATTGTTAACATTTTTCTAGGTTGGAATCAAAAGTAATTACCCTAAATAATGGGCCACCAAAAAAGCATAAAAACAACAGAAAGTCACAGAATAATGCAAGCTGGCCGCTCCAGTCCCTATGCACCTCTTCATGGCCCAGAAGAAGCCTGGCTCCCAGGTGAGCCCTTACATTGACCCTGAGCTTTACCTGCCCTTCGTGGGCTCACCGTTAGCTCCTGAGCCCATTTCAGAAGCACCTTCCTCTAAAGAAGCTCATGCTTCAAAATAGATACTGAGGTAGAAGTCCCTGGTGCAATGGCCCTTCAACCCGTGTTGCTTCTGGGCCTAGAGGGCCTAGGGCCTAGGGATCTACAGGGCTTCAGGCCCTATAGGGACCTTCAAGGCGTTTTCAGTCCAGAAGCATTTGGCCACACCGAGATTCCCAGCCTTTCTCTGCTCTTCATGCTCCTCTGTCCTCAACAGGATCGTGGGCCAGCTGGTGTCTGTGGGTGCCTCTATGTGCCAGCCAGGGGGCTGGGGGATGAGAGGGGGCTTTCCCAGTAACAGCATCAGGGGCCCTGAGGTGCTCAGGCAGGCAGCAATGACCACACACCATGCTAAAGGTTTTCACATGGAGCCCTCCTTACTACCCTCCGAGGTAGAACTTCTTAACAATTATTTGTGTGACCATTTGCTTAACACCACACACACCCTCTCCCCATATTAAACTGTCAGCTCTGGGATGTCAGGAGCTGGGTAAGCCTCAGTCCTTACTGTGCCCTTGGCTCTGGCCCAGTGCCAGGCCTACAGCTAGTGCTCAATAACTAACTATTAATTAGAAAAATAAATAAATAGTCTTGGGCGCCTGGGTGGCTCAGTTGGTTAAGCGACTGCCTTCGGCTCAGGTTATGATCCTGGAGTCCCGGGATCGAGTCCCATATCGGGCTCCTTGCTCGGCAGGGGGTCTGCTTCTCCCTCTGACCCTCCCCCCTCTCATGTGCTCTCTCTCTCTCATTCTCTCTCTCAAATAAATAAATAAAATCTTTAAAAAAAAAAAAAATAGAAAAATAAATAGTCTCATTCAATAGGTATGAATGAATGTCAAGTCTTCTCTTGAGTCCAAAGCCAAGTATAGCTATCATGCCCCAGAGCCTTGAAGCACTCTCAGATTCCTGTCCCCAACCTTCTGTCTCCCAGCGAAACTAAGGGTCCTCCCTCCCTCTGGATCCTTCATCTTCTTGTGCATATCTCAGCTGCCACGCTTCCCACGTCAAACTGTTGTTCACACAGTCATCTGTTCCCTCCACTGGATCCGGGAGCCCCAGAGAACAGTGGGTGGCACTAGCCACCATCAGGGAGTGCTTGTATAAAATCAGGCTTGTCATTCTCCAGCCCCGCTTCCTAACAGAGTTGACCCACGAGTGGGCTCCATCCTGATTTGCTACCGTGATCACAAAGGACCTGCATTATGTTTGCCAAACTGTTCCCTAATGGTGCCCTTTGAGAAAGCAGCCAGGCGTCCATCATTCTAAAGGACTCGCTCTGTCACCACTGCAGAGACACCCCCAGGTGTGGGGGGCAGAGGCCTGGCAGGGCAGCTCATGTTGAGCCTAGTGCACACCGTGCCTCTCTGTGGCCAGTACAGGGAGAGGTCACGATGGGGGCTTGCATGTGCTTGACTTTTTGTGTACCCGGCCAACGTGGCAGCTCTAACTACAGAAATGGAAGTTTTATGATGATAAGATCAGTTGTAACAGATATTTATGTGACAAGCTGACAGATATAAAACTACAAAACTTGCTTTTATGCCTCTCATCCTTTCAAAGGAAAAAAATAAATACTGAGATGATGGGTCACTTTGAAGAGAATTTATGATCTAAATTACCTAATACCTGGTGAACTTCTAATATGCGAGATGAAGTCTCTCTATGCTATTATAAAAGACAAACTTCATTTCCCAAGATTGCAGCAAATTGATTCTTCCTGAAGATGAATACGAGGATGACACCTTCCCCTGCCCCAGAGAAAGATCCCGACCCTGCCAGGAGGAAGGGGTATCCAGGTGGCTGTAGGGCACAAATATCTCCCCAGTCTGTCACAAAACATCAGTCCATCCCATCCAGGAGAGCCTAAATGCTGAACTGAGTGTCCACAGGACATCAAACTGGAAAAGAGAGCACAGTCTTCAGGACAAGTCGTGTGGGTAATGGGACAGTGGCCACTGCCAGCATCCTTCCTTCAGTCCAGGTGACAACCGAGAACGCAGAATCTCTTCTGGAAGTCTGGGGTCAGCCTCCTCTCCACGCCCGGCCAGTGCCACTTTTCCTGCCCCAGTGTGTGTGAAAGTTGGTGCCAAGCCAATGCTGGTGGTGTCTGCAGTGAAACATTAGGAGCTTGACAACTTGACCTTTTTTATTGGCTCAAGTGTCCCTCATTACCCACTTCCAGAGCACAGCCAAGCCCTGGGGCCATGAACATGTTTCGTGGGCCAGCCACTCTGCAGGCCTGGCCTTCGTTCACACTCCCACCTGCTCTGCAAGTGAGTGCATTGCTATCCTCACCTGCAGAGGATAAACCAGAGACCCAGGAGAGAGGGAGTGAGCCCCCATCCCTGTCCATCAGTGGTTTGGAAGGCTCAGTGAAGCCACACGCATGGAGTCTTTACCAGGGGGCTCAGATAAATATCTCCTTCTCACCTCCTTGCTCAAGGCTGCAGGGTCATGGTGGCGCTGGTGTTTAAAACCCGGCTTCCCTGTGTCCAAAAGATCCTGGGGAATAGGAGATTCAGGATAGACAAAGCAGCAAAAGTGTATTTTTCTTTTTGTGGTTGTTCCCTTACAATGATGTGCCTTCTGGAACCCTGGAGGGTCAGAGTTGGGTGGGCTCATTTCTAAATAGAGAGATGGGATTCCAGGGAGGAGAGGGCTGAGGCAGTCAGCAGGGGGACTATAGTCCTGGTTCCAAGGCCTGGTTCCTTGGAACCCCAGGCCAAAGCCTTTTCACTGTGTTCTTCCTGCCTCTTCTCTGCTTCCCTAGCACCCAGCATGCTCTCGCAGTCTGATTACTGTGGGGGTATTCGCAGGGCACCTACCTTTCCTCAAAATGTGTCGTATCTCAGGGGAAAGCATGGAAGGTGGGTGTAGATGCGTGTGCAAGTCTGTGTGTGTGTGCACACGAATGTGCTGTCAAACCCAAATTAAACTCTTTTACTGTATTTTATCAGATCGATCTTCTGTGCACTCCTCAGCATTGTCTCATTTAAATAAAACTTCTATTTGTAACAATCCTATAGATAGAAGTCCTTATTGATCAGGGCCGCATGGACAAGCTGCACTTTGGTTATCACTGAAGCCTGACTGGTTAATGTGAGGGCTACCATTCATTATGCAGCAAGACACAATGCAAGACCCGCCATTCAGGGCTCTAGACACACTGTGCTGAGCCCCAGCAAGCAGGTTCAGCAGGATTGCTCTCAGGATTACAATTTGCTCTCGATTTGCCATTTCACAACCCCAAAAACCTCCACGAGAAGGATGGAAACTCCCTGGCTCTGGCCATGTCTGATAAGTTGGTCTTTCACCAGGGCAGTGAAGATGTTAGTCCCAGAGCACAACAAAAGCTGGATTGTTTTATCCTTGGAGGTCAAGCCAGGGGGAGGTAGCGGGCCAATGGTTGTGCCTCACTGGCTGGAGATGTTGAATCAACCACACTGAATCATCAGCATCACTAGCACCTACTAAATACTCACAGTGCCCAGGCCCATCACTTTCAGCCATCAACTGCTCCATCCTCTCTCCACCCGCACTCACCTGTTACATCTTCACCTTCCTGAAGTATTTTCATCTACTTCACACGCACTTGGGAGGCAACAGAGGTGGAGGGCAGCTCTGTCTGCCATCTGGCATCAGAAACTCTAGGATACAGCTGTGGAAAGGCTCAGGCCTCACCACGTGCTACAAGGAAATCAGAAGATGATCAGACCTAGGAGGAGCCATGCTTGCATTTCCACACTCAGACCATCCTGACAACGCTCCCACAGTCACTGGCTTCCAGGGACCAATGCGCCCCACATCCAGGCAACACCACAAAGTGGACAAGCTCTCTTTGGAGTTCACGTCCACATGGACATGAGCCCAAGAAAGATGAGATAGTGCTCC
Organism: Leptonychotes weddellii; assembly: GCF_054177405.1. Lineage (NCBI taxonomy): Eukaryota > Metazoa > Chordata > Mammalia > Carnivora > Phocidae > Leptonychotes > Leptonychotes weddellii. Next base: position 34,933,616 of record NC_138384.1, read on the forward strand.
CTTGACCTATCTGCCTATTCCCCATGTCCTATCTCCAGGGGAATGGCCTTGTTCCCCCGACCAACACAAAAACCACCTCAGAATATAATAGTATACTTCCGCAAGCCAGGATTATCATGTTATAAAGCACATAATGGATAGGGCATCAACTATATAATGTAGCTGGACTGAATTCACTAAGCTTCATCCATCCCTCCTTTGGTGTATTTCCTACAGGCCCAAGATGAAGTGCATGCTTCCATGCCCCTCCTACAGGCCTGGCTCCTGACTGTCTGTGAGCCTAAACACACACACACACACACACACACACACACGTACACATACACATGGCCCCAAGCATCAGTTTACACACACACAAATGGCCATAGCAGAAACACCATTTTACATGCACTTTGCCATCTAACACCAAATCAAAAAAAAAAAAAAAAAAACACATCACCACACTTCTCTCCAAGGCATTAATGAAGCCTGTAAAAAATAATCTATCTGAACACTCAGCCTAAAACATAGCCATTGCCGGGTTTCTCCAGGAACGACGAATGGTAAAACTTGAGTAGGTACTTGTTCTATATCCAAGTAATTACCAGGTTCATACAGGTAGGTGTTTGTCCCAGGAAAAAGAAACTGTACCAAAGGCATAATCACATCTCCTTTGGAGCTATTTTCTATTTGCAGGCAGAGATGATGGTTTTCCAGTTTCCCCCAGTTCCATGGAAGTTGCAAATCTCACTGGGTGCAAGTTTGGGCCAGGATCATTGGCACTGAAGTCGCTGTGCCGACAGGACCCCTAAGCTCTCATTGAGTCACACGGTGCTCTCCTCGTTAAGAGTGGTGCTGAACCTGCTTATCTGTTACGCTGTAATACAGGTCTTCATAAAGTCTTCTTCACTGTTAAATTTTAATAACTTGGGTTATAAGTAGGATAGAAACAATATCTAAGTGGCATTTAAAAGCAAATCTATTAAATTTTAGGGTATTTGTGTCACATGGTTGAAGACATTACCATTTAGATCCTGTTGGGGGAAATGGCCACCATATGAGAGAATGAAAATTGTGTACTTTGGAAAACACAATCCAAGTCTAATATCATGTGTGAGAAGAAATTCTCTGCTCATTACCAGGAAGATTGTTTTTATCCTCCCCATAACTAAAGTTATTAAAGTTTGAGAACTGTAAAATGCCTGATGAGAAACTGCAGAATAGATGATAACACCTAGGATCTGGACTGGGTTTTGCTGACGATAAACCGTATGTCTCCATTGTGAGGTAGTGCTGTGGTCCACACGGCACCCCCCTTGTGAGTGTGAAATCACTAAATGGTTGAATAGTAAGTGGGTAACCATGGTAACCATGATGCTGTCCAAGGGAGGAAAGCATTCCTGGTCGGATTCAAGGGAGGAGTTGCTATCTCAGCCAAAGTCAGAGAAGTTTGACCCACCTTCCTACACTTGCCTGAGACCATCTTCTGCCCATATCCTCTGTGCAGTGGAGACCGGGATGTTCCAGTGAGGACAGAAGCAGTGGCAGCATTGAGCATGTGAGGGGAGACAGGGGAGGCACAAGTGGCTGACTGCAGGCACACGGCCAGCTGGGGGACAGGTGCACACAGCTCATGAGAGCTCAGTAGGAGCTCTGGGCATCTGCAAACAGAGACCGAAAGGCCAATATGAGTAGCCAAGGACGGGTTGGCTCTCCACTTCTTTAGCGGTGGGGTGTTGGAGTTATTAATCGAGCCCTCTGTGCAAAGCCAGGCTGTGTTGCCTCAGGTGCAACTTGGTGGGACTGCGAGCTAAATGGTCTTCACACCATTACATGGGATGGGTCACTTTCTACTGAGACATTCATTGCCCTCTAAAAGCTCCACTTTAAAGAACCTTCCAGACATTGCTGTATATCAGTGGTTAGACTCACCTGGGGAGCTTCTTAAAAATATTGGTAGCTAAGAACCACACTTGGAGATTCTCATTCATTCATTTGGAGTGAGGCTTGGACATTCGTATGTTGTACAGGCTCCCAAGGCTATGCCAAGGAGCTTAGGTGGAGAACCATGAACTTGGAGCAGCAGTTCTCAATCTTGCTATACACTGGACCCACCAGGGAGCTTTGAAATTCTCAATGCCCTGTCCTACTCCCAGGAATTCTGATGATTGTTCTGGAGGTGTGGCCTGGCTGTTGGGATCTTTCAGGCTCCCAGGAAAGTCTAAGGTGTAGTCACAACTGAGAACCACTCAGCCTTGGAGGATGGTTCCTGAGCCAGTCTCAGCAGGTGGGAAAGAAAGCAGAGTGCTTCAGATGTGTCTCTTGGTGATGCCCAGAGGGGTGTTGCAGTTGCAGAGAGGGAATATCAGCTAGTTGAAAGTGGCAGCTGGACCTAAGAATCTCTCAGAGTTCCTGCATACCCCAGCATGGTTCAGAGAGAGGGAGAATTGTTTCCCATGCATGCAGGAAGAGTATAAAAGTGCCAAGTGGACTTATATTTTCCTACTGTATTTCCTCAAGTCCCAGAGTAAAGACATGGAGCACCGACATGTTAACTGAATCCCCGGTGGGCACAGGAGCTGAGAGAGGGCTGGCATCCTGGTGGAAGAATGATGGTGTTAAGGTTGGAAAGGTACGTTGGGACCAGGTGTGAAGGGTCCTGGGTACCAGGTAGAAGGATCCGGCTGCTTTGCTATAGGCAATGGGCATCTCTGAAGGGTTGGGGGTACAGGTGTGGAGCACATAAGCACCTGACTTTAGGAGATTTGCAGGATGTGATTTAAGGAGACAGTAAAATAGAGAGAGGCTGGCTAGGAGCAGTGGTAACACTTCAAGAAGGGTGAAGTTTGCTATCTTTTTCTCTTATAAAAACCAAGAACATCCACTCAGAATTCTTTCAGGGTCTATGATCTCTCACAGGTCTCTCTTGGTATGAATGATACAAATGTGCTCGGATAAAGGGGTTGCAAACTAGGCTGTAGAGAAGGCATCAGTGAATGGTGGGTCCTACGGCAAACTGTAGAATACATGTGGTGAGAGGTATTCCAATTCAGAAATATGAGAACACTGTGTTGGCCAGATGCTATATCTCTCTGGGTGTTGTTTGCCCTCTAACTTAGAATGTAGGTGCTAGATTGAGTGACCCCAATTCTCTTGCAGTCCCTCCTTTTCCTTAATAGGAGGCACCATCCTCCCATTCTTTGGTTCCTTCCATCTTATTCTCTCCACTCTTCACTTTGGGGGGTGGGGGCTAGGGGAAAAACCTGCATGAGGTGATGGTGCATGGATGGGCTTAAGTGCCAGGAGAGGCTTAAGATCTCATGGATGGCTAATACCCTCCATGTGCTGATGGCTGTGGGTGGTCTGGGCACCATCCAGCTCAGGATCAGCCTGGTGAGACTGCTCCATGTTCTACCCCCAGCAGAAAGTGCAGGCACCCATCACTACCAACCCCTCCAGTCCCCTCTCTACTCTGTTACAAGCATACAATTACCCACAGCTCCATGCCTGAGAGGGAGTGGGGAAGGGAAATGGCTCTATTAGCAAAGTATTGAAGATTGACTTGCATCACTTTCCTTTAATTATGTAAGAATGTTGTACAAATCATTAGGTAAAAATTTGATGTAACTCTTCTTTCAATTAAACACAATGATGGAAGCAAAGTCTGTATTAGTGAGCAAATTCCCCCGGAGAACATCCTCTCTGCAGACTGGAATGTCTATTAGCTTCCTGCCAAAATAAAGGTCACCAGACAGGAGTCCCCCTCCCCCAACTCTCACTTCCTTGAACATGCAGTGTAATCAGGCAAGATGTGTCACACTCGGGAAACCAATGGTGCAATTATATTGAATATGCCCAGAGCATTGCAACCTGGTCCCTTACTCTGCCAAGGTGCTGAGAATGAGCCTGGGACCTGGCTCAAGAGACAGATGTCTGATTAAAAGGACTCCCGTTCATGGAGTTCATCCTTCCTATTGTCCTGATTTAAGGAAAAGACAAATAATCCCAGTGCCTCATCTGAAGCACTCTGAGTACTAGAAGCTTCCTGTGGATGGTGTAATCTGTGGAAGAATACATAGAGACTATGAATCTTGATCCACTAACTCATGTGTGCAAGAATGCCATCTTCTTCATTTTTCTACAACTGAATGTCTGAGTTTTTATTCTGTTATGTGGCAAATTAATCTCAGATAATTCAAAGCTTGGAGGATTGAATTATCTGGGATTGGCCTAAATTCCAGAAAATTATACAGAGAGAAGTGCTTAAGGGAAGCAAAGGTCTAGTCTTTGGTCTTCACTCCATGTTGCCATCCACCAAATAGACATAGTCCTGACTGATCCTTGGCTACCGATCTAGGCTGGTCACAGCCCATAGCATCTAGCTCATGTGCACAGGAAATAGGATCCAGGACATGTTGAAAGATGTCTTAACTTAACCAGCCCAGCACCTATTGTCCTTACTTCTAGTAACACCTCATTGATTTTCTTTTGGGGAAACCACCCTTTCTCACCTGTCATGTCAGATGATTTGGATAGAACTGAATCCACCACATTCCCGCTCTAAGAGGGAAGATATGACTTCATTAACCTCCCCATTTCACTACCCTGGCCAACCTGATCGGTTCAGAGAAGAATCCTTCAGAATTGTCCACTGAGGGTCTTTCTCTGGGAAATTGGCTGGAATTGCTGAAGGAGAAGCACTATGTTCTGGGGAGTTTACAAAGCTGGAAGGCTGGAGCTGGGAATTGCTGGGGGCAACCTGGCACTATCTGGGGAGAAGTTGCCTGAGAAACAACACAATATGGAACACCAAAGAGCTGAGGGATGGAAAGACATGGGGGTCTGGTGACATTGTTGAGCTCCTGGTTCAGCAATGCCTGAAGCCATCTGTATCCTATACTTTTCAGTCAAATAAATTGGTAATTTCTCTTCCCTGTTCAGGCTAATTTGAACCGGGCTTCTGTCATGTGTAACCATAAAAATCTGAGTAGAACACTGTGAATCTAAAAGTGCAAATAATTCCAGCTCAAGAGAACCAAGGGCAGGGCAGATCCCAAGTGTAGTGGGATTTGAAGCTTGCACAACTTTAGCAACCCTCTTTGGGAAAAAGAATAATACATTACAAATACATAAATAGGCACAGGGCCTTTTTTAATAGGAAGGGACTCATGCAAATAGGGGCCATGAAACTTATGCTTCCTTGGTAAATGGGAGGGCCAGGGACTGGTCTTCATTCCCCGTATTATAAAAGCACTTAAACTCTATAGGTCTGTTTCATCTAAAGCAAAAGGTCCAAGGGGCGCCTGGGTGGTTCAGTCAGTTAAGTGTCTGCCTTGAGCTCAGGTCATGATCCCAGGGTCCTGGGATGAAGCCCCACCTCGGGCACCCTGCTCAGTGAGGAGTCTGCTTCTCCCTCTCTGTCTGCCCCTCCCCCACTCATGCATGCTCTCTCTCTCTCTCCCAAATAAATAAATAAAATCTTTAAAAAAATTTTAAAAATAAGAATAAAGCAAAAGGGCCAATCTAAGTTAAATCTCATCCAGCTCAAAAACACCATGTGTTCACAATCTTCACTGAAGAAATGACATCACTTAAAATTGTTTTTTTCATTTTTTGCTTGGATGAAAATGAAAATCTCTCTGTCTGTGTAGGACCTGCCTGGGTATTCTGATGGGTCTGGACCTCTGCATCACTCTTCCATACCCCCCTCTGCAGCCCACTCCACTGCTCTGTTAATACCAGCCCAGGAGATGGGCCAGAGATTCAGAGTCATTTGCTTCCGCCATCTTGTAGGGCTGACCGGGAAAAGGAGGAGGCCGGTCTTGGGAGACTAATGCCAAGCTACTGTACTCTCTTAGGAAGTGTTTCTTCCTCAGCTGTCTGGGTAGAGAAGCTTTCTTAAAGAATGTTTTCATACAAAATTTCTAAAATGCTGAAAATACAATAAGATTAACGGCCCCTGGAGGCTATGGCTTAAATATTTTATCTTCTTAGATATCAGTTACACTGCACTTTCCTCCAAGGATCTAAAGTCTTTTAAATATAGCATCTAATTAATCCTCCTGTCATCTGTGGATGGAGCAGCATCATTACCCCGATTTCACAGGTGAAGACACAGAAACTATGGGACGGGTATGACCAGTAGAAACAGCCCCATTCCCATCAGTGGAGACCCCAGCCACACCAGTCGTGGACTGCCCAATGGAGGCATGCTCTGCAGTATCCATTCAAATGATGGTACTTCTGGCCCACACACTGCATGACATTCAGACTACAGCAGTCACCAAAAAGATATTGAGGAGGGTTGGGGACATCTGTGCCCCAGATGCACAGACAAGGTCTCAGAGTGACTCACCTTACCAAGAGGTGGCAAATTCAGGATCCAGAGGTCCCAATCTTTGTATCTTCACAAAAGACAAGACAATGCTTTAAAAACAACCCCATTGGACTAAAATGGTGTTTTTTCCCCAAAATAATGAGAAAATAATGCAGATTACCATTAGCTTCTGCTTACTGTGAGCCTCCCACATACGAGGCAACATAACATTCAGTGGCCACACACAATCTCTGACCCCCAGCCCTGAAATGTACACGTCACCATCTCACTTTATTGAGGCAGAGACAGAGCCTCCATGAGCTTAAACTGGTTCCAACTAGAGAGCCGGCGGATGGCAGGACTGGGATTCTCTCCATGACTATTGTCCTACTGCTCTTGTGTTTCATTTTCTAATCATTTGGATGGCTTAGATCCAGCCTTAAGCAATATGGCCCATCATTTCTGGTAACTTGTGCCAGAAACACACAGAAGACGGAAGCTCAGGAAGGAGACACTTCCGCTGATAACAAGGACTTCACTGTAGCCACCCCGTTGCCACTGCAGGTGGGAGGGCTGGGACACAGGGTTTTAAGAGACAGCAGTTTAATGTCAGAAATGACCCAAAGAAATCCTTCAAAGAATGGCGGTGCTGTCATTGTCAAAACTCAAAATTGTTCAGCCTTAAAACCTCTGGTCCTGTCTCCTCTCTGAATCCAGAGCACCAACCCGAGAGCCAAGGCCCAAAGGATGTCCCCAAACATCAAATCCAAAAGATTGTC
>NC_138384.1:34940789-34968777 GCF_054177405.1 Leptonychotes weddellii
GATGGATGGATAGATAATGGATGGATGGGTGGATAGATGGATGGATAGATAATGGATGGATGGGTGGATAGATGGATGGATAGATAATGGATGGATGGGTGGATAGATGGATGGATGGATGGATGGATAGATAATGGATGGATGGGTGGATAGTTGGATGGATAGATAGATAGACAGATAGATAATAGATGATAGATAAGAAATGAACAAAAGAATGAGAGAGAGAGAGGAAGGAAGGAAGGAAGAAAGAAAAAGAACATGGGTGAGCTTATGTCACAGAAAGAGCAGGAGCAACAAAGACAGAAATTAAAGCCACCAAGCAGTGGCAGGAGGAATAGCAAGAGAGGGAAAGATGCAGAAAGGGGTGCCGGGGAGAAAGAACAGGAAAAGGGGACACTGGAAGAGAAAACCCAGCACGGAGACAGGAGCCTGTGACCCAAGTTGTAAAATGACAAGGATCGAGTGAGCAGTTTTTAATACAGATAATATTGTCCGTGTAGTCTATAAATATAAAATTAAATGCTGACCTCTCTGGTCCATGTCAAAAGTCCAAGCCAGTGTCAGCACATATTGTTTTTATTTGTTTCAAGAGAAAATAGATCAACAACATTAACCTCCCAATGAACAGAGAATTGAATGAATTAAAAAGCAGAGCCATAAATCGCGCTGGTTTTATTGGCACCGTGATAAAGATGCCCCAGGCTTCTTGGGGAGTGGGGTCTGGGATATTCGCAATACCCCACAGCCTCTTCGCCACCAAGAGAGGAAAAGAGATATTAAGGCCGGGGCCCTGTTCTCCCACCTCCACCGCCACTATCCATCACCATATGACAAAGGCTCTAGCACACGTTTCGAGAAATATTGGAAAGGAGGGGAACCCAGGAACAGGGCAATTTGGAGAGGCCCTCGGGGATCGGGGGTGCCCAGTGGCCCACCAGCCAGCTGCATTTGACAGAGGAGCTGTCAGGGGAGAGGGGAGTCGTGCCTGGGACTTTCAGAACACACCTGGAAGGCGGGGGCCCCCATCCCGGGTTCTCGGGCCAGCCCCCCACACACTAGCCCGGCTCCGGCTCTCTGCAGGCCAGCTGCTTATTCCCTGCAAGAGCTGCTTGCCAACCAGGGAGATGCGTTTTTATTTCCAGCTCAGGAATTCACACCATAACATGGGCAGTTGCTAAATAAAGCACCCTTCCTTTGACAGAGTCAGTTTCATGTGAACCTTTAGCACTGGCTTCATGATGAATCTGAACAATTCTTAATTGTAGAGCTGAGCTGAGCTCAGGCGAGCGCAGATGGGAGATGAAATGCTCAAGGGAGCCACACGCCCAGCCTTGCCGGTTTGGCCCCAGGAAGCCACGCGCAGAATTCCCAGAGGCTCGGAGCTTCCCGCTGTCCCTTCCCCTCTTCCTTTATTAACTTTCTCTCTCAAGGCTCTAATTCTGGAGGTTGAGAGGCAGGCAGAGCGGAGATGGAATAAATTCTCTAACATCTCTGCTAGACTTTTCGATAATCCCTTAGCCGCCACCCCCAGTTGAAAAGAGGAGGACCCCTTGATTTGGGGAGAAGAATCTTCTAGGAAGGAAGGGCATAAAAGGCAATAGAAATCAGACCGAAAATAACTTTCCTTTACAAAAGAAAGAAATGTTATATATTTATAAACCAACGGTAAACAAATTGACTAGATCATTAAACTAAAAAATGATTACCCTTTGGAGCAAATTTACAAAGCAATAAAGATTCTTCAGCTCTTAACAATATTTTCAGATAAGGGATTATTTTACAAAGCTATCATGTGCTATTCAATTTCTATTGATTTAGTCACTGATTCTTAAAGTCTGTCACCGATGGTGACAAAACTCAGTCAGATGGACCTCGGAGCATGGATGGAAGTTTTTTGAACCAGTTAAGATTACATAAACTTAACGAGATCAGAGAACGTCCTCTCTGACCGCGGGAAGGTATGCGAGTATATGCTTTGGCACTTTGTTCTCAGCCTCTCCTGTTAAGGTTTTGTCTTTTATCATAAAAACAATAAGAATAACGGCCAGCACAGTGGGCTTCACTTATATAAATTCATTTCATTTCCACAACACCCCAGTCAGGCAAAGTACCAGTGGTGTGTCTGGGAAACTGAGGCACAGAGAGGCTGGACACTTGCCCAAGGTGAGCTGATAAATAGTAGAGACAGGGTCCCAGCCCAGGTAGTCGATAGAGTCTCTGTTCTTGGTCACTCTATCATACTCTTGTTTCTCTCCAGGCACTGCTTGGTGGCAGGCCAAGCCTCACATCATGTCATCTGAAAGGCACACTGGGTCTCGAAGAGATGTGTGCACCCCCCATGTTCACAGCAGCATTATTCACAATATTCAAGATATGGAAACAACCAAAGTGTCTGTCAACAGATGAAAGGATTAAAAAATGTGAGGAAAAAAAAAATATATATATCTGGAGGACATTATGCTAAGTGAAATAAGCCAGACAGAGAAAGACAAATACAGTGTGGTATCATTTATATGTGAAATCTTTATTTTTTTTTTAAATTGCTCCATCTTTTTTTTTTTAAGATTTTATTTATTTATTTGAGAGAGAGTGGAAGTGAGAGAGATCACAGAGGGAGAGGGAGAAGCAGACTCGCCACTGAGCAGGGACCCTGACGTGGGGTTCAATCCCAGGACCCTGAGATCATGACCTGAGCTGAAGGCAGACGCTTAACAACTGAGCCACCCAGACACCCCATATGTGAAATCTTAAAACAACAACAACAAGTTTAACTCGTAGAAGCAGAGTAGAATGATGGCTGGCAGGGCCTGGGGGTGGGAAATGGGGAGATGCTGGTCAAGGGTACAAACATTCAGTTATAAGGTGAATAAGATCTGGGGATGTAACATACAGCATGGTGACTATAATTAATAACACTGTGCAATATACTTGAAATTTGCTAAGAGAGTAGGTCTTAAGTGTTCTCACCACACACGCACACACACACACACAAAGACAACTATGGGAGGTGGTGGATATGTTAATTAACTTGATTGTGGTAATCATTTCACAATGTATACGTATACCAAATTGTCTCATTTTACAGTTTAAATATACATAATTTTACTTGTTGATTATACTACAATAAAGCTGGGAGGAAAAAGGCCACATTTGTCCTTCACAGTTCACACACAGTGTGGATTTCTTAGGCCTGCCTGAATAAGACTACAGTATGGTTTGTGTAGGCCATTGGAGCTTGGCTGACACCGAGCACCCAGGACCCCAATCCCTTGAGAAGCCCCCCCCAGTATCTCTGGGTAAGATTTCATGGGAGCTCACATACTTGTCAGATCATGAAGGTAGCCCCCATCCACACCTCCACAGCGGCCTTGGGGTCAGAGCAGTGCCAGACTCCAGGGACAATGGGAGAAGGCCCTACTCCCCAGCTTACTCTTCAGTGTTCCTCAGTAGGCAGCTCCCCGGGCTTCTCCCCACAGACTCACTGCCTCAGGGCATGGGGCGAAGAAGAACACCTCTCTGTCCCAAGGATCCTCTCCTTGGGGTTCCCAGCATCCACCTGAGTCAGACACATTCCTATAAATCTGCCCATCCATTTATCAGACTTTCTCAAGCATGGGCAACATCTACTGTTGATTCATAAAGCAGGCTTATACAAGTAAACATAATTTTTATTTTAATATCACCACAAAACAATTGCAAATCTCAATGATCTGATTTCTCTACTTCTACTGGTTCAGCTGATCAAGATATGTTGGAGAGCTTGGCTCTGGTCAACTGGGCAGAACGTACCACCCACCATGGCCCGGGGCTTTTAAGGCTAGCCGCCAACCCATCTGTTGCTGTGAGATCTAGGGAAGTTGCTCAGCTTCTGTGAGCCTGTTTCCTCTTCTATAAAAATGGGAATTCCTAAAGCACCAGCCTCATAAGGCCTGCCTACGTGAAGCAACAGGCCAAGGACCTGGCACAGAGAAGATGCTCCATAAAAGTCATGAAGAAGGAGACAAGATCAGGGGCCACAATTTAGGTCATACCGGAGCCCTTTGCAGGGGTCAGGATGAACAAACCCACATGACTGGCAACTTCCTATGGCCCCATACTCCCTCAGGTGGTAGGTGGTCCACTTTTTGAGAAACAACTCTGAGAGTTGGCTCTCGCCCACATGCTGTGAAATGTGATTATCAGGGCTTCTCCTCTTGAGAAGAATTCAGTTCTTGTTCTACCAGGTCCAGTAAGCTCATAACCTTCCAAGGACATGGCTAGCTAGTGGCAAATTTCTTCAGTGTGCCACATCCCTTCCAAGCATGAGCACAGATACACAGTCAGGGCTCCAAAGCTCGAAAAATTCACCCTTGCCTGACCCGATGCCCACCCCATCTCCTCACCTTGAAGGATGCCTTTCGATGAGGGCTCAGAAATGTCCAATATGAAAACAGAGAATGGTGATCTGGACACACACCCTGTTGGACCCCAAGCAACACTCATTCCACCCCAGCTAATAGATTTAGAAATAATTTCTGTTCATTTCCCTGCCTCTTAGAGACAGACATTTCTCCTTCAGATAAGGTACAGCCAAGCTAAATGCAAATAGATGGACTTAGACCTTTAAGATCCGGGTTTGTTTGTCAGGGAAATGCAAGTAATTTTCTTTGGGGATAAATGTTGAAAAGAATTTCAGAAAAGTGGCTGTACCAGCACAAACCTACTCAACTTCCCAGGCTGTGAGTGCCCCTGTGTCTGTTGGTATAGAAGATTTTCCATTTAGGAAGCGGAGATTTCGTCTTGTCTATGGCAATTTGGATGGATTGGCGAGTCGACAATGATAGGTTAATTAATTCAGGTGGTGTAGACACTCCAACTGGGTAATTCAAGATGAAAAGATGGAGTTCAGCATGTGTGAGAAATAAAAGTATTAATCTCCTTTATCACTCTGTTTTATATAGAACTTTTATTAACATGTGCTAGAGAAGGTGGGGCAAAGGATAAAACATCCACCTGTCAGCTGCTTTCTAAGGGAGACTGGCAGGGGGCTGGTCCATAGATCTTCAGAGAATGATGTTGAGTTATTACCCACCATTAGGTGGGAGTGTTCATTTCTCATTTGTCTGGGATAGAAAAGCTCCTTCCATAATATTGAGAGCTAATAGCTCCACAAAGAGTAGAGTTTTGGTTCCTAAATTACCAGGGTTGGCTAGGTACTAAGCTGAAACTCACGTAACTTTCCATTTCTCACCTCCCACTTGAGTGCAAGACCCCACATCAGATGTCCTTGGGGAACAAGGGGGAAACAGCCACACATCCGAGCAGCTGAGAAATATCCTCTAGCCCTCAAATGGATCTATTTTGCTGAATTTTAAGGTTTGATCCAGAGGCTTGACTTCATGTGAATTCAGCCTAACATTTTCATCCCAAATGTTACTAACTAACGTCCAAACTAACAAAAGGTTTCATGCCCCCAACAGAAGGGGCTCATTTTGAAACTGATCGCTTCCCTCCAACTCTGAAGGGGGCTGAGGCAGAGGCATTTTTTGCTGCCCTGTGGACATCTGTCTTCTTCTTGGCCTTGTGGGCATCCAACACCCCCATCAGTGGGGGCAAGTCTCCTAAAGGCAGACAGGAGGTGACCGGTTCAGGTATTGATCAATTCTTACTCACATACAACCTTTCACCTCTCTCAGATCATGATGTCCACAGCCAACATCTGATACTCACATGTGGAAATAAACTGGAATATAAAAAATCTGCATCCATGACAACATGGGCTATGATCTCATTTGATGCCCCACACCAAGCAGAGGGCAGCTCCCAACGAGCCAGAAGGATTGTATGCGGGGGATGCTGAAGCAACACAGCCTGCTGGACAATCGGACAGATAGGAGGCTTTGTCACCTACGCTATCTGGGGTTGGCAACACAGGAGGGAGCCTTGGCCATAAAGGTGATCACCATTTGCTAAGTGTGTCCAAGCACCGCACTATGGGCTCTGCACGTACCTTCCTACATGATCTCCTGGTTGTGCAGGTGACACGGGACCAGGGGCCCATAACCAATGGCTCAGGCGGAATGCCTCCTGGGAACCAGACCTCCATGCTGGGAAAGAGCACTTCACAACCTCAAAGCACCTTCTTATTTCATGCTACAATTCCTCCATGCAGCAGGCCTGAGAAGCTTGCAGGGAAGGATCAACCCATTTCTGATGACAAAGTGGAGGTCCAGAGGTTATGTTACCCACTTAAGCCCTCACCAAGACACCCACAGTGTTTTAGACTTTGCACATAGCCAAAAAGTGAAGAAATGGCAAGTGTGGTTGATAAATTATGGCATATTTTAAATATTTACTTTTTACAAGTTAACATCTTTAACAACAACAAAAAAATCAATGTAATATTACTGTGATAATTACAAGGTTTATTATACCATGAATTCAGAATACGTTATAGATAGTGTGAGCTGGTGATGAGCCACTCATTTAAAATCTGCGAGACAAGCCCGCCAGCCTCTGGGCATAACTGTGCGGAGTCTCAACTGGAGATCAAGCCAGAGTTCTCTGTGTCAGGCTCTGATTCAAGGTAGCACAGGTCTGCCTCCCTTGACTTCCAGGCATGTGGGTCTTTGGCCATCCCAGGGCCATTAAGTGATCAACTGTCCAAGTGGACAATTACATGCTTGGGCAGTATCCATGGGAGGGGGCGTCTCTCTACCCACAAACCATCCTTCCCGTACAGCGAGGTCATCCTACATAGTTAAACAGTCACTGCTTGCTCCAGAGATCAAGGACTCCTACAATTATGTAGGAATATGACTAACAGGGTGTAAGGCATCCTGGGGTGCCTCCAGACCAAAGGAAACCCCCTACTGCCATACTTGACCCCCAAGGGTGGTCCTGAGTGATTCATTCATGAACACTTGGTGTTAATCCAGGAGTTTGCTGAAATGTGGGAGTTGGGGAGAGAGGTAATCCACTCAGGTACACTTGGGGAAATTCTCCAGGGCAAACGAAATCACTTCTGTCTGCCAGGTCATGGGTCTGAAGCAGAATTGGGGGAGAAAGAGGAGACCACATTTCCCTGCACTTAACCCTTCTTTGGGTTTCACAGAGGGACACGTATTGTACATTATGAGGCCCACATATAAATATGCACATATGCAAAAATACACATACATTTTTCACACAAACACATATGAATATATGAACATCTATATGCAGGTGTATGCAAACTCACTTTCTCCCAGGCTGCTGGAAGGCCTGCTTTGGAAATAAAATAGCCCTGAGTGTTCTCATTCATGCCCAGACTGGACTCTCCCTCCTACCCAGTCTCTGGGCATCTCATATCAAGGCTGTCTTTTACTTCCAACACCAATTTACAGCTTCAGGCTTTTCTGAAATAGTGGGTATGTATCTGTGCTTGCTGCATAAAAAACTACCCCAAAATATCGCAGCTTCACCAACAAGCTGGCTCACCATTCTGTGAGTGAGCAATGCATTCTGGGCTCAGCTGGGCAGTTCTTCTGGACTTGGTGACACTCATGCGTGCGCTGCACTCAGCCGCTAGGTGGTCAAGAGGCGGACTGCGCTAAGCTAACCTCCACCAGGTGGCGTATCTTATTCCACTTGGCCTCTGGGCCTCCCGCAGGTTGGCCTGGGCTTGTTGATATGGGGTTCCCAGGCTTCTAAGAGGAACAGAGAAGAGGCATTCAAAGCCTCTTGTGGCCTGGGCTCAGAAACACACGGTGTTAGTTTTGCTTGTGCCGTGTTGTGTGGCCAAAGCAAGTCACGTGGCCAGCTCAGATTCAAGAGGTGGAGAAAAAGACTCCACCTCCTGATGGGAAGAATGGCAATGTTGTATTGCAGAGACAGAGAAAAGGCAATATTTATGGCCTTTTTTTTTTTTGGCGAACAATTAATCATGGGATATTGAGCAAAGGGCCCCAGAAAAGACTGGGTCTGGAGCGTTATGGAGAGTCCCAACTGAGCAGGGCAGGCGAGGCTTTCCCATGACACTGCCCCATGCCCTCCACCCCTTTGTTGCTACAGTAACCCTACTGTTTCCCCAAAACATGAGAAAACCATTTTGCTCTGTTGCGTTTCTCACTGACAGTTGAGAATACTTTTTTACCCATTTATGGGTGCAAATTAATGAGATGACAGCAGACTGAAACCAATGACAATTGCTAATCTGTAAGCAAAAACAAGGGATGAGGAGCCGAGAGCGGTACAGCTGTTTTATTTTAATTGAGGAATGATTTTATGTTAGAAACACTCAATATTCACAGCAAATTAAAAATAATGAAGTGAACTGATACCAATGATACTTTTTTTTTTTGCTTACTATCCCTTTGTAAATCTATTTCTTCACACAAATTGACAGGCCTAATTGATACATATGCTATTATTCCTCATTAGTAGGCTGAATAAAATAATTCTTGATTAAATTTATTGCAATTTACCAATCCAGCATAATGTTTGCAAGCTATAAAAGTCAATCAACAGGAAACCAGGGGGAAGCCAATGACATTATTACATTTTATATAACACAAAATTGGTCTCCCCACACCGGCAAAGGGAAAGCCACCTGGAGACCCCCAAGCAGGTGACACACCATGAAAAGGGGGCTCTGATCCCATGCCACTTTTCATAGATATCAGCAAGAGCTCCAAGAGTCCCTCCCCCCATGCAGCTGGCTTGGGCTCAAGCCATCCCTGCTCTCCTGGCCCGTGCCCATCCTCTAGCTGCTAGTGACGATGAGCCACAGTGACCTCCACTGCCTTGGGGCTGGCAATGAAACCTGTCACCCACGCCCATCTCCCCCCAGCCAGATATCAGAAGGGAGGCTGGCTAGAAAGAGAATGAGAGAACAAAGCCACAACATGGCCCCCAAGAGCCTGTCTGCTTCCAGCCACCCGCCCCCGAGGCTCACAAGTCAGAGGAGGTCCTGAGCGCAATTGTCCTCCAGAGAAGAAAGATCTGCGTGGAGTGTCTGCCTCTCCAGGGTCTCAGATGTCACACACTGGCAGCATTAAATGCTGTATCTGGTGCCATGGTTATGTTCCTTTTGGGTCAATGGGATTTAAAAAAATAAAAAGAAGAAGAATTCATTGCCAATCTTTAAAAACCTGGAGACTGCATATAAATCCCTGGTGTCCTGGTTTCCCATGAAGGATAGAAATATCTGGCCACACAGGACACCTTTCTGTTATGGAACTGAGTCAAAACTGCCCCCCGTCGGCAGACATGTGCTTTCTACCCCCACTATCTTACCTTCTGCCCCTTCATTGCTGTTACCTGGCTTGCCCCAAAGGTGTCTATGTTTGTGACTTTTGTAGGATGGTCTTTGAGTGCTCGGGGCTCCATCCTCCATAATTCTTGTCTCAAGGTGGCTGTACACTCTGGACGAGGCTAAATTAGTGGGCCACACCCTAGGCACTGAGGTTTGTCCACAGCATGTCCCCACCAAGTCCTTCTCCATCCCATGCCTGATACCACATCCTGTGCTAGATCCTCACCCTCCCTCCCTGCTGCCCAATCTTCCATAGCCCCCTCCACCCTCTGTAAACACACCCCTAATGTGTCCCATTCCCCAGGGTTCTGCTCACCAAGCGATGAGCTATGAATATCCACTCTTTCCTAGGGTCATGATGATGGAAAAGGGTCTTCTGGACCTTCCCCCACCTTGAGCAGTGCTCTCAGAGCAATAGAGACAAGGTTCGTTATTTTGACCAGACTGACCTTCACTGAACCTTTCCAGTCAGACCCATAGCATCAGCCAGAACTCCTGGAAAGTGCTCAATAAATGGCTGTGGACCTTGGTCCTATGACCACCTCCCTGATCATTCCTGTCACTTCCTTCTTGCTTCCAGTAGCAATCAGGTGTCACCTAGGAGGATATAGAGCAGATCCAAAGGGACCTCGAAGTCCCAACTCTTCTGGCCCTAGGATTCTGCGGGTCTGCGAGGCAAGGAGGAGCAGAAAACATCTCAATGGGGGAACCACATGAGGCAGGACTGGTAAGAAAATGTCTCTGGAAAGAGAGAGGAGCTCCCAGACCCAGGACACCAAGTGTAAAAACAAATACAAATAAGACACAGCAAGACAAGGTCTCAGGGCAAGGATCACCGCTCTGCTGGGAATCCCCTGGGATGAGGCTGGAAACATGCCAACTTCTCTCAAGGGCCTCATATGCTTCTGGGAGCTGTGCACACACATGGGCCAGGTAGCTCTGGTCCAAATCTCTTTATGCTCCAATAGTGAGAATCCGACTTCTGACAGACCCTTCCCCCGGAACACATACAAAGTACCTCACCACTTCCCCTCCACCGCCTCCTCCTCCACATCCCAGTCCTCCAGCCATGGAAGGTTCAGCCATATATACTCAAACTACAAACCCGGGAGACACCTCCACCTTCCTTCTGTATGTTACGACTGTTCCTGCGCCATATCCCAGCCTTCATAGCACCCTCAGCGTTCCCGGGACTAGACCCCCCCCTCCTCCCCACGCCACTGACTTCGCTCAGGCCACCAACATGCCCCTGCATGCAGGAGACTACATCTGTCTTACTCACCTTCATGGCCTCACCACCCCACACGATACATGACACACAATAATGGAAATAGCAAGACTAACAATAGGATGGTTCCTTGTATCGGACACTTACATGCCAGCTCTCGTGTAGATGTTTGATGTGCATAATCTCCCATAATAATTCTCTGGGGTGATACCATTATCATCCTTATCTACACGTGAGGAGAACGAGGCTCAGTGGAACTGTGCCCAAGTTCCCCCGGCGGGTAAGTCCCAGAGTCAGGATTGCAAAATAGGCCTGCTCCACCTGTCCCCAGAGCCTGGTCTCTTCAGCCATAGGCTGTGCTGCCTCTAAGGGAGCTCAGTGAATATTTGTTCATTAAGCGGATGCATCACAGTGACTCTGCTCAACCTCTTTGCCCCCAGCGGTGTTCCTTCTACATCACTGCCCATGCTGTAGCCGCAAGAGCTACAGCTGAAAATCATCAATGCTCCCCAACTTCCAAGCTTGGCTTGAAAGAGCTATCCCCTTTCTCCTACTCCACACTCACCTCTTCCCTCTTGCATCAGCCATACTGATCTCCTGTCGTGTTCCCGGAACAGTGCTCCCACTGTTTCTTGCACATGCCAGCCCCTCTGCCCAGGATGCCTCCCTCCCCTCCTCCCCCCAGACCTGGAGCTCTCAGTCCGGACACTGCTTCCTCCTTTCCCCATCCTGCCAGCCTTGTCGGGGAGCCCGTCTTCTGCGTCCCCACCTTACCCCATTAGAACGGTAATGACCTGGTCCTTTGGCCACTGTCTATTGCTCTGCCAGTTCCTTGAGGTGCCATGGGCGCGTCTTCACTCTTGGCTCCCCACTGGCCAGCACGGCGGCTAGCCCCGCAGATGCCAGCACCTGACATTAGTGCCTCTTGCTCTAACGAGGTGACTCAACAGTTACTGGGGACCAGAGACAAACAACGTACAACTTAAGTGGGCTGCAGGAATCAATGACCAGAAAAACTCATGCAACCCAAGGAGGAGGCAGTGTGCCTGACGGTCCAGGGGAGGGATTGGGAGCCTTGGTGGCGTCAGAATCACCTGGTGGGCTTATTAAAACAGATTGCTGGGCCCCGTGCCCAGAGTTTCTGAGTCAGCAGATCTGGGAAGATGCGGGTGGACCGAGACATTTTTAATCCGTTTCCAGGTGATGCTAATGTTGCTGGGCCAGACACCACACCATGCGAGTTGCTCTTCTAGAAGATACTGCAAGGGTCCATCAGAGAACAGTAGTACCCCGCCAGATTAGGATGAATGCACAAAGAGAAATGAAAGGCAGGCTTCTGTTATATAAGTTTATGATTCACCGAACTCCAATGCGAAGTTTGCTCTCTGAACAACAATCATTTCGGGGCCCCAGCCACATTCAGCCCCATGTCAAGATCCTGGCTTCCCGTGGCCATGCTGGTACAGAACGGCCACATTCAGCCCCGGGCTCCGGGAGCCGGGCACGCCAGCCCAGAGCGTGGGTGCCGCCGAGAGGCTCCGGGCACTCCCCCGGCCAAGCCAACAAGGCCTGAGCCCTCCTCGCCGTCGGGAGCAACTCCAGACAAACCAATGGCATCCTACAGACATCACAAACGGGGAGGAAACAAACAGATTAATCTCTGAAATTTGATACCCGTTCCAGACACAAGTAGCAACAAACTTAGCGACAGAGCTGTCAAAATATGTTCCACAGCCTCATTGGCAAGAGATCTGGACACATGAAGGAAATTCAGCAAAACCAAATCAGTTGCCAAACTGGGAGGTTCGACAGCGTGTTCGGGAATACATTTAGATCAAAACAGGAACACGTCCAAAGGAGCGAGTGTCTCCATAAATTATTATGGAGTGATTAGAAATAATTAGTCAGTGATTTCAAAATATTACATATATTTTTCAGTGGTATTGAGGGGATGTGTTATATAACGTGGGATTTTGTTTTCACATTGGGTTTTTCTGTTTTTTTTTTTCTCGCTGCTCTCCAGCAGCTTTTAAAAAAAATGGGGGCCACAGATGTGACACTCCACTGTGCAAATCACTGCAGCTTAAAAGGATGTGGTTGTAACAGGCAACAGGATTCCTTCGAAAGGGTCTAATGGAAGGGAAATGGCAGAGAGAGAGGCTCGTTCCTTTTTGGGCCTTGTTGGAGGGGGCTGGTCTTTAGTTGCTGTTCCCGAGTTAGAGATTGGTATCGGTGGCAGTTATAGAATTTACATTTATGCAAGGCCTCTAGGGGAGGTTGCACCAGCCTCTGATTCTACTGAGGCTCAGAGAAGTTCCAGCATGCCCAGAGAGATCCAGAACCAAAAGGCTCCTGAGGCCTTTCTGCAGAAACTCCATTCCAGGGAGAGCTCCCTGGAGTAAATCTTCCCCAGTGCTCCTGTCATTCATGAGAACTCCTGTCCAGGCAAGGGAGGGAGACCTCATGGGCCAGCCCTGGAGTCTCCCGCCAGAACTGAGACAGCCACCCCTACATAGGGGCATTGGTTGATGCTCCTTCAAGCCTTAGGATCCTAGAAGGCAGACCTGGGAAGGCCTCCTCTTCTCACAAGCCAGAGGGATGGTGAGAGCCCAGCTCTGCCCTCCTTGCAGAGCAGGGAGAAAATTCCGGCCCCTCAATCATAAGGAGCCCCACAGGCCACACGGAAGTGACTGAAATGCAAGACATACATACCTGCCCAGCTGACCTTTCTGGCCCTTTTTTTTCTCACTTTCTCTTTAAGAGTTAAGACTTAACACCCAGCTAAGGAGTATTAACTTTTAAGTTGCCATAAAACCAAGTAATTTTATTTATCAATTTGTTTTAATTTACGGAGCGTGGCTAAGCATATGTATGAGTTAGCCTAAAAAGCCAGCATGCACACCTGCTGTGAGGAGTACTTTCCCAAAATGAAACGTGAGGAAAATATTTGAATTCCATTTGCCTGTTCTAGAGTCCCCTTTGGAAAAAAAAAGAAGACGAAGAAGAAGAAGAAGAAAGAAGTCAAGATGAGACTTTCCAACGCAGAAGCGGGCCTTTAACAGTTACAGCCTTTTATAAGATGATCCTGAGCTATGTCCCCTGTCTCTGAGGAAGACACCAGCATATAAAATGGTAGTGAATTTGCATTACTTCCAATCCATCATTCTCTGGGTGTTCAGGAAAAACCAGGGGACCCGCTGCAACAAAGCTCAGCCTTCGTGTTGACAGATTCTTATTTAAGTGACTATGAATACAACAATTCCACAAATAATTTGTCAAGTGTGTGGCTGAACTGGCTCTGAACCCTGATAAATACCGACTCTCCTCCCGCTACAAAAGCAGCCTGTTTCGTGTGGGGACACCGCAGAGCAGGCGCAAGGATTTAACAATCAATGCTGCTATATTTCTCTCTTCTTTGTGGTTTAACAACACAAAAAAACACAAACAGACAAACAAAAAACCCAACAACTTTGAAGGTGGCTATTTCCTTCCATGTCAAGTGCCCGGGATGGAGATGCCTTTGGGTTCTACACCGGGCACCGCAAACCAAGCGACAAGGGGGTCGTTTTGCAGACCATGTGGATGGCCGTTGCCCACAGAAGCCTCTGCCTTCCTTCTTGGATGTGCCAGTCGAGTCTACTTAGGCTTCCGGTTCCCCCGGCTGCTGGCCTGAATGGTGCCCCCCACGGCTGGGAGTCCAGGCCCCCGAGCCCCCCGTGACCGTGACTGCACAGGGCAGCCGGCCGGGCAGGCTTTGAGGTTCCAGACGCGCATGGAAGATGGGGTGACAAGTCTCCTTGAACAAAACGTAAATCTAATCATCTTTGAAGACTGCAATATACACCTAAATGTCTCTTGCAGATGTAATTTAGTATGCATTATTAATTTATTTTTCATAAAGCTCCCCAGCTCCTGAGAGGGTGAGTGAGAGCACAGAGCTGCCCGGATGATAAGGCTCGTTTGTCAGGGGAAGGCGGGCACACAATTTCCCTCCCTGAGACTCCGTCCAGGAAAACGCACGGACTCTTCTTCGGGAAAGAAGCTTCCTGCAAACGAGATTATTCCAGACGTTTTAATAAAGCGCCGACCTCTAACGGGACATGAACACTCCCGCACCATTTGCAAAGTGAAGCGGTGACTTACAGACGCGGGCGGAAGGGATGTCCGCGTGTCAGTTACACTGAAACTTTTGGCTCTGGGGCCTTAATGCCTATAGAAATAATTAAGAAATAATTAACTTATCCTAACATAAAATGCTAATTATTTATTGTTTATAAAGCAATTTTAAATAATGCAAAAGCTCATGCAGTTGGGCTATCGTGATTTTCCAGTCATTAACTTAACCAGAATTTGCATTTTGGGACTGTAGCCAGTGACTTACATGCAGTTTAAGTCATTTTTCAAACACCCTGTCCTATCTTAATCTATTCATCATTAATCACATTTGGTCACTTTACATAGAGAACACTATTCAGATGAAAGATAAAAGAAATACATTAATAAAACGAAAGCAAGTTGGAATACTTCAAAACATAAGGTAGGGGATGAATATGGTTATCAAAGCAATTTATACCTTGCGCACTTAGTGTTTAAGTGGGACTGGTGACTCTTGCTTATTATTTAAAAGGGATGGTAAGGAGGAGCTGGGCTTTTATCACATCAGACACCCTTTCTCGCTGTTCTGAAATGAGAGCATGCATCTCCGCTGGGCCCGGGAGCAGCTCTGCCTTCCGACAGTTGAGGGCATGTCCACAGAGCCCGGTGACATTGTCACTCGGGCAGGCCGCCGCTGCTGGTGACCGTGGGCCGGCCTATCCCAGACGTAGCCCCAGGAGCATTCAGTCACTCTTGGGGCCTGCTTCATCCTCACCCAGTGCCATCACCCCAGTTTCCTTGGGGGGTCACACGGGGCCCCACGCAGAGTACCTCTCTGCCCCATAATGTCCAGGCTACATCCTCTGGGACATGGGGTCCGGCCCTCTGTGGGCTCATGGACATTGTGTGCAATGGCCCCTTCCTGGGGCACAGGCAGAGCAAAATCATGAGCTCGCTTCCCGCACGCACCAACAGAGGCAAAGAGAAGAGTGCGGGAAAGAAAGGCAGAAAAGAGAGCGAGGAGGCGGGGAGGGAAACTCCCATCTGCCCCCTCCACTCTCCCCCTCCTCCCACTGAAGGGTCACAGTCTCCAAGCCCACACGCTGCCCACATGCCCATATTTCTTGATCAGGGCCACCTTGGGGCATGTCCTAGGGCTGAGCCTCCAGGGTCCCATGGGAGACGGCCTGACAAGAAGTCGGGGTATGGGGAGGGATTGGATTGTAGCCAGGCCATGGGTTCTTTGGTGACCTAGGGGTCAAACTGACATCTTCTGAAGAGAGCAGGTAAGTCCACACCCAGCTGTACAGTGGGAAGGAGAGACAATAACCCCCAAAACCAGGTGGTGCTAATGCTGGGGTCAACTACATTTTTGGTAGGTGTGTGTGAAGTTCAGGTTGGAGGCACCATAGGGCCCAAGGGAAACAACATATCCTGTACATTGCTGTATATACTCAGCAATTTGGGCCACGATAGCAAAATAGTATAGACTGGATGGCTTATAAACTATAGAAATCTGTCTCTCACAGTTCTGGAAACTGTGAAGTTCAAGGTCAAGGCGCTGGCAGACTCAGTGCCTGGTGAGGGCCAGCTTCCCGGTTCACAGAGAGCTGTCTTTTCTCTGTGACCTCACATGGTGGAAGGGGTAAGGGAGCTCTCTTTTATAAGGGCATGAATCCCACTCCATGAGGACTTCACCCCCATGACCTAAGCACCTCGCAAAGGCCCCACCGCCAAATATGATCACATTGGAGATGGCGTCAGCGTGAATTTTGGAGGGCCACAGACATTCGGTCGATAGCATTTGGATACAAGACTGTTAGGGCAGACAGGAGTCAAGCAGAGAGAACTTAGAAAATCTGACTAAAATGCTTTAAAATTACATTGCAAGAAGCAGAAGAAAAGTGATATTTAGAGCACACATGTCCCAGGGTTTTTTGGTAAAGGCACTAAAATGCACTGCAATGTCACCCTGGACATAAAGCAGCTCCGTGAGGACAGGGGACTGCGTCTGATTGCTTCGCCTCTGTATTTCCAGCACCCACAACAGTGCCTGGCATAGAGTAGGTCTCCTGCTTACTGCCCACTAACAGGATGCTAATTAAAACTAAATGTAAGTGCAGTGGTTTTAATGATGCTAAGCACGTTCCATTGACCCGTACGGAAAAGGCTTGACTCTGGACATCTCCGACATGCAGAAGGATCTGGAATCTGGAATAAATAGTTTGGATTGTTATCTGGTACCCTTTGGGCCCTACACTTTATCATTTTACTCATGTCATGTTTCGGAGCTCTCCGATGGGCTAAGTGCTGGATGAGATGAAGCCACGGCCCAGACCCTGCTCGGGGGGAGGGCACACGCCAGTCACCGCGAAGGCTGACCCAGGAAGTCCCTCCAGGCAACTCCAGAGTGGCTGCGACAGGGGTCACCAGGGCACAAAGTGCTGTGGGAGAGACCACTGGCTAGGCAGTGCCATGCTGTCGCCTACACAGTGTGCCCACCCAAGCTCCAGGAAGGTGGGGCACCCAAGCAAGGTACATCTGGTAGCCATTGTTAGATGAGAGTGGGATGACGGGGGAAAGATGGGGGATCCGGAAAAAGAAGTCCAACACTGGTGGGGCCGATGACGGAGCAGGACAGCAGGCTCTCTCAAGGGTCTATTCTGCTCCTGGGAGGCACCGTGAGGCCCACGTCCCAGCCTCCAGCCCTTGCCCAGGCACCAGCAGGACTGCACTGGGATAGGGCTGGTGGCTGGAGCCCACAGAGTACCACCTGAATAAAGGAGCAAAGAGACAGAGGAATGAGAGATTTACTTCCAGGGCCCATCCCTACCTCCCTCTCTCCCTTCCTTCTTTCCTTCCTTCCTTTATTAAGTAGGCTTCATGCCCAGCACGGAGCCCAATGTGGGGCTTGAACTCACGACCCTGGGATGGAGACCAGAGCTGAGATCAAGAGTTGGACGCTTAACTGACTGAGCCACCCAGGCACCCCCGGGCCCATCCCTTTCTATTTGACCTGTCATACCACCAAAAGGAAATTCAAAAGCAGCATTATCCCATCCTGGATTTCGGAAATGGTGGGATTCGTGACACTGTAGCACAATGGCAACAAGGGCGGATGCTTCTTTGCAGGCTCGTCCTCGCCATTTACCAGCTTGGACTCAGGTCAAAAAAATAAAATAACGGAGTAATTTGATGGGTGCCTTTTGAGCATCTCCCCAAGTTTTTTTTTTTCCATGTAACAAAACTCCTGCCCAAAGAAACTGGTTTCTGAAGTCCCAGTCAAAAAGTAGTAATGTTCTAGCCACACATTAATGATTCCAAAATTCTCCATTATGAACAATATTTATCAAAAACAGCCCACTATCAGATGAAAGATGTGCCTTATCTTTTCTTGTCAACTAAAACATTATTCACTGAAAGTTTCTTTCATATCTGTTTCAGGGGGTTCAGTGTCATTTTAAATTGCAAATCAATCATTTCTCTCGTAGCCCTCGTTCCGTAGGGGAGATTAACGCTCTGGCTAAAATTGTTTACAAAGCCATTTGTAAACCTTCTGCGGATGCAGATGAGGAAAGTTTACCAGTTTAACATTGTTGATCCCAGAGAAAGCCTTAAGCAATGACTTCAGAGGGCAAAAAAATTTGTTCATTTATCATTATTGTCATGGGCTTTCGCAAATGATAACAATTTGTCTTCATCCTATTTTTAGACAATGAGCCACAATAGAGTCCAGAAAGCCATTTTGCCAGATGGGAGAAGGTGCTTTCATTGCAAAATGTTGTCTTTTCTTTCCCTGCCCTATAAAATTGGCTTAAGTGAGAACCAAGGATATGTTTTAATGTCAGGATTCCCAGAAGACATAATGACATACAATAAAGGCATTGCCAGCCCCAGGAAGGATGTGGTTCAAATGCACTGAATACTATTTTCAATCTAAAATAGTGACTTCAGGGATAGAGAGAAGCATGGTAAAAGCT
This sequence comes from Leptonychotes weddellii, assembly GCF_054177405.1. NCBI lineage: Eukaryota > Metazoa > Chordata > Mammalia > Carnivora > Phocidae > Leptonychotes > Leptonychotes weddellii. The sequence goes on from NC_138384.1 coordinate 34,959,367, forward strand.
GGGAAGATAGTTATGGATTTTAGCATGCCTTCATTCCTTATTAATATTCCTCCTTTTTAAATGAAACACTGCAATAGGAAGCCCAATTACTTCTCATTAAGATGAATAAAAATGTTAGAATAAGCTGGACATAAAATAAACATTTAAAGTGATATATGGTTAATTCCACCGAGCTCTGAACTACTAATCAGGAACAGTCTATGGGAGAAAAGATAAGAGAATCCAGTTTTCATTAGAAATGTTCCAGATTCTGGTGAACTTCATCAAGCTCCTTGTGTGTTCCCCTCAAGGGGAGGGGTACTTTTGTTTTTGGGTCTCTGACAGCCCGGGGCTCTGTGAACCTGCCCTTCCCCCAAACAGCCCCAAACCCCCTGCCCGGTTGGAGAGGCTGGCTCCCCCTACCTCCCTCGGCTTTGTAAGCCTATCGTCGATGATCGTTTTGTGGTTAGTCCATCTTTAACACAAAGGAATATTCCACCTGTGCCTTTCTTCTATTGAGGACAACAAACAGACAAGCTGTACAGAGAGTCTTTAGTAAAAATCAGCACTGACGTCATAATATGTGGTCCTTTTTGGTTTGGGTCCAGATGCAGGGGGAACACAAAACTTCATATTCTAGAAGCCTTTCTCATTGAGCTGACATGTTTTAGCCAACTGTCCTATTGGCTCACTGGACACACGCTGGAAAAATGAGAGCATTACTGAGCATTCATGAATCTGAACACATGTAACATGATCTGAAATAGCGTGCACATGTGCACATGCACATAAACACACACACACTCATCTCTGAGTTGCATGGGAGAAAGATCTCATCTGGGGCATCAAGAGAGGCTGATAGCACAATTCGGGCTGTCGGGGTGCACACAGTGGGCCTGCTGCTGGCCCCACTCTGCACAGGATGGCAGCCCCTGTAAGGAGCTGACAGCCTGCTGTGACTGTTGCCTGCTTTAATTTAGCAAACTGGGTAATGGCCCAGTTTCTGCTCCTGCTCATGCTGTCTGAATTGCAGACCTTACCTGACAGAAAGCAGCTTCTTCACCCGGCCGCTTTCTTAAAAGCAGACAAAGAGACACCTTTTCCGTGTGATCTCTGTGCTGCTTCCGCACTGCAAATCCTAATCACAGCCCCATTCCACCACCCGCAGGCACACCCTGCCCTTCCCCTTCCTCCACGTGCTCCCTCCCGGCTGCCCTTCCAGCCGCAGCCCTTTCCACCCACCCCCCCGCCGCCCCCTTCCCAGACCGCCCCAGCCCCAGCCACGCTCCAAGTCCTATCTGAAGAGGGGCAGTTTCATTTCCCAATCATGATCCTTATTTGGTTTTTCTTTATTTATTTTTTGGTCAATAGAAAAGGATTTATTGGCTGGGGATTTTATCACTCAATCATTTTTAAGACAGCCTAGAATAAGACATAATCCTGTAAGTAAATTCCTTTTTTTTTTTTTTGCTTTTTAATTTTATTTTTAATTGTGGCAAAATACATAGAACAAAATCTGCCATCTTAACCATTTTAAAGTGTACCAATCTCCAGAACTCTTTCCAAGTACAAACCAAACTCTATACCCCTTACGCAACTTCCCATTTCCTGCCCCCGCATGGAGTAACCAACGGTCTCATCCTTCTGGATCTTCTGTGATCCCTTGGCCCTCCCTCCCACTCAAACCACCAGAGGCTCATTGCATCGGCGAGGAGATGGCTAACAGAAAACAGAGAAAAATCATTCTCTTATGATTTTCAGTCTTGAAAGTCTAAGCCTGGAGGAGAAGAGAACAAGAACACCCCTAGGCATGAAGACTAGATGGGGAAGAATACATGAGGAATCAGTGCAAGGCTGCCTGCCTGGGAGAAAACCAACACTCCAGAAGAGAAAAGACGGAGATGACAGGCGCTGACTCGTCCCCATGAAGGGCCTGATCCTCCACTACGCCAGGGTTGAGCCCCAGCAAGATGAGACCATCTGCAGGCACCCTGGACCCGGACCTAATCCACCACTGGACAGGGAGATGACCATGGGGACACCCCAGCCACTCCATCCCAAAGATACCTTGTCACTCTCCAGGAGTCTAGAGAAACCTGGGAAGACCCCAACTTGGCTAACATTGTCCTCACCGACCTGACAAAATGAGGGCTTGCATTAAGCATTAAGTCCAATAATAGGGAGAGAAATTTATTTTTCTTGCCTATCAGCCTCTCCTCACTCTGCCAGCAACCACATCTCACTCACACTGCCCTAAACCACCCACTGCCTTGCTCAGACTTCATGCCCGGGGGGGCACAACAAACACACCTGAAGATGGAAACACAGAGCAGAAAGACAGCAAACCATTTGCTAATTGATAGCAAACCATAACAAAGAGTAAGCAAATAATTATTGAGCACCTACTGTATGCCAGGCACTGTTTTAGGTGGTCAGGATTCAATGAAGCAGACACAAATGCCAGTCCTCAAGGGTCTTATAGTCTAAGCGAGGAAGACAGACCATCCAGGAAGTAAGTGGGTGCTGGTGGGAGGGAAGTACATCACTCAAAGGTTTGTTCCTTGGGCCACCTGCTTTCAATAGAACTCTTGTGTGCCTGGCCCCATGGTAGGCTTTAGGAACCAAGCATCCTGATTACAATAGGCATCTGAGGCCATTTCCTAAGATGAAAGAGGTCAGTGAATAAGAAATGCGATAAGTCAGATAAGGTTTGGGGATTCTGTCTTCATACTTCCTTAACCAGCTAGTTTGAACCTGTGTAAAATGAACTCTATGACAGATCACTCAATGAAACTCTTTGTCAAACCCTACTTGGATGACTTCTGCCCACCACCGGCCCACCCCCACTGCACACAAGCATGAGTACGAATGCACCCAGGCTGGTCACCCAGGATCCTCCCCCTTTCTTCTGCCATAGAGCCAGGGTAGTATCTGTGGCTCCTCCCCAGCCCCAAGCAGCCTGTGTGTGTCCAGGGAATGTGATGCCTTCCCAGCTCTGATCTTGGGGCTAATCTGGTCTAAAGTAAAATCTGGCCCTAAGCTAATCAGAGTAATCTCATCCACCTGGCCACAGGGACACTGTTTACCGGCAGGTGCATGACCTCAGCTGTCCAGTCGGAGGGAAGCTCTGGGACGTGCCCTTCTTTGCTGGTTGCAAATGAGGAACTAGAGTCATGGAGTTGCCCGAAATCATGTTAGAACCACAGAAGGCTGGGACTGAGCTGCTGAGTGGAGTGCTCGTGGTTTCCAAGTGCGGGTGTCTCTCTCCCATGATCTGCAAGGGTACATTTCGAACCCCCCCGTGGATGGCCAAAACCACAAATAGTACTGAGCCCTACATAGACTGTTTTCTCCGGAACATGCATATATGTATGTAAGGTTTAATTTATAAATTATGCACCATAAGAGATTAACAAAAATAATAATAAAATAGAACAATTATAACGATAAATTGGACCAAAAGTTTTGTGAAGGTGGTCTCTTTCTTTCTCTCTCAAAATATCTTCATTGTCATGTACTCACCCTTCTTCTTATGGTGATGATATGAGATGATAAAATGCCTAGATCCTGAGATGAGAGGAAGTGAATGACATAGGCGTTGTGACACTACATCAGAAGGAAGATCATCTGCTTCCAGGCCACGGTTGCTAAAGTGTGAAACCACAGATAAAGGGGGAAATCTGCTCACTCACTGCTCACATGACATCTCCCCAAGGGGGGATGTCACCTAATCCCCCTCTCCTTGGATGGGCCGGACTTAGTGACCTGCTTCTATTGGACATATGTGTTGGGAATCATGTTCTGTAACTCCCAGGGCTCCACCATAAAACAAATAGCTTCCACCTGGCTCTCTTGCTCTTGGGTGATTTGCTCTGGGGGAAGCCAGCTGCCATGTTGTGAGAAGGCCCATGTGGGAAAGAACTGAGGTCTTCCTGCCACCAGCAATCAGTACAGTCTGCCCACCAAGCAAATAAGCCATCTTAAATACATATCCTCTTGGCCCAGCAAGCTTTCAGATGACTACAGAACCACCTGACATCTTCAGTGCAACCCCATGGAGATTCTGAGCCAGAACCGCCCAGCTAAACTGCTCCCAGACTCCTAACCCACAGAAACTATGAGATAAAAAATGGTTTTTGTTGTTGTAAATGACTAAGTTTTTAGGTAATTTGTTATGTACTGATAGATAACTAATATCATTTCCAGACAAAATCATCGAGTTGCTGGATCAACCCTCACCTGAAGCTAAGTGCCTCTAGATTTTTCAGTGAAATGCGTCAAATAGAGTCTCTCGATTGTTTTAATTAGGTTGAGTTAGATTTTCTGTTATTTTCTATTAAAAGCATCTTGGCAGATACATTCCCAATTCTTCCTCCCAGTCTCAGGCTTCTGAAGGGAACTAAAAATGTAGATTAACTGACTATTTAACTTCAGCTCAAGAATCTTCATTCCAGCTACTCCCGCTTGTAACTGTGGCATTAATGTTAATGGAAGCAGATACTGTGGCAATCTCCATGCAGAGTATTCATTCTCTTGCTTAAGGATGTAATAAATGGAGATGGGAAGGTAGTTTACACCTGAATAAAAAAGAGTCTACAGGTAATAACCCTTAAATGTAACATCACTGTAGATACCAGCTATTATTTGCCTGTCCAAAGCAGCCAAAGAGAAGGAGCGAGGGAAGATGTAATATTCCTACTCGACAGTGGGCCTCTAGCCTTCTTGAAACTAAAATGAGAAATGAGAGAACTATGTAGTGGTCACAGCGCTTTGGTGGCTGAAAACAAGGTGTGGCCTTTCTGTTCCTTTTGGATGTAGCCACTTGCAATGCCAAAAAAGAGAGCAGGTCTTTCTTTTAAGAGAAGGAGTGTGTGTGTGTGTGACAAAGTGGAGAGATTACAACAAGAAAACGTGACTCATTCTGGCTGATGATGCTCAGAATGATCTGGAAGGAATAAGGTTGACAGTGAGTTCTGAAAGGCAAGAAATCAAAGTTAAAAGGAGGCACTGGATGAAATACATCTCCAGGAGCCCTGGGCATTCTCCCTCCTCTGAACAAAATGTATGCTGGCCAATAAGATTTGCACATTTTCTGTAAATTGTGGATATCGATGACTGCATAGACATGGTCATGCAAAATCGGCAGATCTATGGTCTATGAATGCCCAATGAGAATTATCAGTAAACTACATCTTTATTTGTGCTCTTATGACCACTTCCTGTGTTTGGTTGTTTATTTATTTGTTTATTTATTTAATCTATTTATTTATTCAGGGATAAGACTATTGGCTCGTTATTCAGGAAAAAAATCTTGAAATTCACTTCTATGCATTTCATCACAGAAATTCATCACAAGAAGCCCTGTGGCAGGTCACTTTTTTTGTGAGGAGGGACAGAGTTAATGTCTGGCTTTGGAGCCATAGGAACTTGATATGGACTTTACTTTCCTCTTAACTACCATATAACTCTCAGTAAGTGATCGAGTCTGTCCAAACATCGGTCTCTTCATCAGTAATATTAATTATGTTATTTGTGATGATAAAAAGAGCATGCATGCTCATAAAGCTTATTATGTTTCAGACCTGGTCCTGGTCTTAACTCCTTTGATCACATCACCTAATGTAACTCTCTTCTCCCAAAGCTCAGCACATAGTAGACACTGCAGGGGCAATGCTCCCTTTCATTTGGAAATGAAATATTAAAGGCATAATTAATAGAGTATAAAATGATCTACTGTAACATTTCTCACACATCCAGGTGACGTGAATCTAAAAAAAAAGTATTTTTACATTTTCGCTCTCCGACCAATGTCCTTAGAGCACACACACACACGCATGGTGAAAGAGCATGATTTCTAAAAATCAATGTATCATTGCCTTTTCTATAACATCTATTTCTATCTAGTCCACCTGGTATACTGGGGACATCAGAGGGACACTGTACTTCAAAGACAAATGCCATCTTAATTGGACAGGTCTCTTTTTAACATTTACCATTTCCTGTTGGGTCCAACTCAAAGCAGTCAATACTTTTTTTATAAACAGGGAAGAAAAAAATGCCACCCAAAGCTCAGGTCTCTAAGTTACTGCCGTGTGTTTGGTGCAAGTGTGTTTATCCCAGCGCCCACGCAGGTGTAATGCCATGCATAGGTATTAGTCATTCTAGGCACAGCGCTGGGGCTGTGTCTGCATGTGCCACCTGAGTCAGTAGGCATGACAACCCAGTGCAGGGCTATTCAACCACAAGGTCTGCCGTCACTCACAGTGGTAGGGTCCAGAATTGCTGGGGTTGACCCAGGTCTGCCCACGATGCCCAAGTCCTCAGCTGAGACACTAAGGGATGTCTTGCTCTTGCTCCTATTGACTCAGTTCCAGCAAAAACACTGAGGAAATGCAGTGGACCATACCACCTTATCTTCAAATTCAGACCATACACCAAAGCAATGTGGTGAACCCACTGCAGAGGTGCCATGATGCAAGAGGCTGCATATTTATGGATTTGGGCATCAAAGAGACCTGAGTTCAGACATCAACTTTGCCAGCTGCTGACAGTGTGAATTCACTTCTCTGAGCCTGTTTTCTTGTTAGGACTACATGAGACAATATTTATACACTCCCTTAAACATAGCAAACTCTCAATAAATGGCAGAAGCAATAAAATAAGAATGATTATTTTGATATATTTATTTAGGAAAAGACTCAGCCTAAAGGGCAAAATGATCCCTGGTTTCAACAATGGGCATCAAAAAGAGAGCAAGCAAGGCTTGTGCCAGGAGCACACTTAGCTGGTTGGGACACAGTGGCAGAGGGAGCCATAGTTGCAGGAAGCAGTGTGTCTCTGAGGCAGCAGAGAAGGAAAACCCTTGGCCTATGAAATCTGAAAAGTTACCTACCCTGTCCTGCCCCTGTTACCCCTCCATGAAACTCATGCTAATACCTGATAGAGGAAAATCAGTTACACCCAATGATGAGTAATAACAAGGTTTCTATACAAAACCATGGGAGGAAAAATTGGAAAAGGGTAGCAAAACATAACAAAATGGAAAACCCTCATGAGCAGTCATGTTTTCACAGAGCAGCTAAAAACAATTACCAAACATTGTGTAGTGAATTTTTTTTTTAAATTTTATTTATTTGAGAAAGAGAGGAGAAAGAGTGAGCACAAGCAGGGGGAAGCACAGAGGGAGAGGGAGAAGCAGACTCTCTGCTGAGCAAGGAGCCCGATGTGGGATTCCATCCTAGGACTCCGGGATCATGACCTGAGCTGAAGACAGATGCTTAACCAACCGAGCCACCCAGGGGTCCCTGTGTTGTGACTTTAAAAAAGAATGGGAAGCAATGACATCTCTGAAGAAAGATCACAAAGAAGAAACACTTGTCTCACATATACTAGCTTAGTATTAAAAGGTATCATTCAAAAGTGATAAATCTGGTGATAAAATCATGTGCATATGTCTAAGCACTGAGGAATATACTAACATAATATTACAAACTAAAATTGGGTGGTGAAAAACAAAAGAAGAGAAGGAAAGGAAAAGGAAATGTGCTAATTGTAGCCTTCACCATGGTAGAGAATGGAAAAGATAGTATCTAAAGAAATAAGAACTAAAGATGTCACACAAAGTTATAATCATAGAAGTTATGGCTAGAACAAAACATAAACCCTCTTAAATATCAGGGGACCCAAAGCAAACAAAATAGACCACAGAGTAGAGGACTTGAAGGAACAAACAAAAATCTAATATACAATGACATTTCTGAGACCAAATATGTGTCAGGTCAAATGTAAATGGGCTCCACTGATCTATCAAAATGATTTTCAGGTTGGTCCAAAAAGCAAAGCCAACCCCAAGCTGTATTCAAAAGACTCACATCACCAAGTTGTTTCACAAAGCTGAAAATAGAAAGTTATCTGAAGGCGCACCAGACCGACGTCAACAGAAGGCAGCTGAGGCCATGCCGTTAATATCCGAGAAGGCAGGATTCAAAATAAAAGCTTACAATGAGATGTGGAAGACTGCATTTTGATGATAAAGGGAAAAATCTACAGTGATGATATAACTGTTCTGAACACCCATACCTCAGGTGACACAGTGGCAACGTTAACCAAGCAGAAACTACAGGAGACATGGGAGAAACCACAGTGTCACCAGCAGCAGGGGACAATTCAAATTCAACACGCTCCGTCCATGACAGACCAAGTGGGCAAAAACTTAGGATCTAGCCCCCCCAGATAACATAATTAATAACACAGACTGTACTGAGCCATACACATTACACACCTTGACAATGGATCATTTATTTTCTTTTCAAATGCCCATGAAATATTAATGAAGGAATTGATCACATTCTAGAACACAAAGGAACCCTGATAAATCCTCAAAAACCAGAAACAATATAGACCATATTCTCTGATCACAATGTAATAAAAATGGAAGCAAATAACAAAATCGGCAAATAAAAAAAAAATCCTTTCCACCTGAAAATTAAAACTAAATTAAAAAAAAATCATTCTTAGATATACTCTGGGGTCAAAGAGGAAGCACAGCCCCCAAATTAAGAATTTCCGAAAAACAATAGTGAGAACATTGTATATCAGAATCTGTGAACGCTGCTGAAAAACACTCAGAGAAAGTCATAAACTCAAAACTTAGATCAGTAAAAAATAAAGAATAAAAGCAAACAAATTGGGCATCTGACTAAAAATGTTAGGAATAAAACAAAGGTGAGAAGTAAAGAGCTAATAAAGAAAAAAAAATTAATATGTTAGAACATTAGAAACCCACAGAACTGAAGAATAAACCCACAAGGTGTATCTTCAGGAAAAGGAGAGCAAGAAGTTAGATAATCCACTAACCTGATCACAAGAGAGGCAGGAGAAAATGCAAGAAAATATAGAGATGGAAATTATAAATAGACCAATTTTCACTGGAGAAAAAAAAACTGCCTAAAGTCTTTTGATAAAAATGGAGCTGGAAAAAGGCTAGCCCTGGGGAAATTTTATAAGATTTTTTAAAAAACCAGATCCAATAATGCATAAACTATCGTAAGGCAGGTAAAAAGAAGAAAAATGCCCCAAAATCTTTTACTGAAACAAATACAAAATGACACCTAAACCTGGTAGAGATTGGGAAAAAAACAAAGCCAAACAGAAAAAACAAACAAACAAAAAAAAACATAGCCTAACCTTATGATGCAGACTGGTGTAAAAATAAGATATACAATATTAGTAAACAATATCCATTAGACCATTAAACAATAGTACACTTTAAAAAGTGGATTTCATCCAAATCAAAACCTCAATGAGATACCACCTCACACCAGTCAGAATGGCTAAAATGAACAAGTCAGGAAACGACAGATGTTGGCGGGAATGTGGAGAAAGGGGAACCTTCCTACACTGTTGGTGGGAATGCAAGCTGGTGCAGCCACT
>NC_138384.1:34969277-34984668 GCF_054177405.1 Leptonychotes weddellii
AAAAAGTGGATTTCATTTCAGAAACTGAAGAACAGTAAATTAGTAAGGAATCCATTAAGAAGCCATCCTATTACTGGATGTAAGTAGAAAAATCATATGACCATATGGTTTTTGACACTAAGAAGAAGGTGCATATAAATTCAACAATTTTTGATAAAAAAGAACAAAAGCTCGATATAATATGAGTCATATATAAAGGTTTCCTAGAAATTTATAAGAAAAAGACAATGACTAAGTTGAAAATGGGGCCAAGAGAGCTCACAGAAAAGGAAATATAAATGGTTAAACATAGGAAAAGAAGCTCAACTTCACTTTAATGAGAGCTCCCCAAATTAAAGCTATCTTGAGATGCCATTGACACCTATTGGATTGGCAAAAATCCAGAAGTTTGAGAATACTCTGTGCGTGAGGCTATGGGGAGACAGGTGTCGTATATTGCTGGTGGGAATATAAATTGGTATAACCCCTGTGGAGGGCAAATCAGCACCATCTATCAAAATTACATATGTATCTACCCTTTGACCCATCAATTATACTTCTGGGAATTTATCCTCCAGTTACACTTGCACACGTGTGAAATGATGTCTGTGCAAGGTTATTCATTAACATTACTTGTAAAAGCAAAAATGGCAAGCAACCTAAATGTCTTTCTGTAGGGAACTGGTTAAATAAATTATGGTACATCCATACAATATAATACCATGAAGTTGTAAAGACATAGTGACACTTTCTATATATATGTATATGTGGATACAGAAAGACTGCCAATATATATTATTAAGTAAAACAACAATAACAAAACCACAAGGTGCCTTTTGTGGAAAAAGATATATATATCCATAGATAGATATAAGATATTATATTATAATATATGAAAGATGCATCTATATATGAAAGATATATCTATATCTATATTATATATATTTGTGCTAGGTTGTAGACAATTCCCTATAGTTTCAGGAAAAAGTCCTTCAAATATTGGCCCCAATCTATTCTTCCAGGTTGATCAACCACTATTATTCCCTCCAATACACATACCCCTCTGACTATATAACGAATGCTTCAGTTACACTGAGCCACTTAACAGTCTCTGGTCGTCTTTGTGCATGTATTGCTCCCTCTGCCTGAAGTACCAAGATGCCCCCTATCTGCCAGATGACTAGCTACTCTACTCATCCTTCAAGAAGACCCAGTTCCAATAATGCCCCTGCACTAGGGAGAGGGAGAGAGTGTTTCCCTTCTGTGGGGTTACATGCACAGATTTTCAGATTGTACTGAAATGCTTTGCTTAGATATAATTCCCTAAGAAGACTATGAGAAATTCAGAGGAGCAATCATGTATTATCTGGCCCAGATCATGCACATATTAAATATGTCTTCGAATAGTAAATATAAACAACTGACATGTTCATGGATAGGTGAACAAGTTAACAGACTGTGGTAGATACATACAGTAGCATATTATTCCGCCTTTAAAAAGGGGCAGTTCTGACACATGCTACAGCATGGATGAAACTTGAAGACATTATCTTAGCTGAAATAAGCCAGATATAAAAGGACAAATATTGAAAACATACACTGGAAACATGAATTTTCTAGGACAAATACTGGAAATTTTTACAACTTTTCTCAAGTGGTCAAATTCATAAAGACAAAAGGTAGAATGATGGTTGCCAGGAGCTGGGGAGAGGAGGAGGTGGGGAGTATGATTTAATGGGTACAGAGCTTCACTTTGGGAAGATGAAATGTTCTGGAGTTGGGTAGTGGTGATGGTATGCAATAGTGTGAATGCGCTTAATAACCCTGAACTATATACCTAAAAATGGCTAAAATGGCAAATTTTATGTTGTATGATTTTTACCACAATGCAAAAGTATGCTTTCACCTAGGGGTATCCAAGGAATCCTTAAGGTAGAAAGTCTCTATCCTCAAGAATACTTTTTTATCCTATTCTTGAAGATGGTAAATATTGTACAGTGTGTCCCTGATCATCTGTCAGAATCTATTCTATCCTTACAAAGTTTTCTCTTGGGACTTAACTGAAAGCTGTAAATGAATGGTCACTAAGACCTTGGTAAATATGCAACACCATTCATTTGTCAATAAATATCCATGACTCACTAGGTGGTGGACACGAGGTGCTGGGGATACAGACATGAGAAAGGTGGACATCTTTTCCTCACCTCAGGGAGGTTACCACACAACATTGAATCTAAAGATTCAATGAAACACGGTGAAGACCCTTCACCTACAGATCCTTCCAGTCTATGGGGTCACCCTCTCACTGGCCCCCTGACCTCCTCTCTACTGTCTGTGATCATTTTCACTCAGGATACTGGGAATCTGTTAACATCCCACAGTAGAGAACCAAATTCCTTAAGTAAACAAAGCAGAAAAAGTTTATGAAATACAGGTCTGGGTAGAAAAGCACTGCTCATTTTTATGTTTTATTTTCGAATTGGCTATTGCTGGGGTAGAGAAGTGCTATTGATTTTTGTATGTTGATCTTGAGTCTAGCAATCTTGCTGGACTCTATTATTAGTTCTAATAGTGTGTGTGTGGATTCCTTTGGTTATTCTGGGTAGATGATCATATCATTTACAGATATTGTCCATTTTATCTCTTTCCTCCCAATCCTTACAACTCCAATTTCTTTCTCTTCCCTCGTAACATTGGCCATGACCTTTTAAATAAAATTTCAAAAACAAACACCACAAGGCAGCAAAAAAAGTGGATTAATTTTATTATATTGAAAGAAAAGATTTTTGTTCAAAGAAACCATGAGCAAAGTTACTGAACAATAGAACAGAAGATATTGGCAATGTCTAAAACAACAAGAGGTTACTATTTCTAGAATATGTAAGGAACTTCTGCATGCCACCAAGGAGAAAATGTCAAGCCAGTGGGAAAATAGTCAAAGGATATGAATAGTGATTTATAGATGAGGAAACTTGAAAGCTAAGAAGCACATTGAAGAGATGTTTAAAATCATTAATAATCAGAGAAATGCAAATTAAAACAATAATGAGATATCACTTTATATATATTAGACTGGCTCAGTTAGAAAGCTGGATAATGGCAAATGTTGGAGGGGATATGGGGCTATAAGAATATACTCCAATGTTTGATTTAATAGGAGTGGTAATTCTGAAGAGCAAATGGGCAGCTTTCAGTCAAGTTTGATATACACATCTGCTACAAGATATGTCCCCAGACCCCACACAGGTCCATAAGTGGATACATATAAGGAAAGTCATAGTAGCATTATTTGAGATGTTGAGGAGTTGGAGACAGTTGGGTTGTCCACCACCGGGTGAGTGGAGAGGTAAAATATGGTAGATGCAAACCATGGGGTCCCATACAGCAACCAGAAGAAACAGCATGGATGTGCACATACCGACATGGACGGGTCTTAAAAACATAGTGCTGAGTAAGAGAAATAAAAAAGTCGATGATGTCTCAGCCAATGCCATTTATATAAAATTAGGTTGCACGCATACAAATCAAGAATAGACATTTTTCAAGAACATATATGAAAATAGCAAGTACAAGTTAAGTCCATCAAAATAGTTGCTTGTAGGGATAGGAAATGGGGAAAATGAATGAATGAATGAATGAATGAATGAATAAATAAATAAATAAATAAATAGGAGCAGGCCTTTGCACAGAGTGATGGTAGCAAAGCTCTATGACAGAAGAGAGAGATTAATTAAGAAATAAATAAATAAATAAAAGCAATGCTGAGAGGCCAAAGGATTCCAGAAAGAAATGACAGGAGCCAAGCTGGTGTCTCAGAAGGATCACTCAGAGCTTCTAGCTCAACCAAAGGGTCATCCCAAAGCTATCTCAGAAATGCCCACAGGGGCGCCTGGGTGGCTCAGTCTTTAAGTGTCTGCCTTCAGCTCAGGTCCTGATCCCAGGGTCCTGGGATCAAGCCCCGCGTCAGGCTCCCTGCTCCGCAGGAAGCCTGCTTCTCCCTCTCCCACTCCCCCTGCTTGTGTTCCCTTCTCTCGCTGTGTCTCTCTCTGTCAGATAAATAAATAAAATCTTAAAAAAAAGAAAGAAAGAAAGAAATGCCCATAAAAGTGGAACCAACCACACTTGACATTATGGGATAACAGTGAACTCCAAGAAAAGGCATGATAAGGAAGAAAGAAGAGCCCTTTTGCCTGCTTCCCACCTAGTGCAGAAAGAGAGGGGTGCAACCAAGTGGGAAGGGAGGGGTGGGACCATCTCATCCCACTCACTGCCCTTTACATCCTGTGCACAAGGAGAGGAGGACTCAGGGAAAAGCAGCCTTGTCTACCGAGCTAGCCAGGCTCCAAGCCCCTGTGGCTCGTGTGATATGTTAGAGCACAGGAGGGGCAGGCTGGGGGGACAGAGAGCCCAACCCTGTATTCATTACATATGGAGGAGTACCTAGTTCTCAAAGATCTGATTTATAGAAAATAAACAATGGGCCTAGAAGCCCAGTGGTCAGTCAGCTAACACACACAACCTTCTCTTGGTTGCTTTACTTGGATACATCATTTGACATGGCAGCAGGTTGGGGCTGCACCCCCATGTCTGCTGAGGCCCTCCAGAAAGTTGGGACAGCAGGAGCTGGGCCATAATGGAAACGGTATTTTTATTAATAACTGTCAAAAAAAAAAAAAACCACGGTGGTATAACAGGTGGAGTGTTAGGAATTATGTATTTACCTGGCCTCCTGAATTTATTCTCGGCTGGTTATGGATTGTTATATACAAGTTTCCTGGAAAGTTAGCTAGCCTGCTGCTCTCAAAATATGCTTGGGTGGGTGGGGGGTGGCACAGGGAAGTGTCTCCTGTCTCTGGGCATTATGGAAAGCAGGAACAGGAAAGAAAAACAAAGATAATGCAGTGTCTGCAGGGAGTGGGTTTAGGGTGGGGGGCTGGTCATGAATTCAGAATAAAGGCTGCCAATGAGAAAAAAGGAGTGATCACTGTCCTAATTTAGGGTCGTTCTATTGCTCAGTGATTTCCAGGCAAGTCCCAGGGGGATCAAAGTGAGTTTAAGATGAACATGTTTGGTGCCCAAAGTTAAGTGATTAGATTTTATCTGAGGACAATGGCTCAGACCCTGAAGGGTAGCACTGTCTTACCCACCCTGTGTAACCATGTGACCGTCTGGAAGGTGGCAGTATACAGGGGTCAGGGCTCTGCAAGTTGGAATGCCAGCAGCACTGGGTCTCTGACACCAGAAGAGAAACAAATTTAGGAATAAATTGCCAATATAGATGGTGCTGAAATCATTATTCATATATACACCTTCATAAGAATTTAGAAGGAAATTCTAAATGCAAAAGCTTGGAAAGCAACCCAAATCCAAACCCACTCACAAGCACTACATGGAAGGAACATCTATTTTAGATGTCATAGGCCCACAACTGTCACCCCTGAGAAAGAGCACAAGAAGAAATAAGCATGGTTTCCCCAAGCCTCCAGGGTGGGGACAGCTGGTCTACCAGCCCCGCCTGGTTCCTACAGTTCTCTGGAGAGATGTCTCTTTGGCGGTCCCTGAAGTGCCACTGGGTACCCAGCACAGTCCCATAGGTGAATGAATGAAAAAATCAGTCTTGAAAATTCGCCCTCACGTGAATTTACAACTGCCTGTAGTTGAGAGACCGGGTGGGTCTGTTTTGTGACATTCTTCATCATCTAAAGCAATCCCTCTGGGATGTGGCACCACAGACTTCCCATCCCCACCACTCTTCCCATCTCCATGTGTTGCACACCACTCAGAGTCCCTGAATATCAAACACTCCATACACCAATGTGACAATTAGCAAGACATGGCCCCAGTGTCCTGAAAGAAATGGCAACGCCTCTGAAATGCCAGACTCGCACCCAAGGCTTGGTTTAGACTCCCCCAAAATTAAGGTCAACATGTGCCTGGGCATCAAATCAGAGAGAACTGTCAACTCCTTCAACTTGTCAGTTCTGTGGTACTGAAATTTCTTTCTTAAAACAGTATCCAATTTCAAGGATAAAGGGAGAGAAACGTATAATACAGATGTTTCATGGAGTTTGAAGTAGTAAGAGTCTAAAACTATCACTTTTACTTTGTCAGCCACCTCTGAAGACTTCAAAGCATTTTTTTTTTTTGTGAGCATTTTAACACAAAATTTCACAACAGCAGACTGGGCAGACATTGTCTTCGTTTTACAGGAAGAAATGAATGAACTGTGAAAGGTCTGCTGACCAAGCCTCTTTCTACTACATGTCGTTGCCTAAACCCAAAGGTCAGGACCACATTTTTAAAGCAGTGCCCATAAATTCCCCGGCTGTCCTGATCTTCCAGGGCTGGAGAGGCAAAAGCAAAAGTCAGGCAGTGAAGGGAAGGTCTGACTTGGGGCTGGTGCAGGTGGGGGCCAAGCCAGAATGCTCTTGGTCTGCTCAGAGAACACAGCTGAACCAATGGCCAATCACTGCCACAGCAATGAGGACCTCCGTGTTGCCAGATAATCTGATTTTTAAAGAGAAGATACACATGTAATAATTTTTGGATAAAATCCACTGATTTTTAAATGTGAGCTTTTTTTTTTTAATTTATAGCAAGCCAAACAAATCACATCTGTGAACCAGACACTGTCCAAGGCAGTCAGTTTGCAATCACAGTCCTAAAATGTCATCACTGAGAGCAACTCCTATCTATGTTTAGGAGAGGGGAAGAAAAGAACCCCTAATTAAAACCACAAATGACCACAGCCACATCTCTCTGCTAGGGGAGGTGTATCCTTTCTCACCAGTCTGGAATATTTTCAAAAAAACATAGTGATAGGCCTGGGCTGGGAGCCTCCCCTGTCCCAATCCCCAGACGTTGTCTGAAAAGGGAGAGTAGATTTTATCTGCTTAGAAATGGGAACAGAATGTGAGGTTTGGAGGTCTGAGTTCTGCTGCACAGAAAGCCCTTCCATCCTCCTTCCCAGTCTTCAGTGAAGGTTTACCATAAGACACTGCCATTTGCTAAGAGAGCTTGGGATGAAGGAAAAGGCAGGGGTCCCCTGCCTGTGTCTATGTGGTTAGTGGGGAAGAAACAGCCATAGGGCAGGGCTCCAGATATGCCAATAGTTCTGTGCAAGAAGTGGGAGAAATAAGTCACACAAGACTCCTCAGGGGGATTGAAAGGAGGTTTCCCTGCTTCCCATGGTAAGTGGAACAGGATTTGGGATTTTTTTTTTTTTTTTTTTACTTTAAAGATCAGCATGACCAGGGTTTGAGGCCATATTTAGGCAGGCAGCCAATAAACTTTGAGTCCTTAAGAGCAAGTCACATCCCACAGGCTGCTTCATGGTGGACAATGAGGGCTTATGTCCTGCCAAGAGCCCCAGGGTTATCAGGCCCAGGGGCTTAGGAGTGGGACTCATAGCCAAAGTTTGTATTCTAAAAGGTGTGACCTCGCTGTACTAAACCACCAAATGGAGGTGCCATGTGGGGCATCACCTCATGACCACGGAATAAAGCCTAGGGCAGCCAGGGACAGGGATTTTGTTCCTTCCCCGGCTCCTTCAGTTTCCTGAAAACCCAATCTTGATGGCAGCAGAGGTGGTCTTGAGTAGATAGAAATGCCCTCAGGACCCTTCTTGGACAGTTCCCAGGGGCTAAAGAAGCCAACACGACTATCAAACAGAACAGAGGGGAAGATCCCTATGGCTATCCTTGGAAATAGCTCTTCCTGCCCTGGACACTAGAAGGTTTTCAATACCGTCGTCGCCCACCCCTCCAACACCTGAGGAAGTGACCTCAACCTACAGAGACCCAGCCTGAAAACTTGCAGTTCAGACCTAGGGGAAGTGACATCTCACAACTGGCCTAGGGACTTTGTTATTCAAAGGGTCTTGCAGAAGGGTTCTTTCTTCTTGTTACCTTTAGTGGATTTTAGAGCCGCTTATCAGGAGTCACAGTGGAGAGAGGAGTTTTCCTTACATCTGCTTGGCTATAATTAATGTATGAATTGTTGGCATATTTTTTAAGAGAAAAATAAACAAACAACCACAAAGGGAGAGTAGTGTGCCCATCTATGGCCTGACTACCATCATGTCTCATAACCAGATCAGTTTATTTGGTTAAAGCAATGTGAACTGTAACCCTGAATAATTTATTGAACTATTGAACCACTTGCAAAATAATTGAAGCTTGAGCCTAGTTCTACATAACAGATTCAAACTGGAGAGAAATATATTAGCAAGATCTCAACCTCTAGAAATAAAAAAGGCAAGTAAGAAACCTGACGGTCTTTACCATAACACCCAACACACATCTATAAAGCATTTCCCACTGGCCACTGTTTTTGGCATTGAGTCAGTAGCATCTCCCATCTCACCCCAACTGGGCCCTACCACACAGGGCTGGGAGCTGAAATGATGGAGGGCCAAGGAGACAAAATGAGAGGCAAGCCCAGTGTTGGAGGAGATGGGGGAGCAAGGAAGCCTTTTGGCCACAGCAGAGGACATCTTGACAGTGACCTACAACCCAAGAGTCTGGTGAGGACAATCTGGAGAAGTTCGCTGTGCACAAATAAGATGGGATCCACCGGTACAGGGAAAGGAAGTTTCGGCTCCACCTGGCTCTGAGCCCTGATGAGAAAACACCTGGAATTTCATGTGCACATCTGGGCCCACATGATTAGAGGGGCACTGATAGACCAAGGAATCCTATAATTAGCATTTGGGGGGGAGGGCAGGAATTTCAACCATGTCCAATGGGGATTCGTGAAGGAGCGTACTTTTCCCCTGAGTATTAAACTTTCTTTATTGTGCAAGTGTTTTGATACATATACTATATACAGATACTATTTTGATACATATATTAGAGTAACAAACTATGGAAACTACAGATAAGCAAAAAAGAAAAACATTAGAAACCACAATCTCAACAGCTAGAGATGTATATCCTTTCCAGTTTTTACATACTGCATTCCATGATAAATTGCATTTATACAGTGGAGTTATGTGATTTCATAATCTGTTTTTGCAATTAACACATCTTGTTATTATCTATAACAATATATATTTTGAATGTGCATGTCTCTCACGTCCATAAAGTATGTGTACAAAATTATTATTTTTTTTAAAGGAAGTTTTTTTTTTTTAAGATTTTATTTATTTATTTGACAGAGAGAGACACAGCGAGAGAGGGAACACAAGCAGGGGGAGTGGGAGAGGGAGAAGCAGGCTTCCCGCTGAGCAGGGAACCCGATGTGGGGCTCGATCCCATGACCCTGGGATCATGACCCGAGCCGAAGGCAGATGCTTAACGACTGAGCCACCCAGGCGCCCCCAAAATTATTTTTAATGGCCACAAGGCGTTCCTGTACCATCACCTACTAATGAATGTAGGTTGAGTCTGACTTCCAGATCTACAAGCAACACTGTGGAGACATTGGTATTCCAATAACCAGAAAGACTTTGTACTAAGGAAGTATCGTCTATGTTTTGTCCTTTAAACCCTCTAAGCCTAGGAGGGAGATACTGTTAATTTCTCTGTTTAATTGTTGAGAAAAATGAACTTAGAAATTTTAAGTAACTAACTGGCAGTGACGTTCTGGGCAGGGAGCAGAGCTGGAATTTCAACCCAGGTCTGCCTGATGCTGCAGCCAAGACTCATAATTACCACAATCTAGTGCTGTCTGCACACATCTATCGCATTTTTTCTGACCACTTCTTTAGGATAAATGCCTGAATGTACACTTACTAGGACAAAGGAAACCAGAACTTTTAAGACAAAGAAACGGGGGGAAAAAAAAAAAGTCACTGTGTTCAGAGATCTGCAGTTTCTTGGAGTGGGAGGGAGGGGTCGGGCTGCAAGATTTGATTCACTCTGGGCTCTTCCACCCAGCCCACAGAGGACCAAGATCACATGTGCTCCAAAATGGAACAGCCTCCATGGTGAAGAAGGCCCTCTCCAAAAGCATCCCAGGCAAGTTTGGAGGGTCTCTGCAGAAACAGGAGCCCTGAGAGGAGAGACTGAAGGGGAAGACCCGGGGCCCTCTCCAGCCCTCCCATTCTGTGATCCTGCAGCCCAGCCGGCCGTCTGGTACTACAATTATGATATAGAATTTGGGGAGTCTTTGTTTATATGCCACACTTACTAAATCAGTGTTCCAAAACTATTTATGTAAAAGAAAAGTCATCTTTGATCTCTAAAAATGTATGGGGGTAGGTGGTGAAGGAGGAAGGCACGAACCCATATATGGAAATGTGTTCAATTAGAGCAAAATGCAAAACGGCTTCTGTTTCCAATTATGAGCCTTTGTTCCCTGACAGTGGCCGTCTTCCACCTTGCTGGAGCCTGCTGCCCAGCCTTGTTTTCTTTGCAGGAGCCACACATTATTATAACTGAAAATGCACCCTCACCTGAAGAAAGCCGCGGCATGGGCACCAAAAGACACACAGACCGCTTAGCCTAAGCTGGCCTTTCTTCCCTTCCATTCTGATAGATCTTTTTTCCCCCTTTTTGTCACTCAAAATGAGTGTCTGATGTACCAGCATAAATTGTTAAAAGCAGTTTTAGGTAAAGGAAGAGAGAGTAAAGTGGAGTTTTTTTCACAAAAGCCAACCTCAATTTATGTCAAAGAGGGTTAAAAGACCTTGGGATTAAAGCAATAAACTTGCTGCTGTCAAAGCTAAAACCCGCTAACAATTTAGTGCCAAACGCATGTTGTTCAATATCATTTCATATTATATTATGTCACAAAGAGCTGACGGTTCTGCATCACTCTGACAAGGCTGATTTACTCTGAAGAATTCATCGACATTTTGCACAGTCAAAGCTGACTTCATTTTGTTTGGATGGACGGTGGGAAATATCTCTGTACTTGAGTTCGAATATTAGTCTGAAAATCATTCTCAGATTAAAGATTCAGGAGACCATTGGTCCACAGCTTTGCAAAGTAAGGACTTTGAAAGGCAGGAATAGACTTTTCATGGCTCTCATTGACAAAGTATTTAGACCAAGGCTTTAATAAAAATCAACAGAGGTTAAGTCAGATTTTTTTTTTTTGGAATCCCCTAAAGTACGTGAATTATTCGGCCAACTCCTCAGAAAAAGAAAATCGTACGAGAGGATTTTCCCTGATCGAGACATAAATCATTTATAAACTCCTTAAGAGACGTTAATCACCTTATTTTCTTAATTATGTGTACTCATGATTCCCTTTGCCCAATTTCTTCCCTACCTGTAAAAAGGCACAGGTGGAGTCGGGGGCATATCAGGATGTTTCTGGGCTCAGAGACTATGGGACAATGGATTTGGAAAAGTCAGAATCAGTGAGACAGAGGTTCTTCTTGGGACAATTACAGAGGGGAAAAAACGGATTTGAAATCATCTGACATGTGCCTTAAAGAGCTAGAGGCCCACCAGGCTATTTTTAAAATCAAACAAGTGAATATACTGCGTATCGTGACTTGTGTAAGAGTCTACCACACATGAAATCTGTGTCTATTTTACACACTTAGGTGAAAGATGATGCAACAAAATATTAAGAGTGGTTATCTCTGGTTGATGGGATCAGAGGCACCAGTGAATGTTTCTCATCCTTATGGGCATTTTCAAGTTAAAAAAATCTACATGACTGGGGCGCCTGGGTGGCTCAGTCAGTTAAGCGTCTGCCTAGGGCTCCGGTCATGCTCCCAGGGTCCTGGCATCTTTTTTAAAAAATGTTATAAAACTGTACTAAAGGAATGTGTTGTTCAAAGCAACCCCACACTGAATGCCCTTTTGAAGTGTGAACCTATTCTTTAGATCAGGACAAAATAGTCTTAATTTCATAAGGTTCTAAAATTAAAGTTTTCAAAAGCTGCTTTCTCTGAAGTTGGGCCTGTAGGGTGGTCCACTCTGTAACCTGCAGGGAGGGGAGTGAAGAAATGATTTCTTGAGGGTGCACGTCGGGGATCCTCACTGTAGGTCCTTGGGGCTGCTGCGAATATTCCAACTGACGCCACCAAAGGATGCAGAAAGGTCTCGGCATGTGGTCAGAACAGAAGGGTTCCATAAAAGGGAAGCATGTGCCTGTGTGCATGTGTGTGTGTGTGTGTGCTTGCGCACACACGTCCATGCATGTGTGTTGTGTCTCTCACAACTAGGAAAGGAAACGCTTCTCAGCCTCACCCAGCTTTCCTCTCCCAGACTCAGAAGCACCCATCTTATCCTTCTGTCTTTGGACAGGACCCCAGTGCCACCTGCCTCCCACCTGAGCTTTGCCATAGCTTCTACCATAGCCCAGGGGAGGACACCACCAAGGTGACATTCTCAGCAGAGTATTTTTCCTCCCTAAACAAGGAATCGATAAAAGGTGCTATGTATACAAAGGACCAGGACACCTAGAGAGCAGGTCTCTGTTCTGCCCAACACAGCTATGTGGCCTCAGTTTCCCCTTCTCTATAATTGACACCAGGGCCTGTGCTGTCTGCCTTGCAGGGGTGACCTGGAATCCGATGGCAGCAGGTATAGATGGGGTACCTGCTGTGCCCAGTTGGGGACGTCACAGTGACCTGAAAATTTACCTCAATCTAGGGATGAACTATAACCAGGGCTCAGAGGCAACAAGGCCAAAAGATGGCAGATCAAGCAGGGTGCAGACCCCTTACTTTTCTGGGAGGAGTACAGAGAGGAGTCATGAAGGAGGTAGCAGTGGGACTGTGTCTGGAGGATGAGAAGACAGTTGCCTATGACATATGCGGGTGGTGGGCACTTACAGCTAGGAGATGAAGAGTGATGGTTACCTCCAGTGACACAGAGATCCTGGAGAGCTGGGTTTCTCTGCTCGTCTCTCAAAGAAGGCAGCATGCTCCCTTTCCCCATCCCAATCCCCTGTGATGCAGAGACTACAGTTCAACTGTCCCCAGCCCTTTCTCTCTCTCCCTCCCTCGCTTCCACAGGCAACCTCAATGGGTGATCCCCCTTTCACATGTTGGTTCGTGTTCCTTGATCAGTGTTTCTGTTCTAGGTCACTCTGTCCCCAGTGAGGCCAACCCTGGCTGTGCATCTACCACCCGTAACTTCTCAACTTGACCTTCAGCCCTCACTCTGGCCAATCCTGCCTCTGATAGCACCTGAGGGTCTTGGCTGCCCATGGGAGGAGACCAGGGTGAGGACAGTGCTGTGGGGGACAGGCAGGTCTATAGACTGTAGACTCAGCCATCCTAACCTACCACTTGCTTCCGCCTGGCGCTCTGTGGAGAACACAACTCTGGGCCCAGACGTTGCCTTCCACAGTGCCTGGGGTCAATGTGGGAAGCAGAAAAGAAATAGCAAGAAATCTATAGCCCAGAGCACAACAGGCTTGGCTGCAAGTGCTGGGATGTAAGAGGAGGAACATCCTCGCCAGGGGCAGAGAAGGGTATTCAGGTGAGAGGGCATCTGACCTAGATCTCCATGATGGACCTGCAAAGCCAAGTCCAGAGGGGGAAAGAGTGAGGGGATTCTAAAGAAGAATTGATAGGATCGTGCTGGTGGGGGAGGGACAGAAGATAGAACTGGAAAGGGGGGGTAGCCTAAGATGTTTTAGGGAGTCTGTACTTTATCCTCTAGATGCCTGTCAGTGAAGGCTTTGGGCCAAGTTTAAGTATGCTGTCCATTGGCTGGGCTGGAAAAGGCTACCGCATTGTAGTTATGATTTGCATTTCCATAAGGAAGAATGGTGTTGAGCATCTTTTCATGTGCTTATTGATCATTTGTATGTCTTCTTTAGAAAAATGTCGATTCAGAGGCTTTGTCCACTTTTAATTGGGTTACCTTTTATTATTGAATTATAATGATTCTTTATATATTTTGGATTCAAGTCCCTTATTAGATTTATGATTTACGAACATTCTCTTCCATTCCCCTTTCATCTCAACTATTAAAGCAGCCTCTTGTTGGTCTCTTTCCTTCTTCTCTTGCTCCCCTGCAAGCCGGGAGCCTGGGTGGTGCAGTCGGTTGATTGTCCAACTCTTGATTTTGGCTTGTGATCTCAGGGTCACGGCATCAGGCCACGTTGGGCTCTGTGCTCAGAGAAGAGTCTGCTTGTCCCTCTCACTCCCCCTCTTCCCCTCCCTTCCCCCGCTCAGATAAATTAATTAATTAAATCTTTAAATCATTTTTAAAAATAAAACATAAATCAGGTTATATTTCTGCAATACGACCTTTAAAAAAATGCTATTTTAACCAAGTCACTCCCCTGCTTAAAAATAGGTGTAAGAAAATAAACTCCTTGTTATACGCAAACAATGAATCATGGAACACTACATCAAAAACTAATGATGTAACCTATGGTGACTAACGTAACATAATAAAATAAAATTTAAAAAAAAGAAAAGAAACTCCTTCTCTGGCTTCTCATCACTATTGAGATGAATTCCAGGATCCTTTCCCCAGCACAGGAGGCTGCAAGTGATTCTACTTCTGCCTGTTTCTCCACTTCCTTCCCACTTATCTCTGCACCCCCATCACCCCTAACCACACCCATTTAGTTTCAAAACTCCCACACTCCTTCACACCCAATGTCCTCTGCATTCCAGCAGGCTTCCTCTCTCCTTTTCCCCTGGTCAACCCCTTCCCACCTGTATCAGATTAAATGCTGCTTCCCTGGGCAGAACATCATTGATCCTTCCTCTCTGTTAGGTCCCTTCGACACAAGACTGGCCGTACTCATCAAACGCATCCTACTCTGGTTGGAGGAGTTATTGATTGATGGCTTTGGGTTGAAAGCTGCAGAAGGACGGGGTCACTTTGTTGTGTGTCCAGCACTCTCTCCCAACAGAGTGTCTGCAGAGACAAGTGGCAGAATGTGAGTCCCTGAGGGGACAAGGCCCCTCTCTGCGAGTGCAATCCGGCAAACCTGAGAAAGTTTATTTTATTTATTTTTAAAGACTTTATTTATTTATTTGTCAGAGAGAGAGGGCATAAGCAGGGGGATCGGCAGGCAGAGGGTGCCAAGCAGGGAGCCCAATGCAGGGCTCAATCCCAGGACCCTGGGATCATGACCTGAGCTGAAGGCAGACGCTTAACCGTCTAAGCCACTCAGGCACCCCGAGAAAGCTTATTTTAAAGAGCATCCATTATACTTCTGCCCTGTTCTGTATGATCTGTGTACTATTATTCTCAACAGATTTGGAAATCACAAAATTTACCGTTTCACCCAAAGTCGTCGCTGACGTTTGGTGTTGAAGAAAGTGTCATCAAAATCACCCCTACAACTCTGAAAAACAAACTGAGGGTTCTAGAGGGGAGGGGGGTGGGAGGATGGGTTAGCCTGGTGGTGGGTATTGAGGAGGGCACATTCTGCATGGAGCACTGGGTGTTATGCACAAACAATGAATCATGGAACACTTCATCTAAAACTAATGATGTAATGTATGGGGATTAACATAAGAATAAAAAAAATAAATAAA
>NC_138384.1:34985168-35002397 GCF_054177405.1 Leptonychotes weddellii
AAAAAATCACCCCTACAGTTCATTAGCAAGCCATCAACCTTTTTCCCCCCCAGAGAACAAAGGACCACAATTCCTAGAGTTTGGGAGAGATCCATTGCCTTTGTTTTATTTTATTTTTTTTAAGTTTTATTTTAAGAATGACTTTCTAAGAGGCCTTTGAAGTATAAAGTAGCCACCTTTGCTAAACCTAATATTCTTGTGAATTTTCACCATGGGTCTGACAGGAATCAGGGACAGAGCTGAAAGGGACTCCAGTGATCATCCTGGATAGGAATAGGTCCAGAGGGTGACCAAGGTTCATACAGATATTCTGTGATGGGGCCAGGATTGCAGCCGGGTGCCTCGACCCCGCCCCTCCATGCTCTTCCTCTTTTGTCTCCATTCACACTTCACTTGGAAATCCTACCCCAGCTTTCCAGTTTCGCTCCTATAAACTCCCCTCTCCAACACTCTTAGCCTTTTTCTTTAAGTTAGTCCCACACCCCGCTCAGAGGTGGAGCCCAAAAGCCATAGTTCAAGCCACCAGCCCTTCACATTCATCTGTCCAGCGGGATTGGATTAGAATTAGACACATGGCCCAATTAGAGCCTGTGAGATGCAGACAGCTTGTGAGACTGCTGGTGTGGGGCTCGGGTTCTACCTGAGGATGCGCCGGAGGGTGGGTGCAGGTGCTGGAGCTGCTGCAGTCATCCTGGGAACAGAGCTGAGAGGGACAGAGCTCTCAGACCATCAAGCTCCTGTCCACCCTGGTCTGAGAGCACTGTACCAGCCCTCAGGCAGCTGGGTCTGCAGGCAGCATGCAGTTATGCATGTTGGTGAATTCCCTCTACTCAAGGTTCCTGCCACCTGCACAGAAAGCATCGTGCTGAGTGCATTTTGCTGGCTTCCTTGCCCTACACCCATGCCTGCCTCCAGGACTCGGATGCAGCTGCAGCTCATGCAGTCACAAGCAGGTGGAGGGGTCTCCACTGAAAAGGCCAGAGCAGCCTGCAGCAGCCTATGGTGGTCTCGCTGCCCCACGTAGCCCATGACAATCGGCAGCGCCCTCAGACACCCATCTCTCAACTGGTGAGATCTTGCATTTTGGGGGGGGCTGACTCTTCCTCCTTGGGAGGCCCCATGTGCTACAGTGTGTTTAGCAATCTGCCCCCGCCCGCCTCATCACCTGACAACCTTCAGTCCCCGCCCCATGCACATTTGCTGGGACCCCTGGAACGCGGGGCCTGCATTCTCCCTCCCACCCTTGCCTCAGGTCCTGCCCTCATTCATGGGGGAAGGAGAGTCGCAGACCCAGGCTCACTCCATCCCGTCACTGCCTCCTGAGGTCTCACTTCCGCTTGGTGGGTCACAGGAGGACACAGACGCTTGTCTACGTGTTGTCAGGGCCCCCACCCCAAGGCTGCGAAGCAAACGAGGCTTTTATTCTCCAGGCAACATCCGCAGACAACACTGCCTGAACGGCTGGTCCCCATCTCCTGCTGGAGGCTTTTCAACCACTTAACATGGGTTTTCAATTTCCACTGCTTATGCACATACGTCTCTATCCCGGCGAATGGATTGCCACGGGAACTTTCCTCTCCAAAATTCTGATGGACGGTATTTTTACCCTGGAATGATCCCTAAGTTAGAGTGATATTCACCAATATTCATTATGTGGTAATGGCATAGAGCACCAGATCAAAAATTCATGGCAAGCACCCTCTGCAACATTCTCCTCCTTGAATGCGTGCAGAGCAAATATATGACTCCATGTATATGTATGTATGCACACACGCCGCATATCTCTATGTATGCAGTACACGCGTGCGCGTGCACACACACACACACACACACACACACAGGCAGCCCATGTCACACCCTCTCCTCCAGACTCCGTCCAGTGGCATCACAGGAACCAGCCATTCCAGGAATAGGCATGGGTGACAGGATTTCTCAACCAAGGGGCTGGCAGATGTGAATTTAGAAGAAGAGAAGAGTCAGTGTAGCAGGGCGTTTGGTTTCTCCCACTCTACCACTCTACCACCAGCTAGGAGTTAATTTAGACAGGGCGTCACCCTGGTGGAGATGCCCGCTCTCTCCGTGGAGGCAAGCAGGGAGGATGGGGGTGGGGTGGGGGCTGGGCTTCAGCACCAGGACTGTGTCAGCCAGAGCCCAAGGCCCAATGGCCCAGACCCACAAAAGGGAGAACAGAGAGCCCCACAGAACCCACCCTAGCCCTATAACTCAAGAGTGTTTGTTGAAGTTAAAAAAAGACTCTTCACAAGTTATGACAAAGGTCCTTGCTCCTCACTCCCACAGGGAGCAAGAGAAGAGAGGGCCCCTCTCTTGCCATGGTTGAACCTCCCCTCTTTGTGTCCTGCCCCACCTGACTGCCCACCCCCACCCCACCTTGGGAACATTCTGTAGGAAATCGCTTTATTTCCTCCTTCCCTATTCTTATGCCTCTAATCTGGTTTTATTTTCTCATCACTGTGCCCGGAAATGCCAATGCAATGTAAGTAGAAGTGGACTTGGGGCACCTGGGTGGCTCAGTCGTTAAGCATCTGCCTTCGGCTCAGGTCGGGACCCCAGGGTCCTGGGATCGAGCCCTGTATCAGGCTCCCTGCTCAGCGGGAAGCCTGCTTCTCCCTCTCCTACTCCCCCTGCTTGTGTTCCCTCTCTCGCTGTGTCTCTCTCTGTCAAATAAATAAATAAAATCTTAAAAAAAAAAAAAAAAGAACTGGACTAGGAGTCAGGGACCGAGTCCTGCAGTTCTGATCATCTTTTAGCCATTCAAATTCATCACACCTGTTGTTAAGCAGCCACCATGCTCCACGGGGAGAGCACAAGAACATTGTTGCCGTGGTAGGAAAATATTTGGTTCTCATTTTTCATATATATATATTTCCTTTTCTTCCTCCTTTTGACCCACAGAAAAGAGAGCCCTAAATCACTACACCTTGCTACTTCATAAATCTTCTGTCCCTAATTATGCCTCTGGGGTCACTCTTGACCAGTATTTCAGAGGAAATGCTACCTGTCCTTCCATGGCTTTGTTTATCACCTAGGTTGCTTTCCGCCAGGTCTGCTCCACCATGAGAGAAGTGTCTTTAAAGCCTTGAATTATTTACCAGGGGGATATAGGGTGTTGATAATCAGAGCTGGGGGTTTTTGTTTATATGCTAGTGTGTGTGTACATATATGTACATATGTATGTATATAATACTCATATTGTCCTCTTCCACTTCCTGAAATACTCCTGAGCTAAGATTTTCCTCAACCCCAGGGCTCCTTGGGTGGGGGTCTGAGCACACGTGCCACAGGGGGTCACAGAGGAATGGACATGAGTGGTGTGTCCCCACTAGCACATCCAGTCACTAGAAGGCTCCCCAGGTGAAGGCACATTCATCCTCTCCTCTACATGGTAGTGTGTGTTGTCTAATCCCCTCAAGGGCAAAAGGAAGGCAAACCTTCACCATTTCCTATTCCAAAAGTGTTAAGGATGAAGTTGCTAAGTTCACAAAGAGGGAGAAAAGAAAGAAGTAGAGAAGCCTTACCTCCCAGGAGAGAGGACGGATGAGGCACTGTGGGATAATGGCAGAGCCTTGGGGACAGAGGCCCTTATAAGGAGGATCTCCCTGGAGGGAGGATGGGCAGTCTCACACCCCAGCTCAAAGATTTTGAAACACAGATATAGGGAATAGAGAACCCACTCTCTGGAGCTCCACCTCCTCTACCTACTCCATCCAAGAAACCCCAGGTGCATGCACAGAGGGAGAAAGCAAAGCTGAAACCCAAAATATCAGTCTTAAGGAGAATTGGTGGGCTCTTGGAAACATCCCCCAACCAGAGTATCCATGTTCCACTTTTGAAACTGGGGGAGTTTGGCTAGAGTTGCCACATAAAATACAGGACATGCAGGTAAATTTGAATTTCAGATAAGCAATGAATAATTCTTTAGAATAAGTATGTACCAAATATTTCATGGGACATGTAAATACTAAGATTTTGTTTATTGTTTATATGAAATTCAATTTTAATGGGAGTGTTCATTTTCTTTCCTTTTCTTAAATGTTGCCAGATTTAGGTCAGGCAAAATTTCCAAGGCTTCCTTGAGTTCTGCCATCCTCCCCTTTCTGTCTCGCAGCTGTTGGTGAAGGGACTCACACACGAGAAGAGAAGAGCTCCTGGATCAGTACTGCCCACTGTGGGGAAGGCAAATATAGGGACAAAACCAAATGAGTCGAGATTTGTAAAAACACCCAGTTCATCAGTAGTTAAGGCTGATGCACTGAGCCTGGACATCACAACCTGCAGTCTGGACCATCCGCTGCCAGGAAGCACCCAGGAAACCCTAATTCATAGTTAAAAGGATAAAATTCTGTGTCATCTGTCTTGGTAACCCCAGAAACTGACACTTGTACCAAAAGAAAAAAAAAAGGCTAATATTCTGTGTGACAAATTGTATTCATATTTTTGTCTAAACCACTAATTATTTTACCTGTGTGAAATTCCTCTATTATTTTCACTGCTGGAAAACCACAGGGTGGTAAGTGCTGCTCGAACCTGTCACAGACAAGGCGTAAACAAAGCGATACAATAAAACCTCATATAACATGGCACATACAATAGTGGCTTGCCAGGCTCACCAGTAAAACAAAACATCAAAGCAAAAAACGTTAACTAAAGGTAGCCTGCAAGGAGAAATGTGGCAAGTGAGTTTGAAGACTGAATTACTAATATCCCTGGACAACAGACTTCACAGATAAGACAGAGTGGGAGGGAAAGGTCCTGGAGAGGGGGGCTGACAATGAGCTGTCAAGATCTGACCAGAACGAGCTCCTCAATGCCTCTGCTCATAAGATGGGAAGCACAGTCCTGCACATCTGGTTAGCACTTTACAGTTTACAAATTGTTCATCGAATCTTCCCCCAACTCCATACAATAGGACAAAAGCCTGTAATTGTCCAGGAACTAACTCTTGGAGAGCTCTGTGATTTGTGATTTGACAAAGGGTACTGAGATTTAGGGCAGAGTTGGTGAATATATATAAAACAGTGGACAAAAATTTTTTTAAAAAACTCATAGAGTACCCAGTCTAGCTAGAGGGACACCCATTTATCAAATCACCATAATAATGAATGTCTAATTACAAACAGAACTCAAGAATAGGACTGGGCTCTGTGCAAGCATGTGACAGAAGAATCTGATCTAGCTGCAGGGCATTAGGAGAGGCGCCCCTTTGGGGGTAATGCTGAGCTTAGAGCTAAATAGGGGGGATAAAATGACTTCCAGTCAAGTGCAGAGTCCTAGGCAGACAAAGTCTGGTGGCTCACATACAGAGTGAAACAAGAAGGCTGAGAGAGAAAGGAAAAGATTGGGGCAAGATAGGGAGGGTCAGCAGGGGCCAGACATTTGAGGGTCCCAAAGGCCCTGCTAAGATTTGAGAAGCCATGGACTGATGTTAAGCAAGGAAGTGGCAGCTTCTTTTTTCAGAGTTCTTTGCAATGCTGTCTTCTCTACCTCACTGCCAGAATCCAGGTTCCAGCTCCCCACCTTCCTTCCAGGTGTATAGGAGTTCCCTGGGTCATCAAAAGTAGCTTTGTCATCAAGAGGTGAGTCAGATGTGACTTTCCAAAGCCTCTGTTGGAAGTGTGTCCCTCCTGTTGGTGGTCAGCAGGTAGAGTGGAAGAGAAGTCCTTGGTGGATGCCAACCACTGGCATCTACTGGAAAGACAATTTAAGGAGTTCATCCTCAGGTTGGCAGAGCTCTGGTCCTTGCTCAAGTGGAGAGTAGAGGTCTCTTGGTCATCAGCCAGGAGTCCAGGTCAGGGAAAGGAGGCTGGGCTCTCTCTGATCCCTACTCCTGGGCCCCTAAAAATTTGGTCCCTTTGTCCTCCCAAGCCCCAACCTCTCTCTTTCTCTTGTTATGGCCCCTTTATCTCCACCCATCCCTGCAATCTTGAGAATTCTTTTCAGTTTGGGATATGGGATATTTATAGGTATTCTTCCACATCTGTTTTCCATGCATATAACTCCTTTCCATCCCTCTTCAGCCTAATTTTGGGTTCTCAACAACTAGATTTCTTTTTCTCTGTACTCTGCTGTGTGTGTAATTCTTTTCCTGAGGCACTGAGTGTGAAATGCCTGGCTGAATGAGTGAAAGTCAGGGGGTAGAAAGAAATAATGTTATTCTATCACAACAAGTCTTTCCATTTGCAATGACCATGCTGGACACATCATGGAAACTGGTGGCGTAAGGGTAGATTGGTTGGTAGTTACTACATGGCTCTGAAAGAAGGGGATTGTGATTTGGACTGGTGTGATGGCACTGGACATGGAGAGTCCAGATTCCATATAGATTAGGAGGTAAGGCATTGAGATTTGGCAATATTTTGGAAATGGAGAGCAGGGACAGAAAGGTGTCAAGGAGAACATAACTCTCCTTCAGAGCTGGATGGCATGGGGGTCCTTCAGTGGAAATTAGAAACTAGAGATGAGGGTCACATTTGAGAAGAAAACTCACAAATTTGTGAACACAGCAAATTTGAGATGCATGAGAAGCATTTAAGTAAAGGTGGAAACTGGCCAGAGATTTGAACCCAGTGGTCAGCAGAGAGGTATTAACTTCAAATAAAAATGTGGAAGCTATAGATATATATAACTAGTAAGAGAAACAATAAAGGAGATTGCCCAAGAAAAAATGAGTAAAGGTAGGAAATATCTTGGACAACTCTAATATTTCACAATTAAATAGAAGAGATTGAAAAGGAGATTGTAGAGTGATAGAGAACCAAGAGGATGTGCCATCACAGGATCCAAGGGAAGAGGTGGTTTCAATGATGACACATTGGTCACCAGTGACCCTGCTAAGGGTCAAGGGAACAAAGAATTTAAAACAGATATTGGATTTAGGAACATGGAGATCATTGATGAACTAATGACACTGTTGGCAGAGTGATGAGGGCAGAAGCCAATGATGTGAACTTCATTGTGAATAGGGAGTGAGGAAATAGGAACAAAGAGTGCGGGTGGTACAGATCATTCTTTACAAAAGTATAACCCAAAATTATAGCCCATACTTTCCACCAGTTTGGCTGTGGCCAAGAAAATAGCAATAGGGTAGCAACTGGAGGAAGATGCGGAGTACAGGAAGGTATGTTTATTTGCTTGCTTGATTATTTTAAGATAGGAAATTTGAGTTTCTTCACAGCCAGTAGGAAGACCCCTGTGGTAGAAATAGTAGTTGTAAAGATAAGAAAGAGAAGAGAATTTATAAATAGTATTGGGTTCCTGTAAAGGTAGGAGCAGGGGGACCCAGAGTTTGAGGGGTGATGGAAAAGAGAATCTACCTTGGAGAGGAGGAAGAGCACCCTGGGTCCAACAGTAAAGAAGGGAGGAGGGAGAGGATCTGCACAGGTGCAGGTGGCTTAGGGCTTGGTACTAAGATGTTTAGCCCCTGTATGATTTCTTCTACATTTTCAATAAAGCAAGAGGAGGTCCTATCTGCTAAGGGGGATAAGTCAAACATTTGAGTGGAGTAGGCATGTTTTGAAATAAATCTGTAAGAATGAGAAAGCAAATTAATCTGAGAAACCTAGCAAAAGAGCCTTTCATGTTTGAAAGATCTAGGTTTGGTGATCATGGATTCATAGTGGAAATAGAGAAGCCTGTGATCCAAAAGTGGGATGGTCATATTGGCCTCCATCTGTTCACCCAAAGCATAGAGACCTGTGTCTATTCCTGACCCATGTAAACCTTATCAGTCTAAATAAGATGACAATTTTGTAAGTGGCTACACATAGCTAGTTCTATCTCCCCAGCTAATATACACACTTTGAGAACATAATTTTTCTGTCATTTGTCTGGTCTCTTTTCTACTAGCTTGCTATGGTTCTAGAGAGAGAGCACATCAATGGCATTCAAATGAAAAACAAGGTAACACTTGTGAAAGCATGGTGAAAACTTGGCAGTGTGCAAGACAAAACTGAGTACATTATTACCGTATCAATAGGGAGGTCTAATATAGATGATGTTAACAATGTGCTTTTTGAGTGTCTTGATTTTTTTTTCAAAGCGCATTCATACACAGCATCTTACTTGCTCATAAAGTCACTAATGAGGTGGGTATTATTATACTCATACTCAGTGCAGGAAATAAGGGTGAGGAGCTAGTTGAAGGTCAAAGAACAGGGTATATCAGAACTGAAAGTGGGTCCAGGTCTTGGGACACCAAGGAGGGAACTTGTTCCATTACCAAACTTGGGAACATCCAATGTGGATTAACCAACCTCAAAAATTGAGACTGGGGGATGAAATCTCCAGACTCTTTTTTTTTTTTTTTTGGATACAGAACTTAGTTTTCAAATATCCAGGCACACACCTGGCCACACCTCTAAGACTGAGAGGTGCAAAGGTCTAGAGCCACAGACTGCAGAGAACCACTTACCACAGCTTCCGCTCCTCCTGCAAGGAGAAAAACAGCTGTGGATTGCATTTGTCTAAAATTGTCCTCTTCATTTAAGCTTTTGGGATAACTGTGATGGAACAAAAGGACTTCCTGGGGAAAAGGATATTTTCCTGCATGTGTAGAGGCCAGAACCACATGGTCAATGAGTGGCCACAGTCTATGAATCTAAAACTAATCTCAAACAGCCTGAGGCTGGTCAGAGGTACCCAGTAAAGGCATCATTTTTCAATGAGCTTTGAACAAAGCACATCGTCCACACAAGAGTGCCCGTGCCCCTCCCATGTGTGTTAATGCTTTGCCAAAATTAACAAGGAAAGAAATATCCAAATAACTTTCAAGACATAAAAAGGTCTCTGGCAGTTCCAAGGATAAAAAATAGTAAAACCACCATTGGACAACCCAGAACAAAATGCCAAGGACTTGACCGGTCTATTTTTCAGAGATGAGTCAGGAAGAAGGTCTCCACTTAGAAATTGGGACTGATATTGGATGGTGAAAGCAAGTCTTGTTTGCCTTCAAAAGAGTTCTTTTTTTATCAGTGTGAATCCAGGAATCCATATCGTGCTTTGGAAGAGGTCCTTGAGTTTCAGGGAGAAATTAGTTGCATGCCTTCTAAGCTGGGATATGACTGAGTCTATTCCATTTCTTAAATGTCTAAGAAATATCAAGAGGATCTATTAAGCTAAAGGACCCATGTTAATGCAACATTAGAGAACTTGATTAGAGCCCAGCACTCAGGAAAATCATTTTCAGCTTCGCACATGCTACATTGCACATGTAATATGTTGTGTTTGATGTTATTTGTCATTTATTAAATGTATATGCTAATATGAAGTGTTCCATTTCCTGACTATGGAGTGTTTAAAAAGTTCACTCTCACTTCACACTCAAGCCTAAGAAACCTGATTCCCTGAGCCCTTCCCTGAGCCAAAGCTGAGAGTCAAAGAAGCATTTCTTAAAATTCTATTTATTAAGTGCCTATGGCTATGAAATATGTCCAGGAGTTCATAACTGAACCAGACACTGCCTCTGCCCTCCAGAGGCTTATAGTTCAGTGGGGAGAAAGAGACGTGGGAAACTAATTAAATACAATATGCCAAATGCAATAATATGGCCATATCAAATGCTTCAAGAAAGAAAGAACAAAAAAAAAGAGAGAGAGAGAGAGATTCATCCATATGGGGGTTTGGAAAAGACTTGTATAGGGTAGACAGCATCTAAGCTGGGCATATGGAGTAGTGATTCTGGTTTAAATAGAAGAAGAAAAAATTGAGGAACAATTCTCAACATTTTTTAAAAGCAACAGATTGTCAAAGTAAGTTTCTTATGGATTTGATGTATGAAAAATATGCAATGGGCATAAAGGAAAATGTGTTCCTCAATTCCTGATATTGTCATTTAGAGATTAATATTAAAGAGTTTAGAGAGAAGAGAGTGAAAAAGTTCATAAGGAGAGTTTCTTCTCCAGTAGTTGCTATCCCAGAGCAAGTCCCATTGCACTGTGCCCCTGACCTCCCTTCACCTGAGAATCAGACACAAGTCTGGGGCCTGCTGTCACTTTCGACCAGGGGTAGGGAAGAGATGCCCCCACTGAATAAAGCTTAAAGGGATGGTAGTTAACAAAAAATAAAGTTGCCTTTTGATTATGTCATTGTTTAAGATACCAGTTACATAAAACAATGTAAAACTTTTATTGACATTTGAAAATGTGGCATAATATTTGGTGCTACTGTTTATTTAACAACTTCCCTGTAGTGTTCATTATTTGTCTATGCAGGCTTTTTCTTTCCTATTTGCAATGTTTCAATGAATATGGTCGGCTATAGCTTGTGCTGATTTCTAGTGCTTCTCTATGATAAAGCCTGCAAGTGCAATCATAAGGGTAAAATTCTCTGCCTTCCAAATTGGTAAACTTCTTTTAAACTATTTAAATATTCTTTACTATTTCTATTAGACAGGGGAGGTGGGGGGGATGGGGTAACTGGGTGGTGGGCATGAAGGAGGGTGCGTGATGGAATGAGCACTGGGTGTTGTATGCAACTGATGAATCACTGAACTCTACCTCTGAAACTAATAATACACTATATTGTTAATTAATTGAACTTAAAATTAAAAAAAGGAAACCCCCCCAAAAAAGACTGCCTGAATTTGCTTATTGATTTAAAACATTCTCATATATTTTTTAGAGTAATCCCCACTATATTTGATGTAAATATTTTCTTCCAGTGTCACTTGAGATGTTTCCTGATTATGTCCATTTTGAAAATTTTGGTAATTTCAAATTTACCCATCTTTTCTATATTTTTTATAATTATTAAAATAAATTCTGTAATTCTTTTTGACACTCTTAAATTTTATTACTATCTCTGCCTGTGTGTGTGTGTGTGTTTGTGTGTGTGTGTGTATTTAGGTCTTTAATATATCTTAAGTTCATTTTGTGACTTTTGCAAGTTAGATTAGATATTTAGTTAGATATTTAATATGTAGGACTAGTTCTCCCAATTTTTTTGAACATCCTTTTCTCTCTCAACTAATTTCAAACATTAGTGCTTCACATAGTTCCAGTACCTATAAGGGTCTATTTCTGGAATTTTGTCTATTCCATCTATTTTATATTCTTAAGCAACACCTCACATCATTAATGATTAGAGCTTCATAAATTTGATATCAGGTGGTGAAAGTCCATTCTTGTGATCATCTGTTTCAAACCGCATGGCTGTCCATGAGCATTTATCTTCTATTTGAATTTTAGGATCTGCCTGTCAATTTCCATAATGATCTCACTGCAATTTTGACTGGGGTTACATTATATTTTTACATAATTTGGGGAGAAGCAACATTTTAAAAATAGATCTCCCCAGTCACTCTCCATTTATATTCAAATCTTTATTTATTGAATGTTAGATTTTTCCACAAAGTCCTATCATAATTATCATTAGATTTATTTACTCTCAGATGCAGTATTTTATAGATGTTTGCTGTTGTTGCTATTTTGAACAAGATGCATTGTATTTGGTTACTGCTGGTGTATAGGAAAACTTTTGACTTTTGCATATTAATCTTATATCCGGCCACTCCGCTGCAATCTTATGTCAATATCAATGGATTGTTAATGGATTATCTCAGTTGTTAATAGAGTCTCTTGGATTATTTAAAGTAGTTAATTATGTCATCTTCAAGTGAAGACAGGATTTTTTTTCTTTCCTTTATTTTCTCCCTTCTCTTCCTTGCTAATGGACTACAACATCTAGTAAAATGTTGAATAATGGTAATCATTTCTATGTTTCCTAATTTTAATGGGAGTGTGTATGTTTAACCAATACTTTATATATTTATTGGGTTTTTTTCATATTTCCTTTGATCCCTAGATTATTATTTTCATCATGATGTGGTGGCAGATCTTTTTAATGCTTTGGGACAGCTATTAAGATAAATAAATGGTTTTACTATTTTACTCTGTTAATGTAGTAAATTACAATATTAGATTTTATTATGTAAAATCTTCCAAATTTATATCTCCAGCCATGAATTTTCCCTTGGCCTCTAAACTTGTTATAACCAACTGCTTCTTAACAACTTCACTTGGATGAACAATTGACTTCCCAAACTTAATGTAAAGTAAATGGTAACACCATCCACCCAGTTGTTCAGGAAAAAACAGTGGAGTCATTTTTGGCTCCTTGCTTTCTCTAATATATCATATCTAATCCCTAGTCCATTTGTAAATCTCATGGACTCCACTTACAGTTTGTCTGGAATTGCAACCATCCCCACTTTTATCTCTCTAGCCCAAACCACCAACACATCTCACCTGGGTGACTTCAATAACTTCCAGTTGGTCTCCATGCTTTCTTGCTGACTCCCTTCATTCTATCCCTAAACCAGCAACCACAGTGATCTTCATGATGTCTTCTAATCCAAATGTTCACTCCCTTCCTATCATACTTAAAATAAAATCCAAAACTGTTCCCCTGACCTATAAAGCACAACACAGTTTGGCCACAATACTCCCAACATCTTCTTCCACTTTTTTTATTGCCCACTGGGCTTCAACAACATTAATCGCCTTGCGGTTCCCCCATGTCCTGAGCACACACCCAACTCAGGGCCTTTGCAGTTGCTGTTCCCCTGTGTAGAAAACTCTTTCTATAGCTACTCACATGGCTTTCTTCTTTACTTCATTCAGGTATCTCCTAAAATATCACTGAGAGCAGTCTTCCTTGACCACTCAGTTTCATCTGGCCCATATTCATCATTTTCTATTTCTTTATCCTGCTTTGATTTTTATCATTGCCTGACATTATATTATATATTCTAATCTTGTTCACTGCTGTGTCTCCCATTTTAACAAAAATTCCTAAGGGGATTTTCTGTCTGTTTTACTCATTTCTCTATCCCCACTGACTAGAACAATTAAAATGTATCCAGATCCTGCCACATGTCCCCTGGGGAGAGGCAAAACACCCCCATTTAAGAATCACCACATTAAGTGATTATATTAGAAAGAAACAAAGGTCTCAAGTCAATAATCTAAGCTTTCACCTGAAAAGACAATGAATGACAGTAATGAGTGACAAATAATGAAATATATGCACACACATACAGAAAAAAAAAAGGAGAATAAATCAACAAAACCAAAAGCTGTTTCTTTAAAAGAAAAAAATGAAATTAATGAATCTCTAGTTAAACTGACCACAAAAGTAGAGAAAAGATATATATGACCAACATTGGGAGTTACAGAGGCAACATCACTAGAGACCTGAAAATAAAGCTGAATAGCTATATTATTATTATTAGACAAAATAAACTTCAAGAGCATAGAACATACTTATAAGAGACAGAAAGAGCCTAAGACAGAATAATTCTAAATATGTATGTATACAATAAAAGACTTTCAAAATACACAAAGCAACATGGGCAGAACTGAATAGAGAAACAGGCAAATCCAAAATTATAGTTGGAAATTTAACCCTCCTACTCAGTACTTGATAGAATGAATAGACAGAAAATTAGCCAGGACATAGAAGACATGAACAACATTATCAATCAACTTGACATTTATAGACGCTCCATCCAAAATAGCAGAATGCACATACTTTCCAAATACTCAGAGAATAATCACCAAAATAAACTATATTCTGGGCCATTAAAAAAATTGCTAATAAATTTACAAGGATTTAAATTAGTTGGAATAGTTTCTCTGAC
The DNA here is from genome assembly GCF_054177405.1 of Leptonychotes weddellii. Classification (NCBI taxonomy): domain Eukaryota; kingdom Metazoa; phylum Chordata; class Mammalia; order Carnivora; family Phocidae; genus Leptonychotes; species Leptonychotes weddellii. The sequence continues at coordinate 34,998,823 of NC_138384.1, forward strand.
TTCAACAAAATTAGAGATTAAAAAAAAGAAAGATATTTGGAAAAATCATCAAATATTTGGAAAACTGAAAAATATTACTAAATAACCTAGGGATCATAGCAGATATCACATGAAAAGTTAGAAAATATTTTTAAAGTGAATAAAAATAAAATTACATTATATCAAAATATGTGAGATGCAGCTCTTAGAAGGAAATTGGTAGGTTAAAAACTTGTATTAGAAAAGAAAAAGGCTCCCAAATGAATGATCTAAGCTCTGACCTTAAAAATTTGCAAAAAGAAAATCAAATTAAAATCAAAGTAAATAGCAGGAATTTAGATAAGTGCAGTCAGAATTCAATAGTAAACAAACAATAAAGAAAAAATAGTAAAACTAGAGTTTTTTTTAAAAACAAGCAAATTTGATAAAGCTATATATAGGTTTACTAATAAAAAGAGATTAACAATAATATCAGTGAAAGAGGGGAGACCACCTTATATCCTTTAGGCTTTAAAAGAATTATTAGGAAATATTACTAACAGCTTTATAAAACATAAGTCACTAAAACAAAGGTAGAAATGGAAAATCTGAAGAAGTCTATGTATTTACTAAAACTAATTGAATTCTTCAACTAAAAACTTTCCCACAGAAGAAACTCCAGGCCCAGAGAGGTTCTCTAATAACTTCTATGAAACATTTAAGAAGGAATAATACCAATCCAACACAAACTTAATACAAAAATTTGAAGAGGAAGAAACACTAACCAATCCATTTTATGAAGCCAACATTACCCATATACCAAAACCAAACAAAAATATTAACTAAACACCAACATCTCTTGTGAACACAGGTTTTAAAATCTTTAACAAAATATTAACAAATTGAAGTCAGTAATATGCTAAGATTATAATACACTGTGATCAATTGGGGTTTATCCTGCTGGAAGGAGAATTTGCCTAGAGGCCCTACTCTCCCCATAATGGACTGCTCTATTGCACAATCTCCCTTTTCTCTGGAGCTCACACTCCCTTCTCTCTGACCAGGCTGCTCTTTTGTCTGCCCATTGACTGGGATCCACTGTAGCTCACCCCCAACTGGAGCACACCCAAATCCCAACAACTGGACTTTCACTCGGTCTTTTACACATCAGTGAAGTTTGATCAATATTTCCTAATCTGTGGATAAAAAGTCCTTAAATGTTCAAGAGCAACTTTGTTCAAAAAGCCATAGCTTATGTTTCATGATGTCCTGCAGCAACACGCTTTACCCCACTCCCCCCTTTTATCAATTTTATTGAGGTACAATTGACAAGTAAAATTGTAAAATATTTAAAGTGTACAACATGATGGTTTGATGTAAGTATACATTGTAAAAGGTTTTCCTCCATCAAGTTACTTAACACCACATTTACATTCTACAATCTTGGAAAATTTCAATTATACACTATATTGTTACTTACAGTTACCATAACTATAGTTATTTATAGCCTTCATGTTATACCTTAGATCCTCAGACCTTGTTCATCTTTTTTTTTTTTAAGATTTTATTTATTTTTTAGAGAGCGAGCGAGAGAGAAACAGCATGAGAGGGGAAAGGGTCAGAGGGAGAAGCAGGCTCCCTGCTGAGCCGGGAGCCCAATGTGGGACTCGATCCCAGGACTCTGGGATCATTACCTGAGCTGAAGGCAGACGCTTAACCATCTGAGCCACCCAGGCGCCCAGACCTTGTTCATCTTATAACTTACAGTTTGTACCTTTTACCAACCTCTCCCTATTTCCCCTACCCACTAATCCCTGGCAACTGCCATTCTATTCTCTATTTTTATGTGTTTGATTTTTTTTTAAGATTCCACATATAAGTGATACTATATAGTAAGACATCTTTCTCTGCCTAATTTATTTCACTTAGCATAATGCCCTCCAGTTTCATCTATCTTGTCACAAGTGTGAGGATTTCCTTCCTTTTAAAGCTGAATAATAATCCATTGTATGTATGCGCCACATCTGCTTGATCCATTCATCTATGGACATATACTTAGGTTGTTTCCATGCCATGGCTATTGTGAATAATGTTGCAATGAACAGGTACTCCTAACCCCTTTACCTTTATTTCTCCTCATAATCACAAGTTCAATGCAGGAAATTCAGAAAATTTGGAAAATTAAACAGCAAAAGGAAAAGAATCACCCATGGTCCTATCAACCAGAGATACCCAGCAATCATATTTGGTACATAGTACTATTAATATCTAGAAGCCTTAAACAAATTTATAGGTTATTTTATGAGTTTGGCTCTATGTTTGGGAAGGACTCTATCCCTCAAAAGATAAAGAACTAACTTGTTTTTTCTGATATTTAAGCAATTTTCCTAGAACCATTTAATTATTTCATAAATAACACTACTTGTTCCATATAATAGGCAATTTTATAGGTTATAGGTCTATTTACAATTTTATTATTCTCTTCCATTGACCTTTGTTGTATCATCCATTTTTCAACAATGTGACACCATAAATATCTTCTAATATCTGGTGCAAGACTTCCCTAAATATTTTTCTTTTTCAGCCTATTTTTGCTCACTTCACATTTATTCTTATAGATAAAATATATAAAAATTTTCAATATGTTTGGGGCACCTGGGTGGCTCAGTTGGTTAAGCAGCTGCCTTCGGCTCCGGTCATGATCCTGCGGTCCTGGGATCAAGCCTCACATCAGAGTCCCTGCTCATCAGAGGAGTCTGTTCCTCCTTCTCCCTCTGCCCCTCTCCCTGCTTGTACTCTCTCTCTCTTTCTCACTCACTCTCTTTCAAATAAGTAAATAAAATCTTAAAAAATTTTTTCTGGGGGGCAGAGCAAGATGGTGGAGGAGTAGGAGACCTGGATTTCGTCTGGTCTCAGGAATTCAGCTGGATAGGGATCAAACCATTCTGAACACCTACAAACTCAACAGGAGATTGAAGAAAAGAATAGCAGCAACTCCCCAAACAGAAAAGCGACCAGAAGGTAGGACATGCGGAGAAGTGAATCCAAGGCGATATTCGGGAGGACAGACAGTGGGGGAGGGGGGGGCCTCCGTCGGCTGCTTGTGGCAAGTGATAGAGCCACGGAGCACAAAATCGGAACTTTTAGAAGTCGATTCTGCTGAGGGACGTCACTCCGGTGGCTAAGCGGGGGGTGGAACCCTAGCTGGGACAGTGTGGTCTCAGGACCCTTGGGGTCACAGAAAGACCAGGGGTGCCTGAGTGTGGCAGAGCTCCCAGGTATCAGAGTGGGGAAGCCGGCTGCAGAGAGGGAGCCGAGTTGCGGCCTCTCAGCTCGGGGTTGCCATAAACCATGATCCGCGGCACAGTCAGGGCCCTGCTCTTCCAGCAGGGACCCAACAAGTGGCAGATCTGGGGAGACTCCCCTTCCTGCCCCGGGAGGAGTGGCGTGGGAGCACAGTGCAGGGATCTGCTGGGTTTGGAGACTCCACACGGGGTCGTGAGCCAGAGATAGAAACGCGGGGTCACAGGCCGGGTGAGCACGGAGTGCGGCTGGAGACCGGGGAGACGGGAGTGACTGACGGCTTCTCTCTGGGGGCATACTGAGGAGCGGAGCCC
>NC_138384.1:35002897-35020397 GCF_054177405.1 Leptonychotes weddellii
CACTCCAGCAACCCGCAGTTTGTTTCCTGAGATTAAGAGTCTCTTATGGTTTGTCTCCCTCTCTGGTTTCATCTTGTTTCATTTTTTCCTCCCTTCCCCTATGATCCTCTGTCCTGTTTCTCAAATTCCTCATATCAGTGAGATCATATGATACTTGTCTTTCTCTGATTGACTTATTTCCCTTAGCATAATACCCTCTAGTTCCACCCATGTCATTGCAAATGGCAAGATTTCGGTGTTTTTTTGATGACTACATGATATTCCATTGTATATATATACCGCATCTTCTCTATCCATTTATCTGTTGATGGACATCTTGGCTCTTTCTGTAGTTTGGCTATTGTGGACATTGCTGCTATAAACATTGGGGTGCACGTACCCCTTTGGATCACTACATTTGTATCTTTGGGGTAAATACCCAGTAGTGCAATTGCTGGGTCATAGGGTAGCTCTATTTTCAACTTTTTGAGGAAGCTCCATACTGTTTTCCAAGTGGCTGCACCAGCTTGCATTCCCAGCAACAGTGTAAGAAGGTTCCCCTTTCTCCACACTAAATGGGAGATCTTAGACAAACCACCCAATGGCCCCAATCTCAGCTTTTTCCTTCCTCAAATAGGGCTACTGGTACTTGCTTTATCCACTTCTGTGGCAGTTGAGATGAGCATTCTGAAAGAGAGGAGGCATACTTCCATCATGCTTGTGAGGATGGAAGCCACATAGTGCCCTACCTCCTTTCCCCTAAGTCCTACTGGGGAGCAGTACTTGCTGCTGGGTACCAGAACCCCCCGGGGCATTCATTCATTGCTTTGCAGCTTACACACTGCTTGTACCTGAATTATCTTGATTATTCTCTACAACACCCAAGGGAAAACAAGTGTTATTATGACTCCCATTCAGGAAGAACCCAAGTTTCCTGGAGACTCAGCCATGTGCTCAAGACCTGTAGACCATGATGTATCAAGGCTGCCCCCAAGTCCAGGCATGCACCTCCTGGCCTTTCACTCCACCACTGTGTTTGTCTGCCAGTTGGCATAGCCTGAGTTCCACCTCAGAAATGGCTGATGCTCAGGAGGTGCTTGCAATGGCATATCTGCCCCATCAGCTCAGTGGCCCACCCTCTCCCTGCTGCACACCATGCTATGACCCAGAGCTCCATCCCCATCATTTCTGGGAAGGCGTGAAAAGTCCACCTGAGGCTTTGAGATCAACCATGTCTTGGCTTTAATGGAAGCAGGAGTCTAGTTCAGTGCTCGGGATCCCCCCAGGGCCAGCCCTGGGGCTATAGGGAGATGTTCCCAACCAGTCTACAGGGATCAGCAGGCTGCTCTGAGCCAGGCCTGACACAAATGCAACCCACTAACTATGGAAACACAGATTTAAGCTAAAACTCATGGGCTTGACCAAACAGACAAGGGGTAGGGGCATCCAGTATGGCTTGATTTGGGACTGAAATAAATACTGAAATACTGAAATAAGGGACTTCTGACTCCCTTAATAAGCACCTCATTGTCATAAGATGCCTGTACTTGCTTCTACTTCTGTGTGTTCTGGTTCACATCTCACAGGAAGAGTACCTGCTTCTCTCCCAGAAGCCCCGACACAGACCTCATTGGTCCAGTCGAGTCTAGTCACCGACCTGAATCAATCACTCTGCCCTGTGGGGCGGTGGGAGGGGGGCGTGCTGAGGTTGAGGTGATTGGCTCCAACCTAAGTCAAGTGCTCTGTCTCTGGGACGAGGCCAAGCTGAGGAAAAGGATCAAATCTTTTCAATCATGTGGACTGAGAGTGAAGGAGGGGGGAGTTACCCAAGAGAAATTAAAATGTGGCCACTAAAAGATGAGTAAATACAGCCCATTCAGCACCAAACCCCAATATCCACCAGAGGCACAAGCGAGCTCTCATTCTTCCTCTAACAGGGGAGTTGGCAAACTTTTTCTGCAAAGGGGCCAGATCGTAAATATTTTAAGCTTTGCAGGTCATAGGGTGTCTGTTGCAGCTAGTCAGCCTCTGCCCTTATAGTACGAAATCAGCTGTCTAGTAGGTAAGCAAGTGAGTGTGGCTGTGTTCCAACAAAACTTTATTTAGGGATGCTGAAATTTGAATTTTATATAATTCTCACATGCCACAAAATAATTATTCTTCTGTTGACTTTTCCGACCACTTCAAAATTTGAAAACCATTCTTTGCTCATCGGCCATGTAAGAACAGTCAGCAGGCTGGATGTGGTGGGGGGTTGGGGGGCGTTGTTGATCCTTGCTCATAAAGGAAGGCTGACGGGAGGTGGGAACCCAGGACGAGGGCCTAGGAGGCAGTCAAGTGGAGCACAGTTGGGGTGGAATGGTGTGTCTCGGGAACACGAATAAGAACGAGCTTGAAGAAATCATTGAAACAAAGTGAAATTCTCAGTTTGGCTAGGGATTTACCTATATTCTCTCCCATACTAATTTATAGAGAGAAGTCTATTAATCATTCCCAGTGCAGAAAGGAAATCACATTCTCAGCATAAACATAAATTATCAGCCTAAAACTCAAATTCCTTCAGAGGGATGGGGCAAGCTAAAAGTTTTGAATAGCTCAAATAGAACAAATGGATGAGAGAAGATAATACATCTTTTGAAATACAAACCTGAAAAGATGTTATGCTCAATTACACTGACAAAAGATTTGGGATCCAGCAATATCCTCCGTGGAATTCTGCAGCTAAACAGGAATGCTAAATCATAGACTCTAACTTAAGCAAGAGTAATCTAGCATAAGCCACATTACATGCGCATCCTCTGGGAGTCTGAATTGGCTCTGATGTTTACAAAATGCTTTTCTGCATCTCTATAAGGAGGTGGACCTGCCTGCTAAGACCCCCATGTCTCCAAGCCACCCAGCTCCCAAACTTGGAGCACTGGGGTGCACGGAAAGAGAGCTGGATCAAGGGAGGTCAAGAGGACGGCTGAGTGTTAAGTCAGAGAGGGAGGAGCTTCAGTTCCAAGCGGGCAATGCTGGGGGAAAAGGACACTGGGGAGGAAAAGTGAGGAGGATGACCAGGAAGGAAGAACTGGAACATGGCTAGAAGTCCACTGTGTCACCTGGGCACAGGTGAGGAAAACCCCGCCCCTGTTCTCAGCTCCTTGAGCCAGCACAGGACTTCACAGACCCTGGGAGATCTCGAACTGGCTTTCCCCAGCCAGTCTCTGAGTCCCTGAAAGGCCAGGGACTACCCCGTGTGCATTGCTGTGTTCTGCAGCACAACCAGCACATGGTAGGTATTTGTTTAACCCCCGAGCAGCAATGCCCTGATAAGGGTTGTGTGTGTGTGTCAGGCCAGGAAGGGGATGGAAAAGTGGGCTTGGAACCTGGAGATCGAGAGCTACTCCTGCCACATGTTTCTGGAAGGCAGGCTGAGATCCTACGTGAATCTTTGGCCGCTACCGTGTTAAGTGTGAAAGGCTGACCTTTGAAATGTGTCCCTCAGGGACCCTGGGAGGGAGACAGATGAGCTAAAGGAAAAAAGAGAGACACAACGTTCTAGAGAATCGGAGGAACAGGGCTGCTCTGCGGCGCGTCCAAGGGCAAGGCCGGGACTTACAGATGTAAGCTGGGGGGTGCCGGCTGGAGCAGCGAGGAGGATGTTCTGGAAGAAGCACGATGCTCTCCTGTGCCAGGGGCTGCCATATGGCGACGGCGCATCCTGTCATTGGAGCTGGTTATGCCCTGGTAAGGAAAATCGTCCCCAAGGAGAAGCACCTGAGAAATAGGTACAATTAAAGGTGGAAGTTATGTTCAACTTTCGCCATTTTGTGCCCAGGCCAACCTGAGACCTGAACTCCATGAGAAATGGAGCCAGTAGGCAGAGAGAGGGGGGCTGACGTCTGTGTGAGTGGGGTTGAAGACTAAGGCTTGACTTTCAACCAAAACTGGACTCGCTAACTCTCCCCGAAGCTATAAGCCCAGACTTGGGGCCTGTGTGTGGAATCTGGTGTTCAGGAAAAACAGATAGGCTGCCAGCTGCTGGGATGGTGCTGACCTGTCTTTCACCCCGTGGAGCACAAGGGCCCACGAGCCCACGGAAGTCGGGCTGGGCCACGCCTGGGCGTGCCCCCCACAGGGTTGCAGGAGTGGAGACATATCCAGGCTTCAGAGAAGTCCCTCCGTGCCCCACAGGAAGTGGAGCGAGGCAGGCCGGGAAAAGGCAGACACTGCCTCTTCACGCTGAGCACCAGGAACTCAAGGGGAAGGGAAGGGCTTTTGCGCTCCTCCCCGCAGGACCTTTGTGGGAATCACAGAAAGCCCCATACCCGCACCTCTAGGGAGGCCGCTTCCCTGGGGTTTGCAGGGAAGATGCTAGCCGCTAGGGGCTGGTGCAGAGGTTCACACGACAGGCAGCTCTTTAGCCATCTGCTGAGGAAACACCAGGGTAAATTAAAACGAGAGTGGATTTGTGACTTCTGTCTTTTCCAAGAAGATAGTGTTGGCAGGTTTATGAGAAAACCATTCCCAAACACCTTGAATTTATATGGCATGCTTATTTCAAAAGCTCTTCCACATCTGTTAGCTCTTTGAAGCCCCTGGAGGCAGGTAGGGCAGGAAGGAGATCTGGGTGGGAGACAGATCCACAGACGGGTTGAATGACCCGCCAAGGCCACATGGCTCCCGGGGGAGAGGCTGAAGTGGCACACGGCTCCCTGTCCCTTTACGTGGGCTCAAGGGGCGTCTCCTTCTTCCAAAGCTCTGGCCAAGGGCATTGTGTCACAAGGCTGGAAGCAACGTGACCACTTTGAAGCTAGGCGGTCAAGCGCATGCAGGCCCCGGGAGCACCCCCTTCTCACACACACATAGCCCTGCACCCCTGTGCCCTGCGAATTAGCCAGGGTTTAGAGGTAAAGGAATAATGGCTCCTCAAACGGAAACAAACAGAGGCTGATTGACAAGGAGGCCCCTCATAATCAGTGCTGCAGTAAACTATACTAATTATGGTGTCAATTGGTAACATTATAAAGGTTGAAGCTCCATAATGAAAAAAGAGCATACACACAGGCAGCCCGAGTTCAGCAAATGTAATTACAGGGTGACATTATTGGCAAATAGTGTTTTATGAGGTATTAAGAGGGAGGTAGCATAAACGCATTCCAAAACTTACAAGCTCCTCGGGGCTGGGAGAACCAGGAACTGGCCAAAGACTCGCCCCAGCCACTGCAGTTTGGCTAGCTGAGCACTTTTGGGGAGACCCTGAGGCCTTCCTGGCATCCCCCCAAGGAGAAGATGTTTGCAGGTAGGGATCACTACTCTCATGGTCCAATCCCTTGGAAGTTAAAAATGTCCTTGTCCCCAGCCTGCCCCAACCTCTTTAGAGTCTTCAGATCCTAAGATCTTGGACTGTCCATGCCAGAAGGTGCCGCAGATGTCTCTTAGCTTCCTAGCCACACTACGGTGGGTGGGGAGGGGACCCGGAATTGCCAGTTCATTGTAACAATATGTATCGATGTTCAGTAGTGTTCGTGGGGCTCCGTGTCAGACACGCCTCTAGCTGTGGCCCAGGTCTCTGCTGTCACTGGGGCCACATTCTAGGGGAGACCAAGCAAAATTGATCAAGCATATCAGTGAGGCTGTCCTAGATTCAGAATGACACCAGGTGCTCTGAAGAAGACTGGATGGGGCAGTGGGGTCTCGGGGAGGGGAGCCGGAAGTGGAGGGACAGCCTGCTTGGAGGAGCCAGCACTGATGAGCTGAGATGTGAGGAGGAGAGGAGAAATGATCCTCCACGGGTGCCCAGCTCCTTACTGGCAGAGAAAGGGCAGAACAGGTGCCCTCCCTGCAGCCAGACTCTCTCTATCATGTTGGGCACTCCCAGTGAGTATTTGGGAGAGATGGGAAGAAAAACTATCAGCTCTAAGAGTTTGTGGGGCCAATGCATTCTGAAGGTTAAAGGAAGAGTAGAGATCATGTAATTCAGAGTCCCTACGGGCTGGAGAATCCCGTGGCTCGTGTGCGTGATGAAGGAGCTACCCCCCAGTTCTGGCTATCTATTGCTGTAGAGCCAACCACCAACATATCCTTCTTACTTGCGTGCATTGGCTAGATGGTCCTCCTGTGCCTACAGTCAGATGGTGGCTGGGCCTGGAGTCATCCAAAGGCTCTTCACTCACGTGACTGGCCTGCGCCAGGGCGACTGGTAGAGCTGGGAGCTGTCAAGCCTCCCTCCACTGCTAGTGGGCTCCTTCCCCACGTGGTAGGTTCAGGATGTGTGGACTTTTTCCTTGGAGCCTGGCTCCCGCTAGAACAAACATTATAAAAGGATGAGGCTGGAGCTGCAAGGTTCTCAGGATCTGGCCATGGAAGGGCCAGAACCTCCTTTCTGCCACAATTGCTCAAGAAAATCGCTAAGGCCCTCCTAGGTTCAGGGGAAGAGAAAGTAGACTTTCCATGGGATGAGTAGCAAAGACTTTGTAGCCATCTCTCGCTCTGCCTGAAAACCACACCTTCTACTAAGGCTCTGCTTAGCCTCTTGACTACCTAGGAAAGCATCTGTCACCCACACTCAGATCGTCTTCGTTTTCCTCCAAAATCAAAGAAGGAATCCATGTTTATGGAGGGCCTACCATGTAAAAACTGCGTCGTGCTTGGTACCACGTGACCCACACCACACACCACAAGCAATGTACAGTGTCTTCCCTGTGGGAGCTTACAATCCACAGGAGGTGCTGCATTCTTCTCTGTGCAATAGTTGGACTGTTTTAAAGGGAAATTGGACACCGAGGCCCCGTATATAAAATAGGTCAAGGCAGGACTATTCTGGGTAAGGTGAGAGCCCCAGGGCACCTCTGCAGACGCCTGCACTCAGAGAATCACAGTGTGCACAACACCATGGAGGTGGAGGGAGCAGACTGGGGCGTGAAATGTCCCTTCTCCATACGACCTGATCAGAAGACAGGGACCCAGCCTGATGGGAGGGCTAGTATATTCATGAGATTTTTTTTTAATTATAAATCTATTTTAAGATTGTCAAATTGGCTCAAACAACGAAAACAAGGACAAAAAAAGGTCCTAGTTAGAGCTTGTTTCAGAAAGGGCTGGATCCAGGGATTCGCATGATGTCATACGTTAATGAGCATGTGATGCTGTAATTAACACGGGGTGGGTCTCACCAGTCTTCACCTGTTCTAGCTTCACTCTCAGGGGCACTCGCTCTGTGTCGTTGGGAGGACGGGTGGCCACCAGCGGTTCTGGGCTTCCTCCTGCTATTGCGCACTCTGCACCGGCGGTTTCCACCAAATCCAGCTCTGGTTGGCTTCCCACGGGTCCTGTGCTCCAACCCATGCGCTCCGTGATTAGTGGATGTTCTGCTCTGATCTGCTCTGACTGTCAAAGTTCAAGGAGTCGTTCGAACGCCGAAGCCACAGAGGAGCTGGTGAGGTCTCTTATACTGAGAGCGAAGGACAGGGAATTACAGAAAGGAAAGAATGACAAAGAAGCAAGACACAGGAAGGCAAGAGGCCGCATCTGGAAAAGACGGCAATGCCTGGTCCTTCCCCGCAAGGTGAGAGGGCCGGTCAGCTAGCTCCTTAGGTCCGAACTTCTCTTAAAAGTGGTTCCTGTGTCCCGGGACGCCTGGGTGGCTCAGTTGGTTAAGCGACTGCCTTCGGCTCAGGTCATGATCCTGGAGTCCTGGGATCGAGTCCCGCATCGGACTCCCTGCTCAGCAGGGAGTCTGCTTCTCCCTCTCCCGCTCCCCCCTCTTGTGCTCTCTCTCTCTCTCTCTCTCTCACTCTCTCTCTCAAATAAATAAATAAAATCTTAAAAGTGGTTCCTGTGTCCCAGGGAGGAGGTTCGAGGTCAGAGGTCAGGACCATACTTTGGACCCCGGTGCTGGCTCTGCCCTCAGCTCTGTGCCTGTCCCCTGGGCACCTCGGGCACCAAGATGACCTCTGAGCTTGGAGAACACCCAGAAACATCCCCGAGAGACTTCTGGCAGGTGCTTTGGCCTGAAATAAAGCCAGGGGAAAGGAAACACAACTGCCATGCAGGATTATGAAACATTGCCATTAAGTTTAATGCCTTCGTAACAAAGAATGCCATATTTATTATCACAAATAAATCCATGGATTTAACACCCATCAGGCTTTAGACTTTATTTTTCCATATAAAATAAATATGGCTAGAGTATAAGATTATGACTGCACCATAATTTTCTAAAACTATTTAATTTTAGTGCAGTTCTAACTGCCCCCAGGCTGTAAACCTGGACACAGAGAGGAACCACCTCACTCCCGGAAGAACATTCGCCCCACTGCGTGCGGCGGCCAACAAGGTGGGCTTTCCCGCACAACTGCTGGGTTTCATCACTGTTTAATGAATTGTTGCACTCTTTATAGGGTAAACAATAAATTGCACATGATTTATCATATTACCCAATAAATCATGTGACAAATCATTAGGCAGAGTGATAAAATCAAGTGTTTTAGAAATAAGTTAATCTATGATGCCAATGTGTAAACTAAACAGTTGCTTAAAAACCCTATTTACTAATCATTTTTACATAAAGAAAGATTAATGATTATGTAGATTAAATGTGTACTTATTCCTATAAACATCAGACAGCCATGTGCCCTGTTGGCCTTCCCATTTCAGCCAAGGGCCCCCGAAAGCTTTCCTCCTTCCGCACAAGCCCATCTGCCTCCTTCTCCTCCTTGGATTTGCTCTGCCCAGGAAAGGAGGCTGGAGAAGCCGGGGCAAGAGAAAGAAGTGGTTAATGAGGAGTGTGTCACCAGAGGGGTCTGGTGGAGAGGCTGTTCTCACTGTAAATTCTGTAATACACTAATTAACACTTTCATTAGGGCTTGGAGACAGGTTCCAATGCTGCCTGCTTTTCCAGCCCGCCTTCGACCCAGTGCTCTTTCTCACTTGTGACAACTATGTTTATAGCTTCTCTGCCCATCGAGCTGGCTGGCACATCGAATTACCCTCAAGAGTACATGGGCATCACGTCACATTTGCGTGCCCAATATCATACGTGACGAGCTGAGCCACCGCCAGGGCCTTTAATGCACATCCCACAGACGGCCGGCCCCCGGAATGCATAGGCAGATATTAAGCTAAATCTTTTTGGAGTCAAGCTTGTTTCACGTCAGTTACACAAACATATTGGTTCCTTTAAAAGAACAAATGCTTTGTGAGTAAGGAAACGAGTCCAGGAATGAAACCTGAGAAATCATTCCACGCGTCAACTCAGACCTTCCTTCCAAAGGCTCTCTTCTTAGGATGAGGGGGAGAGACGGTTTGGCTTCTAGAATATGAGTTTTGAGCCACGTTCATTATGAACTCTGGACGTTGCTAGGCAGTGTAAAGGGAGAGAGAGGGAGAGCCCTGGTGAGTCTAACTAGGAAGACCATCAGAATATCAGAGAAGAGCTATTTTCCTCTCTTGCATGAAAATGCCCCTAAGCTTCCCAGATAGTGCCTCTGCCTTTGGATTCCCCCAACATCACAAATCAATCCCTGAAGGTGATCCTAGCGATGCAGAGAGAAGTGAACCCACCTCAGACGGGTTCTAAAGCCCACCTTCTCTTTCACATGAAGTCCATGTTAAATTACATGGGAAGATGCTAATCACCACCCTCGGTACCCCAGCAAAGCAGTCACTGAGAGATCGGGGAAAGCATGGGAGGTGAGAAAGGAGTCAAGGATTACATGGCATTGTCATTCTTCAGAAAAGCTCTAAAAAGATGAAATGGATGAATTTTACCAACAACTTTGATTTCAATGAATTACCTGAAAAATATTGCCGCCAAGGCAGAAATCCAAGAAATGAGCTTTTACACGTGGTCTTTAGCCCTTCCCAAGAGGCAGAACAGTAGGAGTTCAGGGAGGAACATAATAGGAGTTCCAAGTCCCTTTATAACCAGGATGCATGGCTTCTCCTTTACTGCTGCCCTTTTAAGTGGCCATGAGCTGCAGACTCAGAGGAACGGTGTCCAACTGCCCAGACAAAACTGGAAGAAGCTTCAAAATAAGTTCTGTTTCTTCATGCCCAGAAAAGAGATAGGCAAAGCGACAATACACTTTCCATTTTACTTTCCCTTATTCTTCTCCAGCCCACCTCCAAATCCACTCTGATTCACATTTCACAATACCACCTACATGAGGCAGGATGGGTTGAGTTTTGCTTCAGTAATATACAATCTCAAAATCTCAGTTGCTTAAAACACGCTATTATTTCTTGCTCATGCAATGACCCTGTGGGCCCCGGGAACACTTGGAGACAGGTGTCTGCCCTGCAGGGGTGCAGTGATTCTGTCTGCCTCGGTGGGAAGTTCCTGCCATGGGACCGCACACTTTTCCAGTCCCTGAGGAAGACAGCACACAGAAGGGAGCACTAGCTCTTGCATGCTTTCACCGGAAATGACAGACCATTTCACTGGCCAGAATGAAACCCATGGTCATTCCTAACTTCAAGGATGAGGAAGTATAATTCTCCATATGCCAGAGGTAGAGAAGAAGTAAATATTGTTGAACATTTGTAGTTGACCACACCCCCTTCCGAAAGCACCCTTCTCTGCCGCCATGCTGTTCCCTGAAAAAACAACGAAGCAGAGAGCTCTGTTAGTAGAGCTTACTTCCCAACACCTTGCTGGACTGCTTCCATCCTCAGAGCTATGGTGCATTTGCTCCATCAGGGATGGTGAGAGGCACATTTGGGTAGTGGTCAACTCTACAAAGAGGCAATATACCCTAATGGTCAAGAGCGTGGATTCCAGAGTTGGACAGTCTGCACTTGAACTCCAGCTCTGATACTTATCACCAGTATGGCCTTGGGCAAGTTAATTAACTTCTTTCTACCTCAATTTGCTAATTGTCAATGTGGAGCTAATGATGGTGCCTAACTTGTAGGGTATTCGTGAGGATTAATTACATTAATACATGTGAAGCCCTTGGCACTGAGTGAGTGCCATAGAAATGTTTTCTATGACTGCAGTGCTTTACAATCTGCAAGGGACCCTCACAACCATTGGCCTGTTTGGTCATTACAATTTATCTATGGGACAAGCTCACCCTATCTCCTATATCTCCCCCCCACCCACACCATCTCAGACAGAGGCCAGAGATGAAAGAAGAATGTTGACTTGTTTAAAGGCTGGGGAAGGACTTTAGAAATTAATTTGGGGAGAAATTATTTGCTCTGCCTATGAAAATGAGAGGGTTTTGAAGGAATGTGGTGGAAACTCTCATACCTGCCCAAGAGCCTCTATGTTCCCTCCATTTCCCAGCCCCCTTGTAGTTGAATGGGCCCTATGGATAGTTAAGGCCAGTGAGTTGGGAGCAGAAGTAACACGGCTACCTTCGGGGCACAGGGTTTTTTGCACTTACCAGGTTCTCCAGCACTCTCCTCTCCCATCACAAGAACAGGGGAGACCCCACGTTGAGAAGGTGAAGCCTGGATTGCTGAGCTGGCCCTGGAGGATGCTTTTGCTGAACGCCTACAGTGCAACTGATCTGTGAGAACTTTTGTGGAGCTAATCCCTGACGTCTTGGAGTTATTTGTTTTTACAGCATACCCTAGCCTAAGCGGGATACTACAGAGGGGTTTTCTTCTGAAAGCAAAGGGCAAAGAACGGAGGAGATGGCCAAGCCAGATAGAGTGGCTGGAAGTCTCTTAAGAACAAGAGTGACTCATAAAATTTTAAGCTGTTAGCATTGCTATGATGTAAATGTCCTCTATCTCTCCTTCTCTGTTTTGATTTCATTCTGGTTGTGTTTTTATTTGGTAAGTTTTTGCACAGGAACAGCACTGGAAACATCACCAGAAGGCAACAGCTACAAGTCACAGCACAGAATCCTGAGGTAGAAGCTGGAGCTAGCCCTACTCATGATAGCATAACAATATACTCCCTGCAGATATCTCAGAGGGGACATTCAGCTTTCCAGAGGTGACTCAAGTCAATATTTGTCAATCTGATTTTACCTTAAGAGGTATGCTGATCCTAAGTCATGAAAACCTGAGTTAGGGTGAACAGCATTTAATATCATCTCACATTTATGGATGACAGAAAAACAAAGATATGGACAGAGTAACTTTGCCAAAGTCACACGAAAAAGAGTGTGGTGAACTTGGTACTAGAACTCAGATCTTTTGTGCCCAACCCACTATAATGCTCTTAGTGTACATATGTAGACCAATCTCAATAGAGTCAAGGTCAATGACCCCTATGTTGATAAATCCAATGGTAAATCTTCAGTCCTTGCTGGTTTGACAAATCCATGGCCTGTGGCACAACTAATTATTCCCTATTCCTTGGGAAACTTTCTCATTTGGCTTTCAGTACACGACACTCCCTTGGTTTTCCTCCTACATCATTGGTTGCAATTTCTGTCTCCTTTGCTGAATCTTCCTCACTTCCTCAACCCCCATGGAGAGGTGCTTCAGAGTTCAGCCTGTGGACCTCTTTCCTTAACTCTATATATTCACTCTGTTGATGAGTACATCTAGTTTCATAGCTTTAATTTCCATCCATATACTGATAAACTCAACAAATTTATAACTCCAGGCAGGACCTCTCCCTTGAACTTGAGAATCATATATCCAGCTGCTTACCTGGCCTGCCACATAGGTTTCTAATGGGCATTTGCACATTTAACGTGTCCAAAATTGAGCTCCTGTTTTGTTTTTTGTTTTTCCTCACTCAGCCTACTCCTACACAGATTTCTATATCTCAGCCTTCCCTTTACCCAGCTCCAAAAACTTGGAACCATCCCCAACTATTCGCTCTCTTTCACCCCACATCCAGCCCATAAGCAAACCCTGTTGGCTCTTCAACAGCTTGAAAGGGCGTGCAACAGGCATCGTGATCCAAAACATCATTTTTACTTGTCTGTGTCTTTGTGTTAGCCTCTTAACTGGTCTGCTGGGGTCACTTCTTTCAAGTCCTTGCTCAAATATCACTTTCAACATGAAGCCTTCCTTAAACACCAAATTTAAAGTTGACCAATCCTCTTTCCACTGACACCCCATAGGCTCCTACTCCCAGCACCTAGAACCTTATACCATGTTACACAGTTTAATTACTTTATTTATACTCTATCTCCTTCCTACTAGGATGTGATCTATAACAGGGATTTCTTTTTCTTTTTACCATATCCCCAGGGGCATACGACAGTATATGGCACAGAGAAGATGTTCCATAGCTCCCTGTTGAATGAGTGAATATGTGGCCCACAAGCATTCCCCAGCCTAGGCCCCTCACCCTCTACTCTCAACTTCTAGTCTCTGTCTGGTTGAATTTCCTCTCATCCTTCTCTTCTTCTCCACTCAGGTATTTCAACCTGATGTCTTGGGAGACAAGCTGACTGGCTTCTTCTGCTCCTCTCCTTGCTTCTTAAATAGTCTTCCTGGCTCCTGACAGTGGAGGAGAGAATCACCTCTGCTCCCTCATCAGACTCAAGGCCTTGATATTTTTTCTCCACTCACCAAGCTCATGCTCTGCTTGTCTGGAACTGGGATTGGAAATGTTGTGGCCCAGCAATTTCTTCTCCTTTGCCATGACATTTTTCCTGACTATTCCAACCCATATTGACTTCCCCCATCTCTGAATTACTTTAGGGCACAACTGATATAATAATTAGCATTTACATACATCTCTCCTTAAATGTTTGTATCAATGATTCTAGGGAAATACTATTATTACCCATTTACCAACAAGGAAACTGAGGCCCAGAGATTATAAAGCTACTTATCCAAGTTACAAAGAGTGAAAATTCTAAGGCAAGCAGGCCTAAATTTGAGTTTTGTGCCCTTCCTTAACTCCATCACACTTACTGTGAGAACCAAAGCTAAATTGTTGGTCATGTCTAGTTATTTCCTGGCGGGGGGACCTCAAATCCTTAGTGGCCCATGTACAGGACTGTCATACCCTTGATCTGCTAGTCTGTGACATCAGTGTAGCCTGGCCATGCATGGCTACCTGGAGACTTTCTGCCAGATTCACCAGATTTGGTGGCCTTGTGGGGAAGTGTAGGAAATGAGACAACTTCCAGAGCTGTTGTACAAGAAAGGAGGCCGTGTTGGGAAAGCACCCACAGGGAAGCCAGAAAATGAGCCCCTTGTTGTCTTCCCCTCCTGCTTCACTCCTGCACGTTGCTGGAAACCAGAATGGCGCATACATGCTCATTACCTTGGGCAAAGAAGAGACAAGTATGTCTGTTCATTTTCCCAACCAAGTGATTTTCTCTTCCTCAAGTGATATTTTTAACCTATTGTTATGAGAGTCTCAGACACCTCTGGAAGGAGCCAAGACAAATTCATCCATCCGCCTACCACTTACTGACCGATGTTTGTTTATTGATGCCTACCTCTGTACTCGGTCATGAGGGAAATATAAGTCTTTCTTTTCTAGGGATTACAAAGAAGCTGATACAAGTGACAAGTCAAAGAGTAGGATAAGTTACTGTATCCATGCACTGTGCTTTACAGTTCATAAATCGTGCTCTCATCCGTCTCATCTTAACCTCAACCTTGGCTGTAGACAATGTGCCAGTGACGAGCTTTATCCAAAATCAGAGTACATATGCAGATGATTCAAGTTTTCAGACCCAGTTTTCAGACTTCGAGTCCAATGCTCTTTATATGAGTCTACACCAGCCCATTCCATCCTAATGCCTATGTAAGTGATAGACTCGGACAACAGGAGGGATCTGTCCTTTATTGACTATTTCATGAAGGCCAACACTCAACCAAAGCTACTTGTGCTGACACCTTGCCTTGGGTCTCCAACACGGCTGTAATCCCCAGAAGACAGACACAACTCCTTGTACTTCATTTGTATCCCCAAAGAACTTCCAGCAATTCTCTGGAGACTAAGCAATGCTCAGGTCCCATCAGTGCTCTCCCTTAGCCATGGAGTCTTCCTCGGCTGCTTCAGTCCACACAGACCCAGCTTATCTCCAAAGCAGGTATGCAGTAGGTGCTCAATTACCACATGTTGGATGAGGGAATACAGAGCAAGTGTGACTGTGGGCTGCAGCATCACTCATGACCATTATTTTTATCCCTATCTCCTCCCATTTGTGACCTTATCCTTCCTCTTCAGTTTGGGAAACAGGCCAGCCTTGGGAACAAGAGAGGGTTCCAGCATGTTTCTGTCTAGGGACACTGGATGTCTTCCAATGTGGCCAAGAGAATCAACCATAGGCCCTTCAAACATAACATGCTGTTCCTCTAACATGCATGTCCTTGTTGGCTCAGGCACCAGCCTTTCCACTCTGAAGCAGTCTTTCTATCCTTGACGTCGACTGTCAACATCTCAGATGGGGACTTGGGACTTTGCCACACAGGGTGCCTTTGTGGTTAGCGGCTCCACACAGCATGGTTTCAGTGGGTTTGGTGCAATCTATAAGGAGAGTAAAGAGCCTGCCCCCAATCAAGCAGCCAGTCCACACCCAAGCCAAGAAGAAAGCTAAAAGAGTCTCCACTCCCACTGCATGTTCTAACCACTAGACTGAGCTCCTGTTGCTTTTTCAAAAATGATTTGCTTTTAATTAAAATAGGAGCATAAATTATTTTTATCCCTGTATTATTGGGCGGTAAGTAAATTCACAGTAACTCACTGGATTTTTTAAAATCTATTTTAAATATAAACACACTGCCATATTTTCTGTGGGTTTGAAAGCTTATGTTAAGTTTGCAAATAAGTCAACTCCATAAAGATAACATCTTTCCCTAAAAAATGTGTTGCAATCTAATGGCATGCTATGGAAAATTAACATCTTATTAAGAACATACATGAACTGTCCCTCAGCTGAAAAGGTCCGGAGTCGACATAAATCCCTGACCTGCCCCTGAGGCCAAACCAGCTGACAAGGCAGCTTCCGAATTGTCTCCCCTCACTCCGGGGCTGCCCTCTGCAACCCTCACAAGACTGTTATTTCATTTTGAGTCATGCCAAACTTTATTTCTGAGCCTACCTTTTTACATGTCTGACAGGTCCGGTGTTCACCGAGGGGCTTGAATCACGTTGGTCCACCCTGAAGATACACCATCTCAGGTAGTGCTGCATGCAAACGTGCCCAGCTGTCCCTCTGAGCACCGGGGGTCCAGGCAAACTGCTGTAGGGGCATTGTCAGCCACACCTCCCGTGGCCCCAGTGACCAGCCCTCAGTGATGGGGACAGAACGCTAGAGTTCTCACCCATTACATGGATAATAAGAGCCCAAGGCCTCATAGGACCCAACATCACTTTTAGATGTAATGAGAGAGCTCAGGGCGCACCGTTGCCCAGGAGAAACCCCTCTTGCAGTCTTACCCCTGTGCATCCACTTCTCCCCAAATGTGGCTTATTTACCCAGCAGACTAACCAAGGGCCACGGCTCTTTCTTGTGTCTCTGTGGCAAATGTTTTCAGCACCCTTTCCTGGGCCCGAGCTTTGAGGGATTGAGCTGATGCCACACCCAAGCCTGCCTCGACCCTACTTCTCTCCCGGCCTCCCTGGACTGCTCGTCGTCAGAAATTTTACCAAAATAAAAAGTCTTATGTAGATACGAAAAGGGAAAAGCTGTCAAAACCTGCATGAGTTGTTTAAATACCATGAATAAGAACCAGTAACAATAGGCACATCAATGAAGATGTGTTTCCTTCAGACTTGGCCATGTGCCACCCAATGCGAGTCCCCCAGAAAACGCCACTCGGCGAACGAGGGAGTTTGGCTCACCCGCCCCTCCGCAGCACCCCCTCCCCAGTAAAACATTTTTGACAAGCAACTCATCTAGAGCCATTTCCCACAGCGTTCCTTTCATTTGCATTCTCATTAGAATAATGTGATTTCATGAAGTGGGAATGTGTAAGTCCTCGCCACACGGAGAGAACGCTGAACCCCAGATTCCAGGTGCCGGCCTGCCTCTCAGGATGCAGGGCAGCGGAGAGACGCTTGAGACCCAGCCACACTCAGGGAACAGACGGAAGCAGGGACCTCACAACCAAATGGTCTGATTGGGACCTTTTATGTAAATCTTCAGAATTGACCCAAACCAGAAAGGAAGTTTCAAAATGGAAGAAATGCTTTTTTTTTTTTTTTAAAGGTGGAGGGAAAGAGAGGGGGGGATCCTGGCATCAGAAAAGGGGAGAACAAAGTGATTTCACAGAAAATAAGAAAAGCATGCATTTTACTTTATCCTACTACTTTGTTTTCTTACAGATGCTTGCCCCTGATTTAAGATTTCCACATGCCAGCTTTTAAAAGTGTTATAATTGAATCAATTTCTCTAAGTCATTCCAAGGCATGACTTACCAAATAATTCTTTTAGTGTACCCCCTGTTTTCTTCCTGTTGTTGTTGTTGTTGTTAACGTACTTTTACTGAATGATGTCTTGTAAATATTTTTTGGTCACTTAAAAGCCAGGAATAAACAATGCAAACCGTGTTCCCCCACATCAGAAGCTGGTTTACATTTCTCTACTTTCATGGGAAGGGTTTCTTCTATTTCCTGAAGAACTGGAAAGGCTTATGAAGCCAAAAAACTTTGCAA
>NC_138384.1:35025397-35076109 GCF_054177405.1 Leptonychotes weddellii
TGAGAGATGCAGAGAAAGATCCCCACCGAAATCTCATGGTGAGGGAAGAATGGCTATGGACCAGCAAGCTTCCACCCAGCTTTCCAAAATCATGCCACTTCTGGTAGCCCAGCTGCCTCCTTTGCTGAAAACGTAATGATGTGCCCTTTCCATGCACCCCGCCACCCCAGCCAGTGGGCACTCACAATGAAAGGGGTTTGCTTTTATGAGTCAGAAGGAAGTAGGCCAACCTTTTTTTTCCATCTGTTGTTGCTAAGGCTTTTAGGCCAATGGCCCAGAACACCACCTAACACTAAAGTGACTGATAGCAAAGGTAAAGCAGCCATTCCCTGTGGCTGAGAGCTTACCGTCAGATGGGTGTGCGGCAAAACCAAACAAACAAAAATTCTCCCCAATTCAAAAGGGGAACCCTCCTACACTTTTGCTGGGAATGTAAGCTGGTGCGGCCACTCTGGAAAACAGTATGGAGGTTCCTCAAAAAGTTAAAAATAGAGCTACCCTATGACCCAGCAATTGCACTACTGGGTATTTACCCCAAAGATAACAAATGTAGGGATCCGAAGGGGTATGCGCACCCCGATGTTTATAGTAGCAATGTCCACAATAGCCAAACTATGGAAAGAGCCAAGATGTCCATCAACAGATGAATGGATAAAGAAGAGGTGGCATGTATATGTATATATATACATATACATATATATATACATATACATATATACATACAATGGAATATTATGCAGCCATCAAAAAATGAAATCTTGCCATTTGCAATGATGTGGATGGAACTAGAGGGTATTATGCTAAGGGAAATAAGTCAATCAGAGAAAGACATGTATCATATGACCTCACTGATATGAGGATTTCTTAATCTCAGGAAACAAATTGAGGGTTGCTGGAGTGGTGGGGGGTGGGAGGGATGGGGTGGCTGGGTGATGGACATTAGGAGGGTATGTGCTCTGGTAAGCGCTGTGAATTGTGCAAGACTGTTGAATCACAGATCTGTACCTCTGAAACAATTAATACATTATATGTTAAAAAGAAAAAGAAGAAGGAGAAGGTGGTAGAAAGGGGAAAATGAAAGGGAGGAAATTGGAGGGGGAGACGAACCATGAGAGACTGTGGACTCTGAGAAACAAACTGAGGGTTTTAGAGGGGCGGGGGTGGGGGGATGGGTTACCCTGGTGATGGGTATTAAGGAGGGCATGTACTGAATGGAGCACTGGGTGTTATACGCAAACAATGAATCATGGAACACTACATCAAAAACTAATGATGCAATATATGGTGACTAACATAATAAAGTAAAATTTTAAAAAATAAAAATAAAATAAAATAATCAAAACAAATTCTCCCCAATTCAAAGAACCTCAAGATCTCTGAATTCAGTTAACCGGTCCCCATGGCCAGGCCTGCTCTCTAACCGGGACTGTGATATTGGGCGTGCCAGGTGCCAGAGTCTGTTCTCAGACAAACGGCCGGTACAAAGAACTGCGGTACCAGAAGACAAACAGCATGCCACGTTTTCAAGGCATCTTGACCGCTCATTTGGGGTGGAAGACAGAGGTGTCCGAATGAGACAATCTCCTACCTAAATTGGACAATGCTCCTGCCTACAGTAGACTCACATTTTAACTCAATACGGAGCACTGACCATCAGATCAGGGGGCACCAGGTTTTATCCAGATGTTCTCTATGCTTTCCATGGCAGTCAGGCGGTAGCCACGTGGCATGACTTCTAGACCTAATCCTAAGCCTTGAATACCCAATACCATCCTCGGGGAAGCTTTGCAAAATGCCCATACCTGAGCCCAGTCACCAAAGATTCCCGTGTAATCAGCTTGGGGTGGAAATGAATGTGGGAATTATTATCAAGTTCCTGGTGATTTGTACACACAGGCAGGGTTGAGAATGGGTGTCTTAGACCAGTGAGTCTCACACATGTTGGTCCCAGGACTCTTAAGAACGTAAATATTCTGAAGTTTATTGAAGACCCTGAAGTGCTTTTGTTTAGGTGGACCATTAGAAATCAAAACTAAGAAAATTTTCATATAGTCACTTAATAATCTGTTTAAAAAGAACAGTGAGCCTATTATATACAAACATATCTAGAATGTTTTCATGAGAAAAATAACAATATGTTCAAAAAATTAGTGACAAGAGTGGCGTCATTGTACATTTTTGCAAGCATCTTTTGTGATTGGCTTAATAAAAGACAGCTGGATTCCCATGTCTGCTTCCACAAGCAGTCTGTTGCAATATGTTGTTTTCGTTCAAATCTACGGAGAAAATCTGATCTCACACAGCTCTGTGGTTGGAAAAAGGGAGGTGTGTGTTCACAGCCCTTTCAGATAATTGTGGATAATCTTCTTTGATACTACACCAAAACGCAGTAACTGGTAGTTTCTTAAAGGTTAGTTGCAATGTGGAATCTGAAAATATGCGAACGTTGTGCATTGTGTTACATTCAGACCCACTGAGTTCTCTTATTTGACTGAACTGTTTACCCTTGCATGATTTTGCAACAACAAGCATCGGTCACTTAAAAAGTATCAGTTCAACGCAATACACCAATATTCCACCGTTGATGCAATTTATTAGACAATATTTAAAAAAGTCACATTCATTAAGTATCTCTTTAAGTATTGGAAAGCTGTCAAGCTCACGGTGGCTGATTACAAGTTTTTCAAAATTCCTGAAAGCTTGAATTTTTATCACTGGCAACAAATACTGTCAGTTATTTTCCTGGAAGTGACAGGATTCATTTGTTCCTTTTCCAGAAAATGTCTGCCAAATAGTCAAGTTTGAATAACCATAGTTTGTCTATCGGTTGTTCTTTCAAGTAAAAATGGTGTCCCGTGAAAAAAGCAGCTAGTCCAGCTCACAAGTCACAAGACGAAACAGGTGCTTTTCCTTCAAGGCTTCAGTGTGGGGCAGGATTAAGCACACACTCTGTGTGCGAAGGCTGAGATTTAATAAAATTAATAACTTTCAGGGCTTCAACAAGTATATTCTTTATCTTTCCAAATTCAGAATCTTTTTATATATTACATTTAATAATGCATAAACATTAACATTTATGCATGTATATATACATTTATTTTTCATTGTGGCAGAATACACATAACATCAAATTTACCATCTTCCCCATTTTTATGTGTGCAGCTCGGTGGCATTAAGTACACCCGCCCTGTGGCGCAACCGTCCCCACCATCCGTCTCCAGAACTCTCTTCAACTTGCAGAAGGGGAACTCTGTACCCGTTAAACACGATCTCTCCATCTCCCCTCCTCCCCTGATGCCCTGGCAACCACCATCCTACCTCCTATCGACTAATTTGACTATTCTGAGCGCTTTATATGATTGGGATCCTCCAGGGTTTGTCTTTTTGTGACTAACTTATTTCACTCACCATAATGTCCTGAAGGTTCTTCCAGGTCGTAGCATGAGTCAGAATTCCCTTCCTCGTGAGGGCTGAACATCACGCTACGTGCACACACCGCACGAGGTGCTGTCTTCAGGGAAAGTGGCTTTTGCTCTCTCTGGACATGCGTGGCAGCGAGGAACACCGTGCAGTGGGGGGCCGAGGGGGGGCGCTGCTCCCTCAACTCACACTAAGGCCCCAGCACTTTTACTGACCATGGGCGCAAAATGAAAAGGCAAATAATGTCTTCGTATTATTAGGAAGATAATTTTGGCCTCGCAGATCCCCGAGAGAGTCTCGGCAAATGTATGGCTTGGGATCTATGCAGCAGTTTCCATCTGTGTTTACTGATTTTAACCTGAGGACCGTAGGCCTTTGGGATAATACAGGAGAGAGTCTTCACAAAGAGGAAAGAGCAAAAAGAAAAAGGAAACGGGCTTAGAGTAGTCCTATAGCCTGGAGAAAACCATCATCAGCATTTATGCTGGTCTCTTTTCTTCTAACGTTTTCTTATAAAGGCCGTGTTCCTCAACTGCTCTGCGGCTAGAATGCTAGAAAGCAGGGCGTGGGCTAAAGATACTTTGCTGGGCAGATATTTTTATTCTGTCTATAAGCTCCATAAGAACAGGAGACAGCTAAATTCGGGGCTAAGCCAGCATTTGGAAATGCAGATTTAATTAATTCGGTAGAAATATTTAGAGAATATTTGTCTTTCCATTGTTTGTTCCCTGCTCTCTTGGTAGGGGGAGGGTGAGAATCCCTAATTCTTTATCTTTGAAGGCCTTGTTTTTAAAGCATGGGTAATGCTGGTCTCCCACCGGCTGGGGGACGATCCTGGGCATAGTCTCTGCTCAGTGCCTGGCAAGGGGCTGGCGTGGAGTGGGAGTGTGCCCCGTGCTAGTTGGCTTTTAATAAATACTAATGTAAATAACAACCATAGAGTAGTACTTCTTATTACGCATCCATCTATCTCATCCTTCCAGTGGCATAAGAGGCCGACTCAGCCACCCCCCTCCGATGAGGAAATAGGGGTTCACAAACCCCGAGTGACCTCCCAGAGCTGCAGGATGCAGACGCAGGACCCCGAGTGGCCAGCTCTACCACGAGGGCACCTGAAAGGGGCCCCTGTATATCGCATTCTCTAGCGTTGTCACACCCCCCACCATCCCATTAATATTTCTCCGTTAAAATGACTCACTTTTTTAAAAAGGAAATTCAAATGACCACCATCAAAGTAAAATGAACATTGCTTGCCACGGAGAGCCCAAGTTTGGAAAGATAACAACCAAATTACCTACACAGCTATTTAAATAAAGGATGTTTTCCTCAACGTCGCTTGCAATCACCTTGGGTTGGCCCCCGGAGCGTGTGCACCCCCTCCAGGCTCCTGGTTCTGGGGAGACCACGGAAGCTCCAGGACTTGTGGGACGAGGCTGGAAACACCTGGGGCTGCGGCAACAGCTGAGAGCTTTTACAAATCGGATACACAACTCGGGATATGACATCATCTGTGTTCCTGAAATCCAAATCCTTCTCAGGCCAAACCTTCAAGATACACGCAAATATTTATAGGTATCTGTTCAGGGAGCAGCAGAGGTCTGTGTCAGAGCGGGTAAGGCACAGAGAATGCAGTTAACTATTCCGCAGAACGCAGAGCTGGGATAGAGAGGTCAGCATGAGGATGTAGCTCAGAGGCCAAGAGGAGGCTCCTGGTCATCTGTGCCATGGGCATGGGTGGCCCTCACTGGCGGGGCTCCAGCGCTGAGTGTCTGTGGGTGCCCTGTGCCCTGAGCCACGGCTGGACAATGACAGTACTTCCTTCACGAGGGCCTGAGGTCTATCAGGAAACCCCCCCACACACACTACTGGTCACACGCAATAGCTGGTCCATACATGCTCTTAGCAGGAGAGGTTGTGCTGCCCTACCTAGGAGAGCAACCCAGGGGCCCCCCGCCAGGCAGATAAGGAGCAGGAGCTCACCTCTTTGGGGAGCTCGATGTAGGTGGGGCAGGAGAACCGGGTTTTTTTTGTTTTTTTTTTAAGATTTATTTATTTGACAGAGAGAGACACAGCGAGAGAGGGAACACAAGCAGGGGGAGCGGGAGAGGGAGAAGCAGGCTTCCCGCAGAGCAGGGAGCCCGATGCGGGGCTCGATCCCAGGACCCTGAGATCATGACCTGAGCTGAAGGCAGACGCTTAACGACTGAGCCACCCAGGCGCCCCGTGGAGAACCGGTTTTGAAGGGAAGAAGACAAGCAAGTGATGAAAGGATTATCAACCTGTGTTACCCACCACACCTGCTCCCAACAGCCTCACAAAGGAACGCTTAATTCTCACGAAACAGTAAGCAGTTGTCCTCTTAATAAAACAGCAATCTTTAAAACCCATCATTCCAGCCAAATGCCATGGCCTTCCCTAATAAACATGGAAGGCTGTGTGGCCGGCTGGATTAATTAATACCCACAGGTTCCTGACCTTTTCCTGTCCACGTGGACAATCAGTCCCCCCAAGACAGATGACCTGCTCACACGCCTTCTTCCATGATGTATGTGTGTCCTTCTCATGCACGAGACGAGGGACAAGGATCCAGTCCCCGGCCTGGTTTGCTTTCCATTCCCAAATAAAAGGAACATAAAGATAAAAATACAGCTTGCCCTTCCTTGGCCTCCCCTCATTGCACAACCAGACCTTTATAAGGAAATCAGCATTTGCTCCAACAACCAAGGAAATCATGCTGTCTTCTGTTGAAAGAGTGATGCTTCATTTTCTTTTTCTTGAGCAAAGTTCCTACCCCAGGAAATAGCAACCATGGTCTCTTTCTCCTACTTGCTGGAGAAAAGCATATCTGAGCAAGGGTCTTGGCTAGAGAGTTGGCAAGTCTGTGCCTCTGTGCTCATGTCAGGAGTAGGCATTGCCTCCAGATGGGGCATTTGGAGAGGCCTCTGTTAGTGGGCAAGCAGGAGAATCCTCAAACTAGGAAACAGCACCCACGATCTCTATGGTCCCCATGTTCGCCACTGCACCCTCTGCGCTGCTTTCACAGGCACTAGACATTTACCAACAGCAGACCTAGCCCTATTGTGTTCTAATTCATACTGAAGTATGAATGGGCATCCCCAGCATAATGGAGAGTAGGACAGGGAGGGCAAATGGATGGAAGGAGGCATCTCACTTTACTATATTAGATTGCCCTAGGTTCCAATATCACAGCCCAAGGCCACCAAAAGAAAAAAAATCATTTGTACCATTCAGAAACATAATAGGAACTGAAACTTGAAAATACATGAAACAGCTACAAAAATGATACAAACATGCATGCTGGAAGTGTTTGACCTGGGGCAGCATAAACATTGCAATTGTTTGTAGTGAAGGTAGAAAATAAAAGTAGGAAAACATGCGAGCCTCACCTTGTGGTCAACCCCTCCCTCTGACTTGGGTCTGAGCAGGGGAGTGCTCAAAGTGCAGCCGCGAGAGCCTGGGTTCAGATCCCGATTATATCATCCCCCCAGCCCCCAGCTACTTGGTCCTGATCAACTAAGTTCAACTTTTCTGCTTTAGTTTCCTATTCCATAAAGTGGGTATCATAATAACATGTACCTCATAGGCTGTTGCGAGGATTCTGGGAGCTAAGACTTAGATAGAACATTGCCTGGCTCCCACAGAACATTTAATAACCTTGAGCCACTCATAGCGGCAGCCTGCACCTCAGACTGCTGTGAAGGAAACCCTTTATAAATGAGAACCCAAACTTTCAAAGGAAACATCTGTTTCTTATATGTTAAAAAAGAAGAAGAAGAAGAAGAAGAAGACAGTAGGAAGGGAAAAGTGAAGGGGGGGAAATCGGAGGGGTAGACAAAACATGAGAGACTATGGACTCTGAGGGTTCTGGAGGGGAGGGGTGTGGGAAGATGAGTTGGCCTGGTGATGGGTTTTAAAGAGGGCACGTACTGCATGGAGCACTGGGTGTTATATACAAACAATGAATCATGGAACACTACATCAAAAACTAATGATGTAATGTATGGGGATTAACATAACATAATAAAAAAAATAAATTAAAATTAAAAAAAAAAGAAACATCTGTCTCCATGGGGCAGGAAACATTGAGTGTTCCTCTCCCAACTACCACCCACCTGCCCAGCAACCCTCTCCTCTTCCACCTGCTCACCGGTGGGGCTGTAAGCCCTTCACTAGGCAGAGGCAGGTGAAGGAATGATGGCTCGGGAAAGGAAAGGATCAGGCTTATCTCCTGCCTCCCTCCCTTCCAACCCGAGAGTTCACACAAGTCACCGGACTCTGTGAGTGGAGCTTCCTCATCTGCTCTGCTACCTGGAAGGAGGTAACAGGTGTATATAAACACGTGGTTCTGGAAGCTTGACCTTCTAAACTTTATGACTCTGGGGTCACAATCAGGCTCCCTGGAGTGGGGCCAACACAAGTGTATGTTTTAGAAATAAAGTATCCCCAGGTGATTGTGATCATCTCCCTAGCTCAGGACACCTGGGTTGGGACACCACGACCAGAAGGAATGACTGTGACGACCATGAGGACAGCCACTTCTGGAGCACTCTGCCGTGCCTGTATCAGCCCCCGCCCCCCCCCACACAGGTGGAGTCCCCCCTGTCCACCACACAACTCCCCACACCCTTCGGCTCCCAGGCCTCAACAGAGAGACTCGTAGGAGGCAAGTCATCATCCCCAGCTAAGTTTTACGAGTGCCCCGGGCAGAGACAACCACACAGAATAATACCATCGTGGTCAATGGGCCCCAGAAGAGGGCCATGCTTCTTGCCATCATCCAGCCTTCTTTTGCTCTGGCTGCCAGGAAGCTGAAAAAATAAAAAGTTAAACTAGAGCCACTTTAGCTAGAGAAACCTAACCCATAGCCTAGGTTTGTTTATTTCTTCTGTTATTCTTTCTGTTTATTCTTCTATTTTTTTTTCTATTTCAAAAGCATTATTGAAATATTCTATTAAAAACGTAGTTGTGTCAAAAGCTAATCGGCAGAGTTCTCTGGCAAGAGAGAGAAGACCCCAGAGCTGCTGAGAAATAGGGTTTTAGAGCACAGCCCTAAAATATGCCAAAGTTCAGTCTAGAAGTTTCAGGGGACTGATGTTTCAGTGAATCCCTCTTAAATCCCCTCAACTAGAGGAATGGCAGCAATAAAGGAGCAGGGGCAGGTGAAACAGGAGTCAGAACTCCCAGGTTCGAGACCTGATGGACCATTTGGCAGCAGTGTGATCTTCCGGTACCTCAATTATCTGACCTCCGAAATGGGATCTGGTGGCAATAACAAGGCCAGCTCCCCCCGGGCATCTGATTCTGTGGGATTGCCACAGGGGCCGCATGGACGAAAGGACGCCACCGACCTTGGGACACAACGGGGCACTGAGCTTCCTTGCCCCATTTTCGTAAGGATTTCATCTTCATCTCTCTTGCTGATGCCCGAAGGTCTGGCTTCGAAAAGACTCATTAGGAGAATCCGTAAGTGACACTCTTCTCTCTAGGCTTCTGTTTCCTTGGCCCACGAAGGAAAGATTAAAAAGTCCTTATCCGCGTCCCCAAGTGGGCGGTGGTCCAAAAACAAGGCCAGTTCTTCACATGTACCCCTCGCAGCCACCCGATAAAGTAAGTGTTATTTACTATCAAACGCACTTTAGAGGCAAGGAGATTGAGATACGGAGAGCTTGAGAAATGACCAAGGGTCACACAGCAATTCATTCCCAGGCAGTGTGGCCCCAGAGTCGGGCTCTTAACTATACTTCTTCTGCAGTGAGAGGGGGCTGGGAAGTACCAACAGGAGGGAAGCCTTCTCTGCCCAAAAGAACTCCTCTTCCAAGGTAGCAGTGCCCTCAGGGGACATGTGCTCTTGGATGGTGGCAGGGCCCAAGGGGGCGGGACCCGGGGCAGGTGGCGCACCTGCCAGTACCTGTCAGGGCTGGATCCCCTAGATGTCAAGGCCATCTCCACCGTCCCTGGTTTGGCCAGACATAATGGAAAGACACTGCAGACACCAGCCAAGCCCACACGATGACAGGGTGAGTCTCCCAGACACAAGATTGAAGAAGGATGGCAGGCACAGAGATCCCCTGTCGAATGAGTCCGCTGAAGTGCCCGCGCCGGCAGGACAGACCCCTGGTGTGTGAGGCAGGAGAGTGGGGAGACCCCTGGAGGGTGCTGGTGGGGAAAGCGTGAAGGGGTTTTCTGGCCTTCTAGTTCTTAATCTGGGTGCTAGTTACATGGGTGTGCTCTGCTTGTGGAGCTGGGCTCTCGTAATCAGTGTACTTCTCAGTCTCGGTATTACACTTCAGTAAATATCTGAAAAGGGGCGTTCCAGCTCTAGGCAGAAAAAAGCAGAAATGCTGGAAATCAGAGGTGCCCTCTTGCATTTGCACCTTAGCACCAGATCTAAATGCTTCAAAGAATAAATAACTAGAGATACCAAATGTTTGCTCCCTTGGCTTTCACACAATGGAATCAATGGGACTCCTTGAAAGATGCACAGACAAGTTTCAAAACAGAGAAGGCACCAGCGGAGGTCGGCGGCGCTCTTTTCCTACTGCACAGAACAACCCTCTGCCCAGATTGTAAATTAAATAATTGTGCGATTGTTTGGTGACTATCCCTTTGTGGGTTCCATGAAGCTGGGACTGAGTCTGGGATGCGCAATGCAGAGATCCGTAGGTGTTCTAGGAATACTGGGAGCAAGAAACGGTGAATGAGTATGTATTGGTCCTGACGACCCCTGTGGGTTCTGCTCACACCTCGTGCTCCCCACTCTCCTTCCGCTCTTCCTGGTGCTCGTTCTCTCGCTCCCCCCGACCCCTCTCTCTCTGTCACACACGTGCACACACACACACGCACACACACACTGACCAAGGGGCCACAGCAGCAGCCTCGGACCACATATGTTTCTCCAAGGGATCCTGTGTTTCCTGTTCCCCAGATGTCCTGGCAGTGAGAACTGCTGACAAGTGTCTCAGGACCGGGACAGAAGGAGCCCCAGCAGACAATGCTCCAAGCCCTTGCACAAGACCTCTGATCAGGTGGCCATGGCCTTCTGGGCGTCCCTGCAGCCCCAGGGGACCTCTCATCCCCCCCAGCAAGAAGGAGCCCCAGTGGTTCGGACTTCCTGTTTCCTAGATGCAATTTTTGCCCCTCATAGGCATGGATCTATGGCTGTAGATTTCACCATCGGGTTGGCAATGTCTCCACATGCTCAGCAAAGCAAGCACAAGGCTGTGGCTCACATTCATGTGAGGGGGGATCTGGGTGTCCCCCACCTCTGTGTTTTGTGTTGGAACTCCTGCCTCACCCCTGTCACCCAACAGCTCCTCGGGTGCCTGTTTCAGCAGCTGTGGCTTCTGTTCCCTTCTCTACTACCCCCTGCAAGGCGAACACCCCGCCATGGGTCGAGAGGGGGCCAGCCCACCTGCCCGGAACTCTGGCACTGCAAGCGGCCCCCGCCCCAGCGGGCAGACCCTCTCTGCCTCCTCTTCCCATTGCAATTGCCTGTTGCGCCCCCGTCTTCAGAAGCCCTTCTTGCCCCTGTCAGCACCACTGTGATTGGGTGCTCCACTGTGGGACGGCCAAGTTTATATGCTGTCAGGCACTTTATATCCCCCATAACTCTGCCTCCCAAGCCCTCCTGTGCATGTGTTTAATTTTTACAATCAAGAAGACGGATGGGGAGAGTGACAGCCCAGACACCCTGGAGGGGTGGGCCCCGGCCCTGCCTCGGCGGAACCTGGGCATGAATTCCATCAGTGACCTGAGGTTGTATTTTATGCATAACACCCCAGTGGTTTTTAAATCTCCTTAAACTTTTGATGACTGAGATAAAGGAGAAGGAGGAGGCTGTGTAAATATGGAGCCACTATTGGGGCAGAGCTGCTGGGACCTCCGTGGGGTGGGAATCAATTCCACTTTATACTGTCCCTTGAGTTTTGTTCCCCGCTCTCTTGCCCTTCACGCCCGCCCCACACACCCTTCCATCTCCTACCCAGTGGGCAGGAACAGTGGGTGCACCCAACTGCCCCACGCCATTGTCTTTCCAGGACACACCCGTTGATGACAGCAATGACAATGATAATGATGACAAGGAGAAGAAAGGACAAACAGAAAGAAAACATTAAAGGAACATAAACGCATCTTTTAAAACATGCTGGTTTTTATTGATCACAACTCACAATCTGATAAAAGCAACACCCTTGCTATGCAAATACAGCTCTATGCCGAGTCCCCTAGATGCCACATCCACCTGGATGGGCAGCTCAAGGCCCCTCCCACAAGACATTTCTGCAGCCCTTACACCAGAGCAATTGTCCCAAACTGCAACTCGGCACACATCTCTCCTCTGCTTCAAACAACATTTCCCCATCACCCACATCTATCATGTGGTCCCTGCCCACCTGCCCACCTGCCCACCTGCCCACCTGCCCACCTGCCCACCTTCTAATAAAGCAACAGTCACTGTAACAGTAATGGCGGCCAATACTCAGTGACTGATTGCTTTGTGTTGCAAACTACGTTAGGTTTTTCACAGAGATTATCCCGTTTCCTCTCCACCGGCCCTTGAGGCGGGTACGTTCATTACACTCAATCCGCAGAGGCACAGGGAGGAGGAAGCTGCCTCAAGTCACACTGCTGCTCAGTCCTGGGCTCCAGGAATCCCCCCTGCAGGGTTTCCCTAGAAGCCCGGCTGAACACCCTACCAGATATGCCACACATATCATTCCAGGCATGTCTCCTATCATGGGAGATAAGTTGTAGTTTGGAGTTTGCAGTCCATCTCCTTCATAGAATCACCTTCACACGGGTACA
This sequence comes from Leptonychotes weddellii, assembly GCF_054177405.1. Taxonomy (NCBI): domain Eukaryota; kingdom Metazoa; phylum Chordata; class Mammalia; order Carnivora; family Phocidae; genus Leptonychotes; species Leptonychotes weddellii. The sequence continues at coordinate 35,037,641 of NC_138384.1, forward strand.
CCATCTGATTCATTGTTGTGTCCCCAGGACCCAAGCATGACAATGGAAGGCAGCCAATGAGGGCTTCTGGAGGAACCAACCCATGTTGGACATAAGCCATCAGGACTCCATTAGATCAGATGGGCTCTCAGATGTCTCTCCTGGCCCTCTGAGCTGCTGGGTTGGACACTGTAATCAGGCAGGAGTGTCCCTCCTGATGGGGATTGTCTTCGTCCTCCCCCTTCCCCTCTTCATGAGATCTTGTTCATATATACCATCAGGATGCTTCTGCCACAAGACATCACTTGAGAACCAGTTGCATCCATTGGATTCCCTTCAAATTCATTTGATTCAGGAATAAATTTTAAAATTGAGTCTTAAAAGGGTAGAGCCCCAGTTGGGCCCACAGGTTTAACTATTGTGCCAAGTGATGGGCATTTTACTCCAATATGAGGAGGGGAGGCAGGAGGGGCAAAAGTGAGCTTCCCCGGAGGACCCAGGACTCTGATAAAGACAGCAGAAGGACACAAAACTGAAACTGGACTGATAATAATCAATACCATCCAACCTAATTCAATTCATTTGCCTTGTATTGAATATGATCTTAACATACTAGGAGACATCAGCTTCTATTAGAGCCTAGGAAATCATCTTTGAAAAGAGGCAAAATGTTATCAAATGCATAATTTGAAAAACATTGTTTTCAACATCTTTCCACTTCATTTAGCATTTTGAGGAATTGAGGCTATATCTTGTAGCTATCAAACTGTATTAATCACCTTGAGACCCGATAGAAGATAACTAGAACTCTAATTTCAGGCTGCTTTTATTCCTGGAAGATGGCCTTTTAAGTTGGAAAGTGGGAATTAGTATAAAATCCCTCTTACTACTCATAAACTATTACACTCCTAATCTTCAATAGGCTAGGCCTATGCTGGTGAACATAGTAGCCACACACCACATGTGACTACTGAATGCTTGCAATGGGGCTGATCTGAGTTGAGATGCCAAATACACATGGATTTCAAAGACCTAGTTCAAAAACAAAAATCTCAATAATTTTTATATTGACTAGATTTGAAATGAGAGAATTTTATGCTTATGAGAGTAAATAAAATATATGATTAAAATTAATTTCCCAGGCGCCTGGGTGGCTCAGTCGTTAAGCGTCTGCCTTCAGCTCAGGTCATGATCCCAGGGTCCTGGGATCGAGTCCCACATCGGGCTCCCTGCTCGGCAGGAAGCCTGCTTCTCCCTCGCCCACTCCCCTTGCTTGTGTTCCTGCTCTCACTGTCTCTCTCTCTGTCAAATAAATAAAATCTTTAAAAAAAAAATTAATTTCCCTTGCTTTGTTGTTTTTACTTATGCATGGTAGTTCCTAGAAAATTTAAAATTACATATGTGACTCACATTGTATTTCTGTTAACTGATGCTGATCTGTACAATTAAATATTATGGAACAATTGAATAATGATTTCCAAAATTTTTAAATGACCTGGGAAAATATATGGGATGTCACTTTAAGTAGGAAAAAAAGCAATAAAAAGTGCATATAGAGGATAATTAAAACTGTATAAAACACATATGTACTTTTACATACGTAGACAGAAAGCAGACAGAAAGGAAAGTCAGCTAGAATACTCACCTCGGAGAGGGAGGATTAGAGTGTGGGTAGTCTCCTTCACACATTTCTAAATGTTCCTCAAAAAGCTTTTTTATGTTTATTATCAACCAATAATAAATGTTAGTAAAAAGGAAATTATCCCCTGTAATCATTAGTATTGTTGTATGTAGCTATGCATCTTGCCTGGAATTTGCTAAAGTAAATAATTTACAAGCACATTTAGTCTTTATTTAGCCATCAGTGGCTCTCATCATGAAATACACCATTTCCAATGAAGAACTCATTCTCGTGAGAGTCCATTTTTTAGTTGTATAACAAAATATTTTCTTCAAATGAGAGTTCTACTCAGCAACAGGAGATGATCTGGTAAAAAAAAAAATTGACAAAAAACTAATGATGTAATGTATGGTGATTAACATAACATAATAAAAAAAAATTTGGCAGTCACTATCACAACATTACAATGGGAAGACAAAGTTCATTATCAAAGTTTGCTCACCCAGAATTCATTTCTAGTTGCTTGTTCCCTGAATATAAGGAGAGAAAAAAGATCCACAGGAAAATAACTCATGAGTTCCCAACAACTAGTCCTTTGTATGGGCAAATTTTGAAGAAACAAGGATTCTCAAAGCTAGGAAAGCATTAATGACAACATGGGGGCTCTGGCTTGATCTCTTGTCAATTTTTTTGACCCTCTCAAGGAATCCTGTTGTGATGATGTCCCTCTGGAAATTTTGAACCCCTCTTAGGTCACAACCCCCCCATCCATCCATCCATCCATCCACTTACCCATATATCCATCCATCCACCCATCCACCCACCCACCCATCCAACCATCCACCTTCTCACCCATCATCCATCCACTCATCCATCCATCCATCCACCCACTCACCCATCCATCCACTCACCCATATACCCATCCATCCATCCACCCATCCACCCACTCACCCATCATCCATTCACTCATCCATCCATCCACCCAACCACCCACTCACCCATCCATCCATCCACCCAACCACCCACTCACCCATCCATCCATCCACTCATCCTTCCACCCATCCACCTACTCACCTACCCATCCATTCATCCACTCACCCATCCACCCACTCACCCATTCATCTATCTGTCCAATCATCCATCTGCTCATCATATTCTTATGGAGAACTGGCTTTTGCTAAGAACCATTTTAGGTGCTAGGGATATGGCAATGAACAAAAGAGACAAAGCCTTGCTCTCGGGGAGCCTATGTTTTAGTGGGAGGGAGTCACACAGTAAAGTTAAAGTGTCATAATGATGATTTCAGAAAGTGGCCAATGGTTTGAGGGAAATAAAATACAACAATGGGAAAGAAAACAACTAGAATGTGCCTACTTTAAATCACCTCTTTGAAGAGGTAAGATCTGAGCTGATGGCTGATGGCAAGAGGGTGACTGTCATGGTTAAACCTGGGAAGAGCATTTCAAGCACAGAGAGGGTCAAGTGCAAATGTCCTGGGGCAGGCCATTTTGAGGAACAGCGAGGAGTCCAGTGTGGCACAGTGGGCAATAGATGAGACTGGAGAAGTCAGGGCCACATCACATAGGTCTTATAGGCAATAAAGAATTTGTATTTTTTCTAATTTAAATGGACAGTCACTGGAGGGGTTCATGCAGGGCACTGATACTATCTTATTTCCACATTTAAACATCACTCTGGCTACTGTGTGGGCAAGAAGCTCTAGAGGGGCAAGAACAAAGCAGATAAACCTTTTGCCAGGCCACTGTGGTCGTCTGGGTGAGAGACACAGACCACCTGGATGGCTCATCCCCCACGACATTTTTGGGGGCTCCACTCAGAGCACACACAATCAACCATGCCTGGCTTGAAAGCACCAGCCTTGGTTTACAGCCCTTCTAACATGGTGCTGTGGGAAGAGCACCCTCAAATGTGAGATCATCTGCCCAAATCCCTAAAATATTTAAATGCCCCAAATCATACTCTAAGCAAAAGGCCCTTTTGAGGTTCCCAGAGGTTCGATTCCACTTAGTTTCCCTGCTTTTCATTTGCTTCAACTGGTTCCAGCTGGATCTGGAAACAGACGTGTCAACACAGTCCCTGCCCATGAAGGCTTCCCAGAGACCAGGAAACAGGTCGTCAATTGCAATCGCCATAGAAAACCTGATTCTGTCAGAGGCTCTGCAAACCCCACGTGGCTGGGCCCTATCTGGGAGCAGTTTCCTGCTGGCAGCCCCAAACAGCAGAGTGCCCCGAGCCTGGACCGACTGCCACTGGGGAGATGGTGAAGTTCCCCAATGGTCTGAGGTCCTGGCACATGCCCTGTGCTGTTAGGCTGTCTGTGAGTAAGCCTGACCTTCCAGGAATCTGCCCAAGCTAGCTACTTTATGATTAACTACCTCTCTGATTTTATCAACCGCTGTTACTTTTCTGGCTCCCACCCAGACCCATCTGGGTAGTAACGTGGAGATCCTGGCATCTGGAAGCATTTGTCTTAAAAGAGCTAATTCCCTCTTGATGTCAATTATCAGTTCAGTCTCCAACCAACAGGCCAGATATTCTGCCCCATGGCCCAGACCCACAGGATGTTGCCTGCAGTGTGTGTGAAATGCCCCTCTGTGGGCATCCACAAACCTGCCTGTGCCCCCAGCCCTGTGGGGGAGAGGGGCCCCTGCCAATACGGCTGGAGCACTCACGAGTTCACGTGTGCCCACGCGTGCACACACACAGTGCTCTGTTGGAAATCAGCTTATGGAATATGGCCTCTGAGAGGTCCAGGAAACACAGCATGGGCAGAGGCAACAACTATTCATTGGGCACCTACTACACGCTCAGCTCAGCTCTGGGCTCTCTGCAGCGGGGCTGTGAGTGAAGGCAACACTGTGGTCCTGGGCAGGGAAGAGTTCACTGTGGAACTGGGGACGCAGGGTGAGCCTGGAAGGAATGGGTCAAAGGGGATTGAAAGCGCACGCACAGAATTCACCCTCGGCTCTATCCTCTGATCTTGCATGAACACCTTCCCCTCTCTAGGCTTTGTTTTTCCCATTCTCCCAATGGAAACAATGGCTCAGAGGACCTCTAGAGCTTCCTAGCTACAGTGGAATTCCATCACACAGAAAAGGAGGGTCTGGACTCAGCACATGGTCAAAATCATGCTGAGTCAAAATTTTGCTCCTGCAAACTACTCCGTACTTATATATGGTGAAGGGCAGATGAAGAGGACATATGTAAAATATGAATACATTGCACAACTTAAATTATTTCTTTTTTACCAGGCATGTATATTTTAATTCATAAACATATATGTATTGAAGAAATATGACCAACTGTACAGCATGTCCACAAGTTGATCAGACTCAAACCCCATGACCCAGTTTTAAAGAGATCTAGCTGAAAATTTCCAGCAGAAAAGTGCTCTCTTGCAGCAACTTCAGAAGCAGTGGGTAGGCACGAAAATGCCCTTGTCTGCCATGGGAGAACCATGAAATGCATGCAGGGAGCCCCAAGATCCCCCAGCCCAGCCAGGTTCTGTGCCCACACAGTGGAGGGGAGAAGCCCGTCTGAGGATACAATCGCTTTTGCATTAATAAAACACTCTGCCAGGCTCCAAGCTATCTGGAGCCTGGAGCTTCTGTAGGGTGGTTGGGCCCTTCCCCTGAAACTGGCTTCTGACAGTCCAAACTTCTAGACAGTTTCTCTTCCTGACCAGGTTTCTGCCAATGCCCCCTTGGCTAAGTCTTCAGGTCCTCCTCTTACTGCTTGGCAGGCCTGTTCCCTCTGCCTCGGGCCATTAGAACCTCCTGAGCATTTCTATGGGCTGGTGGAAGAAGCAATTCCGGGTCAACCTCCTGACCCTAAGGAGGAGAAGCTCAGTGGAGGGTGCAGCAGATCCAAACAATCTCCAGCCCTTTCTTCAGCGCAGCCTCATGGGGCACCCCACATGTCCAGGATATCCCCTGGGGTTGAAGTTTCAAGGCAAGCGTCCCCCTGCATGATGAGGGGCAACACCCTTGTCTTGGGCAGCCTTCTGGTCGACTTCGCCACGGCTCCCCGCTCTGGTGGGCCAGGGTGGGTGGAGGAGCTGCTTCCCTGGCCTTCATAGCCCCCCCCCACCGAGAAGGCGCCCAGAGCTCTGGCCTCCCCCCATGCTGGGTCTGCCTCTCCCTGCCAAGGTTTTAAAAGCGTGTGGGCACAGGTGCGGATGCTGCCAGCCTCCAGGGCCAGTAAGTGGAAACTCAGCGGAGGAAAACGAGGACACACAACCACAATGCCGTTATGTTTTCCCAGAACATGCAGTGCTCCAAATAAATGTGTCTCCAACATTATCACACCACAATATTCATATGGCTCATTACTGGTTTTAATTTTGCCCATTGCTTATTTACTGTCTCCTTCCCCACTTTATTGCCAGGGTTGGAAGAGTGACTCATCCGTGCCCAGAACAGAAGGTCCCCAAAGTGGGATCTCTCCAGAAGTTTCTGGCCCTACTCAGCCCCCGCAGGACAGGCTGCGGCCCAAACCCAGACAGCACCAATGGCTGCACCATACTCCACTTCCTTCAGCCTCCCCACCACCCTGACTAGCTGCGTTTCTGCCCCTGGAATGGAGCCCTTTCCCTTTCTACAACTGGGACCTGTGGAGCCACCTCCTGGGACCCACAGGTGGAGGAATGATGGTGCACAGTGACCACCAAGGCAAGATGAGGACACCAATGCCCACCATGAGCACGGGCCTGGCGGGGAGGACCTCTTAGCCTGCTCCCCAGCAGGCCCTCTCCCAGCTGTGTGTGGTGATCCATCCCTGGAAGCACCTCTAAAAAAGCAAAATCCACCTGTCCCTTGAGTGAAAGAGGATGGGCAAAATGATTTCATTAAGACACACCTTTTTTTATTTTCTTATTTATTTTTTTAAAGACTTTATTTATTTGAGAGCGAGAGAGAGAGATCACGAGCAGGGGGGAAGGGTAGAGGGAGAAGCAGACCCACCGCTGAGCAGGGAGCCTGATGTGAGACTCGATCCCAGCACCCTGAGATCTTGACCTGAGCTAAAGGCAGATGCTTAACAGACTGAGCCACCCAGGTGCCCAAGACACATTTTTTGATGTTGAAATTAATGTTTTTTATTTAAATTTAGAAAGCTCATAATAGTCTAAAGAAGCAAAACTCATTAACATCCCTCTGCTTATCAGAGGCAAACTCTTAACCTTTTGGTGCTCTTATTTTTTATCTGTTTTTACCTGTACTTAAAGAAAAATTTAAAATAAAAAATAAATTAAAAAAAAAACACAGTTCAGAGCATAATCACGTCCTAGAATCTCTCCCCTTACAAAATCATAAAATCTCCCTGTGTTGCCTGCAACACAGGGAACAGTGATGAAAAACAAAGACACTCAGAAACATAATCAATGACCTGCCTCATTCCCTCCTCTCCATCCTCAGAAAATAATCAATGCGATCAGCAGGTACCTTTCCTATCATAACCATGTTTGTGTCCACAGGACATAATGGGCATCGGAGAGAGAGAGAGGAGAGTATGAAAGAGAGAGGGAGAGAGGAAGGGAGGGAAAAAGAGAGGAAAGGAGGAAGGTTAGCAGGAAGACAGGTAAGAAAAGAAAGAGGGGAGGAAGGAAGGAGGGAAAGAGAGAGAGAGAAGGAAGGAAGGGAGGGAGGAAGGAAGGAAGGAAGGAAGGAAGGAAGGGAGGGACGGAGGGACGGAGGAAGGAGAGAGACAGGAAGGAATTGATTTAGCAAAAGTCAAGGAGAAAAACAAAAGACAGATTTAATGACAATATGTTTTTCCTACATATACCATGGATTTCATTTCCCTGTGACTTGTTTTCCTCCTGGTGAATTATCACGGGTATCCTTTTTGGGAAAGCAGCTGCATCTCTCTCGTAACTGTATCGTCCGACACACACAATGTATTCAGTCATTCCTCTATTAATGGACATTCAAGAGATGTCTTCTCCCTCGTTCCTTTATAAATAATGCTTTTATTTCTATAAGATAGAGTCATAAAATGGAACTGCTGGGTCAAAGGATATGCATATTTTAATTCTAATAGATACTCTAAGATGACTTTCCCAAAAGGCTGAAGCAAGTCACATTCCCACCAGCGATACAGGAGGTGCCTGGGTCCCTCCCTGCATCTTTGCCAGCACCTAATGTTACCCCTTGTGCGGCCCTGGCAGCCTGATGGCTGAAACACGGGATTTCCTTTTCACTTTGTCTTTACTTCCCCAGTTCCCAGAGGCTGAATTTCTTCTCATAAGTTTATGGACCACTGGCATTTCCTTATCTCTGAATAGCCTATTGATGGCTGCTGGTATGTTTTTAATTAGGCCACGTGTCCTGTTTTTTTTCAATGTGTAGATACTCTTTGCATATTAGGCATTTAACTCCTTATCTGCCAGATATTATAAATATGTTTCTCAATCTGTTTGCCATGAAGTCTACACAATTCCCTGTATCTTCCAACCCTCTTTGGAAACAACTGGGATGTCTGCATAATGTGCCAGATTGTAACACTTTCTGCATACGGTTGGACATTCAGCTGTTCTCTCTCTCCCCCCACCTCCTTCTCTCTGATACTATGAATAATGTGGGAACCTCTGTTTATCCGTATTTTGTGCTACTTCTATGAAGCTATGTAGTACATTTCAAAACTAAGAATTTTATTTTACTTTTTTAAGATTTTATTTATTCATTTGAGAGACAGCATGAGTGAGGAGAGGGGTGGAGGGAGAGGGAGAAGCAGACTCCCTGCCAAGCAGGAAGCCTGACTTGGGGCTCCATCCCAGGCCCCTGAAACCAGGACCCAAGAATTTTATTTTTAAAAGCAAATTTATTAAATCAAAAAAATGTACATTTTAAAAGCTGTTACAGTGTCCCTGGGTGACTCAGTAAGTTAAGCCTCTGCCTTTGGCTGGGGTCATGATCCCAGGGTCCTGGGATAGAGCTCCTCCTCAGGCTCCCTAATCAGCAGGAGTCTGTTTCTCTCTCTCCCTCTGCCCCTCCCCTTGCTCTTGCTCTCTCTCTAGCTCTCTCTCTCTCAAATAAATAAATAAAATTTTAGGGGCACCTGGGTGGTGTAGTCCGTTAAGCAACTGACTCTTGGTTTTGGCTCAGGTTGTGATCTCAGGGTCATGAGATCGAGCTCCCAAGGGGCTCTGCACTGGGCTCAATGCAGAAGTGCTAAAGTTTCTCTCTCCCTCTCCCTCTGCCCCTCCTGTCTCATGCACTCTCTCTCTCTCTCTCTCTCAAATAAATAAATAAATCTTTAAAAGCTGTTGCTGCCTATTGTTAAACTACTTTCCTAACAGAAGTAACACTGCGCTCTCCCACAGCTCCCTGCTCTGCCTTACCACACCCTCCTCTGTGCTGGACATCATAGGGCTGAAAAATCTGTGCATTCAAAGGTTTCAAATGGTATCATCCTACTGTTTTAATGATGATCTCTGCAATTAACTTATGAGATTGATCATTTTATATGTGCATTAACCATCTACTTTTACTCTCTCTCTCTCTCTTTCAAGATTTATTTATCAGAGAGAGAGAGAGAGAGCAAGAACTGGAGGGGCAGAGGGAGAGGGAGAGAGAGAGAATCTGAGGCAGACTCCTCGCTGACTGCAGAGCTCATCTCAGGGCTGGATCTCACGACCCTGAGATCGTGACCTGAGCCGAAATCAAGAGTTGGCTGCTCAACCAACTCCACCACCCAGGTGCCCCCCTTTACTCTCTTATGATTCAACTTTCTTTATGCGGCCTTTGCATTTTTTTTTGAGACTTAATATTTTTTATTTATGTATATGAATTCTTGATGTACATAAGATAAAAACTTTGTTGTATTTGTAGAAAATACTTTCCAGTTACAGGTTCTCTTTGTGACCTTGGTGACAGATACAGTGTTTCAATCTTACGTAGCCAAATCCATGGATCCACTATGATTTCTTCTATAGCATTAAGCTTCATCATCTCCAGCCTAGAGATTATTTCAGTATGTACTGATGCTCTCCTCTAGCTTGTTATAGTCTTATTTTTCTTTAACACTTAACTTTTCAATCCTTTTACTTATTTTGGGATCTGATACAAGGATAAAAGCTGCTGTTCCCCTCTGGAGGTTTTCATCCATCCCAGCATCATCTGGGGAATAATTCCCCAGATAGTAAAACCTTCTACTAAAACTGTTTTGGATCTCTCTGGTCTGCGATTTAGACTTGTATATTTATTTTTGCGCCAGTATCAAATCGATTCAGTAATTCTTGCTTTGTCATGTATTTATCAGCCCCCTTCCTCCAGCGATTCTTTGATTTTAGTTGTTTAACTGTTGCCTGTCCATCATCCTACCAGGTATTCTTTAGAAACATTTTGTTCCTTGCTGCCCTCCAGGAAAAAAAAAAAAAAAAAAAAAGCCTTTTCGAAGTTTGATTAGGATTACATTGAACCCTAACCTCATTTAAAGGGAATTTAGACATCCAGTCTCCTTGTTCAGCTATATTTACAGCTCTCTTGAATCAAAAGATATTTTTAAAATATGTATCACTACTTTTTTAAATTTTTTTCAAGTAAACTCTATGTCATTCTTCTTAAAAATTTTTTCCTGGACATTTATATTCTTGATTTTTTTCACTGGTTATTGCTATTAGGTTAAAAAGGCGAACTTCTCTGTGTTTATTATGAATATAATTATCATCACATATAATTACAAATACTAAAAATTATATGGAATTATCCTCATAATGTGGATATATTTTGGTATCAAAACTACTGAAATTATTACCAATCATAAAAAATCATCAATTAGAATAATAATAAAACTGTTCCTAATTATACCAGAGATTCTTTTTAAAATAGTGTTCTGCATGCTTTTCTAACACGCTGCAGATTTTTATGTATTTTTTTTATTTAAATTGTTTCGACAGTTTATGTGCTGAGTGCATTGTTAGGGCTTCTAAATTAGGAAACTTACAAATTAGGAACCAAGTTTTTCCTACAATGTCAGGGATTTCTAGTAACTGGATATTGTCATGTTGCTGATTTCACCAGTGGCCTTGCAGACAGGTGTAACACTGTGATTCGATCATTTCCCCAGACACATTTCAGCTAGAGGTGTTTGGAGAAGGTGTGTACCAGCAGTCAGAGGAAGCTGCATTGGTGGGCTGACAGGAGTCAGGCCGTTGAGATGAGTAGGCTTGGTGAAGAAGCCCCTCAGTTGGGTGGGTGAGGGTGGGGAATGAAGATCATAGTTAACATAGTTACATAACCAGCACTGGTCGAGTGCTTCCTGTGGCCAAGCAATCTGCTACTATGCGCTTCTTGTGCATGATCTCATACTGTCTTGTAAAGAACCCCTGGGGGTGGTGAGTGTCAGACCTGCTTTGCAAAGAAGGAACTAGAAGCTGGCTGGGGTTAAGTGGCTAGCTTAGGAACGCACCACTGGTAAGAGACAGAGGAGGTCTTACAGCAGGATTTGGCACCAGCCCCTCTGCTGTCTCCCCAAAGGCAAACTACCACACCTCGTTCTTCTTTTTTATTGTGGTGCAATGTATATAATGCAAAGTTTACCATTTAAGCCATTTCAATCGGTGAAGTGGCATTAAGTACACTCACATTATGTGCAACCATCACCACCATCCAGAATTATTTTATGCCCCAAACTGAAACTCCAGACACATAAATCAAAGCTCTTCAATTCTCCCTCCCCTCAGCCCTTGGCAACCACCATCCTACCTTCTGTCTCTATGAATGTGACTGACTACTCTAGTGGAATCATACCATATCTGTCCTTGGTGACTGGCTTCTTTCACTTGGAAGAAGCCGCATCTGGGAAATTGCTTGGTGAACTCAAACTCTGAAATGGAAGAGGAGAGGTTGCAAATTTCTGTGAAGATGCTTGCAAACAGTAAGTCAGACCTGAAAGAAAGGAGGTAGATGATGTGCTCAGTGATGGCAATGTCCAGGTATAGCTCTGTACCTGCTTGGAACATAGGACCACAGCTTCTGGGGAGGCTGAAAATTGTTCACCACAGAAATATTGTCACACTCTAGTGGTGGACAGCATTGTTTATGTCCGCTCTGCATCTACTTCCCCTCGTTTTGGTAATGACTCCTTGATTATTTTGAGGTGTAGGTGAAGCTAACCCCAGCTGCCTGCTCAAAGTCGCAGGTGGGGCATTCGGGGATGAGCACATGATGCCAGTTGAGCCAGTGACTCAAGCCCAAGACTTCTGTTGTAACTAGTAAAGAAGGTAAGCGCCCTTTCCACGGGGCTGCTGAGCTCCTGGAAGACAAGCTTGGGGCTGATGAAGGCCATCATCTTGCAATGATGTAGGGAGAGGTTGCACATGAACAAAGCCAAGAGCTACAGAAAGGTTTCCTGGATCCAACCAGGCCTAAAGGCACAGCGCTAAGTACCACTCACCTGAGCAAACATAAGAGCTCATCAAGTAATTTGTTTGTCTGTCTCCTTATGGCAATTAGGATAAATTTTCTATGGTAGAAAGTGTCCCAACAAGATTCCACAAAGAAGTATTTTTTGAGCCTACTATGAGCAAAGGCATAGAACATGAATTATCTGCAATAGTCTCAAAGATTACCCAGCAAGGTACACCAGAAGCAGGACTCTGATGAAGCATAAAAGCAGATAAATTAAAAGATATATACATATGTATATACATATATATGGATATATATGTATGTGTATACATATATATACACACACACACACACATATACATACATATGCATACACATGTGTGTGTTTTAATCAAAAGGTATATATACATTTGGAACAGAATAGAAAACCCAAAAATATACCCTCAACTCTATGGTCAATTAATCTTCGACAAAGCAGGATCGAATATGCAATGGGAAAAAGATAGTCTTCAACAAATGGTGCTGGGAAAACTGCACAGCCACATGTAGAAGAATGAAACTGGACCACTTTCTTACACCATACACAAAAGTAAACTCAAAGTGGATTAAAGACCTAAATGTGAGACCCGAAACCATAAAAGTCCTAGAAGAGAGCAGACAGTAATGTCTCTGACATTGGCTGTAGCAACAGTTTTCTAGATATGTCTCCTGAAGCAAGCAAAATAAAAGCAAAAATAAACTATTGGGACTATATCAAAATAAAAAGCATCTGCACAGTGAAGGAAACAATCAACAAAACTAAGAGGCCACTTGTGGAATGAGAGAAGATATTTGCAAATGACATATCTGATAAAGGGTTAGCATCCAAAATATATAAAGAACTTATACAAATCAACACCCAAAAAAACAAATAACCCAGTTGAAAAATGGGCAGAAGATATGAACAGATATTTCTCCAAAGAAGACATACAGATGGCCAACAGACACATGAAAAGATGTTCATCATCACTTACCATCAGAGAAATGCAAATCAAAACTACAATGAGATATCAACTCACATCTGTCAAAATGGCTAAAATCAAAAACACAAGAAACAACAAGTGTTGGCAAGGATGTGGAGAAAAAGGAACCCTCGTGCACTGTTGGTGGGAATGCAAACTTGTGCAGCCACTGTGGAAGACAGTATGGAGGTTCTTCAAAAAATTAAAAATAGAACTATCCTATGATCCAGTAATCACTCTACTGGGTATTTACCCAAAAAATACAAAAACACTAATTCAAAAGGATACACACACCCTTATGTTTATTGTATCATTATTTACAATAGCCAAACTATGGAAGCAGCCCAAGTGTCCATCGATAGGTGAATTGATAAAGAAGATGTGGCACATATATACAGTGGAATATTATTCAGCCATCCATAAAAAAGAATGAAATCTTGCCATTTGTAATGAGATGGATGGAGCTAGTATAATGCTAAGCAAAATAAGTCAGTCAGAGAAAGACAAATACCATATGATTTCTCTCATAAGTGGAATTTAAGAAACAAAACAAATGAGCAAAGGGAAAAAGAAGAGGGAAACCAAGAAACAGACTCTTAACTATAGAGAACAAACTGGTGGTTACCAGAGGGGAGGGGGGTAGGGAAATGGGGGAAATAGGTGATGGGGATTAGAGAGCATACTTACCATGATGAGCACTGGGTGAAGTATGAAATTGTTGAATCATTATATTATACACCTGAAACTAACGTAACAATGTATGTTAACTTTACTGGAATTTTTTAAAAAGGTATATATAATGTACTTTAGGCTGAATGTTCTGAATATGTCTATGCAGTTTGAATTCACCAGATTATTTCTCAGACACAGCTTTTTCATCTGACCCATTGCTTCTATTCTCAAAAGACACAAGCTTTAATTTTCTGTAAGGGGATGAGGGGAGAAGTGGAGAGGACAATGGTCTTTTGAGTAAGTCCTCAAGCCCAGGTCATAACTCACTTAAGTTGATCATTTATTCTGCCTTTAAAAATTACCTTCTATAAAACTTGGTCGTATAGTTTCTCTTCATATACATATGGGTAATAAAGAAATAAAACTGTCTTTATTTGCAGATAGCAATTTTCTAGATAGATCTAAGGGCTCTACAAAAGAATAACTGGAACTAATACATGAGTTTAACAGGGTCACAGGAGACAATATAAATACACAAACTATCAATTGCACTTCTATATTAACAAAAAATAATTGAGAATTGAAATTTTAAAATAACATCTATAGTTGTATTAATAATACTAAATAGACATAAAGATAAATTTAATAAACAACCAGAACAATTTTATGAAGAACAAGTATGGAAGTCTTTCAATACTTGACTTCAAAACTCAGTACAAAGCAACAGTGATCATGACAATGTGGGCCATCACAGGAATAAATGTATAGATTCAAAGAAACAGAATAAACTGTCCAGATGTAAACCCAGTATATATATGGTAAAAGGGGGCCAAGGTGATTTATGTAGGAAAGATAATCTTTCAATAAATGTAATAAAACAATTGGATATCCATATGGAAAAAAAAAAACCACAGCTCTTAAATTACCTTGAAATGGATTTTATATGTAAATGTAAAAGTTAAACCTGGAGACCTCCTAGAAAAGCACATAGGCAGGCGCCTGGGTGGCTCAGTTGTTAAGCGTCTGCCTTCGGCTCAGGTCATGATCCCAGAGTCCTGGGATCGAGTCCCACATCGGGCTCCCTGCTCAGCGGGAAGCCTGCTTCTCCCTCTCCCACTCCTCCTGCTTGTGTTCCTGCTCTCATTGTCTCTGTCAAATAAATAAATAAAATCTTAAAAAAAAAAAAAAAGAAAAGCACATAGGCAAAAATCATCATGACCTTGGGTTATGCAAAGAATCACTGGATACAAAAAGTACAAATCAAAAGAAAATACTGATAAAATGACTTCATTAAAGTTAAAAATTTCTGCTCTTCAAAACACACAATTTAAAAAATGTAAAAGCAAGTCACAGACAGGGAAAAAATATTCCCAATACCCAATAAACTACTGTATTCAGAATCTATAAAGAGCTCTTATAACTCAGTGATATAAAGACAGACATCCCAAGAGGAAAATAGGCAAAAGACATGAACTGATACATTCCAAAGAAGATATACGAATAACCAATAAGTTGGGGGAAAGGCTCAACATTGTTAGTCAACAGAGAAAAAACCACAATGACATATCACTTCACATACATTAGAATGGCTAAAATTAAAAAGACTGGAAGTACCAAACATTGGATAGAATGGGGAGTAACTGGAACTCTTATACATTGCTGATGGGAATGTAAAAGTTACAAAAAATAAACTATTGGAACTACACCAAATAAAAAAGCTTTTGCATAGCAAAGGAAGCCATCAATAAAACAGAAAGGCAACCTACTGAATGGGAGAAGATATTTGAAAATGATATATCTGACAAGGGGTTTATATCCAAAACATACAAAGAACTTATACAATCCAGTGCCCCCAAAAGTAATAATAATGATGATGATCCAATGGTCAGAGGACCCGAACAGACATTTTTTCCAAAGAAGACCTATATATGGCCAACAGATATGAAAAGATGTTCAACTTCACTAATCACCAGGGAAATGTAAATTAAAACCACAATGACTTGCCTTATACCTGTCAGAGTGGTTAGATTCAAAAAGACAAGAAATAACAAGTGTTGTTGAGGATTTAGATAAAAAGGAACCCTCATGCACTGTTGGTGGGAAGCCAAAATGGTGCAGCCACTGTGGAAAACAGTATGGAGATTCCTTAAGATATTAAAAACAGAATTACCAAATAATCCAGTGATTTGACTACTAGGTATTTACCCAAGAAACATAAAAACACTAATTCAAAAATATATATATCCCCCTATGTCCATAGCAGCATTATTAACAATAGCCAAGATAGAGAAGCAACCCAAGTGTCCATCAATAGATGAATGGATAAAGAAGATGTGGCACATGTATACAATGGAATATTATTCAGCCATAAAAAAGAGTGAGGTCTTGCTGTTTGCAACAACATAGCAGGACCTAGAAGGTATAATGCTAAGTAAAATAAGTCAGAGAAAGACAAATACCATATGATTTCACTCCATAAGTGGAATTTAAGAAACAAAACAAATGAATAAGCAAAGAAAAAGGGACAAAGAAAAAAATCAGACTCTTAAATACAGAGAACAAAACGGTGGTTGCCAGAGGGGATGGGGATCAGGAGATGGGTGAAAAAAGGTGAAGAGGATTAAAAGTACAGGTATCATGATGAGCACTGAGTAATGCATAGCAATGTTGAATCATTATATTGTACACCTGAAACTAATATGACACTGTATGTCAGCTATACTTTAATAAAAATTTAAAAAATAATAATAAAAACAAATTATTGAAAACACCTAGTACCAGCTCTGAATAAAATAATTTCTTAAGTGGGGCGCCTGGGTGGCTCAGTTGTTAAGCGTCTGCCTTCAGCTCGGGTCATGATCCCAGGGTCCTGGGATCGAGCCCCGCATCGGGCTCCCTGCCCGGCGGGAAGCCTGCTTCTTCCTCTGCCACTCCCCCTGCTTGTGTTCCCTCTCTCGCTGTCTCTCTCTCTCTGTCAAATAAACAAATAAAATCTTTAAAAAAAATAATTCCTTAAGAAAAAAATCACACTTCTAAAATTAAAAGAAAAAAAAGATATAATCTCTTTGGAAAACAGATAATTTCTTATAAAATTAAATGTACACCCAGCATGTAAAGCCCAATACATTTTTCTGAGCATATTTTATTTATTTTTTTTTTAAAGATTTTATTTATTTGACAGAGAGAGATACAGCGAGAGAGGGAACACAAGCAGTGGGAGTGGGAGAGGGAGAAGCAGGCTTCCCGCGGAGCAGGGAGCCCGATGCGGGGCTCGATCCCAGGACCCTGGGATCATGACCCGAGCCGAAGGCAGACGCTTAACCACTGAGCCACCCAGGTGCCCCTGAGCATATTTTAGCCAGCATATTAAACATACACATGACATTTTCAGGCAAAATGGAGATATATGTTTGCACAAAAACTTACACACAAATGTTGACAGGGTCTTATTTGTAGTAAAATCATGGAAACAACAGAAATGTCCATCAACAAGTGAATTGTGGTATATCCATACAGCAAAATACCACTTGACTGATAAAACTGAATGAGCTCCTGTTACATCCAACAATATGGACAAATCTGAAAATCATTATATTATGTGAGACAAAAGGCTGCACACTGTAGAATTCTATTTATAGGACATTCGGGGAGAAAAAGAAAAAGCCGGAGGTCAGAAGGAGAAGGGTTGATATAAAAGGAATGAGGGTATTTTCTTCAGTGATGTCAATATTCTTCATCTTGATTGAGGCAGCACTCAGACAACTACACACACTTGTCAAAAGTCTGCAGCACTGTTCACTGGAAAGGGTGACTTTTGCTGTTTGTAAAGTACACTCAATAAACCTGAATTTTAAACAGGAGTCTTAAAAGAAATAAAGAAAACTTGTAAGAATTTTCCAAGGAAAAACGCAAACCTTATGTTTCTGGATAAGAAGACAAAACATTTCAGAGATACTAATTCTTTCCAAATAATGTATTGAACTTTTGCAGTCTTAAAAAAAATCCTAACAGCTCTTTTCTGGGGAGAGAGATAGAAACTTGACAAAATGATTTTAAAATTTATGTGGAAAAATAAATTGCCAGAAGAAGTTGAGAAAAAGAAAATAATGAGGGGAAATTGCTTTTACTCCCCACCCTTGACTAGTAATCTTTAACCTGGAGAGTGCGTGTGTGTGTGTGTGTGTGTTTGTGTGTGTGTGTGCAGGTGTGTACATTTAGTCATGGGTGACGAGTGTGATTTGAAGAAAAGATAAGGAAAACTTATAAGAACCTCTCAAGAAAGAGGCTGCAGTTCAAAAATAAAGTAATGCTAAATTCTATTTTCTTAATTTTCAAAAATTAATATATTTTTAAATTATGCATTAAATTAAGAGATTTTTTTATGCATCTGAGAAGAAAAAAAATGGAGCTAAATTTTTTAAAAGCTCTCTACTCAAATTAGCTGGATTAAACAATGTGATGTGTGTATTTTTTTTTAATGTCAGGAAATAAAGTAAATATTTACTTAGCTTTGGAATGTAGACTAATTTCAAAGAATGATGGCAAAAATACAATTCCTTTCAACCTTTGGTCTTTTTAGTTTCTCTACACACAGTGATATATCAGGCATTGCATTAAGCATTTGAAGGAAGGATCCATACAAGAAAAGAGTTTGTTTTTAATTCACCTTACTTGCTCTCTATGTAGGACCCAGCTATATACAAAATTGCAAAGAAAAAACTAGGAATCTTCTGAAGTCTCACAACCTTGAACCAACCATTGTTAACCCCTGGAATCATCTCTTCATTTATAAGTTTCTTCATTCATATGCACACATACATATGTATTTTGCATAAATAATAATAGTACATACGCCCCTCCCTTACTTATCCTCCTCATGACACACACCCGAGTCCTCTCTGCCAGGTAACCTGCGTTAACAACCCACAAGTGTCTCCATACTCACATAATTCTATACACACCTATGTGAATAATTCTTTATAATTCTATTTACATGTTTATATCTGTTCACATGTAACCTTTTAAACATTTTTCATTGTTTCATTTATAAACATGGTACATCTTACACATTTTCCTGCATTTTCTTTTTCTATTCAATAATACCTCATAGCAGTTGCCCAGAGTCACTGAATATAGTTCCAATTCCTTCTTTTTAATGGTTGCATGCTATCCCATGGCGAAGTCATACTCACTTTCTTAGCCATTCTGGTTGGCAATATCTACTCTGTTCTCGGTTTCTTACCAGTGCAAACAACACTGCAATAAATACCTTTGACATCTGTCTATCCTTAGCTATAGGATTGAAAGGTAGGTCCCTTTCAATGACCATGGGGTCATTTTATGGGAGGATAATTACAGAGTTGAATGGCATATATATTTTTAAATGTTGCCAGACTGCCTTCTGAAAGGTTGTAACACTTTCACCAGCAACATAGAGATTATCATATTTCTTCATGCCTATCAATTTTAGTTGATAATAGATCTTTTTTTATTTTTGAATATAAGATTTCATCATTAATCTAAGTGGCATTTCCTTGACTACTACTGAATTACTTTAAGTAGCAAAATAGTAAAACATTTCTATTAAAATCAAGAATTACATAGAAGTTACCACTGTAACTATAATTATTACATATTATATTGAACATTCTAGCATAGTGTTTTCCAATAGAAATTTCTGAAATGATAAAAATATTCTATATACTATGCTGCCCAATATGATAGCTTCTAGTCACATGTGACTCATGAGCAACTGAAATGTGGCTAGTGTGAATAAGGGACTGAATTTTTAATTTTATTATTTAAATTCAAATAGTCAATTATGGCAAGTGGCTACCACACTGGATAGGGCAGTTCTAGAAAAGGCAAAATAAGAAGTTAAAATAATTGTAACAAACATTGGAATATACACACAAATTTCTTTTGCTGACTGTACACCTAGACAACTCACAATATTTCAGTAAAAACAAACAGAAACAACCTCCTAAGAGTAATTAGAGACAATTATAAAGTAACCATATATAAGCTAAGTATGCAAAAATTGAGAGCTACTTTAGTTAGTACACTGAACACTTGGAATAGAATTAGGTAAAAACTATTCAATTTACATTATAACAAAAATGACAAAACACTAAGGCATAAATTTACCCCAAAAGCCACAGGACACTAGGACACAAATTTAAAATTGCAATAAGAAGAGTGAAACAGAGCCAGATGCCTGAAAATGTGTACCATGCTCTTGGATGAGAAAATACATTCTCAAACATATATGATATAAATGATATGTTGACATATCATATATAAAATATGATATCCATATATGATATATATCAATATAGATCTGATATATACTGACATACACTTATCAATTCTTCTAAAATTAATCTATAATTTAATGCAATTCCAATGAAAATTCCAAAAGTTAAAATAATTCCTGAATTCATGTAAAAGAATTTGCCTAAAACCTGCTCCAAAACTGTTAAAAAAGAAAAATGAGAGGAGACTTACCTTATGACTTACCAGAATCTTCTCAAAAGCTGTTGTAAAAAAATCAACATAGTATTGACATATGAAATAGACAAATAGATCCATAGAAATTAACTGAAAGTTCAGAATTTGATCCCTAACTACAGGAAGTTTATATTTAACAAAAACAGTGTTTTATTCAATATAGTGTGGGAAAATAGACCATTTAATAAATAAGGCCGGCAAAACTGGTTATCAAAGTGAAATGGAAATTTAAAAGACTCTCATCCCAGAACCATAGGTAAAAAATAAATTTCAACTAGATAAAAGGCTCAAATAAAACAAAGAAATCTTACCAAAAAATGAGAAGACCAGTCATACAATCAGGAGTTAATGTGGTCTTCCTAAATAAGAGTAAAAATTCATTCTTATCTATTTCTTGTATTCTTATTTATTTTATACTAAAATAAAGCAATAAATAAAAAATTATTTAATTTCTACTAAAAAAGTAAAGGGAGTTATACCTAAACCTAAAAAAGTAAAGGGAGTTATACCCAAACCATTTGTTTGGCAAAAATGTAAGTCAACACGCAAAATATATAGCTAGAAAATAATATTTCTAATAAGGTTAATTACCACACCACACAAAAAATTTATGCAAACTAATTAGAAAAAAACAAGCCAATTTGAAAGAAATAAGGAAGCGTCATGAAGAGAAGATTTATAGGAGATATAACCCAGATAGTAAATAAACAACATTAGAAAGAAGCACAAGTCATCTCTGGTAGAAGATTTCTGTTCTTTCCAGGGCCAATGTCCAGTTTTTTGGAACACAGGGAAGAGCAGGAAGCTTGGAGTCTGCCCCTCTGCTGAAATCACCTTGCTGCCAGGCCTGCTCCATGGCAGTCAGACCATGCCAGGGTGTGGGACCACTGTGGGCTTCCTGCTTTACAGATTCCACATGGGAAGCAAGGCCCAGGGATCCTCTGCTCTCAGGTCCCTCAATTTCCCTGGAGGTTCTGTCACCAACCCAGAGAAAGGAATGGATGCCCTGTCCCTTCCACATAGCTCTTACCCTTCAGCCTGGGGAGAGTGTTCAGCTCTTCTCTTTTGGCATGTTGGGGAGGAAGAATTTACTATGCCTTTCAAGGTCCTTCTAGCTGGACCAAGAATCAAATTGACATGAGACAGGTTAACAAGAGAAAATCAAGTTTAGTTTCAGACATACAGGAAATCCACACAGACATGGCAGTCCGGTGACATGAAGCATATGTGAGCTCAGGAGAGCTTCAGGGTCTGGGGAATGCAAAGGGGAGGAAGACCATTAGCAGGAAGGTGAGAGGAGATGTTTGGAAAATCAAGGTTTCCCTGTTATGCAAATAAGTTTCCTGGGTTAAAAGAGGAATCCCTGTGTTAGGGGCACCTGGGTGATCTCAGGGTCCTGGGATGGAGCCCCACATCAGGCTCCATGCTCAGTGGGGAATATTTGTCCTTCTCCTTCTCCCTTTGCCCCTCCCCCTGTTCATAATCTCTCTAATAAATAAATAAAATATTTTTTTAAAAGAGGAATCCCTGTTAATAACTCTCTGCCTGCTACAAGGCAGGCAATTGAAGAGGAGGTAAAGAGCTTTTCCTGAACCTTCTGGGTTTTAATTGCATTTAACTCAAAATAATGCTTATGCCAAAGTGGCCCATCTTGGCACTGCCTGCCTTTGGTCCCTACAGAAGTGAGGACTGGGCCGAGCAAATTCTCCTTTACACTTATTTTTAGGCCAAAACATTGGCCCATAGAGACTCGAAATCTAAGGAAATAACTACCTGAGGTTGCCATTGAATTCCTGTTCTGGATGTGTACGTGGGTGTAGGGAGACACAGAAGGCCTGAGGGCAGTGGGGGATGGGAGAGCTAATGCCTGACAATATCATCCCCTGATAGTGAAATTGCGCGAGTTTCTAAGGACTCAGGGTGAGCAGGTAGAAGAATTTGGGCCAATCCTTAGGGGTCCTGACCAGGAGCTAGGAGGCTGTGGGCTAGTCCTCATCTTCAGTTACTTGTGCCTCTGTCTCTACCTTCCCTCTGGTGAGCCCTCCAGGGTAGGACATTACTGACTCCCTCTGTGCCATCAAAACATGTAGGATAGCAAGGAAGCTTCTTCTGCCCTAGACGGGCATTCTGGGTGAGTCCTGGAGAGTAGTAAGGATACTGCTCCCTTTGTGAGCTCAAACAAGCTGCTCAGAACAAGGGCCCCTGCAGGCTCACCACCTCCACCATGTAGAAAGTCAGCTTGTGATCAGACACCTCCTGCCTTCCCATCCAGGAAGACTGACAGGCCTCACATACTGCATGCTGGCCAGGTGAGAATGAGTGACAGCTGGCTCTGTCAGGACATTAATTCTGAGCTAGGTGGTATTCACTTTTTGCTCTGCCACTCACTTGCTCTACAGTGCCACCATCGACTGACAGAGCACATTGTCCTGATCTTGCATATCACTGGGTAAAATTCCCAGGGTCTTATTAATTATTATCATTCATGCTTGTGTGCACAGAAGGGAGTGCCTTTTGCCCCAACTCACTCATTATAATAAAGGCGGCAACTGTGAGGGGACTCCTAAAAGACTGGCATCTGGGACTTAGTAGTGACTTTTGGGGCCAGGCTGTGGAAAGGCTGAAGCCACTTTCTAGAATTTGAAAGTCCCTCAGAAGTATTCATTACACCTAAATTTTCAAAGTAAGAACTGTTTTCTTTTGTTGTTGTTGCATTTACTGTTTTATTTTATTTTATTTTCCAAAAGTTGGGAATTATTATTTGTTGTTTTGTTGTTTGTAAATGCATACAGTTTGCCAGATGCTATTTTAGGTACTTAACCTTTTTTTTTTAAACTTTGTTTAATCCTCCTGGCAATTCTGTAAGTTATGTGCTACTCTCGTTTCATACTATTTATATCATTTTCACTTCATGAAGCAACTGAGGCACAGAAATGATAAAAGACTTGCCCAAGGTCATTGAATTACCAAGTTTGCATAGACAGAATTAAATGCAGGCACTCTAGTTTCAGAGTCTGCACTCTTAATCGTTACCTTATATCGTCAGAAGAGTAACATCTATTAATTTAATTAATAAACAACTGTATGTATGGGTCATCTGTTGTGTGGATGTTAGTCTATATGATGGGAATACAGTGGAAAACAAGATAGATAAGATCTCTGCCCTCATGGAACTTGTATTCTAACAAGGAAGATTGAAAATAAATTAATTAATAAATATAAATAACATAATTTCAAAGAGTGAGAAGTATCTAAAAAGAATAAAACAAGGTGATGTGACAGTAACTCCAAAGAAATTCATTTAGATACAATTATTAGGAGAGATTTTGTTGAAGAAATGACAAAAAGGAGACAACCACATGAAAAGTCAAGGAAAGAGCCTTCCAGAAAGAGGAACAGCAAATGAAAGGATCCTAAGTTGATAATGAGGTTGGCAAGTATGATGACCAAGAACAGATAATAGAAAAATCAGTGGATGGACGGACAGATGGATGGATGGATAATAGATATGAACAGGGGATGAACTTAGAATCTCAGAACACCTTCATCCTCCTCTTCCTCCTAATCATCATCTAAACATCATCACCATCCCATAAAATGAAAAGCAGAGGCAATTATCTAAATATCTATAGCCAAAAGAAACCATTTTCAATAAAGAGGGTGTAACCATAACCTTAGTTAACAATTGCTGTATTTGAGTTGTGAATGTTGCTCAAATGTTCACATCTCCAAATCAATAGCCAAGTACCACCACAATCCCATAATCTGCACCCTCAATACCCTATAAGAACATTTGTTTCAGCAATTTATGCTAACGGGGCAGAATTCAGAATGGGAGACACAACAACACAGTGAGTGAAGGGATTTGCGAGCTCTGGGTCCAGGAAGACCCTGCACATGAGTACAGAGTATGGTGCTCTGGGAAAGAACGATGAGCAATGTTTTGAACAACTGAATGACTGAATGAGTGGATTTATTAATGCTCCTAATTGAGGGATGTCTAAGAAGTAAAGGAAGCAAATGTTTCCCTTGGGTTTCTTTTAGAGGTATTCCTGTATTCATGTAGATTTCTCAAGGGTATGTAAAATGTGAGCATGAAGGCTTATATCATTACTTTCTCAAAGCAAAGCTTGCAAATTTTCTATTTCAAGGAGTCAATACATTTTCCCCTCCAACCCACATTTGGAAATTAAACATACTTCTAAATTCCATGGGTCAAAGAAGTCTTAAGAGAAATTTAAAATACATAAAAATGAATGAAAATTAAAATATATCAAAATATGTGGTATGCAGCTAAAGCAATGCTGAGATTTTACTGCATTAAATTACTTTAGAAAAGAGGAAAAGTCACAAATCAAAATTCCTACCTCAAGAAAACAAAAAAGGAAGAGTAAACACAAAGCAAACAAAAGGAAGGAAATAATAAAGATCAGAGCAGAACTCAATGAAATTAAAAACAGGAAAACAATAATGAAAAGCAACCACATGATCTGAAGGGGTACATGCACCCCAATGTTTATAGCAGCAATGTCCTCAATAGCCAAACTATAGAAAGAGCCAAGATGTCCATCAACAGATGAATGGATAAAGAAGATGCGGTATATATATACAATGGAATATTATGCAGCCATCAAAAAAAAAAACAACAACAAAATCTTGCCATTTGCAATGATGTGGATGGAACTAGAGGGTATTATGCTAAGCGAAATAAGTAGATCAGAGAAAGACATGTATCATATAATCTCACTGATATGAGGAATTCTTAATCTCAGGAAACAAACTGAGGGTTGCTGTAGGGGTGGGGGTGGGAAGGATGGGGTGACTGTGTGATAGACATGGGGGAGGGTATGTGCAATGGTGAGCACTGTGAATTGTGTAAGACTGTTGAATCACAGACCTGTACCTCTGAAACAAATAATACATTATATGTTAAAAAGAAAAAAAAGAAAAAAGAAGATAGTAGGAAGGGAAAAATGAAGGGGGGGACTCGGAGGGGGAGATGAACTATGAGAGACTATGGGCTCTGAGAAACAAACTGAGGGTTTTAGAGGGGAGGGGGGTGGGAGGATGGGTTAACCTGGTGATGGGTATTAAAGAGGGCATGTACTGAATGGAGCACTGGGTGTTATACGCAAACAATGAATCATGGAACACTACATCAAAAACTAATGATGTAATGTGGTGGCGCCTTGGTGGCTCAGTCGTTAAGTGTCTGCCTTCGGCTCAGGTCATCGTTCCAGGGTCCTGGGATTGAGCCCCGCATCAGGCTCCCTGTTCCACGGGAAGCCTGCTTCTCCCTCTTCCACTCCCCCTGCTTGTGTTCCCTCTCTCACTGTGTCTCTCTCTGTCAAATAAATAAACAAAATCTTAAAAAAAAAAAACAAAACTAATGATGTAATGTATGGTGACTAACATAACATAATAAAATAAAATTTTTTAAAAAGTGGTAAAATAAAAAAAGCAACTACAATAGAAAGCTATTTCTTTTAAAAAATTTAATGATAAACCACTATTAAGACTGACCAAGATACTAGGACACCTGGGTGACTTTTGGCCTTTGGCTCAGGTCATGATCCCAGGGTCCTGGGATCGAGTCCCACATTGGGCTCCCTGCTCAGCGGGGAGCCTGCTTCTCCCTCTGCCTGCCACTCCCCCTGTGTGTACTCATTCTCTCTCTCTCTCTCTCTGACAAATAAATAAATAAAGTTTTTTAAAAAATTAAAGAAAAAAAGACTGGCCAAGATAAAATTTGAGAAGACACAAATCATCAATATCAGGAATGAAATGGGGGTATTACAATAGATCCTGTGGCCATTAAAAGAACAAGTGGAATACTATGAACAATTGTACACTCATAAATTCAATAGGTTAGAAGAAATAGACCAATTCTTTGAAAACTACAAACTACCAAAACCAAGATGAAATGGATAACCCAGCAGGTCCACAAACCATTGAATAGATTGAATTTTTCATTATACATCTCCTAAAAAAATAAATGGTTGGTTTACTGGAAAATTCTACCAAATATTTAAAGAAGAATTAAAAACAATTTTATGCAATCTTTCCCAGAAAATAGAAGAGGAGCAAATACTACTCATTTTATAAGGCTAGTATTACCTTGATACTAAAACCGCTCCATGACAGTACAAAATAAGACAATGCCAGAACACTATCACTTTGGAATTTAGCAACAAAAATCTTCAACAAAGTATTAGCAAATCAACCCAGCAATATAAAGAACAGAATGAGACAGCATGTTCCCCTTGAATTTCTTCCAGATATGCAATGTACATACAAAACATACAAAAGGTCATCGTTCCAGGGTCCTGGAACATACAAAATCAATCAATGTAATCTAGCATCTCAGCAGGCTAAAGAGAACATACAAAAATCAATCAATGTAATCTAGCATCTCAGCAGGCTAAAGAGAAAAATCACATGATCATATCAGTTGACACAGAAAGGGCCTTTTTTTTTTTTTTAACATAAGCTCCATGACCAGCGTGGAGCCCAACATGGAGCTTGAACTCAAGACCCTGAGATCAAGACCTGAGTTGAGATCAAGAGTTGGACACTTAACCGACTGAGCCACCCAAGCACCCCAACACAGATAGTACATTTGACAAGAGCCAACACCCATTCATGATGCAAATTCTCAGCCAAATAGAAGCAAGAGACCATCCTCAATCTCATAAAGGCAACCACAAAAAAATTTACAGGTAAGTGAACATCATGCTGACCATGAAGGATGGACTGCTTTCCCTCTAAGGCTGGGAACAAGGGCAGGAAGGTCTACCCTCACCATTCATAGTCAGTACAGTGCTGCAAGTTCTAGCCACTGCAAGGCAGGAAAAATGGAATAGACAGTGGATAGAAAATAAAACTGTTCCTCTTTGCATATGACATATTGCCTACATAGAAAGTCCCAGGATATCTTAAAAAAACAAACTAACTAACTAACTAATGGCTAGAATGAGTAAGCAAGATCTGCAAGGTGCAGAGTAGGAGATTAACACATAAAAGTCAATTCCCATTTCGTAGAGTGAACATGCATGAACCAAAATAAAAATTAAAATACCTCTGGTGCTTGTTCCAAAGAAAATGAGATACTTAGGTGTAAACTTAAAAAAACCATGTACAAAATCTAAAAACTACCAAATGCAGATGAAAGAATCCCAGGAAGATCTAAAGAAAGGGGGAGACATGCTGTGTTCACACACTGGAAGACTAAACATAGTAAAGACGTCAATTTTCCCCAAATTGATTTTTCCCTTACAAAAAGCACATATGGACAAAATATTTGAATTAGGCACTTCACCAAAGACATATAAAAGGCATAGAAACATGTAAAAAATATTCAATATTGTTAATCATCAGAAAAATGTAAATTAAAATCACGATGAAAAACCACTGAATACCTACTAAAATAGCTTAAAAAAATAGCAATCAAGGGCTGCCAAAGAGATGAAATCACTGGAAATCCCATAAATTGCTGCTCAGAGTATAAAATGGTATGGTCATTTTGTAATTTAGCATCTCTCCTAAATTCAAAGATGCATGTATTATACAACCCAGCAATCCCATCCCTAGATATTTATGTATCTATAAAGCAACCTTTTTGTGAATGCTTATAGCAAACTTATTAATCATTTCATAAAACTGGAAATAATACAGATGTCCATCAATTTTTAAATGGATAAATCATGATCTATCCATACAATAGAACGCTACTCAGCCAGGAAAAAAGAATAAGCCGCTGATAGACAAGAAACATGACTTGTACATCTGAAATTGACATAATGTTATGTGTCAACCATGCGTCAATTAAAAACTAATTAATTAATCATTTTAAAAGTAGCAAATTAAAAAGAAAGGATCAGGTGAGTCTCAAACACATTATTATAGGCATTTCTAGTGAAAAAAGCCAGACACAAAAGACTGCCTACTGCATGATTCATTCTATGTAAAATTTTAGAAAAGGTGAAATTATAGCAACAGAAAACCGAACAGTGGTTGCTAATGACTAGGTCTGGGAGGGGGAATGGCTTTTAAGAGACACAAGGGAACTTTTAGGGGGTGATGTAAATGTTCTACTGTATGACTAAGGAGGTAAATGTATATTTGATTGTATTCATCTACCAAAACTCATTAAAGTAGGCTCTTGCGTTCGACAAATTATAAATTTACTTCAATTTAAGGTAAATTATAGTTCACTAAAACTGATGTGTCATTTACAATTTACATAAAATGAAGACAAAGAACTTTTAGGAAATCTGTACACAATGACACCAAGTTGGGAAGAGAGAAAATGGTGCGCAAAAGAGACAATTTGATAATGGGCAAGAAGGAGAAAGTTCTGGAGTCACACTGGCCTTCGTGGGTCAAGGCAAGTGTTCATCAGGATTGCACGCACTCCAGCCGGGGTTTCCAGGAGCCAGGTTGCCTGAATCACTTGAGGGACTCATAGAATCAGAATCTACAGACTCCAGGCCCTAGACTGGAGCTTTGGGAAGTTCACCAGGTGATTCTGTGGTACGGCCCAGAAAGAATCAGCTCTAACTGTGCAAAGGCTCATGCATGGGATGCTATCAACCCAAATCCACTTAGTGAAGTTTTCCTGACATGATCTGGTGCTAAAGCTGCTGGATGAAGACAACCAGCATTAAGTGGTTGGGAATTTCATGTGCATGGCAAGAAGGCTGTCGGACATGTCTGAGGATGTGGATGATGATTCTTGGTGAAGAAGGGGGTCAGCCTACAGGAGGACCATGCCACCTCCATGCTACCCTGTGATCCTCCAGCACATGGGTCCTCTTTGTGCAGAAAGGCCATCTCTAAACACAGTAGAAGTGTCAGAAAACTTATGTTTTCTTAGAGGGCGACTTACAGACATACCATTTGTTGTGTTTCTTCTTTTCCCTCAGTTGCAAGTAGATCTTTTCAAAGCAGAAGCTTCTGGATGTGTTCCTGAGTCTTGCTAGCAGGGTTGTTGGTAATGAGCCATCTGCTGGCTGTGTGAATGTCCACCCAGTCCTCCCGACAGGGGGGTTTGCCTGATGGGAGAACTTGCATAAAACACTTGGAAGTTAGAACAGCAAATATCATTCAGACACAAATAGTTGCTATTGGGAAAGTCATTTTCTGAAATGGATAGATCTCTTCAAAAGTATTTTTACCGACATAAAACCTCCATCCCCTTCCTTCACTGCTGCTCTTTTAGGTATGGCTAATCAGTTCATAGAAAAGTTGCAAGCAGAAGCCAAGTTTCTGATCACTTGTTAATAGCTGCTCAACCCTGGAACTAGTCCTACAGGAAACAGTGGCTCTTTAAAACACGCATATGTTAGCCATGCCTGGGGCAAGGATCTCAATCCTTCCTGCTCGTTGGAACCATCTGGAAGCCCCATCCAGAAAGGTGCAAATTTCATTGTTCTGACATGAGACCAGGCATGAGAATCTTTTTTTTTTTTTTAAAGATACATGTTTTCTTATGTGCACTGGGACTGAGGACCACTGGCCTAGAGATATGAGACGAGATGAGAAGTATTCATCAAGCTAACTTTATCGAGCACTTACTATGTGTCAGGCAGAATGGTTGAAGGTGGCGGGTTTCCCACAATGGAATTCTAAGACCTATGTTCTTTGGCTGGTACTACAATCAGACAAAAGACAAAGCCATTTTGAAACCCATCTGTGCACACACTTCTTCAGGAAGGAGCTGAACTCCTAGAGGTTCTATTTTATTCAAGCAAGGCTGTGGTGCTTGACACAACGTGCAGCAGCAAAGAGTAAATCTGCAAGCGACAGGGGAGGACCAGCGACAGGGAGAGACCTGAGCACAGAGATTGTACATTAACGAAATCTCTGCAATTCCAGGATATTGACAAAGGTACATGCTGATAGCCAAAGAGCATGTAAGGATTTTAATACCGCATTTCCAGTTATGACTAGAGAAGCATAATTAGGTACTAAATTACAATGTTAATATTCATTTGAACACATAAGTACTTGTAATGGTAGCATCAGGGCCCTGGGAGGGCAGCAGAGGAGTTGATTAAATGGACAGAGAGTTTCTTCGAACAAGCTTCATCCTGGGTTCTGTGAGGTCAGCTCCCAGTAAAGTCTTCAGGGGTCAAGACGTGGACTGTGAATGGTGGCTTTTCTCCTTTTGTAGCTGCACTCAAGGGGTTCAGAACTAAGCAAGTAAATAGACAAGTCACTGCAAATTACGGTTCAGAACACACGCTAGAACAGAATGGGGAGAGAGCCTCCAGAGGAGGGCTTGCTGGGGAAGGCCACCCGGGACACAGACGCTCTGTGCGGGAGGAAGTGGTGGGCTCTACCCTGCACACAATTTTTCTAGCAAAAATAGAAGGAAAGGCTCTTGCTTAGGTCTCCTATTACTGGGGACTTATCTATTTATACCTCCATTTTATCCAAAAAGAGTCTGAGGTGGGGCTTACCTGTCATCTGCAAGAAAATTAAAGTCGTTTCCTAAAAGGGGCAAAAGCAAATTGAAGTAATGAGAAGGAAGGGAGAGCGAGGAGGCTTAAGAGAGAAAGAGAGAGAAATAAAACACACACGCACACATGCACGCACACGCACACACATGCATGCATGCAGCTACACATGTGAGTGCCTTTTGGAAGTCCAAATCTTAAATAGAGCACGGATCCCCCTTTTGCCCATCTCCCCGGGTCTCAGTTGTCTTCCTACAGAATTTTTCTGAGCTTTATACAAAAGGTAAGATTCCAGATTGAGCAATCCTAATTAGCTGGGGCCATCTCCAGCACGTAACAGAAGCAAATCTGTCACCAGCTGTGGAAAACAACAGTCCTCAGCTCCCCCAAACCCCAAAACACATAAGCTCAGCATTTTAACTGGCTGGGGTAAGAGCCATTATTTTCATTAATGGAGCTCATTTTTATTTTATTGGGCTTTTTTACTATCAGATTAAAAGCATGTTTTTATTGTAGTTTTTCCTAATGTAATCTTGGATGATGTGCTCAGAATGAATGGAATAGTTATTGTTTTAATTATTTTTTCATTTTGTGTTTTTATTTCGTTTGTTCCTTTTATTTACTACTCTTAAGTTTGCCGTAATAACACAGAAGCAGGGTGCTCGGGGGCCTCCCGTCAGCACCCTGCGGCAGTTTGCCTCAGCTAAAGGCCAGGGAAGAGGAAAAGCACCAGCACAATGATGCTTTCAGAATCGAGGGGCAGCAAAGCCCTCCAGTCCAATCACAGTGACACAGGGCACGTGGGCAAATCCAAGGGCATGGGCCCCTCAGGGCTGAGAGGAACAACACAAGACATCATTGCAGGTCACTTCTGTTCCTGTTCCTTTGCTAAAGCCACCCTGGTTCACTGGGTGAAGAAAAGGTTGGAAGGAGTCTCAAGGTAGAAAAGCCACAGGGCACGTTCCTCGCTCCCAGCTACACGTCACCGATGCCCAGGTCCACAGAGGCTGCCTGTAAGAACCCACAGGTATTAACATGCAGAGACACTCAGCTGTACCTGGACACCTGTTCCCTGCCCATGAAGAGGAGACGAAAACGATGCCTTTCTCAGAGGTCCAGATGTCTCTGCAACCCTGTGGGCTTGGGCAGGACAGGATTTCTAGATTCCTCGCTTAGCACTAGAAGCTGAGCATGTGAGTTTGCTGTCCAGAAAATTTGCTGAAAAAATAGTGCACACATAGAAGCCCATACCTGTTGATGAAGGGCTCCTTTGGGCTACTCGTATGCCAATACTCTTGATCTCCCTGGATCTTACTGAAGAAAGTATCCGTCCCCTGCAGAGAAGCTGAGACCCGTGCTTGGGTTTGCCACGGCCCCATGCTAGCTCTCTGGCCTCACTCCTTCTTCTCTTGTCTTATTCCCTTTGCCTGCCCAGCCCCCATTCTCAGGGTGGTCCCCAGAGTGTTCTCTAGGTTCCCAAACTGTTTGGCCTGTGAAGGTAAATCTAGCAAAGGTTCAAAGATCATGTTAGTACCCAATCCAAACTCCTTGCAGACCCCATGAAGTCACTATGATCTGACCCATCCTGTCCTCTGGGCTCATCTGCCCTGTCTCTGCCCCACCGGCCTCACTCTGGCCAAACCAGCCAGCCCCGAAGGAACCCAGGCGTCCCCTGCCTGGGGGCTCCCCCACACTTTTCATGACTCCGTTCCTAGAGGGGATTCCCAGAGAGGCCACCCTGCTCACCCTCTGCCTCCCCCTATCACTCCCTGTGTCCTCACCTGCCTTCACTTTCACTGTGACAAGTGTCACTGCTGAACTTACATCACTTATGCTCTTGCTGATTGTCTCTCCACCTGAGAATGAGCACAGTGAAGGGAACTGCTGTGTTGCTAGGCCCAGCATGGCAGCCCTGGGCACTTGGCAGGTAGTCAAGAAGTTTTTGGTAGCAGACATCTCAGACTCTTTTTACTGCTGTATCCCCAGCATAGAGAAAGTTTTGGCATATAGTAGATAGTCAATAAATGCTTGCTGCCTGGGAAGAAATGCATGAAAAAACACACGTCAATGCCCAGAAGAGCCTGATCAAGGACCTGTTCACTGCCACTTGCGTCCCAATGGATGAATCAGGAATTTCCAGAGTGAGGGTGAGCTCAGGACTCATCTCTCTCCTTCCAGCCTTCCTGAAACCAACAGAATACTGCCAAGACCACTTTATTTTGTGTCTAAACAAAGATAAGGTGGATAATGCTTTCAAAACCCACAAATGTTTACTTCTTAATGAATGTTGAATCTCTAACTCTATTTATTGCATCCTTTGCTTCATATATGTGTTGTTTCTCAAAACATATTCTATGAGTAGATAAACAAAATGTGATACACACACACAAACAGAGAGAGAGAGAGAGAGAAATATTACTCAGCCATAAAAAAGAATGAGATCTTGCCATTTGCAACAACATGGATAGACCTAGAGGGGATTAAGCTAAGTGAAATAAGTCAGAGGGAGAATGACAAATACCATATGATTTCACTTAGATGTGAAATCTAAAAAAGCAAAGCAAATGAACAAAGGAAAAGCAGAAATAGACCATAAATAAGGAGAACAAACGGGTGGTTGCCAGAGGGTAACAGGGTGTGGGGATGGGCAAAATGAGTGAAGGGGAGTGGGAGATACGGGCTTCCAGGTATGGAATGAATAAGTCAGGGGACAAAAGGCACAGCAGCATGGGGAACATAGTCAGTGGTATTGTAACAGCATTGAGTGGTGACAGATGGTAGCCACCCTTGTGTTGAGTGCAGCTTCATGTATAGACTTGTCCAATCATCATACTGTACACCCCAGAACCAATGTAACATTGCGAGTCAACTGTACTCAAGTAAAAAATAAATAAAACAAAGACTGATCCATAGTGAAAGTAAGAAGATTCAGGTCTTATCCAAGGCTATGCCATTCAATTTTCAACTATTTTTTAGAAATAGAAATATAAAATATCAAAGAAGTTATTTTCGGTTATGAATGAAATTATTGGGGTGGAAGGAATGAGAGGCAGAAAACCAACACAAGACCTTTCACTGCATCCCTTTTTATATCATTTTATCTTTGAACTCTGTGATGTTACACAGAGTACATTCATCAAATACAACTTAAAGGGCTTAAGAATCAAGAAATGGTGAGTAAAACAAAGAAACAGAGCAGGGAGCACAGTTGAACAAAATCCCAGCACTAAATTCTAGAAACAATACCTCACAAAAGATGTTGTTCCCTTAAGGGAAGTGAATGCTGCATCTAAAGAACTTTTTTTTTTTTTGCCTAAAGACAATTTGGAAGGAGCTCTCCTGCCTTGGAGAGAACACCCAGATTTAAGTTATGTAAACAAAAGAAGTCCATTTATCATGACCCACACTCAAGTGCCAGGGCTCCATGGCATCCTGAGCATGAGACATGAAGTCGCCAGCACCGTGCACTGCTAAATTGTCCTTCCCACACTGCACTTGTGAATCCCATAGCCATCGCAATTATATTTCTCAGAGAATTTTGGAACAAAATGGAGCCAGTCAGGCAGGGGTTCTTGACTTAAGTTAGGCAGACGGTGGGTTACTTTTGCCAAATATCTCTTCATTTTAAAAAGTGCTGCAGGAGATAACAAAGTTGGGGGTCATACATTTATAAAAAGATAATATTCCGCACTCATGCAAAATCATGTGTCATTTGGCTGGCACGACATGGAATATAGGTTGGGATGTGCGGTTCCATCCCTAGTTTGAGTTGCGTGCAGGCTTCAGCTTTGGTTCATAGGAAATAACATACTACTACTAATCAGTATTACATATTAAAGGTATACTATACAAATTATATAATTACATGTTATATAAATGTAATCATAAAAAAGTTAATAATTCTCTCTGCCAAATGCCATTCTAAGCCCTTTACAGGTGTTGTCTCTTTTGATCCCTTATACCCACGTTATGAGATAGTACTGTCTTCTCTCATTTCAGATGAGGAGAGTGGGACATGGAAGGGCTAGGTGACTTGCTCAAGATCATAGAGCTGGAGGGGGGCACACTTCCATCAGAACCCCCAGTCTCGGGCCTAAGGTCGGCAGTGGCAGGTGCCGTGATGGCATGAAGGCAGGTGAGGGCACACGGAGCCATGGGGGTGAGCAGGGTGGCCTCTCTGGGAATCCCCTCTAGGATCTGAGTCATGAAGAGGTGTTGGGGAGCCCCCAGGCAGGGCACAGCCCGGGCTCCTTAAGGGCTGGCTGGTGTGGCCAGAGTGAGGTCAGTGGGGCAGAGACGGGGCAGATGAGCCCAGAGGACAGGACGGGTCAGATCACAGTGACTTCATGGGGTCTGCAAGGAGTTTGGATTTTATTGTGAATGTGATGGGAAGCCCTTTATGGAGAGTACTAACATGAACTTTGGACCTTTGCTAGATTTACCTTCACAGGCCAAACAGTTTGGGAACCTAGAGAACACTCTGGGGACCACCCTGGGAATGGGGATCAGGCAGGCAAAGGGAATCAGTCAAGGGAAGGGGATGTGAGGCGGCAGAGCTTCAAGGTAGCGTGGCACTTGCTGAGAGTATGTGGCGGCTCACTGAGGCAAACTGTTGTGCCAAATGCCCAACATCCAAACCCTGCCTGGTTTTGCACTCTCAGAAACAGTGGCTCATCTGGGGTCTTACCTTTTATTTCTCACTCACCTTCTAAGCAGGAACTGTCCACTCTAAGCTGAAGAAGCAAAGCTGGGCTGGTCAGTGGGCTCAGGGCAGCTCTTGTATCTGGGGGTAGGAGCTTTAGGTTTGATTCAGGGGAAGGATTGTCCCCGTGGGCCATATGCTCAGGCATCTAGCTCTGAAGACCCTGCAGTGATGATCCAGGGAGCCCCATGGACTGGAATTCCCATTCTCTTCACACTTGTCTTCTTCATCTTTAGGGCCTTCTCACTCTCAGCCCCTGGCCCTGCCCCAGTGTAAAGGAATGAGAACATGGGTGTGCACACCCAGAACATGACACCATGTGTGTGCACGCCCATAACATGAGGACATGTGTGGGCACACCTAGAACATGAGGACATGTGCATGCACACCCAGAACATGAGAGCATGTGTGTGCATGCCCAAAACATGAGGACATGTGCATGTGCACCCAGAACATGAGAGTATTACATGCACACCCAGAATGTGCATGCACATCCAGAACATGAGAGCGTGTGCATGCACACCCAGAACGTGAGAGCATTGCCTGCACACCCAGAGCGTGAGAGCATTGTGTGCACACCCAGCATGTGAGAGCATTGCGTGCACACCCAGAACCTGAGAGCATGTGTGTGCATGCCCAGAACATGAAAACAAAGTTAGCTGGTGCATTCATCACAACTCAGAGATATGTGTTGGAGAGAATGTGAGGTCTCCATTCAGGGAACACGGCAGAATGGGCCAAGCTCACCCCATATCTACCTGAAAGATGAAACTGGCTTGGAGGTCAGTATTTGTTCCTCTATGCTGCTCCCTCCTTATTTCTATCTTCTGGTTGGATCTGTTTATTCTGACCCATCGGGAAACAAGCAGGAGATAAAAACAGAGCATACTGCTTATCCTGTTTTGAACTGGCATCTCAAGTCCTGCTGGGCTATAAAGCACATGCCCAGGGCCACAGAGGACACTTGATGAAAGAGAGCTTCTCTCCCAAAGAATGCTGCTCCACACCCTCCCCCACATCCCCCCCCCCACACACACACACGCACGCACACACACACACACACACACACACTGCTGTAGAGCCTCTAGCACAAACTACTACCTCACGCACACAGGAAGTCCTGGATTTAATGGCTGGGCTTATCTTGTGCGACATTCCCAAGGCTCCATTTTTCATTAAGCAATTTTTAAAGAGTTTTATGACCCCATGAACAATAATTTTTTTTAGTGAAAGCAGACTGAATTGTAAGTGGCGGTAATTACACCAAACT
The DNA here is from genome assembly GCF_054177405.1 of Leptonychotes weddellii. Classification (NCBI taxonomy): domain Eukaryota; kingdom Metazoa; phylum Chordata; class Mammalia; order Carnivora; family Phocidae; genus Leptonychotes; species Leptonychotes weddellii. The sequence continues at coordinate 35,074,226 of NC_138384.1, forward strand.
AATTGTAGGCAAAATTAGTAAGAGGTCAGATCCGTTTGGTCGCAAAAGAAAATATATGCCTGGATCACACCTTAAATGATCTCTAGGAAATTAATTCATCATGGAAGAAAGGAATCTTCCTAAATTAACAGTGGGTCTCTCCTAGAAGCTGGACTTGTAATCCCAAAGTCCCTTAGGGGTCAGAGAGACTTTTTGGTATTGCTTTCGGCTCTCCTCATAAAGGATGTTATTGGGGTACACATTAGCCATTTATGCCCCCTGCAGTGGCAGATCTCTCTTATTAGTCCCACCCCCCACCCCTAGCTTCCAACAAGCCATTATCTGAGCATCTAGACACTATCAGGGCACCATGGGTCCCTCTAACAGACCCACAAACCAAGGTCTTCACCATTGGAACCCCGGAGCTAATTAAAGGAATCACATGGAAATGGAGGTCAGAGATGCCAGTCTGTGCCAGGATTTCAATATGACCAGGGACCGAGGAATCTAGTCCAATGCCAGGAGGTACCCATGACTTTTTCCCATGACAGAGTCATTAACTGAGCCATTTCCTTCAGTTTTGTTCATAGGATCCTTCATGGCCCAGCCTGCCGATTGCATGTGGTTTCATTTCCCACCACACTCTGTCACCTGAGACCACCTCTTTCCCTTTGACTTGAACATGGTCTTCCTTTTGAAACTCCCTGCTTCGTCTCTACCCACCTAAATAATTCCCCCCTCTCATCCTGCAAAACAACTCAGGTATCGGGGCACCTGGGTGGCTCAGTCGGCTAAGCATCTGCCTTCGGCTCAGGTCATGATCTCAGGGTCCTGGGATCGAGCCCCGCATCGGGCTCGATCAGAGAGCCTGCTTCTCCCTCTCCCTCTGCCCCTCCGCCACCCCTGCTCATGCTCATGCTTGCTCTCTCTCGCTCTCTCTATCTAAAATAAATAAAATATTAAAAAAAAAAACAATTCAGGTATCATAGGCTAAGGTGGAGGTAAGTGGAGGTAGATATTTTTCACCTCTTACATGGGATGGGTGTCATGCTCTGTTACTCATAGGACACAGAGGTTTACCCCACAGTGTACTCTAACTATCTGTTCCATGGTTGCCCCACATGCGCCAGACCTTGAGTCTCTGCCCCCAGCAGGTATGTGTCTGTGAACCCACCATCCAGCCTCAAGCCTGGCAGGGTGGGCAGTCAATACATGTTTGTTAAATGAATGAATGGGTCCTGCTATCTCCAAGTTACTGCTGTGGCCACATTTGACATGGCCAGTTTTCTCTGTTCAAAGATAAGCAGTCCTTACAGGAAAGCACCCCCTAACATATCTGCACTTCTAGAAAATGCCACACCAGGGTTGAAAGCCTGGTTTTGACCATCATTCTGGGCCCCCAAATCAGGGTGATACCCAAGACTTGACATCAAGGAGGAAGAGGAGGAGGGGAAAAGAAGGAGGAAGGGGAGGAAGATGAGGGGTAGAAGCAGCCAGACAGACACACAAAGAAACTGACCCTTGTACTTCAGGGGTACAAGGTGTGCATGCACATGCTGTCACGTTCTGGGTGTGCATGCACATGTCCTCACGTTCTGGGTGTGCATGCAACACTCTCATGTTCTGGGTGTGCACGCACATGTCCTCATGTGCATGTACAACCTGAGCTTCCCGGGCATTGAAGGCAGGGATGGCAGCAGACCCCCGGGCCCAAGGGAGAAAACCCCCAGCAAGTCCAGAACATGGGCTCTGGCTGAGAAAGGTTCCCAGTCAGAAGCTCAAGTTTTTATCATATGACCTCACTGATATGAGGAATTCTTAATCACAGGAAACAAACTGAGGGTTGCTGGAGTGGGGGGTGGGGTGGGAGGGATGGGGTGACTGGGTGATAGACACTGGGGAGGG
>NC_138384.1:35076609-35093208 GCF_054177405.1 Leptonychotes weddellii
TTTTTTTTTCTTTCTAGACTGTGCTTTTGGTGTCAAGTCTAAGAACTCTTTGATAGTCCTAGATGCCAAAGTGTTTTTCTGTTTTTCCTAAAGGTTTTATAATTTCATGTTTTTAATTGAAGTCCAGCAACCATTTTAAGTTAATTTTTTGTACAAGACATGAAGTTCAGGTTGAGGTTCATTTTCTTACTTATGGATGTCCCATCACTACAGCACCATTTGTTGAGAAGACTATCCTTCCTCCATTGAATTGTTTTTAGAGCTTTGTAAAAACTATGGAACACTTTATGAATTTGCATATCATCCTTATGCAGGGGCCATGTTAATCTTCTCTGAATCATTTCAAGTTTTTATTAGATACACTACTAAAGTGAGCACCGCTCATACCGTTAGACTCAGCTCCACTTCTGGAAATTCAGTTCTGAAGATAAAGAAGATGTGCCCAAGGCTATTTACTTCAGCTTTATTTATTTATTTATTTATTTATTTATTTATTTATTTACTTATTGAGAGAAAGCCTGCACATGAGCAGGAGGTTGGGAGGGGCAGAGGGAGAGGAAGAGAGAGAATCTTAAGCAGGCTCTATGCCCAGTGTGGAGCCCAACGCACTGCTTGATCTCACACCCTAAGATCATGACCTGAGCCAAAATCAAGAGTCAGATGTTTAATTGATTGAGCCACCCAGGCACCCCCTCAGCATTATTTTTAACAGCAAATAAAACTGTGGGGAGTTATCTATTGTTGTGTAACAAATTATCCCAAAATTTAGTGAATTAAGGCAACAACATTTATAATATCACAATGTTTGTGAGATCTGGTCATGGCTTTTCTGGGTTCCCTAAATGAGAGTTTCTCATAAGACTACTCTTAGATGACCGCTGGAAGGCTGAGGTTTTCTTTGAAGGCTCAACCAGAGAAGGATCCACGTCCAAGCTCTCTGATATGGTTTTTGGGAAGATTCAGTTCTTTGCAACCTCTTGCAAATGGGGCTTCACATTCTCTTTGGCTGTTGCTAAAAGCCTACCCTCAGTTTATTGCCATATGGGCCTCTCTGTAGTGCAGCTTACTTCATCATAACAAGCAAGCAGAGGAAGTGCAAAAGAGTTCTAGGAATTCTTTGTAAACTAATCATAGAAGTGATTTCCCATTAATTTTGCTGTATTTTATTCATTCAAAGCAACTTGCTAAGTCCAGCTTACACTCAAGAGTAGGGGATTACATAAAAGTGTGATACCAGGAGGGAGAGATTTGGAGGATTTATATAAGAAGTTGCCCACACAATAAGTAAATTATTATACACTCAGTTAAAAATCATACATCCAATGATTTTGCTACACTAATTACTTGAAGTATGGCATTGCTGTCATGGTTGACAAGGGCCTCAGTGACAGCCACATGTAAAAACTATGAAACTGGACCACTATCTTACACCATACACAAAAATTAACTCAAAATGGATTGAAGACTTTAATGTAAGACTAGAAACAATAAAAATCCTAGAAGAAAAAAAAGCAATAAACTCCTTGGCATCACTTCTGGAGATGTTCTTTTGGTTCCTACTCCAAAGGCAATGACAACAAAAGCAAAGAAAAACAAATAGGACTACATCAAAGTAAGAAACTGTATACAGCAAGTAAATCATCAACAAAATAAAAGGGCAACCTACTGAAAGGGAGAAGATATTTGCAAATCATACATATAATAAGAAGTTAATATCTAAAATATATAAAGAAATCATATAGCTCAATAACAAACAAAACAAACAAGCAAAAAACAATCCAATTAAAAAATAGGTAGAGGACCTGAATAGACATTTTTCCAGAGAAAGCATACAGATGACCAACAGGCACATGAAAAGATGCTCAACTCATTAATCATCAGGAAAATACAAATCAAAACCACATCTCACACCTGTCAGAATGGTTATTATCAAAAGGATAAGAAACTGCAAGTGTTGGCAAAGAGGTGGAGAAAAGAGAACCTTCATGCAGTATTGGTGGGAGTGGAAAATGATGTAGCCCCAATGGAAAACAGTATGGAGATTTCTCAAAAACTAAAAATAAAAAATAAAACTATCATATGATCCATCAATATACTTCTGGGTATATATCTGAAGAAAATGAATACACTAATTGAAAAGATATATGTACCCTTATGCTTATTGAAGCATTATTTACAATAGCCAAGATGTAGAAACAACCCAAGTGTCCACTAATGGATGAACAGATAAAGAAAATGTGAGATAGATACACATATAGGTACAATGAAATACTACTCAGCCATAAAAAAGAATGAAATCTTGCCATTTGAGACAACATGGATGGACCTTGAGAATAAGTGAAATAAGTGAATGCTATGCTAAGTGAAATAAGTCTGACAGAGAAAGATAAATACCATATGAATTCACTTACAGATGGAATCAGAAAACAAAACAAAAAAATGAATAAACTAAACAAAGTAAAACTTATGGATACAGAGATTAGATTTGTGGTTGCCAGATGGGAGAGAGTGGGGGTGGTGAAATGAGTGAAGGCAATCAAAAGATAAAACTTCTGGTTATAAAATAAATAAGTCAAGGGGATATAATGTGCAGCATGGTGAAAATAGTCAATAATATTGTATTGCAAATTTGAAAGTTGCTAAGAAAATCTTAAAAGTTCTCATCACAAGAAAAAAAAACCTGTAACTTGTATAGTGATAGATGGTAACTAGACTTATAGTGGTGATGATTTTACAAAGTATACAAATGTTGAATCATGATGTTGTATACCTGAAACTAACATTATATGTCAATTATACTTCAATTAAAAAATGAAACCCTATATTATGCTGAGCGAAATAAGTCAATCAGAGAAAGACATGTGTCATATGACCTCACTGATATGAGGAATTCTTAATCTCAGGAAACAGACTGAGGGTTGCTGGAGTGGGGGGTGGGGTAGGAGGGATGGGCTGACTGGGTGATAGACACTGGGGAGGGTATGTGCTCTGGTAAGCGCTGTGAATTGTGCAAGACTATTGAATCTCAGATCTGTACCTATGAAACAAATAATGCAATATATGTTAAGAAAAAAAAAAAAGAAGAAGATAGCAGGAGGGGAAGAATGAAGGGGGGAAATCGGAGGGGTAGACAAACCATGAGAGACGATGGACTCTGAAAAACAAACTGAGGGTTCTGGGGGGGAGGATGGGCTAGCCTCGTGATGGGTATTAAAGAGGGCACGTTCTGCATGGAGCACTGGGTGTTATGCACAAACAATGAATCATGGAACACTACATCTAAAACTAATGATGTAATGTATGGGGATTAACATAACAATAAAAAAAATTTTTTTAAATGAAACCCTAAAAATTCTCAATTAATCCAAAAGTGGAAAAAAATGAACAATTAGCAAATTAAAAAATACATTGGTAGACTTAAACCCAACATCAATAATACCACTAAATATAATTAATGTTAGAGTAAAATATTGAGGGCAAACTATATGCTGCCTATAAGAAACACTGTTTAACATGACACAGATAAGTTAAAAGGAAAAGTGAGAAAAGATATGTAAATAATAAGAATGAGAAAGATGATGCAACTATATTATAATCAGATAAAGATTTCAAAATAAAAAATATTCCTAAAGATAAAGAAAGACATCTATTAGATAAAGGGTCAATTCATGAAAAAGATACCCTGAATGAATGTACACATAACAACATATTTTTAAAATACATGAAACATAAATTTACAAAACTAGTGGGAGAAATAGACAAATTTAGAAATATAACTGAAGACTTTTATTCTCTCTCAGTGGTTAATAGAACAAGTAAACAAACAAACAAAAACTATAAGGAAAATTAATATCTAGATATGATCAACCAATTTAACCTGAACTGTATAAAACACTACATCAAATAGCAAAATGTATATTCATTTCAAGTACACATGGAACATTCACCAAGATAGACCATTTGTTGATTTAAAAAGACTCAGTAAATACTATACATTGAAATCATAGTGTATTTTCCCTGAGTATAATAGAATTAAATTATTAGAATTAAATTAGAAATTAACAAATATAAATATGTTTTTTAAGTCCACGGTGTTTAGAAATAAAACAAAATCTTCTAAATATGTTATGGATCTATTCCCAAAAAAAAAAAAAGAGGAAGGAAAACTTCCAAATTCATTCTATGAGGCCAGCATTACTCTGATACCAAAACCAGACAAAGATACTACATAAAAAGAAAATAAAAAACTACAAGCCAACATCCCTGATGAACATAGATTCAAAAGCCCTCAACAAAATACTAGCAAACTGAATTCAACGATACTTGAAAAGAATCATTCACCACAATTGAGTGGGATTTATTCCAGGAATGCAAATGGTTAATAGTCACAAATCAATTGATGTGATACAACACATTAACAAGAGGAAGAATTAAAAACCATATGATCATCACAATAGTTGCAGAAAAAGCATCTGACAAAGTACATCCATTCATGATAAAAACTCTCAACAAAGTAGGTTTAGAGGGAACATACCTCAATATAATAAAGACCATATATGAAAAACCCACAGCTAACATCATACTCAATGGTAAAAAACTGAGAGTTTTTACTCTAAGATCAGGAACAAGACAAGGATATCCATTCTTACCACTTTTATTTGACATAGTATTGGAAGTCAGTAATCAGACAAGAAAAAAAAAAGCATCCAAATTGGTAAGGAAGAAGTAAAACTTTCACTATTTGTGGATGACATGACATTTCCATAGTTCTGAATTAGCAGAAGGAGAAATTAGGAAAACAATCCCATTTAAAATTGCACCCCCCCCAAAAAAAAAACTAAAAAACCTAGGAATAAATTTGACCAAGGAGGTAAAATACTCTGAAAACTATAAGGCATTGATGAAAGAAATTGAAGATGATGCAAACAAATGGAGATATATACCATGCTCGTGGATTGGAAGAATTAATATTGTTAAATTGTGACTTTATTTTACAGGAAATAATGTCCATATTACCCAAGGCAATCCCTATCAAAATACCAATAGCATTTTTCACAGGACTAGAACAAATAATCCTAAAATTTGTATGAAACCACACAAAAAACTCAAATATCCAAAGCAGTCTTGGGAAAGAAGAACACAGCTGGAGGTATCACAATCTCATATTTCAAGATATACTACAAAGCTACAGTAATCAAAACAGTATGGTACTAGCACAAAAATAGAAATAGATCAATGAAACAGAATAGAGAGCCCAGAAATAAACCCACACTAATATGGTCAATTAATCTACAACAGAGGAGGAAAGAATCTACAAGGGGAAAAAAACAGTCTTTTCAATAAACGGTGTTGGGAAAATAGGACAACTACATGCAAAAGAATGAAACTCGACCAATTCTTACACAATACACAAAAATCAACAAAATGGATTTAAAGACCTAAATGTGAGACCTGAAACCATAAAACTCCTAAAAGAAAACATAGGCAATAATCTCCTTGACATCAACCTTAGCAACATTTTTATAAATATTTCTCTTCAAGCAAAGGAAACAAAAGCAAAATTAAACCATTGGGACTACACCAAAATAAAAAGCTTTTGCATAGCAAAGGAAACCGACAAAAGAAAAATGCAACTTACAGAATGGGAGAAGCTAATTGCAAATGATATATCAATAAGGAGTTAATATCCAAAATATGTAAAGAACTTATACAACTTATACCAACAGCAACAACAACAAAGAATAATTTTAAAAATCCAATTAAAAAAATGGGCACTGGACCTGAATAGACATTTTTCCAAAGAAGACATCCAGATGACCAACAGGAACATGAAAAGATGTTCAACATCACTAATCATCAGGGAAATGCAAATCAAAACCACAGGGAGATATCATCTCATACCTCTCAGAATAGCTATCATCACACAACTAACAGCAAGTGTTAGTAAGGATGTGGAGAAAGGGAAACCCTCATGCACTATTGGTATGTAAATTGGTGCCACCACTATGGAAAACTGTATGTGGGTTCCTCAAAAAATTGAAAGTAGAAAGTAGAAATACCATATGATCCAGTAATTCCACTACCGAGTATTTACCCGAAGAAAATGAAAACACTAATTCAGAACGATATATGCACTCCTATGTTCACTACAGTATTACTTACAATAGCCAAGATATGGAAACAACTCACAAGTCCATCGATAGATGAATGAATAAAGAAGATGTAGTGTATATATACATACACACATACAATGTAATATTTACTAAGCCATGAAAGAGGAAGAGATCTTGCCATTTGGGAGAACATGAATGGACCTAGAAGGTATTATGCTAAGTGAAATAAGCCAGATTGAGAAAGGCAATTACTGTATGATTTCACTTATATGTGAAATTTAAAAAACAAAGCAAACAAACAACCACAAAAATAGACTCATAAACGCAGAGAACAAACTGGTGGTTGCCAGAGGGGTGGGAGGAGAGGGTGAACAAAATAGATGAGGATTAAGAGGTATGAATTTCCAGTCATAAAATTAAAAAGTTACAGAGGTGAAAAGTACAGCATAGGGAATATAGTCAGTAATATTATAATAATATTACAATTACAAAAGATGACTACACTTACCACAGTGAGCACTGAGTAATGTATAGAATTGCCAAATCACAATGTGTACACCTGAAACTAATATAACATTGTATGTGAACTACACTACAATAATAATATTTTTAAAAGAATTATACAATTACTTTTTGTAAAGATTCCTAAAAATATAAGCCAACTAAGGGGACCTACCTTAATGTTCCCCATCAAGCTCTCAAATTTACCTGCATCTGATTCCTCCTTCCTTCTTTCCTGTTACAATGAGCAGCTTTCCTCACACCTAAGGCAAACTGCTTCTTCTATGATTAGGATCCCAGGTCGTATCTTCCAGAACAATGGTTCCTTTTTTATTTTTTTTTAGTATAATTGACACACAATGTTCAGTGTTACATTAGTTTCTGGTGTACAACATAGTGATTTGACAAGTTTGTACATTATGCTCTGCTCACCACAAGTGTAAGCTACCATCTGTTACCATACAACACTATTACAATATCATTGACTATATTCCTTATTCTGTGCCTTTTATTCCTGTGACTTATTCACTCCATAACTGGAAGTCTGTACTTCCTACTCCCCTTCACTCATTTAGCCCATCCCCCAAGGACAGTGGTTCTTAACCATGGTTGCACATTTGAATACCTGATGAGCTTTTATGTAAAAGTAAAAGAAAGAAAGAAAAGAAAAGAAAAGAAGAAAGGAAGAAAGAAAGAAAGAAAAGAAAAGGAAAGAAAGAAAGAAAGAGAAAGAAAAGAGAAAGAAAGAAAGAAAAAGAAATGGAGGGAGGGAGAGAGAGCGAGAAAGAAAAAGAAAGAGAAGAGAAGGAGGGAGGGAGGGAAGGAGGGAGGAAGGAAGGGAGGGAGGGAGGGAGGGAGGGAGGGAGGAAGGAGGGAAGGAAGGAAGGATTCCCAGACTCATTCCAGGAGGGAGTGATAGCTTGGGGAGGGGGCGGGGAGGGATAGGGATAGTGGCTGGGGCATCAGCATTTTTTCAAAGTTCTCCAGGAAATTTGAATGCACAACCAGAGTTGAGAAGCTCCACTCTAGAAAAGATTGGGTCATGTGTTATTCCCTCTGTGGGTGGTGGTTCTTTCCCATTGGTATTTAGACACAATTAAGTCTCCCATTACAAAAATTCCTCCCTCAACACTGCTCCCCTCAATATATCCCAAATCTCTCCTCACGATGTATTACCCTTTATACTTTTGAATTCTATTTACTAAAAAAATGTAATAACCTTTGCATCTATGTTCGTGTGGAATATTGGACTGTAATTATCTTATATATTCTTGTTTGTGTAGTATCTGGGTCATTCTGGTCTTATGGAATATGTTGGGAAGCATCCTCTCCTCTTCCATTTTGTACAGACACTTGTATACAATTGGTACCATTTCTTCCTTCAATGCCTGGTAGATCTTACAAGTGTAACTGGATGGCCTGAAGTTTTCTTGACGGAAAGGTTGTTAACTAAAATTTTCTTTAATAGATATAGGGCTATTCATGCTCTCTAATTCTTCCTGAGTAATCTTTGGTGGTTTGTGTCTTTTTAGAAATCCATTTCATTTAAGTTGATTAATTTATTTATAGTTATTTATTTATAGTTATTTATATATAGTTATTTATAATTGTCCTTTATTAACTTCTTAATATCTATAGAAAGTATATTCTCACTTCTGATATTGATAATTATTGCCTTAATTATTGCTTTTGCTCTTTATTTTTTCCAGTCCAGAATAGCTGGAAATTTAGTGATTTTATTCAACTTCTCAGAGAAACTGGTTTTTGTTCCATTTATTTTTTTGTATACTTTTTCTGTTATCTGGTTATTGATTTCCACTCTGATTTATAGTATTTCATTTTTTCTGCTTACTTTGAGTTTCATTTGTTTTTCTTATTCTAGTTTCTTAAGCTGAAAATGAGGTAATTTGTTTGAGATCTTTCTTCTTTTCTAAATATAGATGTTTAATGTTATAAATTTCCCTCTAAATGCTGTTCTATTTTTTCCTCTAAGTGCTGTTTTAATCAGCTTCTCACAAACATATACTGTGTTTTTATTCCATTCAGTTCAAAATCCTTCCATGTTTCTATTTTTATTTATTTTCTGACAAATAGGTGATTTAGAAGTGTGTTGTTTATTTTCCAAATATTGGGAGATCTTTCACGTATTTGTCTGTTGTTATTTCTGATTTACTTCTACTGTGGTTAGAGAACATATATTTGACATGATCCAAATCCTTCCACATTCACTGGGCTTATTGTTGTGGCCCAGCATATGTTCTGTCTTGGTAAAGTCCCATGTACACTTAAAAAGTGTGTTCCACTGTTGTTTGACGGAGTGTTCTATAGATGTCAACCACATAAAGTTGGTTGGTAGTACTGTTCAAATCTTCTACATCCCTAATGATTTTCTCCCAACTTCTCTTATCAACTACTGAGAGAGGGGTGTGAGATCTCTGATTACATTTGTGGATTTGTCCATTTTGCCTTGCTGCTCTCTTTCCCTTCACCATGGCCTGGAACCTCTTCCCAGGCAGCAAGCTGTGGCATCTCATTTAGGAATCATCTCATTTACTTTCCATCTCTTAGCAGGGAGTCTGCTTGAGATTCTCTCTCTCCCTCTGCCCCTCCCTGAATACTCTCTTTCTCAAATAAATAAATAAATCTTTAAAAAACTCCATAATGCTTCTGTTCATTCAAAGACACCATAAAAGGATGAGTAGATAAGCCACAAACTAGAAGCTATTTCTAGTATCTGTCTAATATATGTCTAATCAGCAAATACTTATTCACAGAATATTGGAAGGTTTTAAAAAAAATCAAAAAGAGAACAAAATCAACCCCAAAGAAAAACTGTAAACCAGCCATTCACAAAAATGACTCCATACATATGAAAAGAGGCTCTACCTCTTATTCACCAAGGAAATGCAATTTGAAAGTATAATGACACCTCCCAGTAAATAAGAAGGTGTTAGAAAGTCTGACAATATCAAGTGTTGGCAGGATAGAGAGCAAAAGGAATCACAAAATATCATATGATACAGCATATCATTTGATACAACCACACTAAGGAACAACTGAATTTGAAAATTTGTATTCCCCTCGAACCCAACAATTTCTACTCTTAGGTTTTTAGCCAAGAAAACCTTGCACATAGATATATAAAGACACAAATATAAGAATGTTCATAGCGGTATTGCTTCAAAAAGCAAAAGAAATGTTTATGGGCTCATCAAAGGAGAATGACTACTCACACAATGGAATATAATGCAGCGGTGAAAAATGAACGAACTACAGAAACTGATACCATTATGGGTGAATCTAGCAAACGTGATAGAGAGCAGATGCAAGTTACAGAAAATTACAGGCAGTGTAATATCAATTCTATAAAGCCTATAAGTAAGCATAATACTGTGTTTGCTTATAGACACATCCATCTTATTGCAGTTTCCATAAAAGGGAATGTGAGATAAAATTAAGAGCTGATCTTACAAAACACTAGTTGGGGAAGGGAAGTGGGAGGGATGGGGAAGCAACCAGTGAGAGGTACAATGTCAAGCCAGCTTCCATCATGGATAGGTACAGTTGAATCCTACAAAGAAACCCTGTGCCCTAGGATATCTCATCAGAGAGGTGAGGGAGCTGGAGTATTTGTGCACCAGCTCCTGTCCATCTTTGTTTGAAGGCTGCTGGGAGGAGGTATTAATTACCTGGTACTTCTGGCCTGGGGACCAGTGATGGGGACAAAGTAGACTTTGATGGCCAGAGAAAGTCCTCGGGCAAAACAAAAACGTTATTGCTGGAAACTGGGAGTTGATATCAAGACCGCACCAAACTAGAAAGGGCAGGGCAGAGCACGGGCAGCGGCTGCTATAAGGAAGGGACTAAGAGCATAAGACCAAGCAGGGGACTGAGAACACAGCATGAAGTATAGTGGTTACTTCTAAGGGATGAGAAGAGCTTTAACCAAGGAGAGGTACACAAATGCTCTGGTCTTTATTCCTAAGGACAGGAGGTGGGTACCTGCTGTCTCCGACTGAGTAAGTTGTGCGGTCCTGTTCACAAAGGTGAGGTCATCATGCTGGGATACTACAGGGGCCCTCGGGATGCTTCCCGCTGGCTGAGCTAAGGAGGCAAGGGGGAAGCCGTTACAGGAAACTGGGGCCAGGAAGAACACAGCTGCAGAGACAGAGCTGGGCCCTAAGCAGGCCCTCACTCCCTGCATCCTCCAGCCTCCTGCTGGAACTCCCCCTGAACGGACCCAAGAGGACACCAGCTGGAGGTGAGGAGGGGTCAGCCTCTGGAGCCCAGGTCAGCCCAACAAGAGTGGAGACTCCACCTGGAGGCAAAGAGATGTCGAACACAGGTGGGGTGGGTTGTATTATTTTTCATATTTTTGAATACCTCAAATACTGCCGACTACATATTAAAAACATAGCTCTCACATGTTAAATTGCCTTGTATATAAACACCAACGCCTGATATGGCCTGCTGGTCTGCATCCCGACCCAGCCCTTCAGTTTCAGCTAGTGTGGACTCACTGTCTCTCTCTTTTGTCACCACTTGGCTCCTTGGAGGTCCTATGCATCCTCTGTCCTCTCCTGCCTTGGGGTTTCCATGCGTGCTGTTCCTTTGGCATGAAACAGTTTTCTCACCCCATCTTTGTTCATCCACCATTACGTACACCTTAGGCTCCAGTTTCAATGTCCTTGTGCCCTCAGACCGCCGAAGTCCATTGGTGGATACACCCACGTGTGTGAGTCTCCTTGCTAGGTACACTTTCACAGCTTGTTTATGAAATCACCAACACCAGCACCATTCCCCCGGGGGCCATGATCTCCTTGGGTTCTGGGGAAACACAGGCAAAACAAGAAACCTGATTTCATTCATCATAGAGTATTTGCCGCCCCCACGGAGACAGACACCATGAGTGAGCCTCACTCAGAGAGGGAAGACGGCCACTCTGGAATTAGCATTGTATTGTACTGGAACCACTATTTTATGAGTGTTGGGAACCCTAGTATTAAAATATCTTGTCCAGATGTCTCACCTCATGATTGCCACACAACAATGCTTATTCAGCTCCAGCACCTTTGCTCCTTCTAGAATCAATACCTATCATCACTACCCCCAAGAAAGGCAGCAAGGAGCTGGGAAGGTCTCAAGTTACCAAAGCAATGCTTACCTCTCAGGGAATCTGGGTTGCCATTGGAAGGTGAGCAGCGTGGCTCTGGGAGTCCAGAAGATCAGTTGAGGTACCAACCAAACAGAACAAATTATAAAGCCAGAATGTGAATGCCTACTCGTTTGTGCTCTTCGGCCTCCTGGAGGTGATGTGTGAGAATATGGGAGACAAAGTGTGCCATCCTTAACTGCAATTCTGTTTGAGGATTATGCATCATTGTAGCTAATAGTCTTACCAGGTCGGCCCTCTGCAATTGTAAATAATGAATATATTTCAGTAGTTCAGAGCCTGCTTTTCCCCTGATCTACTGCCATTTTCCTAGAGCCTAGCACAGTGCCTGATTCACAGCCGGTGACTATTTACTGAAATAGAGAGTCTGAAATTGGGTGCCTGCCCACAGTTGAGGGTCTGTTGAATCCAGGCACAGAAATAAAAACAACCTCAGGCCATTAATAGGCACATTCTCAAAGGTCAGTGAGAGGACAGAGGACACTGTAACAGCTTCAGTGAAATGAAGTGGTAGGAGAGTGATAGGGGCCACGTCAGGGTAGTGGGAGTGAGCCAGAGGCCCTGCAGGGAGCCAGAGCCTGGGACCTCCTACCCTGGCATCCTTGGAGCCAAATTAACTTTGGGGCCAGGCAGATGGTAGGGCCCAAGGCTGAGTGATACCCTCTCAGAAAATCCCTGGATTCCTCAGGCCACTGGCTCCTTCCTCTGCCAGGATCCCAACATGATGCGCATCAGGCCACCGATCCACGGGGGCCAGGGACTGCCACAGGAAGGAACCATCGGCTTGCAAAATGGTGATCCTCTTTTAAAGTTGCAAATCAATACCTGTTCCTGTGTAGGAAATTGAGACAATGCAGAAAAGAACCACAAAGAAACCGACGATTACCCAAAATACCACCACCTAAAGGTGATTCCTGCTCACATTTGGAGTTTTCCTTGCACATTTCTTTTTCTTACGCGTGTGGACGCTGTGTGTGGACGCATGCACATTGCATGTGCTATGACCTGTGGCGTCTGTGGCTGGGTTGTATGTCAGGGTTGCAAGAGTTAGGTGGCTGTGTGTTCTGTGTGCCACAGCATTGAGTGCATGTGTGTTGTGTATGGAGGGTGTGAGTGTGAGCATGGCTGTTGCATGTGAGTGTGTGTTGTGTCTACTGCACGTACCCTGTGTTTATGTGTCATCTGTGTGGTGGACTGTCTCCTGTGTGTGCATCATGTGGGATGTGTGGGATGAGTGGGTCTCGTACACGCTGCACTACCTTGGGTGCACACCCCGGGTGTGCATGCGGGACTCTGCGTGTGGCTGGAGCCTCTGCGGGCAGCAGAGTGGGCAGATGGGCCAGGCATCATGGCCATTTCAGAACTCCCCCCCTCTTTATGGCAAATGCTAGGGATCCAGGTACTAAATTGGCATATATTTTCCTTTAAAACTAAATGTAAATATTTAAAAGGAAGTTCAGGGGCACCTGAGTGGCTCAGTCGTTAAGCGTCTGCCTTCGGCTCAGGTCATGACCCCAGGGTCCTGGGATCGAGCCCCGCATAGGGCTCCCTGCTCAGTGGGGAGCCTGCTTCTCCCTCTCCCACTCCTCCTGCTTGTGTTCCCTCTCTCGCTGTGTCTCTCTCTGTCAAATAAATAAATAAAATCTTTAAAATAAATAAATAAATAAAAGGAAGTTCAATTTTAAAAAAATATGAAGTGAATAATCCTTGAGGGGTAAGTTTGGACAAACTGTCCTAGAGGAACTTTGAATGCCCCTCTCATTCTCCATGATTCAGTGATACCAATTCTGAGTGTTTCTTCCAGAAACTTAAGATCTATGACAGGAGGTTACTATCAATATTCATAAATAGATCAGATGGATCTACCACCCTCTGAAGAGCCAGCCTGGAACTGGATCGCCCTCTGGCCTCTGGGCAGGCGGAACCCAGGAGCACATCTAACTTGGGGTGCATCCCGATGGGATGTGGGAACAGCCCACGCCCTGGCACCGATACCCTGCTAACTGGTGTCTCCTGAGAGGCCCACAGGCAGCCAGCCCCCTCCTGGATGAAAGCCCATGACCCTGATGACCGCACAGAGCCTCTCCACACTCTCTCCGCCTTTGCAAGGGGAAGAGATGGTTCAGGGGCTGTGGGAAAGAAGCATCGCAGGCTTTGACCTCAGTGTGACCCTGAGGTGCCCTGCCCAGGGCCACAGTCACCTGGACACCACCGCTGGTGCTCCTCAGACTTCTGTGCATGTCACTGTCCAGACCCCACAGCAAACACTGTATAGGATGCCTGGCAGCGTACACACTGCTTTTATCCACATGCATGAATCCCCCTGAGCCAACCTGCGTGGGAGATGTGCTCATCATTTTCCCAAACCAGAGGCCACATGTGTGTCTCTAGAGAGCTGAGGCAGTGGGCGACTCCAGATGACTTTGGGTATCTGGAGAACTGGGTCAGGTTGGTTTACCTGGGAGTTTCTGATGTTTTAATATTCAGGTAAGACCCTTCTCTAGCATCACATGGTTATTTGGGGACAGAACTGGCATTTAACCCAGGTGTTCTGATCCCCACACCCTACACCTTCTGTTCTACCAAGGCCACCCTGAGTGGGTGTGGGCTCCTGGTGGTACCCAGCGCCCACATTCCCCATTCGCCCAAGTGCAACCCTGCATCCACCAAGAGTCCCCAGCTCCATGGAGACGCCAGCTCCCAGGTGCTCCCTCTGGAGAGCTCTGAGCCAGCCACACCTTTCCAGGTGGAGAGCAATTTCTTTCCAAGACAGGCAGGGAACATAATGAATGAACAAGACCTTAAGGAAAAAGGAGAGCAAACCATATTTTTCTTTCTTTCAAGATAAAAATAATATGCCTGCATGTCAGAATATCCCATGACAGAGCTAATGTCCAGGAGCAAAACAAGAAAAAAAAAAAAAAAAACACCTGCTCTTGCTAATGCGAACATAACGACAGGCCCCTCTGACAACCACATAGCTCCCCAAATCCCTCCCGAGTGGAGCTGAGCCGGGAGACCTCTGAAAGCTCTAGAGGAAATTCTTTCTTTTGCTTCATCTTGCCCCTCTTCGTTAAGTGCGGTGGGAAAATATCTGTAAAAATTAACCTAAAACTTAATGGCTTATGTAAGAATGCCTTAATAAAAATATGTTGGCAAGGTTATTGAACTGTACAGTTAAACTCCTCCCACTCGGTTCTTTTCAGTCTAATTTCTGTCTAAAGCTTATTCAGCAAACCAAAATGCCAATGTCCTCTTTCAATTTCCACTTCTTTGAACCTGCTAATTTACGAAGAAGAAAGGATTTATTTGTGTTATTAGCTACATGTAACCTCTCCTTGAAGAAGTAGTTTTAAATGCTGAAATCCTGAGATGCCCCAAGATCCACCAAATATCTGAAGAATGACTTTGATTTTTTTCTGCAAGCTGTGTTTGATTTACATCAATTAGGGCCTCCACATAAGGTATCATATAACAGGAAGGCTAATAACCCAGAAATAACCTCATTAAATGAGACAGCATATCAGTCTAAACAGAATGAACTCTAAGCAGAAAAATTAGTGACCTGGAAAGTAGCAGGAAGAGGTAATGGTGGTACCAAGAAAAAAATACATTCCTGTTAGCGAAGCAAAGGAGAAATCACCAACAATAAAGTAAAAATACAATAGAAGCAGAACATTTTTTTTAATGTTTTTAATCTATTCAAATCCTAGAACATACAATCTATTTTGCCCCAGTCAAAAATAATCTCTGAACGATGGACTCTGAAAAACAAACTGAGGGTTCTAGAGGGGAGGGGGGTGGGAGGATGGGTTAGCCTGGTGGTGGGTATTAAAGAGGGCACGTTCTGCATGGAGCACTGGGTGTTATGCACAAACAATGAATCATGGAACACTTCATCTAGAACTAATGATGTAATGCATGGGGATTAACATAAGAATAAAAAAATAAATAAATAAAAATGTATATGGATAGATAGATATACAAAAAAAAAAAAGAAGAAGATAGCAGGAGGGGAAGAATGAAGGGGGGGAAATCACGGGGAGATGAACCATGAGAGACGATGGACTCTGAAAAACAAACTGAGGGTTCTAGGGGGGAGGGGGGTGGGAGGATGGGTTAGCCTGGTGGTGGGTGTTGAGGAGGGCACGTTCTGCATGGAGCACTGGGTGTTGTGCACGAACAATGAATCATGGAACACTTCCTCTAAAACTAATGATGTAATGTATGGGGATTAACATAAGAATAAAAAATAAATAATCTCTGAAATCATGCGTGTGTTCCTCGTAGCCTCAGACACAGAGACTCTACACCCAGGGTGCTCATGTGTTGGGTGCGCTGCCTGGATCACCATGGCCCAGCAGGTGCCGGGGCTCTGAGTGTTCCCACCATCATGAATAGCTTTGCAGGTTGGCAAGCCTTTCTTTGACTGTTACCCACCTGATCCCAGCCCATACAAGGTCTTTTTTTCTCACACTGTGCTCTGTTCTATAGCACAAACCATCAGAGAAACAACATTCTGTCCTCTGCCTGTCCATATGGATTCCAAGTGCCCTCCCCTGGATTCCCACGCTGTGGTAACTTTATGAATAAAAAGTTTGCCAAGAAAATGACTGCATGAAGTCTCACACATGTGGTTTGGCTGATGAGAGAAAGAAAGAAGGAAAGAAAGAAAGGAAAGAAAGAAAGAAAGAAGGAAGGAAGGAAGAAAGAAAGAAAGAAAGAAGAAAGAAGGAAGGAAGGAAGGAAGGAAGGAAGGAAGGAAGGAAGGAAGGAAGGAAGGAAGGAAGGAAGAAAGAAGAAAGAAAGAAA